>NC_086174.1:53225589-53825589 GCF_023053635.1 Elgaria multicarinata webbii | reverse complement strand
GCCATTTATCTGGGTGTTTGCCTCTGCCTGCTTGTATAAGCTTCTTTTAGGGCAGCTTTCTGGCATAATACAGCCACCCTACACCTGACCTTCACTAACTACCCATGGTTATCCCACAGGAATAGCTTAATATTCGAGGGGAATATTCAACAGAACCCTTAGTTTCATATTCAAGCCTCAGCTGTTGAGTTTCTAGTCAGTTTTCTTTCTGAAACTTCACCTATCAAAGAACATCCCTTCCCTCTCGCTGTCTAATCTCAGATTGACTGACACCAAATGTCTTTTCCCGCTCTTTCCCACCTCATGGGAACGCCCAGCCAATCAGAACTGAATTTACCTGATCCAAGCCCCACCCAGAAATATTCAAATTATTTGTTTCTCTCTTCCCCCACTTCAGAACATCAATAAATAATTACTATAACAGGCTTTTGACAGAATATATATATATATATATATATATGTATATAATTTTCCAAAAGAAAGTCAACCAGAAGTATGAAAAAGAAAAGAAGTAAATAAAAAAGGGGAATATATTGAATTTAAATAAAAGTATCCACAGAGGGTAGTACATAACATCTTTTAAACGCCTCCTGAAGACATGCCTTTTTTACACAGGCTTTCCCTGTTTTTTTAATGTAGCTAGTTTTATACTGCCTTTTTTAACTTCTTAATGATTTAAAATTATACTTGTTATAGTTTATGTTTTTTAATTGTGCATTGCTCAGAGAGCTTCAGCTGATGGGCAGTATAAAAATGTAATAAATAAATAAATTTAACCTCTATTCATATTTTTCACTTAGCATTACAGACCAAACTATATGAGGAGTTCATGGGCTGCTTAGAAGTTTCCTTTTATCATTCTTCTCTATATCAAACTAATATTTAGTCTCTTTTCCATAATCTGAGGAAAGGGTTTGGCATATACTACTGTGCATGATCCTGCTCAGTATATAAAATAAAATCCTGTCATGTTTTATAAAAGTCAGGTATTTTGACTTTGGCTAATTTTATGGCATTTTTTTTTCTGTCATAGCTACATGCTATAATTTCATATACCATGATTTCAATGTATTCCTACTTTGGGCTATGAGCCTGTTGATTTGAAGATGGTCCCTAAAAGGATTTCCTAAGACCATTTGGAATGAACCAAAGTGTTTCAATGACCACTCAATGTCCTTCATTTTAGTATGTCCCCAGGGCACATTTTCCCTCAGTCAAGCCAGCCCATCAACATGAAAGGAAACTGCATTCCAGCATCTGAGGAAGGCACATAAAAGGCACTCCGCCATTTAGCTGGTTCTGGCATTTAAAAACATTGGACAAGGAGCAAAGGATGGTTCTAATGGGACAAATGTCATCTCAGCTTTAATGTCATGCGGAAGGGGAAGTCGTTTTTGTGGGAGAAGTGACACAGAGCTAGTCTCATAGCTGCTCCTTAAGCTATTTGCTGAGCCCCAGCATCTTGCTCCTCAGAGGCCAACCTTACCAAATGACTTCAGGAAGACCCCAAACAGGGCATGATAATACAATAGTCCTCTTCTGCTGTTGCTCCCCAGCAAATGGTATGCAGAAGCATGTATCCTATTTAGGATCAGGGTGCTGTTCTCACGCTAAAAGCCATATTTACCATTGCCTGCTTCATGTAGCAGTGATGTAAATAACCTGAAGAAGTATTTTCTTGATATATAAGCAGTAAATTATGCTCATATGTATATATACACGTATCACTAGAATTTTAGGGGGGAAATAAACAGATTGGAATAACATTTGAGAACTTTTTTTTTTTTTTTTTGCTGTCACAGCAAGTCTCTGCAAAGCTTGATTCAATAATAAGGGACGGTGTAAAAGCCGGAACGGAACGGAACAGGCCGGAACGACCCCATTATATTAAAAAACCATACCAAAAACAGTGGCATGTGTTAGCAACACTTGGGAACAATATTTTAGGACTAAAACCATGCCAATATTATATCACTATTAACCCCAGAACTCCCAAAACAACGTCCGGAACAGAATGGGATGGCCGGAACGGCCACTACTGAACAAGTGATATCAACCAAACTCACCAGTCATGCATAACTCCATGGCAGGGATGCAATAAGCCACAAAAGGTGCAAAGAAACTGCGTTCCGATAACCGTTCCACGCACAGCGCATATTACGCAAAACAGACAGGGACAGCAGCTTCCAAGTGAAGTATGTTAATCAAACTCACCAGACACACATTACTAGGTGAGCCTGATGTAATAAGCTCTAAAAGTTGCCCCGAAACCACGTTCAGGTACCCTTTCCGGGCAAAAACGCGTATTGCGGAAAAGGGCCGTAACGGCAACTTCCCAGTGGGTGAGTCAACCAAACTCACCAGATGCACATAACTAGGTGAGCCTGATGTAATAAGCTCCAAAAATTGCCCCCAAACCACGTTCAGATACCCATTCCGGGCAGAAACACGTATTGTGCAAAATGGGCCTTAACAGCAGCTTCCCAATGAGATAAGTGAACCAAACTCACCAGATGCACATGACAAGGTGGGACAAATATAGAAAGCTCCAAAAGTTGCCCCAAAACCACGTTCAGATACCCGTTCCGGGCAGAAACGCCTGTTGCGCAAAATGGGCCGTAACTGCAACTTCCTGATGAGGTGAGTCAACCAAACTCACCAGACACACAATACTAGGTGGGCCTGACGTAATAAGCTCCAAAAGTTGCCCCGAAACCACGTTCAGATACACGTTCCGGGCAAAAACACGTATTGCGCAAAACAGGCCGTAACGGCAGCTTCCCAATGTGGAAAGTCAACCAAACTCACCAGATGCACATGACAGGGTGGGACAAATATAGAAAGCTCCAAAAGTTGCCCCGAAACCACGTTCAGGAACCCGTTCCGGGCAGAAACACATATTGCGCAAAATGGGCCGTAACGGCAACTTCCCAATGAGGTGAGTCAACCAAACTCACCAGACACACATTACTAGGTGAGCCTGATGTAATAAGCTCCAAAAGTTGCCCCGAAACCACGTATCAGATACCCGTTCCAGGCAAAAACACTGCAATTTTTGGAGCTTTTTGCCCGGAATGGGTATCTGAACATGGTTTCGGGGCAACTTTTGGAGCTTTCTATATTTGTCCCACCTAGTTATGTGCATCTGGTGAGTTTGGTTGACTTTCCTCATTGGGAAGCTGCTGTTACGGCCCATTTTGCGCAACACAACTTTTGCCCGGAACGGGTATCTGAACGTGGTTTTGGGGCAACTTTTGGAGCTTTCTATATTTTTCCCACCTTGTCATGTGCATCTGGTGAGTTTGGTTCACTTATGTCATTGGGAAGCTGCTGTTATGGCCCATTTCGCACAATACACGTTTTTGCCCGGAACGGGTATCTGAATGTGGTTTCGGGGCAACTTTTGGAGCTTTCTATATTTGCCCCACCTAGTTATGTGCATCTGGTGAGTTTGGTTCACTTATCTCATTGGGAAGCTGCTGTTACGGCCCATTTTGCGCAATACGCGTTTTTGCCCGGAACGGGTATCTGAACGTGGTTTCGGGGCAACTTTTGGAGCTTTCTATATTTGTCCCACCTAGTTATGTGCATCTGGTGAGTTTGGTTCACTTATCTCATTGGGAAGCTGCTGTTACGGCCCATTTTGCCCAATACACGTTTTTGACCGGAACGGGTATCTGAACGTGGTTTCGGGGCAACTTTTGGAGCTTTCTATATTTGTCCCACCTAGTTATGTGCGTCTGATGAGTTTGGTTGACTTACCTAATTGGGAAGCTATCGTTACGGCCCATTTTGCACAATACGTGTTTTTGCCCGGAACGGGTATCTGAACGTGGTTTCGGGGCAACTTTTGGAGCTTATTACATCAGGCTCACCTAGTAATGTGTGTCTGGTGAGTTTGATTAACATACTTCACTTGGAAGCTAGTGTCCCTGTCCGTTTTGCGCAATTTTTTCATGTTTCTGCATTCTTTATCAAACCAGCCAGTATTTTGGGATTTGGCGCTGCCATATGGTCCTGACTGGACAAAAAGGGGTTTCAAGTAATCCACAATCTGTTGGTAGCCCTCCAAACAACCTAGCTCCCCTTTTTCAATCTGCTCTTTAAAACCCATGAGGATTGGACTGTGTAGCAGATTTACTACTTTGGAACTCAAGGATCCTGACCATTTGATCCTTCTGCTACCTGTGGGACCCAGCTCAATGGAGTAGGTTTTTTTGACGCTAGTTCGCGTGTCCAAGGCTTGCATCACTAATTTAATAGGAAAATGGTCGCTTTCAGGCCGGTCTTCCACAGAAATTTTTTTGATGTTGTGGAGCAGGTCAGGGGAAATTATAAAATAGTCCACTACACTGCCCCCCCTATGAGAGAGGTATGTGTAGTGACCATTAGAGTTGTCAACTACACTACCGTTCAAAATTAACAGAGAATGTAGGTATGCAAGCATTATTAGTTTTTTGCCATACTTATTTATTCTTTTGTCATGAGAGTGCCTTTCTAAAAAGAAACCATCGTCCAACGGGACAGGCAACTGTTTCAGTAACTCTGTATTCGATTGCCCCAGACGGGCGTTTAAATCACCTCCTATGATAAAATGGGGATTTTCAAAGTGTAGTTCTATTTCGCTTATTGCCAACTTCAGTGATGACCAAATGGGAGACACCTCCATAGTTGCTGGGGGCACATAGACGTTTATACAATGTAAGGAGGAGCCATTTTTGAAGGATACACGGACAATAAGAATCCCCTCATAGCTCTGAGGAGCCACTGTTACTGAAACGTAGTCCAAATCTACTGAAATGAGGGTTGCCAAACCCCCACTGGCACGGCCAAATTTGTTTTGCCTTGTTGCTGCCTTTGTAAAGGATTTATATCCTTGGAGCTGAGGTTGAGAGCTGTCTTCCACCCATGTTTCTTGTAGGAAAATTATGGAAAACTGTTGTAAAAATTCAACGAAATCCTTGTCAACTAATTTTCCCATCCAACCCGATACGTTCCAGGAGACTATTTTTAGTGTCGGAGAAGTTGTTTCCACTGGCTCTCTTCTTAGTCAGTAGTTTTGTGTGTCAGCAGGGGATCTTACTGGCTCTGGTCGCTTTTGGCAGAGCTCTCCATTGTTCACAGCGTTTGAAAGTCTCTGCCAAGTATCCTTTGGGTGTTGGTGTTCTATAACATCCAAAGGTGCTTTCAGAGTGCTCACATTTGAGATCACTGGGCAGAGTATGCCAGATTTCTTATTTGGTGGATTGATGTCTTTAGATTCCTTCTCTGGTAAGCCGTTTTCCTCCTTATCTAGACATCTCATGTCTAACCAGGTCAGAGGCTTTGATGTCCCAGGTGCTACAACAGCTTGGACTGGGCGTACTTCCTTCTCATTTTTACTTGACCCTGTGTTTTTGGGAGGTTGGTGTATTTCTACACGTAACTGGAACTTGGGGGACCTTTTCTTTGATTGACATGAATCCTCCTTTGTTATTCGACTTGCCTTCACAGTATCCAAATCAGTCATATGTGCTATGTCAAGTTCATTTTCCATGTGGTCTCCCCGTTTGGTGTGGTTACAGCCTTTTGCCTTCGCTTGTAGAGTTGTTAAACGCCCTTTAAGACCTTCCAGCCTTAGTATAATTTCATTTTGTTCTACTAGAGGGAGTGCAGAGAAAGAGTCCAATAACATTTTCTCTTCTTCGATTAGAACAGACTTATCCCCTGGGGTTAACGTTTGTGCTTTAGGATCTGTTTGTTTCTCCTTTTTGTATACAGGCAACACACTGCTTTTATGCCTTAGAGTGGGCACTTCCCCAGAGTCAAGATCAATTAGATTCCCCACAGGGATCTCTATACTGATTGAGTTATTTTTTGGATGTAAATATGAACCCAATATTAAATCCTGTGGTGGGGCTTGGTTCTCAAAGAATCTTGACATTAAAATCTCTCTAGATTTAAGTGCATTTTTACATTTGAGAACTAATTTAACACTGTTCCAATCTCTAAAAGTGATGACAGCACGAGCAGAAATATAGTTGTAGAATAGATATTCCACCTGAGCTATTTTGTCTATAGTAAGTAAGTCTGGAGAAGTCACATTCAGAATTTCTAGAAGATGTAGTTTGCGTTCAGTTTGTGTAAGAAGACCAGTAGGTTTAGGATAATTTAACATCACCAATTTTTGGCGGTTTAATACTAACGACCACTTTTTATTATTTGGGGAGTTCTTTGATTTTTGTTTAGATTGCATAAGTACGCTGTCCCATGGGTCCAATTGTTCTGATGCCTCGACTTGTGTTTGAGCAGTAACTAGAGGCGAAACAGCTGCCTCTTTCAAGAGAGATTCGTCCTTAGTATTGTTTGATTCCATTGATGATGATCCCTGTTTAGTTTGCTTCTTGGTCTTTATCTTCATTTTGTTACTTGGTGGAGGGACCAGTAGTTTGCATAACCTTTCAAGATCCTTTTTATTATAACGTTGTATCTTTGGGGTCTTTTTATTTTTACTTTTCTTTACTTGAACTACATTTTTCTTCTTTTCTACTTTCTTCTGTTTCTCACCCTTCTTCAATGTGGAGTTGCTTTTCGGTGCTAAGTTTTTATTACAGACTTTCCCTAAACCCACATCTTCTAGTTTAGGGTCTGCTTTTATGTATGTTCCCACAATGGTGGTTAGAAGATTGTTGCATTCAGATATGAAATTTTTAATTAATTCTATCTCTCATTATTATATAAAGCCCACCTTCTATTGTTAGGCTTTCTTTTCTTATCTGTTCTTGTGCAGCAACCAACTTATTTATTTTCCCCTCTAAAGTCATTGATTTCATTTCAATTTTTAACTTCTCCATTTGATCTTTCATTGACTCATTTATTTCCTTTGACTGTAGGTCTTCTAACTCAGCGATCTCAGGGGAATGTGTTGGATTTTGCAGGGTCCAATTTTCGAGCCTTAGGTGCTCTTGAGCAAGGCCTTTAGGCAGCGGCTCCATAATGGGTGTTTCCCATTCTCCCTCTAATCCGTTTATTTCTGCTGTACAATCGGGTAAAGAGTTCAAAGCCTCAGTCATTTCTTCTCTTGTCTCCTTATATTTTTCCTTCGTCCCACTAGGGATACAAAACTGTGTGATTTGCGTTTGTTTGGTACGTTTACATACCCTTTGGACAAGGGGAGAGACTGGCACCATCGCCTGGCTTCTATAGATACTTCTTGTAGAAACCATTTTAATAAAAAGGAAATACTTCTTTTGCTCCCAGAGATTGGTATTTTCTACATTAGTCCCTCAAATATTCTGAACAGGAGACTTATTGTAATGCTGATGGATAATTTCAACCTCCTCTATAACAATCAAGAGGAGGGAATAGAAGAGAGTAGGTCAAAGCAAAGAAGATAGCCACTTCATTATCCTTTGGAATGCGAAATCAACCACGGGCTTTGTCAAAACAGCCGTAATTGTTCAGTGTTTGATTAGTTTGAGGAGATCAAAAACAGCTGCGAGGTATTTAGGCTCAATGTAAAGCAATTTAGCAATTAAGCAATTAAATAATTAAGTGCAGCGCATTAAAAGAATAGCAAACTTGCTGGTTAAAATCAAAGGTAAAAATTCAAGTTAAAAAGTTAAAAAGTTAAAAAAGTTAAAAAGAACCAAGAATTAAAAAGCAAAGTATTAAAAGCAAAAGGCAAAAAACCTCCAGGGTCAGCAGCAGCTAGCCCTTCAAATTCCTTTCCACCAGAGGCACCAAAATAAAAATTATTTATACACGTTAAAAACAACAACGGTTATCTCAGTTTTCAGTGGGAGTTGCTCAGGGTAACAAGTCCCTGAGATAAAGTAATTAAGATAAGGTAGTTGAAAGTACATAAGGTGGGAAGAAAAAGAAAATACGTGCACAAAAGGAATTTAAGTAAGCAAAACCACGGAGCTCACTCAAACCCAACCGGCTCCGGCTTCCGGCTCAGCCTGCATCCCTGCCATGGAGTTATGCATGACTGGTGAGTTTGGTTGATATCGCTCGTTCAGTAGTGGCCGTTCCGGCCATCCCATTCTGTTCCGGACGTTGTTTTGGGAGTTCTGGGGTTAATAGTGATATAATATTGGCATGGTTTTAGTCCGAAAATATTGTTCCCAAGTGTTGCTAACACATGCCACTGTTTTTGGTATGGTTTTTTAATATAATGGGGTCGTTCCGGCCTGTTCCGTTCCATTCCGGCTTTTACACCGTCCCGCTATGGTCTGTGGAACTTGAGACAAACAGGTCTGTTCTGAAGGAAAAAAACCTATTTTGCAGAAATACAAGTTTAATATATTTTAGGGTGGACACAGTTTTAAGGAGGCACATGAAAATGGTGCCAGAATGCCATCAACTGAAAGTCAGTATGGTATAGTGGCTAGACCAGAGTGTCTCCTTTACTGATTGATTGTAAGCTGCTCCGGGAGCCTTTTTGGCAGAGGTGCAGGATAAAAATACTCTAAATAAATAAATTAGACAAAGTGCAATGAGTAACCTTAGATTAATCTTAATTTCAGTCTAACCCAATTCAATGGGATGTTATGAGAATAAAAGATGGAAAGCTTCTGGTCAAGGTGGCACCCTGAAAGACTATGCCAAGGATGTAATGGATTCCTGACTGTGCCAAGGATGTAATGGATTCCAGGAAAGCCTTTACTGGCACAAGAATGATATCTCGGGACCATAATGTCTGCCTGAAGATCCTTAAAGAGCTAGTAATAGCAAATTATTTCTTGCTAATGTTAGATCCTCTGCCAACTCACTCTGTTGGAGGAGTGAGAGCAGAGGATGAACATAGAATCATAGAATAGTAGAGGTGGAAGGGGCCCATAAGGCCATCAAGTCCAATGCATATCTGACAGATAATTAACTGATTATTTTCTCAAGTATTCTCAAAGTATTCTATGAGATTGTTAGGGTAAAAACCTCAACCAGAAGGGAGGGAACAGGAAAACCAGACAAGTCCAGATTCAGTGACCATTTTATTGAACTACACGTGTAGGAGGAAACACCCTCGACAGATCGAAGACGAGCTTCTCCACCCATCATCCACAACCAACATCTTTTATAACATTTCATGCCCCTCCTGATGAGCTCATGGCTCATTCCCTCCTCCCATCCCTTATTGATTGCAGAGTTATACATTTTCCATGAATGAAACTATTTCTAACAGCTAAGCAATACATAATATTGTGCCAACTATGCCATGTTTATGTAACTTACTGTACCAGATAAGCCCCCCATGCAAGGGCAGGCAAAGCTAACTGCTGACCATTGGGGTGGGCTTTGTGATAAGGAGCAGTGCGCCGAAGTGTTTAGAAATATGGAAACTTAAATCATGTGACCCAAGGCCCTGGTAGCTGTGGTTTAGGAAGTTTTTACCCTTGACCAGGCAGATTAGGGACTTGCTCTTAGAAAGTGCAGTGCAACCTTGAGCAACTCGCTAACTGCATTTCCGATGACTCTGTATTAATGAAAGGGGAAAGAGAGGAGTCTGGGTGCGCAGAGGCCTGAGTGCTTGGTGTACACTTTTCCCACAGAAAGCGGGTCTTTTGATGGGGGTCTTTTGACCCACCCTAACAAGATCACCCCCTTGATAATGTTAGCCTTCTGCTTGTTATGGAGGGTGGGAGAGTTACAACAAGGGTGGGGAACGTGTGGTCCTCCAGGGCCCTAGCCAATGGTGAGAGATGATGGGAGTTGCAATCCATTATGGGGGGGCACGTTTCCCAACCCTGTGCTACAGAGTTCTGCAATACATTGTCTGACCCCACCCCACCTATTTGTTTTATTAGAACTACTATTATACTAGCCTCTATTTCTTCCACCCACCCCTCTAATATTAGCTGATTGAGGTAGATTCCCTGGTTAGAATGAAGTGAATATGACTGACATTAATACAATGTTATTATGGACCCAATATTACACAAGAACACCCTCTCCATTTCCCCATGTAAGCTCAGTCTACTGTCAGGAAAATGTTTAGGGCATACATGCCAGAACAAGGATTGATAAACATATAGGGAATCCTTCATCCTGAAGACCACGAGTACACATTTTTCTCATTTGTCCATCAACATTGTTTTAGAATAGATTTTTTTCCCCTTTGATTTCCCCCCACACACACCTTGTTGCTGCATGTAATATAGACAGATGTATTAGGCAAGGATGCCCACTTTTTCCTTTGATTCTTTTTGTTTAGAAATGCCAACTTATGCCTTTTAGCAAAACAACAATATTAATTTATGGTGTGGCTGAATATAAAACATTATATGCATATGATATGTCATTTATTCCTAAACTCAAAACATCTGTCCCACAGTTGATAACATTAACACCTTTGGGTTTCTCTTTGGCTACACCATTAATTGGGATACATCTAAGATACTGTCCAGATAAGAACACCCCACTTAGGCTATGGAATTAACTTCTGCAAGATGTAGCCACACCCACTAACTTGGATGGCTTTAAATAGGGATTAGTCAATACATATAGGAAAAATGGATCAATGGCTATAGTTAACTCCAGTATCAGAGGCAGTATGCCTCTCAGTACCAGCCGGTGAGGAACACAAGCAGGAGAGTACTTATTGTGCCCATGCCCTGCTTGTGGACCTCGCATAGGCATTTACTTGGGCACCATAGGAACAAAACATTGGACTAAATGGATCCTTGGTCTGATCCTGCATGGCTCTTCTTACACTACCCTGAGCCCCTGGGATGAAGGACAAGATAAAAAGAAACATAATAAATTTTGCATGTTTTCATATTTTTCCTGTAAATAAGAATGTTAAACTGCTATATTGTTCTATTATCTTGGATTACTGTGGCCTACAGTTGGTATCTGGCCTGAAAAGTCCAAAGCGTAGTTAATGTTTACATTAGTTGCTTAGATTTTATGGAATGTAAAGTTGTTCCTTACCTAAAAGCAGAACAAACTAGCACATATGCCAAACAACAGCTAGGTGGCACCACAACATAATTTCTCATTCTTCAAATATTTTCCACATTTTGATTTAAATATTAATATTCAGAGGTGAACTTGATTGATATATCAATCTTTTTAAAAAAACAATTGTAGTCTACAAAAGGTGATACTTAAAATAAGCTCTTTTTAAACAAATATTTCTGTCTTAGCTCTGAACATAAATCATTTTTTAAAATTATTATACAGAAAAAAATTATACTTGGGTGAAGTTAGAAGTATTTCAGGTTCATATTTTTATGGAGTTTCAGTCTCCGCATATTTTAGTAAGTATCTCTAGCTGCTCAGTGTAGTGTCTTAGATTTCCATCTGTCCTTTAATAATAAGCAAGCTCACTGTGGCTCTGTACAGTATTCTTTTGTGGCTTACTGGCATGACATTGTATAGGACACAAATGAGATCATATTGCTAAGAGTTGTGTTTGCTACAGGTAATTGATTCTACTTTGTCATACAATATGAGTCCTTATTCTCAAAGGAAAACTGTCTCTCATTAAATAATGAAACAGTCAGACATCAAAGTTTTCTAAGCAACTTAGCTGTATTGTAAAATTAAAAATTAATTATAATAGGCAGTTCTGCTGTATATCACCCAATCTTTCTCACTCAAACCCCCCAAAGAAAACAGTTATGGTACTATTGATGTGATTCATCAAGTCAGGTATAGCTCAGTACTTAATTGCAATTAGCTAGACAACCTACTCAGATCTGATTGTTAATGTCCAGCAGAAAGTACAATGTGTACTTACAGTGTGTCCCCAGAAGCATTAGGATGATATATTTTGTTTCCACACAAATAGAGTATGTTGAAGCACCGATATTTGAAATGAAGTATCAAATTATATCTACAGGATTCGTGTTAGAAAGTTTATATACTGCTTTTTAACCCCAAAGCAGTGTTGAGATTAAAATATAAGCAGATTGTGATTTGGAGTGATAGCTTGTTCTGCACATGAGAGATGTCTAGTTTGCCTTTACTATTTTCCAGAACAGGGCAGATCAGTAGAGCTCCCTTCTGTGACCTCTGATGATCTGCTCCATTCTTGAAACGAGGTTTAGTCCGGATCCAAGCCACTTTAAATAAAGTAGATTTTTCCAACTACTTCTAACAACATAAGTCCACGTTCCAGCAACATAATTACTATGGCAGGAGTTATTTCAAATTCTTCCATTTTGGTATTTTCCCACGTTTGCCATACATCCATCTCTGACTTTATTGCATTACTTCCTCAACCGTGCAAACAGCATCTCCAGAGAGGTAGAATTTTCTTCCTTCTGCAAGTCAAAGCTGCTCAATAAATTCTGGGTATGTATGTATTATGGGTTGGGTCGAGAGAAATGCACTTGGAATGGGGCTAGTAAAAGGTGGCTTTCTATTCTCTCTTTCTTCTGGCACTCTCCCCAAAACATCTTCTGAGCATGGGGGGGGGGACCAGTGATGCAGGGGGCTGATCCCCCTTCTTCTTGCACAATCCACTCCACACAGCAAGAGCCCCCAACCTTCAGAAGATGCTAGGGTAGCTGGAGAGAGCATGAGGAAGAAAAGTCAACTTCACTCAGACACCACGCACATTTCTCTGAATCCAACTCTAGAGAAGTTTCTATACTGTCATTCAACAGAAATTCAAACATCCAAGATAGAAAATATATAGATGCACAGGAAATCAGGTACAATATTAATATTTTGACTGGACGTTTGGTGTGTTTACCTGTTCTGGATGGGGTTGCACTCCCCCTTTAGGAGCAGGTCCATAGTTTGGAGGTGCTCCTGCATCCATCTGTCACTGAAGACCCAGGTAGCCCAGAGCGCCCATTATCAACTTCGTTTGGTATGCCATTTACAGCTGTTCCTGGATGTGTGTGCTTTGGAAGCTGCAGCTTGTGCAGAACGCAGCAGCTAGGGTGCTCACGGGGACACCTAGCTCTGCCCATATCAGACCTGTGTTAAAAGAACTGCACTGGCTGCCTGTTAGCTACCGAGCCACATACAAGATTATGTTATTATCTTTTAAAGCCCTGAACAACTTGGAACCAGGATACCTAGCAGACTCCCTCCCAGATGACATTTATGATTGTCAGAAGAGGTCTTGCTTGTCATTTCAAAATGAACAGAATGTCACCAGGAAGAATCTCGACGGCAGGCCTTCTCTGTAGCGGCGCTCACCCTCCCTCGTGGTTCGGGAGGCGGAAAACGTAACATCCTTTAAACGCCTCCTGAAAACAACTTTTCAGACAGGCTTTCCCTGGATTATAATTTATTTTGGTTTTATATTATATTTTTAAAGTTTTAAATCTTGACTTGTTATACGTTATATTTTTAATTGTAAATTGCCCAGAGAGCCTCAGCTATTGGGCAGTATAAAATATAATATATAAGTTATAAAAAATAGATAGAAATATTTTTATTGCATTTTTAATACAAATATTTACATTTTTATACATTAGGAAGAGTTTTGTGATGAGACAAAACTCATACATTTACATTGCAGTTAGAGTCCTGATCAAAAAACAGGATAATTGAGGTATATTCACTTTATATTATATATAAAGTTACACTATATACATATTTGTGTGCAGACATCTTACTATGTTTTGAGCAGATTACTCAAGGATCTGAAAACAAATCTTTAAACCAGAAATGCACTTTTCCTCGCTGTTTTTGCCTCCTGTTTCTTTTGTTCATTGTTGCTTTGGGAAAAATTGATTTAGAGTACCTATTTTTCTAAAAAATGGTTCTTGCACACCCATTTTTAGCATTGCTGCAGTTATTTTTGAAACGATCCGCAAAGCATGACATATTTGACATGTTTTCCCAATGCAGCTCAGGTACAATCCAACAGTTAAAAACAGGAGTTCACTCACTACAGCGTTTAGGGGGAAGACAAAATTGTGCCTTTCCATCTTAGAAGATACAGAAACTTCAAAATGTTCCATGCAGGAACCATCATCTTGCTTTTGCTTGCATCTATAAAATGTTGGATTTCCAAGAGCTGTCATCATCATAATTTGGATAGAAATTATCTTCAACAATAAAGAGATTTCAGGCCACTTTATCCTTTGTATTACATTCCAAGTCACAAAGAAACTGTTCCAACGTAAACAGGCTTCATTTTAAATATTTATGCTGATATCGTCTAAGGAATCGTTCTCATACAGCCAGCTTTGGTCAAATTCATTAGATTGTGTCATAATCTCAAAAAGCGCTTTGTACTGTTCTGGATATAAACTACCCGTTGTAATGTTTTCTGGTATCTCTAACTGTCTCAACAGTTTCTTCCCGCTCTCGGAACTCCATAAACTGAAAAAAGAGACATTGAAAAAACAGTCACAATGAAGTAGTTAAGAAAAATGATTCTACAAAAAGATGCAATAACTTATTAAAACAACTTCTGTATACAATTCTATCACAAGGAAACTATTATCAAAATAATGAGGAAAGAGCTCAAATGTCTATATATGTTTCTGAAGTTTGTCACTGTAGTACCATGTAGATTTCACATATGATTTTCAAACCCAAACTATCATAAATCTCTTCAGGTTTAATTTCTTTGCATATAATTCCTTCTAAAAGCATATCAAGTAATGAACAATATGTGGGCCTTCTTGGTAGCAACACCCACCCTTTGAAACGGTCTCCCACATGTGGTCCATGAAGCAGAAACTGGCGAATTTTAGACACCTGTTGAAGTTGCACCTATTTATTTAGGCTTTTGTCAACTTATAATCACACTGCTCTGTTTTACTTTTTTTGTAACTTTTACATTTATTTACTATTGTTTTTACATTGGTTTTTATATTATATTTTAGGTAAATCGCTTAGAGATTTTATAATATCAAGTGGTATAGAAGTACTTTAAATAAATAATATTGAGGCAAGATTTCCTAGGCTTGTACAAATATAATCAAAACCATACCAGTGATAACTTCGTGACATGGAATCTTGACAGACAGGAAAAAACTGACAACTGGATAGAAGGGTATGGGATGGAGTTCTTGGGAGAAAACCCCCGAAGACAGGAGGGGAAACATAATGCAGTGGCTAGTGAATGAGATCAAAAGTGTAGATAAAACCATCTCATTATCTGGATAGGTCACTTCCTGGCTAATGATGACAGCTGAGCATGCTCAGTGGACAGAAAATGCTGACTGTTGAGGGGCAACAGGATAAAACCAGGGGGAGGGGGAATACAATGAAGGGTCCAGAACCCTGAACAGAAGCATTCCACATTGAGACAATTTTACTGCAAGATCCCACTTCCTAGCTTGTAAACTTGGTTAGAATGAGATAAACTTTCCTGCTAAAGTAAGTATATGATACCGTTTCATACATTACTGTCATGAAACTCTGGGATTCCATCACTGTTTCAGTGTGCAAGTTTATTTCTTACATTTCTATACTGCCCCCATAGCTGAAGCTCTCTGGGTGGTTTAGAAAAATTAAATCCTCAAGGTTCAGCTTAAAACAATTATAAAATATAAAAACTTAAAACTACAGTAAAACCACAATAAAACCTAGCAGCAATGCAAAGATTTAAAATAGCAGAGCTAAAAGACAAGAACGCTAAAACGCTGGGAAATTAAAAAGGTCTTCACCTGGCATGGAAAGTAGTACAAAAGCCAAAAAGGAAGGCACCCCAAGAAGGAAGCTTAAAAAGCCAGAGGCAAAGGGGTGAAAATGGAGATGTGATTTATTAAAAATAATTACCAATGCATTTCGGACCCTGAGGTTCTTCCTCAGGGTAATTCAAACAAAAATGAGATATCAGTTCTCATTTGGACCCACAGTCTCCTATGCTTGGTAATTATTTTTTTAATAAACCATATCTCTGTATTCACCCCTTTGCTTCTGCCTTTTATGGAAAGTAGTACAACACAGGCACCAGGTGAACCTGTCTAGGGAGCTCTTTCCACAACAGAAAAGGCCCTCTTCCTGGTAGCCACACATCTCGCTTTCTTTAGCAGGGCCCCCCAGAGAAGGACCCCTGAAAATGATCTTAGGGTCTGGGCAGATACACAATTCACCACAGCCTGTTTCCAGGATACTTTTGAAGACATAACTAAAACATAACTGGCCAATATCTAAACAGAAAACCTCATGGAAAATGTCTGTTTATCAAGCAGCAATCTCTCATGACTGATACTGAAGGCCGTTTGAAAGGCAGGTTTTGATAATGCAGGGTGACCTGCTGTTCAAAGTAAACAGTCCCACTGTGCATGCCTAACATAGATTACTGGATCTGGTGGTTGTTCAGGAACCAAAGCAATAAATAACTAGTTCTACAAGCCCAAATGGCTTTGGCCTTGTGCTTTTCAAACAGCAGCTTCTCATAGCACATAACCTGGGTTTTGAAACAGAAGCAGCTTTTTTCAAGCATGGAACTTGGAGGCGGGGGTGGGGGGCTGCTGTTAAAAATATAAGCTTGTACTCTTTGGATCCCAGTCACTATACTCCGGTACCCAGCAGCCACAAACCTCACAGTTATAACCAAACGTCGCATACTGCCAACCTTCTACTTGAAGATGTACAGTGTTGTAAAATAAAGTATATTCTGCATACTGTTACAGAAGAACTTCAGACGCTGACTGTCAGTACATTTGTGCTTTGTGTCTTTGGATTTATTAAACACTGCTTTGGAATCCATTTTGTTTTGAAGGAATGGCTGGTGTAGCTGCCAAGAACGATAGTTAGGCTCTGGAATGCTGCAGCAAAGCCACCTTAAATATGTGGCTGCAGCACCTTGCTTAAATTGAAGTGAGGGTCTCCATGTTACTGAGGAGCTACTATGCATTTATAGTCAGTTATCTTGCCATCACCCATGAACAATACCATTATTTAGATTTAAACAACTGCTTTATTCTGGTTGTCAAGTGATGAAAATGGCTTTTACTTACTTTAGTTTATCTATAAGTTTAGTCTTGCATTTAGCAAGACATTGTTTTACCATCACAATAAATATGCTTGAATTCATGGTTGTCAAGCTCTCTGTAAATAAATCCTTCCGGGGTGTCAGCTGAACTAAGCATAAGTGGTCATTCTGCAGCAACTACATGAAAAACAAAAGAATTACGGACATTTTAATTCAACAATTTAATTAATGTATATTTCAGCAAATATTCTTCTGGAGAGGGAAGTTGACTCCGCAATCTTTTCATAAGCTTTTTTTTCTTTAATTACTACACTCTAACCTGAAAACATTTGAACAAAGAATTGCTTCACTGCATAAAACTGATTATTTATTTATTTATTTATTACATTTTTATACAGCCCAATAGTCGAAGCTCTCACAACATTAATCCCCTAAATTGATGTGTCCATATGAAGGCATGGTGTGTTGGAATGGTCTGTTCCCCACATTCTATGACAGTGAAAGTGAGAGTTATTGCATAACTAAAGCAATGAAGCAAGTTTTGCAATCTAGATTTTCAAAGTGTTATTGGCACCTGTCCTACCTATTTAGATTTGGCTTATGCAAAAAGCACTTTGGGACTGAAAGTTGATTGCTATACTAAGTGCGTAGTCAAATGAGTCTTTCGGCCTCTTGCTAAAATAATGGTCTGACAATTTAAAGTCATGCTTTGGCTCTGGGCATTCATAACATCTATCTGTCTCTGGAAAGAGGGAGTTTAATGCATCTTGAATTATCCACTTTATGTTCTGCATCATGATAAACAACTGGATTTCCAACCTTGCCAGTGTAGTGTTCCATGAATTAGAGAATTTTCCTACTCAAGTGTATTGGTATGGATTAAATGTTTCTTTTAAAGATGCAAGTATTGAACTGAAGTATTATCACTGCATTTGCTTTAGCATTCAGGAATGTAAGCTTACCACACTTTTTGGGATGGAAAGTCCACCATTTCTTGAATTAGTTAAAAATGAAGACCAAGGCTCCTAGAAGAAAGGGAACAACAATGGAACTTAGGTAAGGTTTTGGAAGCCATACATAGATTTGGGAGAAACACTGAAATAACAGTTGAAGTAAAATATGCAGGCAGCATAATGAATATTAGTTCAAAAATGGTTTTGGCAACGCGTTTATACACATGTACAAAGCAGCATCCCATTTTCCCTTCTGAAAGTTCCCCCAACTTTCAGGGCAACCCAAAGCCCTCCCAACAAGGTTTGTGGTTATCAGATCACATCTTATGCAGCTTTTGGATCCTAGTCTAAGAATGTAAGCACTTCTATTCTGGAGCAAGTGCTAAGGAAAAGACAAATTAACTACTTGAGAAATTATGGCAAAGAGTGGGATCTAAAGCACTGCAGGTAAGCATCCTCTTATATAAGAGCTACTCCCCTTGCTGTGTCAAGTTTCACGCCCTCTGAGCAGCATTCCAGCAAGGTCACAAGGCCCTCTGAGCAGCATCCCCTGAAGCATGCATTGGGAAACTATGGCCCAACGGCCAAATCCAGCCAACAAGCTTCTTTGCCAAGCTCTGCACCCTCTCCCCAGGCCCCCAGCAGCTGACTGGAAATAAGTCCTTTTTCCTGCTCGGCACTAACAGAGTCTCTAAGTGCTGGTCAGGAGAAATCTCTTCTCCCCTGCCCCCCTCAGCTGATCTGAATGTATCAAGCTGAGGAGGTTGGGCTGAGAAAAGGGAGAGAGAGAGACTGTGTGAGAAAGGATGTCAGTATGGCACATGAGAGTGTGTGCGTGTGAGGGAGGGTGCATGCCAGTAACCCTGCCCACTGCTGGCATATGGCCCCCAATGTCTTGGGCTGAAAACGGTTCCCACCCATGAGCAGGAGGAAGCACTTCCTATTTGCACATGGTGGAAAGAGGTGTAAATCCCAGCCAAGTCTTAAGCTTGCACTTGGGACAATAGAAATATTAATTTACTTTGTGCATCTAAATCTTTTGAGCACCATGTCCAAAATATTTTTGTATCAAATTACCATAAAATGCCATAAGGCTATTAAGTTTGTATTATAAATCGTTACTACCAGCAGCCATTCCAGCAGGCAGTATTGAGAGAGATGAGAGGGGAGGTAGGGTCATTCTTTCAGCTCTGCTGAAAGACTTACATTACCCCTTCCCCACTTCCTTCCCATGTGTGATATCTTTTTAGATTGTAAACCTGCAAGCAAGGATTATCTTGCTTTACTCATTATATGTAAGGTGCTCGGGGATCCTTTTTGGATGAGGAGCTGGAGAAAGGTACTTTAAATAAATAAACAAATAATACATTGTGGCTCAGTTTGCACATAATGACAACCTGTAAGTTGTTTACTTATTTATTTATTTCATTTATTTATTTATTTCATTTATTTCATTTATTTATTTATTTCATTTATTGTTAAGTAAACAATAAATAAGTTGTTTATTTATTTATTTCATTTCTTCGTCCAATAGCCGAAGCTCTCTGGGCGGTTCACAAAAATTAAAACCATGAAGAGCATAAGAAAACAAGCAACAATTTAAAAACACAAAGTTCAACCAGGATAAAACCACACAACAAAAATTGATATAGGTTAAAATATGAGATTAAAACAGCAGAGTTTAAATTAAAATTAAATTAGATGTTAAAATACTGAGAAAATAAAAAGGTCTTCAGCTGGCGACGAAAGGAAAACAATGTAGGCGCCAAGCGAACCTCTCTGGGGAGCTCGTTCCACAGCCGGGAAAGCCCTCCTCCTAGTAGCCACCTGCCTCACTTCCTTTGGCAGGGGCTCACGGAGAAGGACCCCTATGGATGATCTTAAGGTCCGGGCAGGCACATATGGGAGGAGCCGTTCCTTCAAATAACCTGGCCCCAAGCCATTTAGGGCTTTGAATGTTAGTACCAGCACTTTGAATCGGGCCATAGTTTATCCATAGTTTGTTGGGGCTGTGCGGAAGCGTGCTGCCTCCCACCTGCTTGCTGCTTCTGCTTTGTATCCAATTTAGAAAACAACCCAAGAACGCCCCATTCTTGGGTTGTTTGACGTGACATGCAAACCTGGAACTCCAGGTTATTGAGAGGAGAAACAACCCAGAGTTTTAACCTATAATTTGTTTTTGGGTTTTCTAAACCAGATCCAAAGTGGAAGCAGTGAACAGGGTGGAGGGGCAGCATGCTTGGTCGTTACGTATGAACATGGTCTACATGTACTAAACACTCACCATATGCAGAAGCTGAATATCACAGGCTGTTTGGTAAATTACACTTAGTGCTTGATAAATTCTTGATTCTCCAGGTTTTGCAACAAGAGTCTGGCAGACAAAAGCAGCAGTTATATTTTATACAACATTTCTGATTTTATCATGAAAACTCTATGAATAGAAACCCAAAAGCTTGATTAAGGCAGTAAGTTCCAAGTAGCATCTAAAAGTTGTATCAAGACAGAAATCTCACTTCATCTGTAGACTGTCAGAGGTCATATTAGACACAACAGAAATGTTGCAATTACAGTCATATGTTGAGCTATGAAATTGTACAACTCAATTGTAATATTTTTTTTACAACTGTTCTCTTTCTTCCAGAACAGTTGCTATAATTTTAAGATACAGGAAGTTGAATCCAACAGTGTCCATCCACCAGCATAATGGATACCACTAGCGGAATTGATTCTCTCTACCCACTGCAGCTCCCCACGTTATTGAACGTGTATTCTTTGTTCATACTTCAATTTTCAGTTTTTAAAAATCATTAGTATCTTTAAAAAACGATGGTTGATTATTTACTAGGTTTTGTAGTGCTAATTCAATATATAGACAGTAGATAACTTTTCTGTGGCTGTATTGGACGTCCTGGATTGTAGGGTTTATGAATCTTAGGCAACAAGTAAAATCTACCTGAAGCCGAATTTGGGTTAATCAGAAGGCCAACTAAGGCACTGCTGAATAATTTCTGGATCTTCAAGTTTTCTATGGATTTTGTATAAGAGGTTCATAAGGCTTTACACTGCTTAGTTGTCTAAGGCCTTCAGAGATGTAGTCAGTATAGTATAGCACCACAACGTCCTAAGTGATGTAAAGACTTATAAACCTCTTGAAAAAGACATCACAACAGATCTAAATGCCTGCATTACAAAAAAAATGCAGAAAATGTCAAGAACAAGAAATTACTTAGCAGTGCATTCAGTACAAGGGATTAACTCCAGAATACGAAGAGATTTATGAATATTTGTATAGTACATTTCCTTATTATTCCTCTGAGCTATAACACACAAACAAAAGTAGAATAAGGGCTTTCAGCTAGACCCAGTATCTCCCTTTAGAAATGATACTGACCAATGGCATTTTATGAAAGAACAAACAAATTGTTTAAAGACTGCAACCAATATTTTTCTTATATGAGTAACTAGCTGATGTACTTGGTGTTGCTTGGGTCCCTGGATAACATTTATCACATTTATTTGATAAATAAATATTTCTGTGACTTAGTCATCTTTAAGGAGGGGATGGGCAGGGCAAAAAGAGACCCAGAGTACCTCTCTGCGGTATCCCAGCAACTGAGCCGCCCCTCACCACGGTGCACAAGCCCCTCGCCAGCTGCTGCTGCCCATCCTCCCTGCTGCCCTTATCCTCCCTGCTGGCCCCCATTCTCCATCATGGGCTCCCTCAGACTGACAATGACATCATCAGCATGCACTTGGAAGCACAGACCCTATTGCCCGCTGCCTTGTCAACAGAGAGAGGGTTATACAAACGGATTTTCACTTGCACAATGGGATTTTCCCACTACTCTCCCCTAATCTGCTCTGGAAGGTTTTCCAGATCGTCAGAGCATTTTTTAGGGATGCACAGGGAGTTTCATAGGGTAGGGGGGACCCATTCCATCAATGGTGTCTATTCACTTGGTAGATGTACATGGTTAGATTTTACCTAACGTTTCACTAAAATAAAGAATCTGCATTTGCTATCTATTCCTTGACTGTGTAATACTTTGTCACACAGAGGAGGGCCAAGATCTCTTCTCGATCATCCCAGAGTGCAGGACACGGAATAATGGGCTGAAGTTAAAGGAAGCCAGATTCCAGCTGGACATCAGGAAAAACTTCCTGATTGTTAGAGCAGTATGACAATGGAACCAGTTACCTAGGGAGGTTGTGGGCTCTCCCACACTAGAGGCATTCAAGAGGCAGCTGGACAACCATCTGTCAGGTATGCTTTAGGGTGGATTCCTGCATTGAGCAGAGGATTGGACTCGATGGCCTTATAGGCCCCTTCCAACTCTACTATTCTATGATTCTATAATGCCTAATTGCTAATTCTCTACTGCCAAAGCAATTTGGTTAGAGTAGGTTAGAGTTAATTCCTGCAACACCTTTCATCCAAAAAACCCCTCAAAGCAGCTTACAAAATAGTTATCAATAAAGTGATTTCTTTACAGCACAAAAAGTGTTTTTAGATTACAAATCTAAGCCAAAAAATTAATACATAAACAACATACCAATAGCATTTAAATGTAAATTAATTAAAAAAACACAGCAATAGCTATTATCAAACTTAAATGTACATAAATACCTTGTACTCCTTTTCACTGACAAATAGGTTCAGTTCTATTCTTCCATATTTATATATAGAACTGCGTTCATATAAGTCATAGATAAGCTTCCAAAGGAGATTCCTTTCCCTTTTTTGTGGAACAATTCCAATCACTTTTAGAGGAATATCTGTTTTGAAAATGCACCAAGATGTATGAAAATTATAGCATGTATGTATGGCATTATCTCACCAAATCTAATACTGAATTAGATAAAATGATCATACTGAAATGAATAAGACAGCAACAACAAAATTGGTACTAAAATATTCCACTCTTCATTAATACGCCTTGAATTCTGCTTATTTATGCCTCCTTTCATGTGAATCATCTTCACAGAGCGGCCCTTGCCATCCTGTTGCTCTCCAGATGTTTTGGGCTGCAATTCCCAGCATTCTGAACACTGGTCATGCTGGCTGGGGCTGATAGAAGCTGAAGTCCAAAACTTCTGGAGGGCACCAGGTTGGAGAAGGCTACGTTAGCACCTCTAGAGATGTTGACTCAGTTCTCATGAGAAACTGGACTCATTGGGGCTTGTTTAACCCCCAATGAGCTGCAGCACGGGCAACGATCATGTAAACCTAGCCAACATGGGTTATATGAGGATAAAGTCTGTAATAGGTTATGCGAGGATTGTTTAAGCCTCAAATAATCCATGGTGGCCAAGTTTGCTTGATACAGCAACTCACTGATCAGTATATTGAAAATGTTGCTTGGCACATGACATGGCACATGACATGGCATATGGGGGTGTTAAACAACCCTTGATAAGAGTGACAAGTCATGTGAACCAGTCTGCTCTACCAGAGATTCAGGCTTTAGCTAGACCTAAGATTTATCCTGGGGACGATCCCGAGATAAACCTTAGGTCTAGCTAAGGCCTCAGTTGCCAAACCACAGGGGACAGTGTTTTCATCATGGTGACACCAATTATTTTTATATTTACAGACCACCTTCCAATCAGAACAGCTCCCAAGGCAGCTGTGGAAGCCTCATTTTGGACATAGTGTTTTTAGGAAAGCCATGAAGGATTCTGTTTTCCAAAAAAGAAACAAAAACTTTTATAAACACGAGAAGACATTTTAACCAGTGTCATTTTACATTGCATTTAGTTGTTGCTGTTTTTATACCAATGGTAGTCTAATTTATGAACTTTTATCAGAATATAATCCACCCCAAGCCCTTTGATTATCCAGAATTTGCAAGCAGAAGTTCTAATTTACCTGCTGTCCAAGGAACAGGCAAGATGCCCAAGTTCTCAAAAAGCCTCTCAGAATACATCAAAGGTGGCCTCATTAATCCAGCACTCACAGGGTCCAATCTGAAGAAATCACAATGCAACACTTCTAGTTGGCCATCTACTTTCTTCTTTAGAGACTAAATGCAAACAAACAATTAGATTATATCATATTAACATCTGAAGTTATTTTTTTCTGAGTCAGCCCTTATAGCCTACTGTCTATGCAGACTGGGAGCAACTCTCCAAAGTCTAAGGCAGTGATTTTTCAGCCCTGCTACCCAAGATCCTTTAACTGGAGATGCTGGGGGTTATCCTGGGACCTTATCGTCTTGTTTAACTACAATTTTCAACCATCTATGATCAATTAAATAAAACAAGGATACCCACCTCTAAATTAGGAATAAAGGTGTTATTACTCTCCAGAGCTATCACACGGGCACCAGCATTGAGCAGTGTTCGGGTCAAGATTCCAGGACCTAAAAAAACAGCCAGAGTTTTACACTTTACCCTAAGAACATAAGAGCCTTGTTGGATCAGACCGAGGGTCCATCTAGTCCAGCACTCTGTTCACACAATGGCTAGCCAGCTGTCAACCAGGGAACTCACAAGCAGGACGTAGTGCAATAGCACCCTCCCACATGTGTTCCCCAGCAACTGGTGTTTACAGGCTTACTGCCTCTGATACTGGAGGTTGTACTTAGCCATCAGGATTAGTAGCCACTGATAGCCTTCCCCATCTAGAATGTATCCAACCCCTTTTAAAGCCATCCAAATTGGCGGCCATCACTACATCTTGTGGTAGTGAATTCCAGAGTTTAACTATGTGCTATGTGAAGAAGCACTTCCTTTTATCTGTCCTGAATCTCCCGCCAATCATCTTCATGGGATGGCCCCAGATTCTAGTATTATAGGAGAGGGAGAAAAATATCTCCCTATCCACATTCTCCACACCATGCATGATTTTGTACACCTCTATCTTGTCTCTCCTCAGCCTTTTTTTCCAAGCTGAACAATCCCAGGTGTTGTAACCTTCCCTCATAGGGGAGATGCTCCAGCTGCCTTAATCATTTTAGTTGCCCTTTTCTGCACTCTGAGGTAAAAATGTTAAACTGCTCATTTATTTTACTAAGAATCATCATGCACTGAGGAAGGGAGGATGAGAAACAGCTTGGGGCACTACTGCCATCCAGCTCCCAATGGTGGCCCTTCCCTTCCCCACCTGCCTTCAAAGAACTATCTTGCCCTGAGGGGAGAAGCAGTAAAAACAGCTTTTTCAAGACAAATCCTTGTTTGTCTTCTGTCTTGCTGCATAGTTGTTTTAAAGTTTTTATATAAATCACTTTGTGAGGTCTGCCTGAAAAGGAGTGTATAAATACCTGGAATAAATAGTAACAACAAAAGGATTTTATACCTTGCTTACTACATATTATTGTAGTAATAAGCCTCATTACAAGCATAAAGATGCAAACCAATTGCAAGAAATGCAGTGAAGTTTCAAAGAGCAGGAAATACTTTCTTGTATTTTCCTTACTCGTTAAAAAAAAATCTAAAGCTGCAATCCTATGAATACTTTACCTAGAAATTAGTCCCCCTGAGTTCATTGGGAATTGCTTTCAAGTAAACTTTCTCTAAGCCCTTCTAAAACTATACATTGGGGTGGACAACTTGCAGCTCTTCCGATGTTTTGGCCTAAAATTCCCATCAACCCTCATCATTGACTATGCTAACTAGAACTGATGGAAGTTGTAGGCCAAAACATCTGGAGGACCCCAGGTTGCCCACCTCTACTATTGTAATTAAAAGAATGTGCTTCCATAACCTTCAAAAGACATCTGGGTTTGCTAAAACGGGGGTTCCTTTATGGCAGGGGTGGGAAGCTTCAGGGCCAGGAGCCAAATCAGGCCCACCTGAAGTCCAAATCTTGCCCTCCAGGTTTCTTCAGATAGCCATGCCCCTTCCCCCCCCCCCCCACTTCTGACCATTGTCTGGTTTCCTGGCTTTTGAACAGTTTTCTTTCCCATTCTAAAAGGTTGGAATGCCTCTCCTAAGGCTTAGCAACTAGCAGTAAAAGGGATGGAGAACATGTGGCACTCCAGATGTTGCTGAACTACAACTTTCCCTCAATTCTGACCACTCAGAATGTAAAGTAAGTTATACATTGATTCTATGGCTCTCAGTAATAAACAACATAACATATGCATTTTTATTAATGCTAAAGTTCTGCATTCTTAAAATCTATCAGGGTGGCTTGGACCAGAAATCTGTAAAATGTATACACCACAGCTAAGGAATATATTTTGCAAACCATTACTCTGGTTTGCGATTATTTTGCAGTGAAAAGTGACTAATAAGTTTTATCAATAAATGAAGTAGACATCGCAGGAACAATTCTATGCCCCCCAGACAGCGTCTGGCAGGGCCATAGGATACTTCAAATTATTGGATTACTGGTTTAAAATTCAAAATATGGATAAAAGCCTTCTAAAGAGGCAACTTTTCAAAAGTTGATGATTGGGGGAAAATACTGACAAACCTGATAAAACACTTTTGTGCTTTTACCAGCATTCTTCTCGCCCTTGAAACCAGCAATCACCAATGATAAAATAAAAACATACTGGGAGATATTTAAACTAATAACGACATTTCTCTGTTGATCACCTTAAAAGATAGCTGTATGATGATGTATAAAGTCAATCATCATTTTGAATGCTTTTCTTCAGTCCTTGCAATTCAAATGACTCATTTTTCAAGATATGTGTTCCATGGTGTTGGATGCTCAGTTTCTCCACACTTTCTATGAACTTGTAGAGGATCAAACCCACTATTTAATTTTAGTGTTACATTTACCAGCAGCCAGACCTTTCTGGGCCGGTGGGGAGGGGGGGCTTTCAGAAGAGGAAACGGAAAGACAAAAGGAGAAAAGAACAATGGAGTGCCGAACCCTGAAAGGGGAAGCCTAAGTACTGTAGCATACTAGTCAAGATGCAGAGCCAAGAACGAAAAAAACCCGTTTAAACCTCTGCCCTGACAATAGTTGAGATAATGTTTGCATACTCCCCAAAGCACTGTATAACTATTATAGCGATCCTCTTCAAGAACACTTTAACTGAATAGAGCACCGTGTTCCTCCCAGGCGCTTTCTCTTAAAAGAGGGCAAGATTCTTAAGAGTGTGGCCAATAAGGTCGCAGGGCAGCAGCGTCGTGGTGGAGGCCGAAGCCGACCTGACAGATCCAGGGGGCGGGGCGCGTCGCGTCCTGGGGCCCCTCCAGCCCTCCTCACCTGGCTCGCTTTCCAGCACGAGGGGTTTCTGCAGCTCAGGGCCTCGCCCCTTCTCCAGCCGGGAGACCACGGCCCGCGCTAGCTCCGGGCAGGCGATGAACCTTCGCAGCGGGGGCGAAGGCTTCGTCTTCTCCTTGACTACCCGGGCCGTTTCGTCCACCTCTGGGATCAGCAGCGGGAAGCGGGGTTTGACCAGGCCGTGAGCCTTTTTACTTGGACCTGCCACCCCGCGCACTGAAAGCCGCAACCCGGACGATAAGCTTTGAGCCGCCCGCACCAACTGTCGCCCTGGCAGGCCAGGGGGGACCAACGCCACAACCGCCATCGCCGCCGTCGAACGCAGCATCCTTCCAAGTGACACGCGCCGGCTCCCACCGCCCACACGTGGGTGACCTTGTAGAGACCCACAACAGCGGGAGCACCCGGACAGCATTAGAGAGTGAACCAATTCCGTTTCCAGTGAGCTCCGGGTACGCTGTTGCTGGGGGACAGTCTAGCTGCCGCCGCCTCCATGGTAGCGTTCTCTCTAGGCGCTCCGCGCTCTGTGGTGCTCACCTTTTGCTGCTGCCGCCGCTGTTTTTCCGGAGTCCGCAGCCGGGTCACAGGTAGCTTCGTGTCGTGTACGGTGTCGTTGCCTGCCCGAGAGGCTCGCCGGAACGTTCACGAGGCGGCCGTGCCCTGAGGTAAGAGAAGGCAAGCCAAGGCTTCCATAGCGAGTCTCCCCAGGGGGTGGAGGGGGGACCTTGCCTCCGCGGGCTTGTGTGTTTAGCCGCTTGGTGCCTCCAGAGCCCTCGCGGAGTAGGACTGAGCCCGGCTTCAGGGGCAGAGGAATGGGGTGCGGGGAATCTGGGTGGGCGAGGGAGACGGGATGAGTGTGGCTCGGAAGGCTTCCTTACGCGCGCTAAGACATCGCGGAGGCTGCTGGTCAGGCTGGGATGGCGAGTGGGGAGGAGGGCTAGAAAGACCCACCTGGTATTCCCGTAGGAAGACGAGCGTACTAGGGCTTGACCCGGACTGAGGGCGCCTGTCTTCTTCTTCCTCCATCCCACCCTTTATCTATGGGAATAGCCAGAATGCACTGTACATCTCGTACTCGTCTTGCCCGTATCTGTTTTGCTTAAATATGGGGTGGTGTTTACTTGCTTGCAGGCTGGCTTGTCAATTCTGAACAGCACCTAGCACGCTGTAATATTTATTATTGTTGTGCTTGTGTTTCTCATTCTTCCTCCAATCCTATATGTGGGGCTATCACCTTTTCTGCCTCTCACAATCACTGTCTTGAGAGGCAGTGATCTTGAGCATTGGTTTTGAATCCAGGATTTTTATGGTCGAGGCTACTAACCGCTCTAAATTGGCTCTCATGGGTCTTGGACTAGTTACAGCTCTGGGTCAGTGGAAGAACATATGCTTTCCACGCAGAAGGTCCCAGGTTCAATCAACAACATCTCCAAGTAGGGCAGGAAAAAATCCTGCACGAAACCCTGGAAGAGCCATTGCCAGTCAGTGTCAACAGTACTGAGCTAGATGGACCCATGGTCTGACTCAGTCAGTATATGACAGCCTCATGTTCCTATCTAAAGTCCTTTGATCTATCCAACCCAGTATCTTGTCTCTGTCTTTGGGGAGTTTAAATATTACATCTGTGAAGAAAGCACAGGCATTTTTTTTAACTGAAACTGCTTGTGGGGGGAAATGCACATAACAAACATGTGCTAGTATCTAAACGCAATGTGCACATTTTTCATTATATGGATATTCTGTTTGTGTAAATAATATTTGGAAAAAATAACAGCATTGGGAACAATAATAGAATACCTAAGTCCCTAATTCAGCCTTTTATTGTAACACTCACTTGGTGGCCATGAGGAATTGTATGTAGGTGGGTGGATTGGCAGAGGAGGGGCAGAGCATAGAAATCAAGTGGGTTGCTGGAGGAGCAGCGGAGCTCTACTTTCCTCCTTTGCAAGACCCCAAAAGGCTAGTAACTTTTGTAGGGTTATTTGCAAAGCTGCCATAATTTCTGTGAAAATATATTCAGAAACCTGTAGCAATAGTGTTAGGGTTTGGTTCTGGTCACATTCCATACTTTACCAGGTCAATTTGGGTGCAAGGAATTTAATTAAAACTGGAAAGATTAGTGAGAAGTGATGACTAAGTACTTAGAACTCTTGAGTACATAATGAAATATTGTCTTCCTCTTCGTAGTGGGCCAAAGATAGATTTGGCAGAGCAACAGCAGACATTTGGAACTTAAATGTGAAAGTTGTATCTAATCCACATTTAGTGTTCGGTGTGGAAGATTTGGAGCTATCTGGGAACCCAAACTTGGAGGATTTGAAAATGAGTTTCATAATGGTTGATTTCTTGTTTTCTTTTTATTTGTTTTTTTAAACTTTGAATGTAAAGCTTTGCTTTTACATGACTCTGTATAGCATTTTAAGGGGCTGGAGGGGCTGCTGTTAGGAGGGGAAGTAGGGAAGTCCACTTCCACCAGCACAGTTGATCCAGCTCAAACCTGGATCCAATCTCTCTTCAGAAAATATTCTTTAATGTCCTCTTGACATGTGCAATTCACTTGGGTTACCATCTTTTGATATTTTTCTTTTGGGGTGCATGAACACTATAAAGTGAGCACAAACCATGAAAAAGGAACATGAAAATAGTCGTTATATGAGTCGGTGAGGAACTTCTTGATCGGGCTAAATATGATAGGAGATTTAGGACAGATAAAAGGAAGTACTTTGTCACATCATGCACAGTTAAACTATGGAATTCACTTCCACAAGATGAAGTGATGGCCACCACTTTGAATGGCTTTAAGAGAAGATTTTGTTCTGACTTTATACTGTTAGTTTTACCCTACCCAGTGCCTGTTTGGTGCATTCTCTTCCCCTCCTTATTGTTTTATTATGGTTTTATTAGAATGTAAGCCTATGCGGCAGGGTCTCACTATTTACTGTTTTACTCTGTACAGCACCATGTACATTGATGGTGCTATATAAATAAATAATAATATAATATTGTGTGTAATTTTAAATGAGGTCTCATGGCAGCAGGATATTGGTAATTATTAAAACAGTACCAACCAGTTGCTCATCTTTATAAGTATAGTAGTCACATTTACTTTTGTATTGTATGGAAGGTCTAGTAAGGTTCATAGGAAAGGGAAAAAAAACCTGAATGTTGACTGTTTGGTGTTTGGTTCACATGAGGAGTCCAATAAATGCTGGCTAAAAAATATTTTCTTTCCTGCCTGTGCCTTTTCCCCAGATACTTGATTTTTTTTCTGTATTCATAGAGTATTCCCATCCACCCTCCCAAAAATCCAAAAGAATTATCTTTTTCTCTCTGCCTATTTGGAGTAGCCTTGATTGAAGCAGTAGTGAATATACGCTGGGATCCAAAGAATACTGTCAGCTAATTTTCCATGCCCAAGGAGACTTTGTGTTTGTGTTTCTTGAGAGCGGCATCCTCCACCCCTGTGCCACATGCCAAACTACTTTTGAAACTGAGGAACTTTCCAGAGCAGTATGTGATGTGGCATGGAACTGTTTTATTCAGATTCAAAGCTCTCAACAACAACAACAAAACCTCACTAGGGATCTCTTTGAATCCCAGTTGTACAGTCTGTTTTGCTTTCTCAAACAGAAATAGACTTGCATGCTGGTCATATTTGGAACATGCATTACTCATTTAACTATACTGATAAGCAATTGGAATACTATATTCTTGGGAAACTGGGTTTAGATGAATTCTGTCCTATATTGTAAACCTCGTGTTGTTTTATTACATATAGAAATGCAAACAAGAACACTTAAGACCACCAAAGACATATATCTCTTTGGGATAACATAGACTATCCATGACCTTCCTTTACTCTTCTCATGTGATTAAACTGAACCATAATCTATAGATATGAACATAAATCCCATAAACAGCTTTTTTTGTTATTGTTGCATTATGCAACAATTGACTTAGAAAAATACATCTTTTAAAAACTCTGGCCTATTTAGCAAAATATCCTATCTCTCTGAAATGAATACATTTCAAACCTTGGTGATTCTACAAATCCTGTGTTATGCACATTGTGATAACGATCTTGGCAAAACTTTTAAAATGAAACCTCACAGGACTATTACTGTTAATCAGTGTATTTCCATGTTTAGGTTTGAGCTTTGTGCCAGTAATCCTGATGCTCAAGCTTCTTTTCTCTCTATATACAGCTCTTATTAAATTCTTTGTGAATGGGTGGCTTGTTCATAGACCATCTCTTTGATACCTGAAGAAGGTCAAAAGGCTTGTCTTACCGATGACTATAATTTATCAACATGAAGATCTATCTTCCTCCATAATAAGGTATCAAAACTAATCATTATTGTATTCTGCTAGTTCTGAGTTTCAGATGGTTAGATTTCTAGCCTGCCATTCTAGACTAGTATATTGGCATTTATTACAGTATATATTTTAATTTAAATTATTTTCCCATTTCTTTTATTTTCTTTTGTCAGATTGATCACATGTCAATTCACTGTCTTAATTCTTTGGTGCCTAAAAAAGTCATCTTCTTGCCCATGCACTACATTTGAGAAGCAATTCAAGTTTTAAGAAAATGGTAAGTGCTATTCTCTAAATAATAATAATAATAATAATAATGTAAAGCCAGTATTGCCATGGGCGCTAGTAGACTGAGAATGTTTGGCTGTTTCCCTTGCGAATGGAACAACTTTTCATGAGATCCATGGGTCTGTCTAAAGTAGTATTGGGCCACTGACACCAGAACCGGGAACTATCATACAGTACTGTCAACTTTATGTAAATAATAATAATAATAATAATAATAATAATAATAATAATAAAAAAAAAATTATTGACACAAAACAGGTAGATGAAGCACCCAGCAAACTGTGAATGCTTACTAGGTCTGATGGCTGAACCTTACGTGCATAATTCATGTGCATAATCCATTCGCTCCAGTTTTTAAAAAAGGTCATTTAGCATTTCTTTAAGTTTAAAGTCAAAAACATGCAATATATCAGGAACTCCTCGCCACATTCTTTTAAAAAAATCATTTAGCTTTTCTTTAAGTTTCAGGTTGAAAACACGTGATGTCAGATCAGGCACTGTTTGGCGCAGAGCAAATAAACATATGATTTTGCTATTAAAGCTCGAGCTTTGAACTTTTTTGAAGTTTCAGAGTTTTCTGCATGTCTGTACTGCTCAAGCTTCAGTTTAAAAACAAAATTGGTCTGGTAGATCACTAATAATAAGCATTACACTAACGTATTCTTTTAACTTTTTTATTTCGAAAAAATTAAACTCAAGGCTTTGCTAAAATTGCAAATATGTTTTAAATATACAGAGAACATTGATCTCTTTTTGTGAATATATAAGAGATTAGAGTAACTGCATGAAAATTAATTTTGGGGAAAAGATGATATTATTATTAATAATAATAATAATATCCCACCTTTTGCCCAATGCTGGGCCTCAAGTATATAATTTATACTTCTTCTTGGTAACAGCTGAAATTGATGAGTCAATTTCAGAATGATATTTCATTTAAGGCATAATCCTATGTATGTTTAGACAGAAAAATCTTACAACACTCAGCATTCCCAATTTAGCACTGCTGGGCTGGAGAATGCTGGGAGTTGTTGGACTTTTTTCTGTCTAAACATTCATAGGATTGTGGCCTTAGAGAAAAAGTATTACCTTCTGTAAATAAAACTTTTTTAATAAATGCAGAATTATAGCTGTTAAAACACAAATTATTATTATTTATTTATTTATATAGCAACATCAATGTACATGGTGCTGTACATAGTAAAAGAATAAAACAGCTACACTCTGCCACATAGGCTTACATTCTAATAATAGTGCATGGAAAACTGTCAGGATTCCAAGCTGTGGAAGGTCTTGAACTAGGGACTTGCTGGAATTTTAGGGCACAATCCTATGGCTCCTCTCTCCTCCCAGCCCACCAAAATGCCCCCTTTGCAGACTCTGTGAGGTCCTCTGAGATTGCTTGTGCAACTTTGTAAAACAGGTTCTTTCCATGGTAATTGTGAGGGGGTGGGATCAGGATTGGATTTTGGAGTCCCTCTCCCGAAGTCATAGCAATGTCTACTGCTTTGGGAGGGGGACTCCAAAAAATTTTATGGTCCCTGGGATGCTCTTCAAGGACCATAAGATTGCTTTCTTAGTCCCATCCATTTCAGACCTAGGACTCACCTTAAGCCCAAATATGCATTTGAGACTACTGAATTTTAGCATATATAATATATATGCATGGTGGTAGTGCTGATGTTACAAACCACCATGGGTCAGGAAGTCCAACTGCTTCAGGGTTTATTCAATGAGAAGTGATATATAAATACTGCTTATAATAATACCATCACTGCTTTAAAACCATGGACCTCCTGGGCCTCAAGCAGTTTCACCAGCTTCTGAATAGACTTTGCCCATGCAACGAGGCAAACCATGTGTAAACATAACTGATTCCATTTTTTGTCTTCTTCCCATCTTGCTCCCAGACCTGCTTAGATCTCTCCCTGCTCCTCTGCTTGTACAACCTAGGCCCCTCTGCCTTGCGTATCCACGCTGAACTCTCAAAACAGACCTCTCAGCTTGGCTTCTCAACTAGAAACCCATCAATTAAGCAGTGTGACGTGTCTTTCCTGCTTAGGAAGGCCCTGCAGGGGAGACACACTGTCCCTTGACAGCAGTATGACAGACTCAAAGACATAAAACAGATATGATTGAAGAATACTCTCTTAGGATTATTCTTTTCAAAATATACACACTGATCAGTAATTGAATTAAATGGACTTGCATTTCTTGAACATGGCAGTTAGAAAACCTCTTTTGAAACTACGGGAGTCTTAAGAACAGTTTATGACATAGTATGGCAGCCTTCCCCAACATGGTGCCCTCTGGCAGTGTTGTACTGCAACTTCCAAAATAGTCAGCCAATGTGGCTATTAAGAGTTGTAGAACATCACATCCAGAGAGCACAAGATTTGGGAAGGTTGTGATATGGGCTGATGTCATTCAAAGGTGAAATCAAAAGTTCTGCTAGAAGCCCAAATCCTTGAGCATATTTAAAGGAGCATTTTGGTTCCCTGCCTATATACTTAGAGCTGTTAAATAACAAAGTATTGGGACAAGAGTACAAAGAATTTGATCCAACAGAGATTCCCACTGATGGAAAGGGGGAGATCCCTATCTTCTCCCATTATCAACCATCAGGAGCATCCCATGAGTAGAACTCTACTGATTGAATGCTCCCACCAGCAGAAGGAAGCTCAAGATCTAAACTATAGTGTTTTGGAATCTTTGCTCAATGGGGAGCATTCCAACCTACTGAGATCCAAGACACTGGCTCAGTTCAGATATAATTATCCTAGCCCAATAAACCAGCTGCTCTCTTTCTCGTGTGCCTGGCTTCTGCAAAAAAAAAAAAAAAGCCAGGAGCTCATTCTCTGTCCGTTACACCAGGATTTATTGCACTGGGATCATTACGAGCCAGAAATTGCTAATATAAAAGACTCATTCAGTGTGAGTGATGAAAACAAATTGTTAATTGCAATTTCAAATAGGAAATGCCATTCTTGTGCAACTTTTTAATTTAGTGGTCAGTGCAAAGAACATAATCTTGATGTTCAAGGTATGCATTTATAGTTAAACCTAAATTATATTAATTTGTATTTGTTTTCATTGAGAAAATATACAATCTGTTCCTAGAAGGATCAGAAGTAATATTGAAGATTTAAGAGTTTAACAGTGCAATCCTAACCCTTTCAGCCAGCTGTCAAAGGGGGTTAGAATGGGGGCAGTAGTGCCTCCCTCAGTGGCAAGAGCATATCCACCCTGGCAGTCCCTGGTATGTCCATGGAAAACTCCACAGGTGAAGATGTATTGCCAGAGGTGTTCCCGCCAACCACAAGTGCCAAATCGGGGCATTCTAGGGGCCGGGCAGCTTTGGATTTGCTGAATCCAAATCCTCTCCATTCCCCTAAGAGGCTGTGGCAGCCTGGAGATGGCATAGTTCATTTCCCTTGCCCCCATTAGTTTCAGTGGGGAGAAATGTATAGAAATGAGTATCTGTCAGGCTGATAATCTCAGTAAAGTCACTCCCCTACTCACTGGAGGATCTCACCCATTTGTTCCCCATGCCCAAATTAGAATTTCTTTGTTAGGGCTGCAATCCTAAATATGCTTACTAGGGAAAATAAGCTCCCCTTAAACATAGGGGTGCCTACTTCTGAGTACACCCTCTGTAATGATGTGTTTGATTAGAATCTGTACATGTGTTCAGAGAAACAGATGAATACTCTTTATCAATCAAAATAAATACTTAGCCAAGGATTTGCTGTTGCAAGAAAGGATTTACTCAGTAAAACTGTAGCCCTATGCGTGTCGGCTCAGAAGTTTGTCCCATTGACTTCAGTGGGACGTACTCCCAGGTAAGTGGGTATAGGATTGTAACCTAAGTTACAGTTTTCAAGATCATAGAATCATAGAATAGTAGAGTTGGAAGGGGCCTATAAGGCCATCGAGTCCAAACCCTGCTCAATGCATGATTAAACTAAAGACTAAATAAAACTGTGGGAAATTAGCAGTTGTTCCACCTGTGTGTATTTTACATTATTTTTTAAAATGGGAACTTAGAAGATATAATAGTTGACAGACAATAAAGGTGTAAATTTTAAATACTAAAAGAAAAAAGAAAATAGTATCTTTGGTAATGACTAATTTTGAGATGCAAGCTACTGAGTTATCAAATTGAATCATCAAACAAACTAGACTTGGAGCAATTGGTAACAATGGAACCAGTTAACTAGGGAGGTTGTGGGCTCTCCCACACGAGAGGCCTTCAAGAGGCAGCTAGACAACTATCTGTCAGTTATGCTTTAGGGTGGATTCCTGCATTGAGCAGGGGGTTGGACTTGATGGCCTTATAGGTCCCTTCCAACTCTACTATTCTATGATTCTAAGTTTACATCCCAACACAAATATTGTTAGTCATACGAGATGATGATAACGATAGGGTTGCCATGTTTTTCCCCAGACAGCAAGATTTTTCCTTTTGCTTTTATAACTGAAGTAAAAGAAAGGCAGCATCTGCTCCTCACTCCCATTCTCTCCATAGCTTTGTCTGATCTCTCCCTTACCTTCTATGTGGCACACTTGGAAATCTGCTTATCATCGAACATAAGGAAGGTGGTGGATGCTCACCATTCCCATTTCAAAGAGATTTATAAGGCAGAGTCCAGTTTTGGGGGTAAGAAGTGACAACTCTAGATTATAGTTGTCTAATAGAAGAACTTCAAATGCACATATAAAATGTGATTTAAATTATATGATTTTTGATAGTTAGCTAATAGTTGGCTATAAAGTTAGTTTCCACATCTGCTGATGTGAAAATAGTTTTAATCGGGGCTTCTGTCATATATATCTTTAAATCTTTGCGCTGAGGTCTTGCGTGAGTATCCACAAAGGACAAGCCCATGAAGACATGATGCTGAGCTTGTTTAAGAAATTGGGAACAGGCCATGGAATCACTTGCTGCCTTCTGCCTCCTCTTGCTTCACAAATTCCTTCCTCTCTTCCATTGACAACCTCATTCATGGAGTGACATTTTATCTGCACCACTGCTAGCCATGGTTGTTAACCAGGCTTGAAGATCATACTGCTCTCATAGTCAAGCAACTTACACGTATCACAATTGAAATTAAATGTATTTCTGGCTTTTTTGTACATTTATATGTTGTTTACAGCTGCATTTATATGAAGAAAACAGGTTTACATGTTCTGATTCGAGAGTGACTGGAGAAAGAGGATATAAGGAGCTTTACTAAAGAGCTTACAGAAGAGTATTTGTACTTTCAACACATTCTTTTGTGGGGAGAGAGCATCCAGCTGGCATAAACAATCAAGAGGTTAGATTAAAGAGATTGTCTGATAGTGAGCATACTTGCTAATGAGATTGTACATAACACAATAATCTCATGATGAGGGAAACTACTAATGAGGCCACCCTGTAGGACAACTGCAATGAGTGGCAATTATCTCCGTTGGAAAGTAGGACTGGAAAGATAATATGTATCCAAACATTGAACATTCTTCTACCTCAACCTCTTGACCACCCTCGATCCTTAGTGAAAAGGGGGAGAAATCTGTAAAGAAATTGTTCTTGCATTTTCTTTTCTTCATGCTGATTACTGGCTACTACCAACTATTCTTGATTTTGTGAAGGTGGCATTTTTTATTATGAAAGCACTGCAACTATTGCATGCTACATTTGCTTTTGTACATATTTGTAAGGCAGTTTAGTATAAATGACACTTTATTGGTTAATGTCTTTTCCACCTCTCTTATCCCATCGCTGCTAAGTATGCTCAAGAGTCTTTGGTGAGGGCGCTTGACAAAAGCCTTTTGAAAGTTCAAGTAAATTACATCTATTGGAACTTCCACAAAAACCTCTAAAATGCCAGTGATAAAGGACTTACCTTTGCCACAGAAATTTTAATTCTCCTTCAGCAGTTACGCTTGATAATTTTATCTTTAATAACACCTTCCACCAATTTTCCCAGAAGAGATGTTAAGCTAACCAGCCTGTAATTCCTTCAATTCCATCTGGATCCCTATTTTAAAATTATACTTTCCCAGCAAATATAGAACAACTGTTATAAAAATCAATACAAAACAATACAGTTTAGAATAATAACTTGATCATTGTAATAACAAAGTTATTGATGACAAAGTTAATAACTGCTTTTGGTTTGTCACCTTTCCTCTGATTGTATGCCTTTGTATGAATGATAAAGGTCTAGTATAAATGAGTATGCTTTGTACGAATGATAAAGCTTCTCCCTTGGGCACTGACACCGATAATGTCTTTTCTTATGTTCTCTATTGTAACATTTTAGAATATCCTTCCTACTGCATGTAATCTGATTTATTTAGGGTACAATCCTATGCATGTTTATACAGAAAGAAGTTCTAACTACTTTCAGGATTCCTGATACTTTTTCTGTCTAAACATATATAGGATTGCACCCTTAGTTATTAAATTTTAGAGTCCTCTAAACAGTTCAAAAGATTAATAAAATACAACCATTCCATTACAAATGATAACTTTAAAATTTAAACCCATGAAAGAAATGTATCCATGCAGAAAGCTACTGAGAATGGGGAGAAAAGAGAACAGGTTGAAAAACAGAATTTTAAAATACTGGTCTCAAAACAAATGAACAAAACAACTCCCCTTCATGGAGAGTATTTACTTTCTCTGAACCTGCTTACTGAAGTCCCAGAATCAGTACATCTGCCTCTTTTGCTCTCATGATTCTCTTTCAAAGAGCAGTTGGTCCCCATTGGGACATTAAGCTCCCCTATAGTTGTGCTATCTCTAGTATTCGAGGCAGTAAGCCTGTGTGCACCAGTTGCTGGGGAACTTGGGTAGGAGGGTGCAGTTGCACCATGTCCTGTTTGTTCTCCCATTGCCGATGGCTGGAAGGCCACTATGTGAACAGAGTGCTGGACTAGATGCTCGGTCTGATCCATCATGGCACTTCTTATGTTCTTATGTTCATGGATGGATGGATGGTGGCATTGGAGGTAGGATAAAACTACATGTTGGGGAACAATCAGACAAGCTATCATCTGATCCAGCCGAATGATTTGTCCTTTAAGAACAAAAATTCTTGGATCTAAAGCTATTCCTTTTAACATAATCAATCTATGTAATTAATATCAACGCCTAATCAAGTTGTGTCAACTACTTTGTAGTTACTAAGAAAAATTGATTTCAACAAAAGTTTAATCTGTTCATACAGTTTTTGTAGTAAATAAATACTATTCCAAACATTACTGGAACATTCCTATTCCAAACATTACTGTTAACTATCTGCTAGTATATTGCCCTGCATGCTGGCATGTTATGTTTTATGGTACTGTATTGTCATTGGGAAGGTTGTCCCATTCTGTTTTTGTTTTCTGAAGCAACTAGTCTTGGATTGAGTCAGCAAATAAATATGTTTTCTCATTTTTGTGTCTGAAATTCTTTTAAATATGAAATTAAACTGTCTTTTTTGTTGTGAAGGAGAGATACGTTCCATCATTTTAATCACAGATGTTCACTTGTTTAAGCACAGTCCTGCTTGATTTCCTCTTTGCTAGGCAGTCATTTAAGTACTTCTGATTCATTTTCCTCCGTTGTGAAAAAGGGTGTGAAAGCCATATTGTAGATATTTAACATCTTTGAAGTACATCTCAAATGTGTAATTTATTTAATTGCTAAATGCTAGGGCTGCTAGGACAATTTTCCTAATTATAATGCAGCCCCTTTCTTTGGTTAGACATCTTGTTGTTAAATACCATGTTTTCAATTAGTGTGTGGGTATGGCTAATTTGGATAATTTGTAACTTTAACAAATATGCATCTGCATATTTCTGAACTTTGAGAAGAGCTTTTATTTGAAGTAGCTATTTCATTTTTTTAAAGAGAACAATCTTCTCATGCTTACAAGGTGTGGCGATTATATTTCACAAATGTGAAATGCTATCTATCTAGAATTAAATTGCCAAAATGATAAAAAAATAAGTTTACTCTAAACTTATTTAGCCTAATTAAATAGCTATGTGGTGAAATCATAACTTGGATTTTGATTATTCTATAAACTTGTCTTTTTTAGAGCTGAAAATCAAACTGGATATAAAGTTCACTCTAGGAACGCTCTAATGGATGACGGGGAATCTCCTACAAATGACCTACAATTAAATTTGCAAGACTTGCTTCATACAGACAGACACTTAGAAAGGATCAAAACTTGCTTGGCTTCTTCTCCAGATGAAAACAAAAATCAGCTTAATGGCAGCAAGCACGATGCCCTGAAAAGCAGTGATGACACAATGGGAAGAGTTGAGCAGGATAGCATAAATAATAATGAGGACAGTGGAGACTATACATCATTCTGCCAAGAAGGTGAAAGTGATAAGCCATCTACAAGCTTCGCTGTAGATGCAATGCTCATTCTTGAAAAATGTGCCTCTGAAAAAAAGAGCTCAAGGAAAACAAAAAGTTCCAGTGGGAAAGGTACAATGATTTCCTAAATATATTTTGTTTGCTTGACTTTAATACTAGGGTAACCATATGAAAAGGAGGACGGGGCTCCTGTATCTTTAACAGTTGTATAGAAAAGGGAATTTCAGCAGGTGTCCTTTGTATGCACGCAACACTTGGTGAAACTCCCTCTTCATAATTGTTAAAGCTTCAGGAGGCCTGCTCTCTTTTCTAACTGGTCAAGATGACAGGGCTCCTGCCCTCCTTTCCATATGGTCACCCTAGGTAATACACCTTTGCTCAAAATCCCTGAACTGGTTTCTCTTAGGTGCCTTACTTATAGTTTTACTAGACTTGAAAAGTGTTCTAATCCTATCTTCCATCCAACCCTGCAACCCAGGCTTGAATAAAGTGTATACTATGAAAACATTAACAAGAAGATTGTTCTTGTCATTCCATGCTACCCATTCTTCTCCCATGGCAAGGAATTTGTATGGTGTACTGCTATAGTAGTTGCTCCCACTGGGCTATATGCCAAGGTAGGGAATTTTAGTGAACATGGAGCTCTCAAGGCTTGAGCATCTGGTGACTCTGTACAGAAGCAGTATTCAGGAGAAGAGTCAGAAACTAATAACAAGATGGAAAGGATAGACATTGTGGGATTCATGATTCATATGTGTTTGAGGACAGAACTTAAAAACACTTGGGCTGTATAAGGGTATGATCATTCTGCACTCTACACTAAGTAGAAAGAGAGATAGTAAATTAAATTAGGCTGGATTTGAAAGTTTAAGAACTAAGATTTTTTCCCCTGCAATCTAAGCTTGACTACTACAGAAAAATTGATTGGCCGATGCCCTTTACTCACAATGGATTGGCATGTTCGAGCCCGGGTGACACACCAGCCCATCATGGATAAAACGACCCCTACAACAGACCCTGGCTTATCAGTTGGCTTATTTGTGGAAAACAAGCCACCTTGATAAAACTAGCCCAGGTTCACACAGCACACTAACCCATTTCGGGTTAGCATGTCGTGCGCACACAATCTATGTCTGATTTTGTTTTGAATGAAAATACCTTGTACAACATCTCAGATTAGGATGACCTTTTGTTTCGCCATGTCAGACACATGCTTATATTTCCTTAAAATAGTCATGCAAAACCGCCATGTTTATATTTTCAATTTTCTATGTAGTAGTAGAGCTTTGGGAGGGAGGGAAAAGCCACTGGGTCCTTATTCGTAGCTGTAGCAATTCTCTTCTTCTCTGAGCAGCATAGGAAGTAGAAGTAAAGCCACTACCTGTTGCACGTTCTTCTCTCTCTTCTTACCTCCCTCCCACTCAGTGGTGTACACCCCACGCCCCGCAAACCAGGGAAAAATAAAGGAGAAAACCCACAGTACAGTACAGGCGACAGGGAGGGGTAAAGCGTGCCTCCAGAGGTATTGTGCAGCATGTGGATGCCATGTTGGCAAAAGGCACTTTAATTTAGAAGAGGTGAACATCTTGTACAGAAGAGCTGCTATTGTGGGTTTAAATTTATATTTTGGCAATGTTTCCATTTTCAGTGTGTGTATGAGAGATTAAAAAACAAGAATATTTTGTAATAGGTGGTATCTTTGCCCCTCAGCTCAAAACCTGGGAATACAAGTTTTGCATTAGATGTAATATAGCAATATGCTATCCAATTGGGCCATAAATATATTTGACCGGGACATACTTGCCTATAAACAACTGATGAAGACTTTAAAATATTAATAATCAAATTATTCTTCATAAGGTGGATTGCTGCTGTGACTCCTGAGTTTTTAACTACTGAAATAACTGCATAGGCTACAATCCCTCTGAAATGTGAGATTTAGGGGACTGTTGTATTTATTTTTGTAGGACTTGTGTGCTGGAACAGGCTAAAGAGTGTTAGTGTCAGCTCTGGCTTGAAGCAACTGTATATGAAATGTATATGTATATGAAAGTATCCAGTTTTTATTCAAGGTTCTAAAGAGACTGGGGTACTGCAGACAGTGATTAGAAATTTTAATTTTTTACTTCGTTTTTTAAAATTATATTTTCAGAAACTTTTAGGAAAGAAGATACCGGAAAGTAAATACATTTTTAGCCAACCAAAATAAATTGATTATATTTAATAATAAAGTAGTTAGGATATTGGGAAGTTATTGTAACTTCTATGAGCAAATCTTTAAAAGATCATAATGGCAAGTCAGATATTTCTTGGTCTATAGCTCCAACATTTAATTGAAAATTCAAAGGTTTTCCCCCCCTGCATTACTTATTGTCTCACCATAATATTATATAAAGCTGAAGTCTGCTACACGAGTGGTCTTCCAGATGGGTTGTAGTAAAGTTGTTGCCGCCATGTTGGCTTCTCAGCGGCCAGAGGAAGGTACGGGAAGTCCCATTTTGTGAGCAGACCTATGCTTGTGCAAGTTGAATACAGCCTGGTGTGGTTAAATATTTTGAGATGCTTTCTTTATTAAAAGAAGAAAATTCTCTTGCAGCCAAGCAAGAGAAGACTGACATCACTGCAACAGCTTGTGCACAAGATGAAGACGGGAGAAAGACAAAAGCAAATTGTCCACAAAAGGATCCGAACCAGACTTTGCAAGACCTTTTCTCTTTTCTTCGAGAAGAATTTGAGCAGATGGATTCACGAGTGCTGCCCCTGTGTCTCCATCAGGTAATGATGCTGATACCTGCCTTGCTTTCTCTATGAATTTTTTGATGCTGAACATTACAGCTTGAACTCCACAGTATAGAAGCATGTGCTTTACATCTGTGCGTGGATCTGCGTACACTTTACATATTTTCCTATTGTACTCGGATTCCGTAGCTCACTAGCAGAGCACGTGTGTTGCATGCTGAGGGTGCCAGGTTCAGTTCCTGGCATCTCCGTTTACAAGATTGGATGGCAGGTAGTGGCGCTGCTTAAGACTCTGGAGAGCCACTGCCCGTTAGAGTAAACAAAACTGGGTTAGATGGACCAATGGCCTGACCTGCTATAAAGCAGGTGCATATGTATATATGATTTATTCCTACAGAAAAACTTCTGGTTATAAATGGATCAAAGCTAAAGCAGACATGTTAAGAGCTAGGTTTTACAAATGTAGAAAAGAGGTTTGAAACAATAGCTATATTTAGAGGTATGGAAGAAATTTTAAGAGATGGAGATGATACATTTACAACTTTAAAATATGCCACATGTGTCTACCATTGTATTTATCATGGATGGGAATAAGTTCTTTGATTAAAATTAGCACACTGCTCGTTTTATTTCAGTGTTTACTTATTCAATATTACTGGCTAAATTGAAAGAATGGGAGATTTATTTTGGCTTTGGTTTGGGTTAAGAAACCTTGAAAGATTCTAAGTCATGTTCTCTGGAGATCCATAAAGGAAGGAAGGAAGGCTAGGACTTCCTTCTCTTCTCTATTATTACACCTCTCAATTATGTATATTGTCAAACTGAACCTCTGAAGAGGAAAAGCAACAGAACCACTTAGAGCAAGAATATTTTAAAATGACTTGGAAATTTGCATTTTGGTCAATAAATATTAATAGGCTACAAGAAGAAATATTTCAAATGTTTTTTCTTATAAATTATATCACACCTTTCCAAAGACAACAGCTTCTAATTGGTGTAATAGAACAACATTATACATAACAATTAAACAAAGTAGTATAAAAACATAAATTTGCTAACTGTATCTAAAAAGTAATAATTCAGCTAAGCCCAAAGGCTCATTTGAAACAAAAGTGTTTTTAACTGGTTACCAAATGCAATCTGGGAGGGGAAAAACAGATCTCCCAGGGTAGGGAGTTCCAAAGTCTGGGTGCCACTACTATTTCATAGGTACCGACCAACTAAGTTTCCAACAGTGAAAGACCCAAGAAGGTTCTTCTCTGGTGAGCTGAATGGGTGGGAAGGCTTAGGGAAGAGGCAGTACTTCAGGTGTCCAATAAATTCAAGACAACACTAAATCCTATATTGCCATTACCAATTGTTTTTCCGCTCAAGAGACTTTATTAATCGATTAAAATGTCAATAGTCAGATACTAGGATTTCTTTTTAAATTGCCATTTTTCCTAGATATAATGAATTTCCATTGGATAAATAAGTTACCGGTTTATTTCATTTTCACTCAACTAAGATTTATTACAAAGTAACTTCAATTATTTGGTCTGAAATAACATAGAAGAAGTATATACTTCTGGAAAGTAGAATGAAATGTTAAATTTAATCCCAGAATGTTACTATAATAGTGATAATTGGGGTCATCTGATTGAGAAGAAATACCGGCAGTGAAGACTATGAAATTGCAAATGAGGTCACATAGGTTAGTGATATCAATTAGAATATTTAATAGTCAGAAATTCAAGGACAGGACCTGGTATAGCAATAAACAACATCTTCTTGTGGCACTTTAAAATAGGCTAATATATTGTGCTATATATTTTTGTGAACCAAGCCCCTTGAAGAAATGTGCATTGGCCCATGAAAGTTTATGCCCCAATATATTTGTTAGTATTTAAGATGCCCCAGAAGTCTTCATTAAGCATTTCCAAATATTTGCTTTCATTGGTGTGGGCAGACAAAACTATAATTCTCAGGATTGTAGAGGAAGTACTTAAATATAAAAGATTACAGGAATTTAAACTTAAAGGCTATATTTTTATTTATCTCTGTGAATATTGGATGCTCTGTTAAAATATAAGTATAAAGGGTAGATATCTTCTCCGGAAGGGTAATATGAAGTGTGATAATTATATTACTATAATATAATAAATATTTGAAAACAACTACTTTTTTGCTTTCCTTTACAGATGGCAGAAACCTATTTTCAAGATGGAGAATGTATCCTTTAAAAAATCAAGATAGAATTCGGTATCCTCAAAAAGAAAGCATATGGCTAAAGGTTTTCAACTACTGGTCAGGGTAAAGCAAAGTGAAAAGGTTGTGATTATACTGATTTCTGAATTTTGTGGTGGGGCAGATAAGTATTAAATCCTTCTCAAATATGTACAGATATTGTTGTAAGAATTCTGAAGGTGCACTGTAAAAGTTCCACATATGTTGAACTGTGACCGTTCATGGGCTTACACATTAATGTGTATGTGCCTGCTTTAACTGTATTGTGCATAATAGATTTGGTCTTCCTCTCATCCTATCCCAACCTAATATAGCAGAATTTTGCACTGTATTCATACTAACCTGTTTCTGGACATACTGTGTTCTTTAGATCATACCAATTTTTCAGACTGAAGTGACTACCTGTTGGTAGTCAGAGAGGGAGAAGGTCTGCTCTTTTTGGCGGGTGGTGACACAGAAGGGCTAGGGAGAAAGCTGAGGAGAAAACCAATAGCTAAGATCTGAATATTGAGCTATTCCTTCTTTGTAGGATAACCATACGTGGCTAGTGAAGATCAGTAGGGAAGCAGGTGTTATGCCAAGAGGCTGCCCTAAGAGCTTGCCAGAAGAAGTTTAAAAAAGCAGGCAAAATAATCCAGACAAACAGTCCAAGCAATCAGAAATACAACAGGAGAAGCTTTGTGAGTAACATTTAAGTAATTTTTTTTCAGAATACATTGCATATATTTGCAGCTTGAAAGTGAAAAATCACACAATACAGGAACCGTCCCTAGCTGATTGTTACTGGAATGCACTCCCCCTTGAAAATGTCACTAAACAGCTACTACTAAAACAGGCCTTCATCACAGTAACAACACTAGGCCTCAGGCCTACACAGATACATTATAGTCTCTCCAAGGCCACACAGAATATTTACAGAACAACAACAGTTATATACATGGCATTTCTTCACACTGTCACACAAAGGTGGACCAAGACTTGTTCTCTGCTGCCTCGGAGGGCAGGACTAGATTTAATGGGCTTAAGTTACAGGAGGGTAGATTTCACTTTAACTTTAGGAGAAATGTCTTTGACAGTAAGAGCATTTTGACAATGGATCCATTTACCTAGAGCAGTGGTTCCCAATGTGGGTGGTACTGCCCTCTTGGCGGCGGTGGGATTGCATAGGAGGGCGTTAAGAGGCAAGGGGGTGGCAGAGGGGTGCTAAGAGGCAAAGGGGCAGCAGGGGGGCACTCAAGGTGGTCTTTTCCGAGACGCGCCTCTCCCGAAGATCTTAAAACCCAGGGACATTTTTATGGGAGAAGGTAGTTTGGCCCTAAGCCATATAAGGGAAGAATCCACACATGTATTAATGCTTTTTAAGAAGAGTCCTTTTAACGGTGAATTGAAATGTTTCAAAAGCACCAAAACGCTAATGAAGAGACATACCCTGTTTGGTGTGCCCCGCCATAGCGGCTGCAAAATAGAGGCGTTCACTCTCTCTTCCCTCGGGAAGCCTGCAGTGGGTGCTTCCCATTTAAAGGGGTGACATGTAGTACAGTCCCTTTTTCATTCTCAGCTCCTCAGCTCAGCTCTTCCGCCCAGCCGCCACTGCTCAGCCTGGGCACCCAGACCAGCAGGATCCAGATGAGCGCAGCCCCTTTAAATGAGAAGCACCCGCCCCAGGCTTGCTGAGGGAGGGAGGGAAAAGAGAGTGAATGCCTCTGTTTGCAGCCGGCGTGGCGGGGCACACCAAGTAGGGTATGTCTCTTTATTAGCGTTTTGGTGGTTATTACCACACAGGTATTCCATACATGTGTGGATTGAGGAGGGTCTTGTTGGCAGCACGGCTCCGGACAACTAGGAGTCATGGAGCGCCTCTCCCGGCATGACCCTACCCAAATATACTACACTCATCATCTAAGGCCTTCTTAAAAGTGCTTCTTCCTAGCAGAGGTTCGCAAAAAATGGAGATTTTTTTTAAAAAAAATTAAGTTAGGATACTGCTGTGATTGACCTGCTTTTTAAGCACATGCGTTCTCTTGCAGCAGCATTTTGGCCCCTCCGGGCGCTCCTTGGCGCGGGGCTTGCTGCCACCGTTCACCCCTCCCTCCCCGACCCCATTGGAATCCCATGGGGCACTGGGCATGAGTTTGTGGAACCAAGGGGGCAGTTACCTGAAAAAGTTTGGGAACCACTAACCTAGAGGAATACATCACTAGAAGTATTCAAGCAAATGCTGGATTCAGGGCTGGCGTCAAGAGTAGGCATGGTTGGGCACTTCTCGAGGGCCTACAGCCCAACAACGTTCACTGACAAGAGTCTTCTGAACTTGCTGCTCCTCTTCATCATTGCAGCCTGCTTGTTAACTTGCCTCTTGCTCTAGCACATATAATAGTGGTGGTGAGAAGGAGGAGCAGTAGACGCTGCTGCCTACTTGTTTACTGGCTCTCTGCTGGTCAAGCAGGCAAATGGTAGCGTTGACGAGAAAGAGGATGAAGAGAAATAGCAGCTGGTGATAATAGCAGCAAGAAGATAGACTCACTGAGGGAAGGGCCCATTGAGGATGTCTTGCCCGAGGCCCTCAAAATCTTGGAACCAACACTGGCTGGATCTGTCAAGGATGCTCTAGCACCATCAAGCCCGGGATTGGACTAGATGGCCTATGAGACTCCTTCCAACTCTGTGACACTCTCGATCAAAGATGTGATCACAAGATATAGATGATCTTAGATTGTTCAGTAACTCCCCTGTAGACAAAGTGATTCCAGGATACAACATTAAGTTTTATGTCTATTAATCTATAGGTCTGTTACATGCCAAAGCCATGCGGTAGGTTGCAGAATGCAAAACATGTTTGGAGCTGCTTTGAATTTCCTTTGTGTTTTCTGTTCCAAGAGACTGATTATAGTGGTGGCATTTGCTGGTACCTGCCCCCTCTCCCACCCATGGCATTCTAGACATACAACCAAACTTTTAGAAGACTTTAGTTTTAAAGGACAAATTCAATTGCGGCTGTGCGTTTTCTAGTTTGTGTTTTTGAACAAATATGTTCTAGCGTCTTTAAATGTGAACATCAAATTGCTCTCATTCCAAAGAGCTTGTTGCCCAAAAAAGGAAATCTGTTTAAATGCATAGGAGTGGTGACTCCAAGGGGAAAAATTAAGAATGAATTAAAAGAGTTGATTCGTGCGCCCATGAAACCCCTGCATGTCAAGTTTCAGTGATTTCATAAGGCAGACCACTGCTTTTGAAAACAGTTGTGAATATTATCTATACTTGGCTGTTAGTCTGTGTCTGTATTTTTCTTTACATTTCCATTCAGATGAGAAAGCCATGAAGTTTATTCAGCTTGAACGGTTATATCATGAACAGCTGCTTGCAAATCTTTCTTCTATTCAGCAGCAGTGGGGTGAGGAAAATTATAGTGGAAAATTATCTGTTAGATACCACTTGAGAAATCTGGTCTGTTCTAATAGAATAAATCCTGTGTTGAAAAAGAAAGAAAGACTGTTGCATATTTCCATGGGGCGGAAGTATGTGTTTCTAACATGGTGTGGCTTTTCCAGAAAATTTTGAACTGGAAATTTTTCCAGTGCCAATTGGGTTAATTTCCATGGGGTGCTTTGCAAATTTGAGTCATTTGCATAAGACAAATTCCAGTTTTCATCAGAAAATGTTCTGTTGCCCTAGAGTAGGTGTTGGTGACGTGTGGCCCTCCAGATGTTTTGGACTACAATTCCCATCAGCCCTCTCCATTGGCTATGCTGGCTAGAGCTGATGGGATCTGTAGGCCAAAACATGTGAAATAAGTTGCTCATCCCTGCTGCTATAGATAGATCTAATTTAGCATGTGTATTTAGTAAACAAAGCTAAAAACAAAAAGTGTCGCATATTAATTTTTTGTCCCAATACAACAGAAGTATTTGACCTGAAATATTTGAGGGAATAATTAAAGCACATTTGATGTGATTTAAATGCTTTATTATGTAGAAATTTATACTGAAATACTTGTACAGTTTTAAAGATAATAGCATGCACTTTCCTTACATTGTTGAAATTTAAGGGAAAAAAGAATCTGAAAAATGTTGATACACAAATTAATTTTAGTAACCTAAAAAATATGCATGATATATGGGCAACCGCTTTTCTGTTTTAATGGAGTCTTTTGAGCTGCTGCTCAAAGAAACTTTCTTCCAGTAAGGTTGTTGGGGCACCTTCAGTTTTGCTGTCACTATTTATTAGTTCCATTTTACCCCGAGACATGTATGTATTTCAGTAATATATTTGTATTCTCTCACATACTTGTTAAGGATAATCATCTGAAACACATTAATTACAACTTTAAAACTACCAAGCCTGCCTAATATTGTATTTGCAATTGGCATACATTCATTTCAACTGATGAAATAGAACATTTTCCACCCCCACATCACTGGTTTCTAATTTAATTTTCATTAAAAGACATCATTATTTTCAATTTGGTTTGGATTTTTGAATCGGGTACTGTAGCTATTCTGTGCTGTATTATTTTTTATTTATTTTGAATCTAGTTTATAAGAGTGGAGTACATTTTTATAAAGTTGTTTCTGAAGATATTAATGAATTTTAAATATATGAATATATGAAACTTCTGTGTATTGATTCAGAAAAAAAATGGAAAGCAACAGCATCAACTGAGGTCCCAGATCTAAAGAATTCTCCTAAAGGTCTGAATAATGAAGAGTTAGGCAAGCTTGCTGAATTTTGCATATCTCATCAAGAGTAAGTAATAAAAATGATTATTCTTAGTCAGAATCCTATGTGTGTGTGTTCTGTTGCATTCAAGGTTTTGTGTATCCAGTGAACTCTCTAGATTTTGAGAGGTTTTTAAATAGCAACTACTCTATGCTACAGTATAAAGTACTTTTGAAATGGCCCAAGGTTTAAAAAGCAGCTTGCAATTTAGCACAGAGAACTGCTGTTCAAAGAAAGATAAAAAGTGCCCTGAGCATGAGTTCTGAACTGTGATGGATTGTGTTAGCTTCCAGATTAAATGACTTGCCTTATTTTGCTAGTGATACTTGCACGAATTAAAATGCTGTACTACCTGATATAGAAATTTTAAAAACCAAAAATACTGGAAGATGAAATTGCTGAGATGTTAATTGGCTCAATCCAGATGTGAAATAAATATTAGGAATCCTCCAAAGTCATGTTTTGGAAGGATCAGGAATATATGATGGCTTCACATGACACAACAGCCCACCATGAGTTAATTTATCCATGGGAGCTGTTGTGTTGTTCTGGGCACTCATGAACACCATTTTTATATGGCATCTGAGGGTACCTGGTTATTGCGTCATGCAGGGGTTGTTTGAGGGTTAAATGACCCTCAAATAACCCTAGAAGAAGCCATGGGTAATTTGAGGTTTGCTTACCCCTCAAACAACTTCTGCCACTTGAGTTTGCATAATATTACAACCCATAGCAAGCACACTCTCAGGCATCATGTTGTGTTGTGCAAACCAAGTCACTTCCTCTTCTCCTCTTACATGCTTCTTTCCTTGCCCCCTACTCCGTTTGCCTAACCATAGTTTTGCTGTGACACTGGAATTGAACAAAGTATGGGTTAGCATTAACAATGGTTTCTAAATCATAGTTGAAAAATAAAATTATGATTAGTACTATTCAGAAAAGAGGGAATCACCATGTGAGAGAGAAGGATGGAGCTCAAGTTTTGGAGGATCACGAAAAAGATGTGTAAATCGATCCACAGTGTGCTCTATCTGCTTGGACCACAGTTGGTAAATTGGTAAATCTGTAATGTCAATCTAGGAGTACTACCAAAATGTGTATACCCCTTAAGGAAGAATCTGATCTCATCTAGAACACATAACACCTGCTTTCAACTTAGATACATTGCCCATCATTAATATCACTGCCTTGCTTGCGTTGACGTTCCATTAATTTACCCTCATTCTTTCAGTCACTAAATTCAGGCATTTGTTAAAGGAACTGCTTCACCCGGATCTGCTGAAAAAGTAAAATATAGGTGTATGTTGATGATACCTTACTCCAAGTTTCCAGATGCCTGCATGTGGCAGGTTCATGCAAACGTTAAGTAACATGGGAGACAAAAGTGACCCTTTTTGAATTCTACAGAAAAAGAGAAGTCCCCCAACATCTAGCATCTATTTGTATGGTAGGAGTGGAACAACTGTAATACGGAGTCTTCAGTCCCCAACTGACACAGTGAATCCGGAAGGATATCATGGTTGATGGTATCATAGCCATTGAGAGAACCAGAAAAATTAGCAGGGTCACATTCCCTATGTTCTTCTCCCAGCACAAGTCATCAACCAGGCCGCCCAAGGCAAACAACCTGAAAAACAGACTGATAAAGATCAAGGTAATCTGTGTCATCCAATATTGCCTTCAGTTGGGTCATCACTATGTACATTCTTCTCCCAAAACAGTACATTGGAAACTAGTCATAACCTGCAACATTGGATGGATCCAAGATCCCCCCCACCTGCAGTCATGGGTCCTCAATGAGGCTTCTGTCACTGCCATAAGCAGGCTGACTAGATTGTCATGCCTGGCCTCAAGCAGCTATAAAGAGCAGGGGTTATGCAAGAATTCTCCAAACACCTCCCCAAGGCAACAATAGCTGAAACCTGAGCAATGGTGATCACATTTCCTGTACAAGCTCTATATTCAATGTGGCATCAAGGTTGGATTGTGTGTGAGCAGTTTATTGTGGAGCACTTTGCTCCACAAACCAATCACTACCATAACCAAGTTTTTCCTTAAAAGTAGTCTAAAAATCAATTAACTATGGTTGGTTCGTCCACCTCATTCAGGTGGAGGAACCCAAATATCCACCTTAATACTCCAAACTCTTTAATACCAAAAGTGTTGTGCTGCACAGCACAGTGCCGATGCAGTGGCAGCAGAGTCATAGCCACAACATAAGCTTTCTAATGTTACAAGGTATTATTTGTAAGACACCTTAGAAAGATTTGGATTTTGAAAGGTGGGGTATAAATAACTCTGAAGCCTGTCCCAGCTCGATTGTCCCACTCCCAGACTGGGCCATCTGCAACTATCTGCCTTGTGGGAGGGATCTTGGAAGAGAGGTTACAAGCAGGTGAAGACCACCAATGAGCCTGTTCCAGCTAGCCTCTCCGCTCACTGAGCTGTTGTCTCCAACTGCTCTGTGGTTAGAATCCCAGAAGAAAGAGGGAAGCAGGCACACAACAGCCATCTCGGATCCCATGCCTGCTGGACTATCCTTCTTCCTCACAGGGCCATCTTCCACTATCTGCCCTGTGGGAAAGATCTTGGAAGAGAAAGGGAGGCAGGCAAATATCACCTAGGACCCTGTTCCACCCAGACTGCCTCTCACCTCAAAGAGCCATCTTTTACCATTGCCCTGTGTCAAGAATCCTGATTACTTGTTTTTTTTAAAAAAATAGTTTGTTGTTATTTTATTAATGATTGTTGATGTTCTCAAAGCCGCTTTAGAGGGATTTATGTCCTGAAAGGTGGGATATAAATGACTATAATAAATGAATGAATGAATGAACAAACAGATTCTAATCTCTGTTCCCTGCTGCTTCATTGCACTCTGGCCACACTGCTGACACCTCCTCAGTGGTACAAAGAGCAAGACCTCCCTGGAAGTAACTAACCCAGGAGTAAAGAAAATAACAGAGGGCAGATGGGTGTCAGGAATAGTTAAGGTCTTGAAATTTAGCTAAGATTTAATTAGAAGTAGTCTGGAAGATTTGGGGGTCCGTTCGGCCTTTGGAATGTTACAATCTGTGTGAATAGATCTCTATCAATGTTCTCAGAGCAGAGGTGTCCTTACTCCCAGCAAACCACCTGTTTGTCTTGGCCTTGGGCAAGAAACTGTCTGTGAGAACTTGATAGAGAAAGGGTGGGGGATTGCAGAAGGGTCGCCCACGTTGAAGCGTCATCTCGGTGGGCTGAGGCCTTGCTGAAAGGCTGAAGCCCCTGTCTGTCAAGTGGTCTGGAAGAGGCCTACCCTTCCCTTTTTTAAGCAGGAGCAAAGACGAGCTTCTGCTAGGAACGACTGTGCTGCATTTCCCAGAAAAGCCTCCCTATTTGGATCCATCACCATCTGTGACTTTAAAAGCACTCTGCACATGGATTGGATTACTAAGAACTTGCCATGAAAAGTACTGTGAGACTTCTCATAGTCTGGAACTCTCGTTTGCTGTGGATTGTGTGTTTTTGTTTGTCGACAGCTCAGTGTAGCAGCAGACTGGGCTTGATTATGACAGTTGGACTTTTCCTCTGCCGAATCAGGCGGCTGGGAGTTCCCAATACTAAAGCAGAAGCACAGGACACCTTGTGCCTGAGGTTTTACCTTCCCTGTGATCTTGTTTAGGCTTTGACCTTGTTCCATCAAGTTACCAACGAATGATTGGGGTGGTTTGTTAAGCCTTTCAAGAATTTCCCCCTGTGATTGCCTGAGCGATCATATCAAGAATCTTTCCCGTCCCTTGTTCAGGTTTGAAACCTGTTTATGAAACCGTGGAAATGGCAACAGGGATACCACGTTGCTCTTATAGTCATTAGCTTTTGACTGTTTTAGAATTTCTTGGAGCCTATAGCTCTGACCATCAGCTATAAGATTTCTGAAGTGTGTACCATTAAGCTTTTGCCGTGGGATTTCCTGCAATAAAGAAGTCTCATTGATTGTGTGTCCCGTGTTCGTTTCCCAGAACGTGTACTTGCTTGTGGGATCGGGAGACCTGACAATGGGGCTTGTTACTTCCACACAATGCCTTCCACAGACAGTTGGCTTGATGGTAGATAGATTGCTTACAACCGCCAACGTCGGTAGTGTTTCTAGTTGCCTCTGCAAGTGGCCTTGGTGATACACATTAGGTCACTCTCACATCCAAGATCAAAGCATGAATTATAGTTACTTGCGTATAGGCTGATCTGGAATGTAACAGCTGCAGGCTTAGTCAGTGACTGACATATTCTGCATATACTGAGCTAGGTGAAAAGACTGGAAGAGGACACCATCATTGTCTGAGCAGTCTCTTCCTTACATGTCCCATTCAACATCATACCTTCCCTTCTCCAATATAGGACAAATTAAGGCATTCTGGAGCTCTCGGGGCAGTTTACAAAGATTAAACATTGAATATCATGACCCTGTAGGAGCACCTAGAACAGGGATGGGGAATGTTTCCTCTGATGAGGGCCGCATTCCCTCAAGGGGTAATCTGTGTCAGGCCACATGCCAGAGATGAATGAGGCCATTCCATTTTCTCCCTGTCTGCCATCCCCTTTATGTGGTTCTCTCTCTCTCTCTCCCCCCTCCCCCTCTCCCTCTCCCCCCACCCTCCCTTTCACTCTCTGTCTCCCTGCCCTGTGGGCTGCCAAGAGAAGGAAAGTTTGTTTTTGCCAGAGGTCTAAACTGATAGCTTACAGAGGGTTTTTAAAATTAGGCTAAGGGCCTCATGCAGCCTTAGGGCCACAAGTTCCCCATCCACAACCTAGATTCTTTTTGCTACAGTTTTAGCTGTTCTGTTTTATGAGGATGTTCAGATGATGGCAAAAAAAGAAGCCATCATAGCTTCTCCCCCCACTATGCAGCATGGGGTTGGCATGTCCTCCAAACCCGGTGTGTGGCACAGGTGGCTTTGTACCCACCTTACAACCCCTACTGCAAGTCATGGGTTGTAGGGTGGGTATGAAGCCACCTCTGCTGGGTGATGGGTTCGGACAATGTGCCAACCTGGCTGCATTGCGCAAAATTGTGCAAATGACAGTTGCATGTGTGGGAAGCAGAACTTTTGGTGACCTGTCAATTAACTGGTCAAGGTTGATGCCGATTGGAGATAATATTTCTTAATGTGTTGACTGTTTCTGAACTGCCAGGAGAGCTTTGGCCAATATAGGCCCTGTTCAGACAACACGCTAAACCATGTTGCTTAACCACAAAATGGTTAACGGAAAGCATTTACCGTAGAAAGGTAATAAATAAATAATATTTTTTTTGTTAAACATATGTTCTGGCTGCCCAAGAAAGGCTCTTTTGAAAAACTCAGGCTGCCCAGTGGTCTACCCTAACATCCTCCCCTTTTGTGCTGCTGTATTGGCTGCTTTTTGAGGTAGACTTTTTGATGTACTTTCTGTGTGTTGGTGTAGTTTCGTATGACTTGGAAAGTCCTCAGTATAAATCTCAACTTGACCACAAACTCATGCAGTAATTGTTGTAAACCAGCCAGAGAGCTTCAGTTCTTGGGGTGTATAGAAATATAAATAAATTAGTGTTAGCTTTAAGAAAACTACTCTCAGCCTTTGTTTCTAATTTGCAATATGAAGTTAATAATACTGCCCTACATTACAGCATTATCGTAAAGTTTGATATGAAATGCACTATGTACATTATTGTGATTTTTTTGAGAAACAAAAATGTCTAATTTTGAGTCTTCTCTGATCAGCTTTCTGGGTGTTGTGGATAACCAGTCTGATATAGCTGAGTCATGGACTTAGTCTGCGGAGACAGGGGTTCAAGTCCCTGCTTCAGCCATGAAGTTCATGAAGTTATTGGCCCCCCAAAATTAACCCATATATGGTGGTGACTCACCTAGAAACATTTCGTGAATAAAATTGTGAACAGGGAGAAATACACTGATCTGAGCTTCTTGGAGGAAGAGCAGAATAAAAATAATAAATTAATAATGAAGGAAGCAAGTGAGTCAGTGCAAGCCAAGCATCATCTTTATATAAGATACTATCATGCAACTAAATATGATAAGATCTAAACACTTGACTGTGTTTAACATTTTTCTGCTTAACAGTGAGATCTACTATCAGTTACCAGTTATAGAATGTCTTTGCATTACTTTTGAGACTGCTTGTCTCTTGGCATGTTGTGGGAGGCTTATACCCAGTCTGGAATAGTCACTACGTTGTTGGATATAGACCTGGCCTCAAATCCCCTTTCAGTCATGGATTTGCTGGGTGATTCTGGGAGTTATCTCTCCGAATCTATTTCACTGGATTGTTTGTGAGGATACCTTCCTTGGAGGAAGGGCAAGATAAAATATATATATATAAAACAATAGTAAAACGTATATGTGTGTGTGCCTTAGAGTGCAGCACTGGAATGCATTCAGCATAACCTTTTTCTTTTCAATGATCCCCCCACTAATCTCAACAAGTGTGTCCTTAAAATGTATAGGAATTCCATATATTTGTTATTGAGTTGTCATTTGTTTTTACTTGGTCATAATATAAAATACAAATAGCGCCTGCGACAAAAGGTGTTGCAGTGTTGAGTCCTCCTGTTCAGGATGCCATCCAGGCATTCTCTTTTCCTGGATATTCCATTCTGTTCTATTCTCCCCTCCCCCCACCGGTTTTCTGTCTTCCCTGTCCCAAACACTCGGTATTCCGTCCCCACAGGGCATGCTCAACCATCAATGAACTGTTTGGGGAGTTTCCCAGCCCTTAGGGTTTTTTCTGCTATTTAAAAATAATAATCTGCAAACCTTGGGGTTCACCCAAATCTGTTGATACTTCCCTCTTGTAGTTGGGAGGTGCCTTTTAAGTTACATAAGGATCCACACTTGGAAAATGATTTTGCTGTTAGCATATAGGATGACCTTTAAAAGTTGAGCCTTGCTGCCAGTTGTTGTGGTTTTACAGCTCTCTTTCTTTTTGAGGCGAGCTGCTATTTCTGTGGAAGATGCGAGAGCTGACGAGTGAGCAAAATGGAGAATATGAGTGTACAACACGAGTGCTGAAAAATATCAGAAGAGCTTACTTTTTCATAGGTTCACATCCACTCCTAAGACCCCTACTTCACACAGAAACCCCAAACAGGAAGTAGAGTTGTTTCCTCCAAACTCTTTCAGCCATCTGAAAGCTGCTGTTAATTCTTCTGAGTAGTTGATTTCAGCTCGGGAGAATTTTTTGAAAGCGGACACCTTTTGTATAAACACCAGTGCTATAAGAACACTTCTGACGTCTTGTATTGATTTCACTGCTTTTACAGCCTTCTGGGCCATTAGTGATAATTGGCATTTGTAATGATGTTAGCATATGGTCTGGCTCTGTGCTTTAAAAACTACGCTGGTGCAGATAGTGTTTCAGTGTTGGAAACTTCTGTGCTAATATTAGAGCATGGAAAGAAGTAATCTGATTTGTCGTCAAGTTTTGATGACGTTTCTTGTGAAGAATATTTTGCTGAAAGCAGCTGTTTATTTTTTATTTTCTTTTTTGGTTCCAGGCCACTTATCTCCAGAAGCAAGGTAAGCTGCAAAGTTTTTCTTGGCATGGTTTTACAATTAAATATTTGGGTGTACTCAAATGTACTCTATGTAGTGGACAGAGCTTACTTCCCATAACATGTGTAACGTGAAATTAAAAAAAAATAGTAGTCAATTATAGGAATGCTGTTCTATTTTTCAGCAAATAAGTAAAGAAAAATCCTTGAGACATGAGAGTTTCATACGTTTAATAGTATCGGACGATGTAAAGGAAAGAGGCGCTGCTGGATATGATTCAGGTATCTCTCCTGTGACTTTTCCGAGTTTACATTTAAAAACAACATGCCAGTATTTAGAAAGCTTTCATGTGGAAGAGCAATAGCTAGACACTTTTCTAACAGGAATAAAATAAGATAGTAATTGTGTCTTTATATCTTAGACTTCTCTTGAAAAATAACAGAATATATCTAGGCAATGGCTTTAATCAATACCCTTCATTAAAAGTTGCCTCTTCACTTTCCACAGCTGCATCACTTTTGATAAAATGGCGTGGAAATTGAAAAAGAGGCTGAAGCTATCTATGGTGTTAACACCTGCATAGATTTCTGCCTGGATGTGTTCCTGCATGCTCCCTCCCCTCAGATTTTAGTCTTCTCCTTGTTCATGTAAGCACTGATATGCATTTGCTTGTGTAGTCAGGGACAGAAATCCAGACCACAAAAGAGAGAAAGATGCAACTCAGTTTTATTAAACAAGGAGGTTGCAGTCTTATATCCACTTATCCAGGAGTAAGCTTCATTGAATTCAGTGGTCATACTTCTGAGAAGACATGTGTAGGATTGCATTGTAAAATCTATCACAAAATTCCAACCAAAAGAGGAGCTAATTACCGAACAACAATATTCTCTGCTTATATGTCCAGTTAGCACCTTCAGTACAAGGGAAAGACCATTTCCTCTGATTTTTCAAGTGATAGTGAGGCCTGGACCTTTTCTGGATACCCCAGGGCAAGGCTCCATTGATCCTGGAATTGACTGAGTCTTTGTTGAATGTCTTAGTATCACCTTGTCTTTATCAACACAACTGGAACTGTGTTAGTTCTTGCTTAGAGATAGTTAGATAGTTCTTGCTCTCTCTGTTCCTCTGATACTATTTTCAGCAAAGCCGGTATGCAGAGATGCAAGCCACTGCCTCTGCTATCCTACGATACTGAAGCTTACCGATGGGTTTGGCAATATAGTCAGCAAAGCAATATAGTAAGTTCAGCAGAGCCCTGTCTAGTTAGTTCACAAAAGCTCGGCAACATGTTCTGTAACTATGATCTGATTTAAATCTCAAGCAAAATCTTAAGCCACTTCTGTCCCCTCAGTAATAACTTGTTTCACTTCCTCATGGACTATGTTCTTTAGGCCTTCCCGTTTTCTCTTCTGTCCATTGCCTCCTGCTAATGCCATCAGTGGCGAGTTACATATATTTGTCTCATCACATCAGCAGAGGTTCATCCCCATGCAAGCCTTGATCTGCTGACAAGACTTTTTGGTACACTGTGTGTACAAGGATCTCTTGCTAGACAGTGCACTTCCTTGCAGCCAGGCCATTGTCAGCTAGAACCACCTCACCCCACCTCACCCACCTAACCCCCCCCCCCCCACACACACATCTTTTGTGGAGGCCTAAGCCTTCTCTGGAAGCTCATAAGTCGAGCTCAGCTGAGAAAGCAAGGAAAAGTCTCTTTGCTGCAATGCAGAGTAGACTCCTTTCTCCTGAAGAGGCACAGCACACATTACTGATGAGTAGAGTTTCAGGTTTCCCTGGAAAAGTGATTTCTAAAGTGTTTTTTTTATTATTTTTCTGCTCTGAAAATACCAAAAGAACTTCCTGTACTTTGCTCACAAGAAGATAATTATGGCTGTCTTAACAGCTGTGTCCTCATGTGACCTTACAAGATGTTAGTCTAATTTTTGTGCTCACTTTTCCATGTATCTTGAGTTGCCCTAATTTACAATAAAGTTTCTCTAAATATGATGTGGAAATTCCCCTGAGCTTTTTCTAGTTACACTCTATTGCTGATGATTTTCTTCTGTAATAGCTATCTTCTGCTTAGGTAGCACTTCTTGTGATATTAAATCTTGGACTTTAAAATAACCATGTGAGGTACAGTAAGGTGAGAGATAGTGAGCTATCCAAGGCCTCCTAGTTTACAGTTTGGCTGTAGGAGATTTAGCTGAAAGGAGATTTAAAACACAATCTTCAGTCTGCAGCACCACCCTAGCCCTATACCCGAAATAGATATATTAGGAGAATGTAAGGAGTAATTTATGTGCATTTAAAATTGAGCCAGGTTTTCAGAGGACAAATGGATAGCATTTGTGGAAGTTCGCTTAGGATACCTCAAATTAAGAATTAAAATCTCACCTCAGTTGTTATATAAAGTTACAGTGTGCTTAAAGTGTATTATGTCAATGCAGCTCAGAGAGATCATTGCAAATTTTCCTAGTATATCTACATTTTTTATCCTTAACCTCAAGGAGACAGAATAAAAGGGTGGTTTAATATCCATGACCATTACTTTCAGGACAGTCTGGCAAAAATATATAGGGTATGTTCAGAAGTCACCTTAAACCATGGCTTTAACCACGGTGAATAAGGGTTTTTCCTTGTTCACCATGGTTAAAGCCATGGTTTAAAGTGTCTTCTGAACACAGCCATAGACTACATGAAAAAGGAATCAAACAGAACAACTTTGGCAGAAGCCTATAGAAATCTGTGGGACTCATAAAAACCAAATACTCAACAATCTTCTTGCAATACTTTGTTGGATTTGTCACAATTAATGAGATACTTCTATTTTGCATATTTTGTGCTGTGATTTGATGTAATCGACCAAGTGTGGGGAGGGAACGGGGAGGGATATAGAATAAGTAATAATATAAAAATAAAATAAAAAGGGAAAATAAATAAATATCCATGACTATTTAATCTTTGGTATCTCTGTTGTGCCTGCCAACAATGGGTAGGATCCAATGCTGTCCTATTGTTGGCAGTGAGCACCACTAGTTCCCGGTGTGTGTGCAGCCAGCCCCTACCGCCAGTGGCAGCTATGTAGTGCTTCTGGGGTGCAAGCCCCCAAACAACCAGAAACACAAGTTTCTGGAAGGGGCAGGTTGTGCCTTCCAGAAACTTGTGTGTCCAGTCATTGGTGTGTGTGCGTGTGTGCATGCACCAGGAACCAGCACTGCTTGCTGTTACAAGGAGGACACATGTATTAGGAGGACTCGATCAAAAGAAATAGAATAAGCAATGTCATAATTTCAAATATAGCCCTGTCAACAAAAGTTGTGTTTGTGTGTGCACACATGTGTGTGTCATTTTCAAATTCCCTAGGATCTTTCAGAAAAAAAGCTTATACATAGGCATACATGTGTGTATAAAGAACATTCATTTTATATAGTAAAGCCTATTCTGGATAAATGTAAAAATGGCTGTTTATGCTGGAAATGGTGTAAAACGTATGATCTTTTCAAACATTGATGCATAAGATGCAGTTTCTCATTATTTTTAATCTTATTTTTGATGGAAGTTAAAGGAGGGTACATTTGGCACACACTAATAACTATGGCAAACCTTTTTAACACTATAGAATGAATGTTTATTTATATGCATAGCTGTAGATGACACAAATACCTGCTTTTGACAATTAAACAACCCAGAGTTGGTTAACTATTGGTTGTTTGTGAGTGATTGGGAATAGTGAGCTGTCTTCTGACTGCTCGCCGACTTACACTTTGCCAAATAACCTAGGAATGCTCTTTCCTGGATTGTTCACCATGACATCTGAACCTGGAACTCTGGGTTGTAGGGGAAAGAGCAACCCAGAGTTTTAACCCAACAACAAGCCCTGGGTTCCTAGGTTGTTTAGCAAAGCGAGAGTGGGCAAGCGGTCAGAGGCCAGCTTGCTCCCATGCACTCCCAAACAACTCATTATTTGTTAACCATGGATTGATTGATTGATTGATTGATTGTCCGAACCAGGTTATAGAGTCAAACAGTCCTTGTTTTTCACTCATTTCTAGGCAAGGATTTGTAGAGTCAGTCATAGATTACGGCTACAGTGGCATCCTATAGTTGATATGTTGGACTGAGTTGCCCTGTTGCTCTGCCCTGTTTATCATTTATTCCCTTGCTATTAAAGTAAAACTAGTTCAGGGTTGCACCAATGAACAGGGCTCCTGAGCTGTTTGAAAGATGTCTTGGGTATTTGAACGATGTCTTGGGGTGTCATATATAGGGTCGCCTTTTCCTCCTTCTTTGCTTCTGAAAATACTATGCAAGTGTTGTTTGATACTTATGTACAAGCATTGATTCAAAATACTGAATACTGTTATTATCTAAGCTCACTCTCATATACTGTATAATCTTATGTAGATTTTTCTGAAACATTAAGGCAATAATCTAGTGCAAAGACCCATTCTTTAAATGGGGCCTGAACTAGCGGATTTTCTAATCTTTCAGATACTTAAGGAATATTCTATTTCAGTTAACAGTATGGTGTGTTCCTTCTAAATCATAATGATGCTGAAAATACATATTTTTAGCAGTAACACCATGAAACAATTATTTGTGACACTGACCCTCAATTAATTAACCCTTGATTAATAATTAGGTTATGTGAGGTTGTTTAACCCTCAAATAATCCACTGTGGCTGGGTTTGCACGACATAGCATAACGCCCAATTGCTTCAGTTGGGGGTTGCATATTCAAAATAACCCATGATAGCCTGGCTGTGTTATGCAAGGCAGTATATTGTCTCCCTTCTCATAGAAATGTTTAGACCGGGGTTGGGAAGGGCCAAGAAAATTGAGTGGGAGGCTGTACTAGCAGTGGTTAGAGCTACCCCTTTTCTTTTTCGTCAACATCCTTTTCTCTCCCCCCCCCCCCCCACCACCTTCCCAGTTAATGCTATCCCTGATACTCTGCTTCTATGCCCAAGCAGGGCAGTTGAAAGAGCTGTGTTCTCCCCTGCTCAGGCAGGGAGAAGATTACCTCTGCCTCGGCAGGGATGTCTTTTGAAAGTGCAGGTCCACGTTCTCTCTGTTCTTTGCTCTCTCTGCTTAGGCAGGAAGGGGGAAGCCCTTCCCCACACGAGCAGGGATGCCTTTTGGGGGCAATCTGCACTTTGAAAGCATGCCGCTCTCCCTGCTCGAGTGGGGAAAGGCCTGGGTTTCTACAAGCTTCATGAAATTCAGCTGCAGACTGCATTCAGCCCATGGGCTGCAAGTTCCCCACCACCAGCTTAGAGTAATCTGTATTCTTGTTGTATAGAATACTTAAGAAGGAAATTAAACCACATGTCACTAAAGCTAAAGAAAGTTTATGAAGATTAACTAATCATGCCTTTGTTCAGCACAGTATTTAGACATACCTTAAGTTCTCTAAGCATCAGTAGAAAACAAAATTAGCTACTTCTCATGATTAGCTAAATATATTTGGTATTTTATATTTAAAAATTATTGGAACACAGACATTGCTGCCAGTCAGGAATTCACTCAATGCATTAATGGGTCATGTTATCAGATTACTGATTTCTCTCTCTCTCTCTCTCTCTCTCTCTCTCTCTCTCTCTCTCTCTCTCTCTCTCTCTCTCTCTCTCCAATGCTGATGTATTGAATCAGTTTAAAATGCTGGAACTCTTTTCTTGTTGCATTTAGATACACAAGATTGCCCTGGCATTGGACCAGAGAAGGAGAATCATCACAAAGAGAGAGAGGGGAGTGAAAGCCTCCAACCAGAAAACTATCATACACTTAAGGAGAGGGCAAGTCTTCAGCTAGCTGTGGGGAAGTACCATATGGAGGAGGAGCACTGCAGTGCTGAATCAACACTGGAGCTACCCACCCAGTCCACAGGGGCACAGGGCACGCCTCATTCTGGCTGTTTGTCTTCTAGGGAAGCAAGGGAAGATGACAGTCTGCTGCTAAGAGAAGAACCGTTCTCTGAGGATGTAGCAAAAATAGAAGCAGCTGCTGAGGAGCCTGCAGCAGGGTGCTCTACTGAGCCAATGGTAGACACATTGGTTTTGACAGATGCTGATTATATACCTCCCGATCTGATTTCCACAGATGAAAACGTTCAGCCTGGAAGAATCTTACTCAGGTCAAAACACTGTTCTGGCTCTGTTGTGATTTCCAGTAGCCAGCTGGGAAGCAGCATATTAAACCAGCAGCAGCAACAGCCTGACTATGGAAATGGTAGAAAATCTGTGCAAGGCAAAACATCAGATACTAGTAGGAATGTGTGCTCTGAAAGTTATGTGTTCGAACAGGCCATTGTTGCATATGAAAGGATACAGGAGGAAGCAGCAGTACTGGAGGAGGAACATGAAAGTGAAGACCCAGAAGACTTCTTTGACCGATTTTTAAGTAGTAGTATAAAAGACAGAGAAGAGTCCCTCAAATACTTAGAAAGCCAAGGGGACACTGAAGTTCTTCCACATATGCCAGCAGAACAAGCACTTTATACTTCATTAGAAGGTTATTCACTGGATGAAAGCTTTTCTTCACTCGATGAACTTGCAAAACGGATAGAGATTGCAGAGGTAACACTGGCAAAAATAACTTTGAACATTGTTTCCGTTATTTGTGGCTAATTTGTTTGTCTTTATTTTCTTTAGCATGAAAAACAATAGGCTTTTATTTTTCATAATTTCACATGTTGAACATCCACTTTGGAAAACATGCTCATATTTCCTCCCAAAAGAAGGCATCTTTAGCAGGATGTGTTTATATTTTTATCAGCATGTTCATTAATTTAATAAGTAAAACTTGTTTTTCTGACAAATGATTGTCAAGAAAAGAGAGAAACATATGTTCTGTATATTTTAAAAGGCCAAACCTTTGCAATAGTAATCAAATGAATACTTTGGGCAGAATGAAAAAGCCTTTTGATGCATAATCTATAGATGTGCTTTCCAATTCCTTATCACAATTTTTTCTATTTTTTAAACTGATGTAAATACAAGCCTTTCACTTATTATAAAGCCATGGCCGTCTTATGAACAACAATTATATGAATGTATTACTCCATGAAAATGTACTCAGTTCTCCCTTTGCTTTTCCAAACTGAGTGGGGAGAGAGTAGACAGAATGACTTTGCAAAGGGATTTTAAATTATTCCAACTGAGCAGGGCAGTTGGTATATGAAATTCCTACAGAGAGGATGCTTTATGGGCACTTTTTTTTACTGTTGTTCCGAAGCATGTGGTGCCAGCATCAGAAGTCAGAGATCAAGAGAGAATATGCCATACTTTCATAGCTGGCTGACTGCTTTGAAGTCACACCATGCTTCTGGGCATATTAATTGAGTCTTCTAGGATGGAAATCACTTTGTAACATTTTTCTCTTTCTTCAAAATCCTTCTGAAGGCAAGATAGTGTCGTTGTCATCGTCCCCTCCCAAATAAGGCTGTTTTTCTAACGAAAAGCCCTATCTCAGTAGCTTCTCATTGATTTTTTGCTCCAGTATCAGTGGCACAATTACTAACTAGAGCAACATTTTAGTGATAGTTTGAACAGAGTGTTTATTTTTAAAGTTTATTAGGAGTATTTTAAACATGCATTTCCCCCCATATTTTTACCATTTCTGAAGGGAGTATGTTGTTATATGCTGCAAAAATCTATTAAAAAATTGCATGAATTCCTGTATGTCTTAACGCTTAGAGGAATTCCAACTATGATCCAAGCCGTTCTCTACCCTGAGACATTAATTCAGCAAAGACAATGTACTATTGCCACATTAAGTACAATTTGTGTTTAAAGTGGGACAAAGTTGTGACAAAGGAGCAATTTAGTATTTCTGAAAATGGGGTGAAGTATGATTGGAGGCGGCTTAAAAACTTTAAAATTGTGGCGTGTGGGATGGATAGTTTATAAAGGCATCTGCTGTTTGTCGGATATAGCTTAAGGCAGTTTGAGATCTTCTGTGGGAACCCGCTGTATACTGAAATGAATTATAATTTTACATAAACAGGCACTCTTGACTTTATCATAGCAAGGGATTATGTTAGGTTCCCACTATATTGCTTTCCCTATCCAGATATGCCTGAAATGTTCAGGGAGACGAGGGTGGTGAGGCAACATTTGAAGCTATTTCTTAAAGCGCAAAGTGTAGTTTCAAATTACTTGTGGCTAGTACATGTTCGAGTACATATAATCCCTTTAACAAGACAAATGGAAGCGCTTTTAGTCCTCTGAGAAAACCAGCTTTTCATGCTTATTTAGTATGAGCAGGCTCTACTATTTCCCTTTTTTCATCATCATCATGTGAACATTATATCTGCACAAATGGACTGTACAAAGCTTCTGAATTGTTATTCCTTTTAACTTCTCAAGACAGTTTTTTTCGTATAGTTAAAACCTTGCCTGTTAAAATTCAGTATTCATAAATGTAACTAAAGCATTCTATAAAGTCATTTGTACTAAAAACAGTTTTGGCAATTCTATCTGCCTTTTGAATGCTGTTCGCTCCTTTCTCCTCATCTATGTTTACTGTGATAGGACAGGAGCTGATAATACAATGTTCTTATGGGAAACCTTAAGTAATTCCTTACTTTGGTTTACTGTTTTCTGGGTCCGTGTTCCTCACAGGCAGACTTTGGTCTCTGAACGGGCACAGAATGTACCTACAATAGCAATCTCTCCAGGCCAAATATGGAGTAATGCTGGCTGTCTCTAGAGGGAGCTTGTTCCCCAGGCTATGTTAGCTGGATGCACGAGCTTCAGAGAGAGATAAATCAGTAGAAAGCAAAGGGGGTGGGATGGAAGTTGTGTTTATGTTAGAGCAGAGCCATATCTTGCATTAAGCAAGATTGTATAACGTTCTAGACTGCCTGCCGTTGCTGCACATAGCTGGCTCAGCTTTTCCTCCTCCTCCTCCGCGCTGTTCCTGCCTGTTCATCTGCTTTCTCCAAGTATGTGTGCAGTGACAAAAGCAAGGAGAAGCAGCAGGAATCCCTAACTGCGTTGCCTTTTCTTCTGGTTAGTGTTGCGGTTTGTCCCCAGAGGGAGAGAGTATGGGCAGCAGTGGCAAGGTGGGCCTATGCAGGGGAGGGGAGCCCACTGAAAGCATCTCATCCAAGGCCCCCCAAAAGCTGGAATGAACACTGACAAGAGTAATATATTAGTGTTGTTTGGTGTTCCTTATTTTTAGGACTTGGCCTCTGTGAAACAAAAGGTGATTTCTTGACTGTAGGATTAAACGTGATGTCAGTAAAAATTCTTTTGACATTTTGACAGGCAATTGGACCTTCCACCCAGATCTCAAGCCTGATTGGTCTGTGTGTTCTGCATGAAAGCATTGACTGCAGGCTGATTTGTCAGGATAAGAGCAATATGATTTGACAATATGAATCTATGGAGAGTGGATTCGTGTCTGCATATAACTTTCTGAAAGCAAATATTTGCATGAAGTGAACAGTGCCAGTGGGAAAAACAAAAGCATAGCTATCTATTAAAACAAATAGCCTATGAAATAGACACAAACACTTTCTCTGTACAACCCAAGCCTGTGCATATTTGCTTAGAAGTAAACTCCAAGGTGTCCAGTGGTGCTCACCCCAAACGCATAAGATTACAGAGTTCAACATTTATATGGCTGTCTGTTGTATCAGTGCTTATGCATTAGACAAATGTCTAAATGTCTGTGGAGGTCACAATCTTCTTATCAGCCTTTATAGTGCTATTTAATTGAGTCCAGAAAACATTGATCAGTATTTTTTTTCAAACTTGACCACATAAGTTTCTAATAGCAGTAGCAACTACTACATCTACACAGCAGCAACTTGAATGTTGAATAATTCATAAAGAATTGTTAATGGGATTGCTAATATAGCAGTAACAATTTAACCCTCTTCGGAGAGAAGGGACTAATATCTCCATTTTGAATACTAAATGCTTTTAGCTGTTCAGCTTATTATTGATTTTATGTTTTCAACTATTTTACTAATAGAACTAAAAAAGTATAAATCATAGGCATTATTAAAAAAGTGCCTTGTAATTGTATATTTTTGGGTTCAAGACTGCATCCAATCTTATGCTGTGGACATCTAATACCTTTTTTTTCATTGGTGCAGCAGCAGCTTGTATGGAGCACAGATTTACTGTGTTATCTGTACAGCACCATGTACATTGATGGTGCTATATAAATAAATAATAAATAATAATAATAATTGGATCTAAACACCAGTGGAAGGACCTTCAACCTACAGCCAGTTACGTGCTCTGAAAATCCAGTCCAGGGGGCTAGAGAACCCTTTGGAGCAGTTTTCCAGAAAACTGCAGTTTTCCAGAAGTTGCTGCAGGGAAAGGGAGGAATTTGCAAATGTTGCCTCTACCTTCCTTCTGCCAGTGATATCTCTCCATTGGGGATGGAAAGGCCTTTTGTTTGCAAAAGACAGAGTCTGAAACCAAGCATATGGCTTTATACACACATCCAGCTGAAAGTGAGCTCCTACACTCTTTTCAGGACTGCCCACATATAAAGGATTGAGAGAGGGCATGATAGCTTGCTGTAGGTGAGATAGCTTGCTGTGCATAGGGTGGGATGGGGTGGTAATTGTGTTGGTGCTGTCTATGCTCTGCCCCCTTTCATTTCTGGATGATGTGCCATCAAAGGGCAGAGGTCTGTCACAGGAGCTAAAAACAATCTCAAAGCATTGAGGAGCACCTGGACATGTCCCAGGCAGTAATTCCAGCTCATCAAATCTCACTGAAAAATCTGAAGAGTTGCTGCTATGACTGAAATTGAGATATCTCTTCTTCACACTTTATCTTGAGACTAGAAGAGTTCTAGCTCTTCTGTCAGTCATCTCCTCGCAAAATGAAGTCTGGGGTTAAGGTCATAAAATGGTGGGAACAGATGTGGTTGTATCATTCATCATAAGGCATGTCACTAGAACTTTCTAGTAGAACTAAAACCGAGTAGTTTGTGCTACTCATGCAGTCACACCTCAAGCAGAACTTCAAATCAGTGCCTATGCTAACTTTGTGGAGGGAATCACATTTCTCCAGTAACACTACATTGTGGTTTGAGAGCTATTAAAAAGTGCAGTATATCTTAAGCAAAAGCCCATAATTTAGGGAAGATATCTGGATCCTGCACAGTAACCAGGTTTGCATGGTTGCCATAGCTTGTTGTAGCTTATTTAAGCCCCAGCGCCCACAGGCACCATCCTGAACATTCAAGCCACAATTGCAGCTTGTTGTGTCATCCAAACCTGGCAAGGTTAGGTTGTGCAACTGTTAAATCTCACATAACCACAGGCCAGGGGTTCACACTACACAACAACCCACAGCAAGCCAGGTGCCCAGAGCAATGCAACAGCCCCTGCAGGTAAATTAATCCACACAGAGTTGTTATGTTGTGTGAACCAGGTCACTGCCTGTTTGCAGGATCAAACAGCCCACCATGGCTTATTTCAGCCATGGCTGTCTGTGGCACATGGGAGCAGACATTTTGAATATTGAAGTCACAACTGCAGCTTGTTGTGTTGTCCAAACCAAGTGGGAGTAGAATGTGCGAGAGTTAAACAATTGACCTGGCACATTGGCCCACTGTAGGGTCTGCAGCAAGAATTGTTTGAGGGTTAGACAACCGTGAAGTAACCATGGATGCCATACAAAAATGGTGCCTATGGGTGCCCGGCAAATACAACAGCCCCCACAAGTAAATTAACCCACAAGTGGGCTGTCGTGTCATGCAAACCAGCCCATTAACTCATCCAAGTGGAGAGGCGGGTAAGAAATAAATTAATATAATAATAATAATGATGATGATGATGATGATGATGCAAATCCCAGAAAACTCATGTTTTTTGCAGATGTGCATTATCTGAGTAACCCATATGTGTGATGTACAAGATGAAGCCTGTTAATTATGTAAAAATATCAAAGACAAGTTTTTAGCTGTGGAAAGGAATCGTATGTGTATATATAGACTGTTTATATTATGTTGTAGTAAGTTAATAACAATCGCATCTTTAATATTTATGGTGCTTTAGAGACTCATTCCTTGGGTTTTTTGCAAAATAATTGTATGCTCCAATAAAATCGAAAAGCAAATGCTATAGTATAGCAGTTCAGATAATATATAACATTGTATAATGCATAATTATAAGACAATGAAAATAGAAAGCCAAACACAGCCTCTTAATACTGTGTCATTAAAATAATCTGTTTTAAAATTCTTGTTAGACTATTCCTGCAGAGGGGCTTGTGTCCATATTAAAGAAGAGAGATGACAGTGAAGGAAAAACACTTGCTCAAATCCAGCAGAGACAGTCAAAAAGAAGAGTGAGATTCCAAGAAATGGAGGACACATTCGATCAAGGTACTCTGCTTCTTGTTTTCATCATTTTTTCCTGAAGCACCCACATGGGATATGAAATAATTTATACTGCAACTATGGTTATGTCTAATATTTGCTTAGATGTCATAAGTTGGTAGTAACGATGGAGTGCTCTAAAATTTACTCTATACTAAATGCTAAAACGTTTTCACACAATAATTACTTTCAAGCTATACCAACTTACGCAGTAAGCTGTGATGCTGAGATCTCCCCACTTCTGCTAATGATTAGGATGTGTCGTGTGACCTGCAACACAATCTTGTTGTGTACCACCCTCTCTCCTAAAAGAAGTGCTCCTGTTCAGTGTTCCAGTCACATATGTTCCTTCGTGCTCAATGTTCCTTCATCACCACCACCACCATTCAGTTTTTCTTTTTCAGCTGTCATTCTATATTCCATGGCTACTAGGCATATTCAGGTCTCATTGAGCTGTATTTTGTGGGGTGGGGGTTCTCCCTTCGGTTTTTTAAAAATAAGTAAGCATGAACAGCACGTCTGCTCACGAGTAAACATGTAGTTGGCAGGGAAAAGAGGCACCACTGAAGAGATAATGAATAAGAGACTAGCTCTGGTGCTGTTGAAAATAGTTTAAAAATTTAATAATTCTTGTCCGTATGCAAAATGCTCGACGTTTCGGATTAGTTGTAAACCTTCCTCAGGAGCTTATGCTGGAGACAGGCTGCTAAAAAAACCTGTTCCTGTATGTTAGATATTCTCTGGAGCCCTTTTCTCCTCTGAACATTCTGCTGCGGAACTGCATCCAGTCAAAGAGTTCTGTCTCGTAATGGCAAGTTTTCACAGCCAAAGTGAAAAATGTTCACACATTTACGTTTAAAAAGCAGCCACAATTTTCTAAGCATATTGTCTCCCAGCATGGCCTGTCATAATATAATTGTCTGAAATAAACAAATTGTCCATGATGGCTGCTTCCATAATGACTAACAGTAGTGCTTCTTCATGGTTTCTGTGCAGTTTCCACGTATGTTCCGTATGGGCATATGTTCAAGAGCTCTAGCCAGGAAACTGATGGTCACACCCCCTCCCTGTAAGAGGACTTTTTTGCTATTGTGCATGCTTGCTTAGTGGCTGTTGCTTCAATTAGGCAGTCTAGTGAGCTGTAGGTCCTATGATTTGATCCCCAATGTATCAGGATAAGGTTATCTTACTGCTTGACATACCCTTCCTTCCCAAGATAGTGTCTGTTTGCACTCAGCACAGACTGGAACTCTGCTGGTAATTCTTTCTCTCACTTCAGGATGAGCTAGAAAGATCATTACCCATGTTTGATGTGTGTAGGGCATTTCCATTTTATCTGCAGGAGTACTTCATTTCATCCCGTTATGCTATTTGTTCACTATTTTACATACTCCTGACTAATTCCATTGTCCTTCTAAATATATATTCATTTCTCATTTCCTGTTATCTTCTGCCTATATCATTTAGTCCCAATTTTATTTAGCTTTGTTCTATTTTGGCAGAGGGTTTGAATGGTGTTCCTGATGGTTTTAGCACTTATTTGGCCCTTTCAGAATTGAATAATTTGAAGTATTTCAGCTGCCCATGATTTCACCAGGTGTGTGTCATGTATCTTATATTTACAGAGGAAGTTGGAGGTGGCTCCTGTGTTCTGCTGATGCTACTGTGCATAGCAACTGTATTCCTTAGTGTTGGAGGAACTGCACTGTACTGCACATTTGGTGACGCAGAATCCCCAGTATGTACTGATTTTTCAGCAAACGTGGACTTCTATTATACCCGAATACTGCAGGGTATAGAGGAACTTAAGCACTGGATATCATTCTCATAGAGGAAATGAATACGAACACATTGCTGACAGCTTGCTGACAACTGCTGAAGAAGAAGGAAATACTTCAAGCTTCTTCTAACATGACACCTTCAGAAGAGGTACAATGAATGACATAAGAAGCACCTATGTTGTATGTAGGAGCTTCTTTCCAATAATCAGGAGTATATAAATAGGATTTATGTTCAATTATCATGAGACAGCGTGAGAGACTGATAAACCGATTGTCCTAATGTTGAGATGCCTTTTGAGATGCTTTGAATGGCTGTCTGTCCACCAACCTTAGGAAATGAAGAAAGAAAAAGGTGATCAGCTTCCATAGTTTCCAGTTCCCACGTAATCATATGCAATATATGTAAATGTATTACAAGACTGTTCATTTATTTTTCCTGCCGATGATGCAAAGATATTGCAACTCCAGTTATCATGCATTGTCCATACTTTATGGAAATGTACCTTTTTTGGCTTTTTAAAATGTCTATCTTGTTTTTTTAATTGTCCTAGTGAGTTGTGTAACTTGATTGGGGTAGTGTCACAGAAATCACAGTTCTCAGTCTAAATGTTGGTTAATTTGCCTTGCATTTCAGAATATAGCAGCTATAATAAGTGATGCATCCATTGCTTCAAAATGCAGCCTTGTCAAACTATGTGGAGTTTTAAAGTGATAAATTCCTAAAAAGTGGTGTGTGTGTGTTTAAAAAATAGATTCGCTACACACAGAACAGAAAGGTATTTTAATAGTTTTTATTGCTGATAATGAAAGGTACCATCCACATCCCTTAAAAAGGGATGATAGTACCCATTTCATTTTTTAGATGTACATCTATGGTGTGCTAAATGTTCAACTAAAACTGTAGCGTGTGTATGCAACAAACACATTTGCAAACACCGGCATCATTCAGATGTACTTGGCAGGAAACTACGATTGGCTAGAGACCTTTACTGAGTTGTGCTGGGTTGGCAAACCTGGGTTTCTTCTGTGTAATGAGTGAAACGAGCCTTAGACAATATCAAAATACTCATTAACTTTCAGCTACTGATTTCTACATAACCAACTTCTGAAGAAAAAGCTGAAAAGATCATACTATCAGTTGAATACCTGAGATACATGGCTCAAAATTATTAAGTGAAAAGAAGTGGGAGCTAACTTTGCTCCTCAAACCCAATAGGAAGAGGAATTACCCCAGTTATGCAGTTGTACAGTAACTCCTTCTGGCTATGGGGCTATAGTTCTTTCTCCTTCATGATCCCATAGTACATTGTTTTGTTTTCCTCTTAGGTCTCCTCTTAGGTTTGAATGGCATTGCATGCAATCAGGATTATTTCCCTATTTTTTAGGGCTGTGAATTTTAAACTTTGTACCTTTAGAAAATATCTTTTCATATCATATTCTGCTAAGGAAACCCTGCAGATGATGGAAGACTAGTCATGTTCTAAGTCACACAGAGTTCTCTCCATATTTGTGTATATGCAAACCATTCCTGAAATATATTTGTCAGTCCTTTCCTCGGTTTCAAAAATAATCTGCCATATGTTGCACAGGGCTGATGTTCAAAAAATGCAAACCCAACCCCCACTAGACACCCCAACCTTGTTCCATATTTCATTGGATCCTGGAAAATATATTTAAGTTGCCTTTAGAAAATTTTATGTTAAATATTGTGAATCGAGCCTATGTGATTATGGTATTGCTTTCAATGATGTTTTTAAGGAACATTTTGCAAAGCAGTTAATAAATGACATGGTGGTCTTGGCAAAGAGAAGTTAAAGTATGACCAATGCCCAGATAATACTTATAAAACCTGGTAACTTGATGTACAGTATCTTGAGTTCCATGTTAGAAGAAAAGTGAGATATAAATGTGATAAAATTAACTACTGGGCATTTCCAAGACCTTAGGTTTACCTAAATAGCTCTCTAGATGTTGGCCATTACAAGTTGCACTATTCCTGGTTGAAATTTTTCTCTGTCTTCTGTCTGACATCCTACGTCCCACATTTTTTTTTCAGTATTGAATATGTCCAAATTCTTCAGCCCATCTTCTTGAATCCTTACCCTCAATATGTGCCCTTCTCAAAAAAAGGTCACCCAAAATATAATGGAGTATTCCCAAATGGAGTCTTCATAATACTGACAAAAGCATTATCATAACAAACAGTGCTCTTGTGCCCCATTCCTTGTGTGAAAAGCTCCTGTTTGTGTAGACTGCCTTCTGCACAGATGCTTTGCATTGATCCTTTTTTCTAAACAAGGTTATTGTGTAGCCAGTTGTCCCCTGCATTTCTTAAGTTTTCTGAAAAGAATAGTCTGGGGCAAGTTTGATAAACTCTGTGTCCACTTCATTCATCGTCCCATTCCTGACATGTCCCTGCTTTCTACAACAATCTTACAGAAGACTAATTTTCATTTTCACATCTGGATCACCAATCTCCTATCCTTCCATTGACATATATGTCTGCAACAGTTGTGCAGTGGTAAATTTAAAGGAACTCATCATGACAATCTCCATAGTCGTGTCACCTAGGAGAGTCCCAAAAAATGCAGGCAGCTGTGTTGATCAATGTCAACTCTGCTAGGGACTTTCGTAAAGTTAGTTTATCTTAAATTCCCATTCAAGAGCAAGCCACACACACCCCAAAAGATTTTGTAATACAACAGGGATAGCTCACAATAATTAATTGCAACTAGGAAAATCCATCCCCTCCCCCTGCTCCCCAGCTATTGTAATTACTGCCAAGATTGTAGCCAAGGTAAGGAACAGAGAAGTCTTTGGGAAGGTGACAGATGATATAATGATCCCTGCTAATAAGAAAGACCAGGTGCTCTGACCCTGTGAGCCCTTAGCTCCACTACAACACTAGTCTGCAACGTTGGCAAAGCATTTTAATTGTTGTGTTATTCTGGGATGGGTATTGGAATACTTCAGCCTAAGGTTAGGATCCGAATAGCTCACCGGCTACACACAAATATTTCCATATGCACACTTAAACTGCTGTTTTATGTTCATTTTCTGGCCACAACTTCACGTACTGCACTGGAGGCTTTCCTTGAAGTTCCCCAGAGTGTAGGAAGTAGTTTAGGTAAAAATGAAGTAGTTTTTGAAATCAGGGACTCAGAAGCTTTCCATTATGTGCCTATTTGGATCCTGGCCCAAGGAGTTATGTAACTGACAGAATAAGTCTAACAATGGGCTAATTAATTGACAATTTTACATGTTTTGTCTCCATGTTTTTTAAAGAAAAAAATGTGTTGTGTTTCAACAGTTTTCTATGTGCACTCCAAAGGTCTTTTGTGTTAAACTATAGCAATGCTTGAACTCTTCTAAAAGGGAGGCATGAGTTTTAAAATGTTACTGGCTGGTTCAGTATGCCATTTTTGTCTTCCCTTATTAAATTAGCTTGATCTGTAAAGGGATTTTCTTATTCTTTTATTTTATAATTTTATGATGGAGTGTTGATGAGCATGCATTCAGTAGATATACCTTATTAATAATTAATCTGTACTTCGTATATCTTTGGGGATTTTGTAATTTTCAGTTTGGTGTGCTATTGAATATTAAGTTTATGTTTAAAGCAACAATGGATTTCACCTCTGTGTTAAATGTTTCTTCACCTCATCACCAAAAATGTTTAAAAAAATAACTTGAAAATGATTATTTTAAAAGTATGCCATGTACAGATATCAAGAAACCTTGTACTTAGGTTCATTTTGGGAGAAGTGATTTTAAAGTGATTTTATTGCACATGTAAAAGATAAACGCAACACGATTTTTAAAAATCTCTTTGCACTAGGGTTGCCATATGCTTCCTTTTTTAAAAATCATTTTATTTCCAGACATGGCAATTCCATAATGGATTTCCTATTTCAAACATCCCTGCAGCACCAGACTCCAAAGAATAAGCATAGTAGCAGTGTCTATCTATATATTTGAATTTGTCGTATGGCAATCCTAACCAATATCACATTAACCCAATATCACATCCTGCAGTCACAAAATCCCTAGTTCCCTTGGCTGAGGCACATGGCAAGCAGAATGGGGGATGTGTATAAGCTGGTACAGTTTTAGAACAGTCTTACGGTGGAACTCATTTATTAGCACTCTACAGAAGCAGTCTAGAATTTTTGGCCATGTTTGCATGTACTGCTTCATCTTTCTGCTGACCATGTGGTTCTGAACTGTAGCTAGTTATCCAGTCTCTTCATATTAAAAAATTAAAACATTAGTACTAATTCTTGTTTGGCATGGTAGTTCACATGCTTAGTGGTGATTTTTCAAATGGTTGGCTGTATAACAAAATTTGCTCTACCTGACCTTTAAAATAATATTATAGTCTGTCTCCATGGTATCTTTGGCCCTGATTCTGAAAATGTTTTATGCAAGTCTAACTGACTTAAAAGGGAATGCTCCAGTGTAAACCTGTACAGGGTCCGGATCTAAATATTGATCCAAGCTAAATAAAAAGGGTAAATAAAAGTATTATGTTTCTATTTGAAAATACTGTATAAATTATAATTCCAAGCAACACTTCAAATTACTGTAAACTGAGAGGAAACTAGAAGATAGGAAACATTTTCTCTTTCATAATAATTTATTTGGGCAAAGGTCCTCTGGCTATATCCTATTTCACATAGTTGTTTCCTCCTGGTTGTCTATGGTGGGTATCGCAGGTAAAACTAAATGAGGGAGAACAGAAGGCTAGGACAATGCAATTGTATTGCTCCAGATTATATTATTGACATGCGGTGTGGCATTGGCAAACTCTCTTGGCTGGCTATTGAGCTGTATTCGAGAGAATTTTGATTCTGTTTATATGTCACATTCCTTCTGATCACTGCCTTCCAGAACACTGATGTTTCAAAATGTATTTCCATGTGTGCTGTGGTGCCTAGGTAGATGTGCAATCAATTGCTGCCAACAATGGAGGCTTGGTAGTTGAGCTTTTTCAGTGAGGACAAATGAAAATGCTAATGCCAAATTAGGTATGAAGTTGGATTCCTTGAATGTAGCTAGCTCATATATTACTAAATGTGTAATTAAAGGGCTGTTATAAGAATAAGAAAACATTGTAATTTTAGTTCTGATATAGTGTAAGATCAAGAAAATTCAAAGTCATGAATATTTGTAATAAATCTAACCATACCTACTGATGACAAGCGGAGGAAATTACTATTTGAAACCATCAACCAAGCTTGTGATTTCTAAACGTAACAAACAAAAATAAAGTGTCCCTGAGAAAATGCATTACGTCTTTTGAGTATTGTGATTAATAATAGATCTGTATAATGCAATCTGGAAGACAGCTACTTGCAAGTGTTTTCAAAAAGCATTTCAATAGATTTTTATTCTTTTACATCGACTTTTAAAGAATTACAAGTGGGATTGCAAGAAAATATTACAGTGCATCATCCCTCCTAACAGGAGTGCTCCTTGTTCCGCAATCCACCCAGCCATTCCCTCTAGCAGGTTATTTCACTGTCTTCCCCACCACCCATGTTCCATTTTTTTCCAGCTGTCACCACATTCTATAGCTACTGACAATGCTCATTCGTCTGGGTTGGTTGGGCTGGTTTTAGGTTTTTGCCTCCTTATTTTTTATTTCTTTAAGATCATTTGTACTTCTACAAGCCTTGGAGTTCCTTTGAGCATCACTCCCTCTTGTATCTCAATGGTCTCATTTTGGCTCCAATTCTATTGGCACTTATCCCCTGAATTCACTACTTGAGGGAGTGGTGCCCTTGATTCCAATCCCCTATGATCTGCTGGGTATTCGCCAAGTGGTCTCTGTATCAGTTTCTAGTGGAGAGGGGGGCGTTGAATTGGATTCCGTAGATTGCCCTGAAAATTATCTTTGCTTCCTCCTCCTCATAGATAACTTGTTACTTTCCAGGACGTTTTCCACAAGTATTATCTTCTCTTATAAGGAAACAAACCACATTTCTACACAACACAAATATGGGACAAAGCTACATATTCAATTTGACCATGTAGATTTACTGATTCATGTTTCTTTCTTCAAAGGAGACATTTCACAAGAGAATATTGTTGGGAAAACTGTGAACTGTGTACAGATACTACATATGCTTCAGCCAAGGAATGTTGAGTCCCACAAAGCTTGCCAGTGGTATCATTAAGAATACACTTGTGATTTTGTATTTCTCTATTCCAGGTGAAAATTTCATGTGCTGTGTGTCCAAATATGCTGCATTTAGTGACAACAATTTTAATTCTATAATAAAAGTGCAAGTACAGAATAAGCTACCGCAAAGAGTACTAATTCAGTTTTTTAAAGCTTGCAAGTACTAGCATCTGAAATGTAAAAGATTCAGATTTTATAGTGGGTGGAATACAGCTGAAAGTACAAAGTCAGAGTGTTCCAAGGGGAAATTAGTGCTGTAGTATTATGGAAAGAATTAATTGTTCCATTATTCTCTAAATTCTCCAGTCCTGTGTTTCCCCCCCTGGCTATGCACTTTGAAATGCTTGCAATCAATAATCTCAAAAATAAGCATCGTTACTGCCTGGAAATGTGAAATGCAAAACCACACAAATGTTTTCTCAGCCTGTCCGATATTTTTGCTAAAGCTCTTAACTTTATTTTTATGAAAAGCCCTCCAAACTCAGGAGGCTATCAAGAAGTAGAAATTATATTTTGTTATAAATATGGTATATCATATCTCTGTACTATTTGATCCATAAATAGTGCTTACATTAATCACTATGTCCAAGTTCATAATAGTTCTGTAGATTATTATGTATGCACAAAACGTACATAATGTACCATAACTGAAAACAGTATCATGGGATATTGAAATGTAGTACTAAAAAGTATATTTAAACACTTTGCTATGAGCAGTCTAGTTCAGGAGACTTTCCTTGAATATATATGTCTTTCTAAATTTAGGAACATAGGATGCTAACGTATTCCAAAGCAGAGCATTGGCCCATGTAGCTCATTATTACCAACACCAGCCTTCCCCAACCTGGCCCCCTCCAGATGCTTTGGCTTACAATTCCCATCATCCTCAGCCAGCCAGCCATGGTGGCTGGGAATCATTGGAATTGTAGCCCAGCACATCTGGAGGGCACCAGGTTGGAGAAGGCTGGTGTATAGTGACTGGCAAAGGCTCTTCCAGATTTTGGTCAGGACTCTTCAAGCCCTACCTGGTGATACCTGGGATTAAATGTGGCACTTTATTGCATGCACAGCATATGCTTTTCCACCAAGCTACAGTAGTTTCCCTGTTATTGTCCAGTGTCCTTGGCACAACATAATTTACCTACTCCCTGTTCCCACATACATACATGTTTGTGTATATATATATATATATATATATATATATATATATATATATATAGATGGATGGACGGGGAAGCGGGGAGTAAAGTGGAAATTGGGCAGCATGTTGAGAGTTCTTCTGTTGGCAGTATTATTATTTTTCTAGTTCATTCTCAATAATAGATGATGGGACATTTGAAATTGCATACAATTAAATAGTATTCTAGGAGCCAGTTCACCCAGTATGTGGGTGGGTGGGATGCTGACTAGACCAGCAAAACAATAAATGCTTGGGGAGCCACTGCCTAGTAGGGCTGCAACAGTGGACCCCCTCTTCTCTCTTCCAGTCCTGTGAAGATAGTGGCTTTTGATGAGTTAAAAATGGAGAGGCCGTGGTTTTAGAGTGCACCCTAAACTGAACCAGGCAACCACTTTACTCCCATCCCACCAAAGTGCCCAGGGGCATTTGCCAGTTGGGCAGTACATAACGTTTTAAAAAATGTCTGTCCTTGTTTCCAGGGGGCCTTGAAATCATGCCCCCAATTGGGGAAAATAACCCCACCCTAAATTGTATATTTTTATTGATAGTTATTTTCATAATGTTACATAAACTGATTTGTGAAGTTTGCCTGAGAAGTGATCTTTATTTTAAAAATTGCATGAAATAATCGTGTTTTTCGCACCAACACAATTCTGCTTTACCTAATTTTCCATTTCCTCACATGATGGGTTGTATAACCATTCCCTCGTTGCATCTGAGGATATAACTCAATTATTTCAAAGAGAAAATATAATCTAAGTGGGTTAGAGAAATATAATCACAAAGTAGTATCAGTTTTACAAAATAATGTACATTTTGCAAAATGCAGGTGAAAATGACCCTACAGTGCCACCTAGCAACTGTTAATTTACCGGCTCATTCTCTCCTCCCTTCTAGCTAGGGATAATTTTTCTCTGATCATAGAATTTCAAAGATGAATAACATTTCTATAAGAGCTTATTTTCCACAACTTATCCCAGAAAAAAAATGGATGTAGTTTGTATAATTCATAACGCATTTCATTGCCTATCCTGATTAGAGCATCTAGGTTTCTTAGCATTAAAAACTTAAAAGATCTGGCTTACTAACAATAATTTTAAAAAACAACAAAGCTTTAAAATGAAATGAAGAAAATAATTGCTAACAACCTCCTGTCCATATTTACTTGGAAGTAAGTCCCACTTCAGAGGGATCTTGCTAGGAGCTGGTTCATTTGTTGTAAAATCTCACTAATTCAAAAGGGGACCAGATAAATCTCTGTCTTAAAAGGGAGTGCTGTTTAAGTAGAAATACGACTTGATGAGATACCCTATATCTGCATTTGTCTTGTTTTTGTTTTGTATTCTGTGGCATGCGCACACACATTTTTCCAATTTGTATGCAGAACTGTCCCCGATGTTGAAGCCAATAAGGAAAATACTAGTCTGTGCGAGAACTTCCTGCACAATAGCTGATGTCTCTCAAGTATTGCACAGGTAACATGATAGCTTGTTGTTTGACCAGGTTGTTGCTGCTTTATGAACTATGGTGAACTGTACCGCATAAACACAATACCCATCATGTGGAGACAGGACATATGTCATCACATTACACCATGCCAGGCTCAGGCTGTGCCCTTTCAGAGAGTGTTGGTGAGGTCTGTGTTTGAGGTGTTCCCCATTCTGGCTATTTTGTTCAGTTTCTTTTACTGAGTTTCTTAGTTGGTTTCTTGGTATTTTTGTTTTGCTTATTACTGTTTTAACTAGCTTCTTGCTGGTCCACTGCCCCCTTCACCCTCTGTCCTCCCATGCCACATGCAAGTCCTTTCAATAAGACATTGGGACTAGAACTGTGTCACTTCTGTGTGTAAGTGCTGGGTGCACTTTTGGTGATAAATATTTAGTAGCAGTAGTAAGAACAGAAAAGGGTATTGGTGGGTGAGATGAAACAGCCCTAGTCTTTAGTTTGTAATTGTCTTAAAATGGAATAGGTAAGTATTATGCAAACTGAATTGTTAGGTCTTTCTTGGTGCAAAAAGATATCAGGCTGCACCAAGCTTGGTTTCTTGGACATCTAGTTTGCCTACAGTCTCTGAAACTGCACTCTGGCTGCAGAGCTGAAGGGAAGCATAGTTTGGCCCCATCACTCAGCCAGGGGACCAAGGGCCACTGGGAGGTTGTACTTCCTGCCTCCCAATAAGAACATCATGGTGAGGGAAAGACCAGCCTGGCCCATCCATCAACAAGAGATGGAGCAGCTGCACGGTGCTTGCTTGCTAGATGATGATGAGGATGATAATGATTTATACCTCATATTAAAATAAAATAAAATAAAAACAATTACAAAATAAAAACCACACCCATCCCGCAGACCCATTTACAGGCAAAAGGCCTTTTTGAATAAAGTTGTTGCCTACCATTGGAAAGATAGCAGAGAGAGAGAGAACCTAGCCTTCCTTGGGATGGAGTTCAACAGCCTGGCAATAACCACTGAAAAGACCTTCTCTCGCGTTGCCACCAAATGTGCCTCTGATGGTGGCAGTCTTGAAAGAAGGACCTCTCCAGCAGATCTTGAGGACTAAGCAGTGTTGTATAGTAGAAGGTGGCTCTTTTTGACAGTCTGGTCCCAAACTGTATAGGGTTTTATAAATCATAACCAGGACTTTGAATTCTGCCTGGAAACAGACCCATAGCCTGTGGAGTTGCTGTAACAAGGAAGTTGTGTGCGCGCTGTAACCACCCTGGTCAACAGTCCGGCCACAGCATTCTAGACCAGCTGAAGTTTCTGATGGCAGCTCCATGTAGAGCATGTTACAATTCTCCAAATGGGATGTAACTAAGGCATGTGTGACCATGGCCAGATCAGATGTCACTAGAAATGGGTGCAATTGGCACACTAGTTTCAGCTATGTAAACACACTCCTGACCACTGCTGAAACCTGGGCTTCCAGGTTTGAGGGCCAAGTCTAAGAGTACACCCAAATCTTCAGGGGCATCCAGAACAGGTTGAATCCCTATTCCCTGAACTGCCTTTCAACTGACCGGGAGTATATCTCTCTTGTATGGATTAAGAGGGAAAGGAGAGATGAGTTGGATATTGTGATGTCTGCCCCACCTTTTATCTAGGCTTTCCCTATTATCCCTTCACACCTACTATAATAAGCCTAAGGAATGGATGTCACTGCCAAATCAGCTACGCCCACTGACTGAGCTAACCTTTTACCCAGTGTGTCAAATTTATCACTGTTGTTATTTCTAATTTGAGGAAGTGAGTGCTGGCTATTATGTGTTCATGTGTGAGGTAGCATAAACAAAGACCAAGCTGGCACATGGATATATCTCAGAAAAATAAAATAAAATATTATTTACAAGACATTATTTCAGTGTTATAGATGTGATTAAAAAAGAAAAATAAACCCTCCTCTGACATCACTCACTCCCACCTCCCCCCAGGTAGAAGTAAAAAATAGCCAATCACACACAAGCTCCGTCCTGCCCACAGCTAACCCTTTTTTACCTGTACATACATTTTCTGTAAAACTAAATACATTAATATAATAAAACTAATTAACATAGCAAGCAGGTGATTTGTCATAGGTGTCATCAGCAGACTGGTGGCACCAAAACCCCAAACTCTGGACAATCTCTCCCACTGGTTTCATATATATTAAATAGCATGGGGAATAAGATGGAACTCTGAGGGGCGCCGTAGTCCACTGGCCATGGTGTCACAGGAATCTCCCAGAGCTATCTTCTGGTAACACCCCTCCAACAGGGACTGAAGCCACTGTATAACAGTGCCTTCCAGTCCCATCTCAGACAGATGCCCCAGAAGGTTACCACGGCCAATGGTATCAAAAGCTGCTGAAAGGTCCAGCAGAACTAACAGGGACCCACTCCATCTATCCAATTCCTGGCATAGGTTGTCCATCAAGGCAACCAAAGCAGTCTCTGTCCCATAACCACGCCTGAAGCCAGATTGAAATGGATCTAGATAATCCATCTCATCCAGAAATCGTTGCGCTGAGACGTCAGCACACACTCCTGCATCTTGCCTAAGAATGGAATATTAGAGATCAGCTGGAAATTTTCCAATGTAGTGGGGTTTAGGGAGGTTTTTTTAAAAAAACAAAAACAAAACAGAGATCTTACCAATACTTCCTTTAGGCTGAACAGAATCACACCTGCCGTAAAGAGGTGTTTATCCCTGCCTTTACCCACGCAGTCAGTTGTTTCCCCCCTCCCCCTGCTGCTTTTATAAGCCAGAAAGGAAAAAGTGGCCAGCACATTTAAGGTGGATCACTGCATTAAGCAGGGGGTTGGACTCAACGGCCTTATACGCCTCTTCCAAATCTACTATGATTCTACATCCTGTCCCCAGCCTCGGATTGTACAATTTGGAAAGTATCCATTGTAAATGGAAAAGCAGGAGCCAAAGTTACATCCACCAGACTTGTATCAACTATGGCATCCAAGTCAGCATAGATAGGATTGATCTTATTTGCAAAGTGTTGCACAAATTGGTCACAGCAGGCTATTGAGTGGCCCACCTCTTCTTCTTGCAAGTCAGAGCATAACACACCTGTAAATACCTGAAAAAGCTCTGCTGAGGAACTCTGGGCAGAGGCAATGCTGGCAGAGAAATACAATTTCTTTACCACCCTCATCGCCATGGAGTAGTCTTCAAATGAGGTCTAGCCCATGTTCTATCGGACTCATTTGATTAAAAGGTGGGGTATAAATCTTTCAATAAATAAACTCTTACTGATTTTTTTGTTTGACCTATTTAACAAAAAATACATTTTAAAAGTTTAAATGTTGAACCAGAAGTAGTAGTAGTTATAAAAATAAGTTAAACTACTTTAGTTCAAAGTAATTCCAATTATTTTTAATAAAATGTAGTTAACTAGTAGTTAAAACTACTTTTTAGACAGTAGTTATTATTAAACTATTAAAAGTAATTAGTACCCATCAGTGGATTTTAAAAACAACAACTAGGTTGAGAACACAAGAAAAATTATATGGGAGTCTGATTTTTGAGACATTCTTGTATTAATCCCTACAGTCAATGCTGTTGGTGTTCATAGAATCATAGAACAGTAGAGTTGGAAGGGTCCTATAAGGCCATTGAGTCCAACCCCCTGCTCAGTGCAGGAACCCACTCTAAAGTGTTGTCAGCATATTAACTACCTGTCAGTGGCAGTTCAGAGGTACTGCACAACTTGTATGTGTGTCACACATGCCTGGTACACACACATTGTTATGAAGCCAGTTGGGCATAATTAAGGATCTCCACCCTTCATAACTGGCTGCAATCAAAACTCCGACAGATGGATCTCCATGTACCAAAAGAGGACTTGACCTCCAAAGGTAGAGTTCTATAACAACAGTGAAAACAGACTTACACTGGCCATAGGCTTCCCTGATTTTTCCAGTTTCCTAACTTATAACCCTATACTACTTGCTTAGGAGTAAGCCTCATTTAATGGGACTTCTTAGTAAACAGGATTATCCAGATGTTTCATTTTTGCGAAGGTAATTATAATCTTCCCTAGCTACAATTGTTCTTGTATGTTGTGTGTGTGTATGTGGTGTGTACATGCATGAGCACGTTTATGCATCAATTCGGTGCAAGAAGAAAGAACTAAAGCGCCTTCTATTTCAGGCTGAGAGACAAATTACCTTAGATAGCTTAAGGGCGCAATCCTATGCATGTTCAAACATAAAAAACTTCTAAAACTCCTAATATTTCCCAATGAGACATGCTGGCTCGTAGATAGTGGGAGTTATCTGATGTTTTCCAGTGTAAACATGCACAAGATTGCATCATGAGACAGATTTCTTTTATACTAGCCACCCGGTAATTTGGAGAGTGCTCCTTATTGTTTTATGTGCTCTTTCTAAAATATCAGCAATTCCTAACCCCTCCTTCCACAGAAATTAGTGACAGTGCAATCAGAAGTTTATACAGAAGTTACTCCCTATGTATTCATGTTTATTCAAAAGTAACTACCTGTGTGTTCAGTGGGGTTTACTCCATAGTAAGTGTGTTTAGGACTGCATTTATTCTGGGAAAATTATAGAGAAGACAAACAGGTGCAGTTTTTGATAACATAAATTAAAATTTATTTTTAAATTGGATAATGCCAAATAATATACTGTGTTAGTATTAAATATTAAATAGATGAAGTGTTTCTACCATCAAAAGCATCTCTTGCTCATTTTATTGTATGTAGTATTGCATTGAGCACTTGACCAGTTAAAAATTATTTGGTCAGTTAATGGTCAACTATTTTTTTAAAATTAAAAATGCTGGCTAGGGAATGCTAGGAGGTGTAGGACATTTTTCTGTCTAAACATGCATAGGATGGCACCATAATGTTATAATAACAACAAAAATTCTTCTAGTATCAAGGTTGATACTTATTTAATTATTTAAATGTTATTGTATTAAATTTTATTTTTTAAGCAATCATTATCACTTTTAACAATGCTAGGTAAGATTTCTATAAATGTTAATAATTTACTGAACAGTTCTTCTCTTTGGCATTTATCAGGATCAGCATTTATTTATTTATTACATTTATATACCGCCCCACAGCCAAAGCTCTCTGGGCAGTTTTTTTGTTTTGTTTTGTTTTGTTTTGTTAATAAAGTGAAGTAACAGCAACTACTACCAAAAAAATGTCATTTCTTAAATGCAGGTATGCTAAGAAACCAGTAGGCCAATTCTTTAAGCATTATTAGCATCGTAGGTTCATTAACTACTTTACTATATTTATACAATATACAGTCAATTGACATGATTGTATGGGAATTACTGTATATGGAATTTTTGCTTAAAGAACAGAGTATAAAACAGAAAAGAAGGAAGGGGGGAAAGGGAATGTTTATTACTCAGAAGCCTTTTTAACAGTGCAATTTTACATATGTCTAATGAGAAGTGAGTCTATAGACTTGGACTTAATCCCAAGCATATAGAAGATTGCAACCTCTATTGTCAAAATATAAAGACTATGGAAGGCACATACCATCCCAAAGTGAGACTCAGCAGTAGATTAAAAGTTAACACACTGATAGCTTTGTAATGTAAATCCTTACAACAACCCACTCATTTCCCACATAACCACCGGTTGTAATTTCACCATTGTTATTACACATGGAGAGATGAAAATTTTAATATTATGACTGAAATGGTTGTGAGTAGTCTTTTCTAACACTTTGGAACTTGTCCTATATATTCCTAACATGAAAAGAGTTTGCCTAACTTGTTCACAAGCACTAATTATATCAGATGTAGCAATTCCCATAAATCATGTTTTGTTTACATTGGTGTAGAATTTATAAAAATGTTTTCGCTCAAGGTTTTAATGAACATCAAAATATGATTGTTCTAATTTCACAACATGTAAAAGCCTGGCACAAACAACTGTAGCAATAAAAGTAGCCAGTGTGGTGGAGTGGTTAAAGTGTTGGACTGGGAGTTGGGAGATCCTGGTTTTAGTCCCCACTCAGCCATGAAAACCCACTGGGTGACTTTGGGCCAGTCACAGACTCTCAGCCCAACATACCTCACGGGGTTGTTGTTGTGAGGATAAAATGGAGAGGAGGATTATGTATGCCGCTTTGGGTCCTTGGAGGAAAAAAGGCGGAATATAAATGCAATAATAAATAAATAAATAAATAAATAAATAAATAAATAAATAAATATGTAGTTTCACTTGTACTGCTCTGCCCTTGACATCTTCTGCAGTACAGAGGGTAGTAGGCTCATCATACTGGGCAGATTACCAAAACTCTGTTTTCCTCTTACTGAGAATATGGCCCTTATGCCACCATTACATAGGATTAGCTGTACGTTTTTAAAAGGTTTAAATGACTCATGTTTTCTGAACCTCTCAGTTCTAAAATCTGTATGTTTAGTTTTAAGGTACTGTGAGTTTAGTTTTGTTGTTGTATTTTTGTTGCTTTTGATTGTGTGGTTTTATGTTGTTTTATATTTAAATTGTATTTGTCTGTTGTAAGCAATCCAGAGAACTCTGTTATGGGATAGCATATGTTTTAAGTAAGTAAAGAAATAACTAAATAAAGTATACTATGTCGCAGTGGACATACTTCTCAGGTAGACAGAGCATTTTGATGGTTTGTTGCACTGTACAGAGCCTATACTGTAGAACATAATGCTTACTGCAGTCTTGGCAGGGTAAATGGGATCTTACAAAAATGTAGTTTATATCCTGATCCCAAGGAACTTTCATTGGAAGAAACTAGGTTGAGCTGCACTAAATAGTGATTCCACAAAGGAGTCTGCATGAAAATGAAGTTGGTTACTAGTGCCTTATTCGATGTAGAACTGAGCTAAGCAGCCTGTATAAGAAACTAAAAGTTTTTCCTGTTACACCTCATGATGCTGCAGGCACATACTATCACCTTGCATGTTATTTACATTGGTAGGGCTGTCCCAAGACATTTTCCTGCCTAAGGTGAAAGATAAGATGACACTTCCTGGCAACCCATGTACAAAAGCTGACTGGATTAGCAGCTGAATTGTTCTTGAACACTAGTTACAGGACAGGATCCTCCACTGCATCTAAGGGCATCAGACTGACTTAGGGAGAGCAAGACAGAATGGCACGCACACACACTGTCCTCTCCCACCCATCATCATCTGTCACTGAGGCAGCTGCCTCACTTTGCCTAATGGTAGGATTGGCCTTGTACACATGGCTAGCTGCCACCAGCCACAATTATTCCCTAAATCTGCAGAGCTACAGGGACTCTGGAAAGTAGGAAAGCAACACATGCCAAGTCTACTATTCCTATCAGCTTAAACTCAATTAGTTCCTGTTTCCCTCAAAATAAGTGTATCATAGCTAAGGATTAAGTGATTGGGTGGGATAGGTTCTGGGTTGTGCATACACAACACTTCCAGTGCTTAAATTCAAGTAGTTTTTACTAAGGATTAAAGACAAAGAGAGATAGAGAAATTGTTTGTACGTTTCTAGCTGAAACTAGACTAGTACAATTTTTAAACTAGTTTCACCATTACAAGTACAGGAATATTGGTAGTTTGGCATCCAGTCTGGGACTCCTCTTGAAGGGGAGGTTGCCTGGGTTCCCCCTGGTCAGCAAAGAGAAGGCATGTTTAAAAACAAAACAAAACAACACCCTGGATATTTTACATTGGCCTCTTGAAAGGGAGGGAAGAGACAAGGTTCCAATCAGATGGGATTGTCTGTGACAAATTCTCCACATATGGTGAAATTAACACATTGTTGAAATCATGTAAGTGGTGTTGAAAGTTGTAAAATGGGGATAGTTGGTTATCTTTCTCTCTCCACCCCTTACAAGTTTATGTGGAATGATACGAATTACTGTGCCTATATTAGGGATCGCATTAAGAATGATGGAGGATGTCTTTTGGCAGAGAAGGGGAGATTCAGACGAGAACTAGAGTGTTTGGCTGGTGGGTTCATTAATACCTCCAATAACCTTTGGGCTACCCCAACTCATACCCACCCATCCCCAATAAACATCATAGGGAAAGGAAGCAGCAGCCAGGCACTCTGCATTGTGCATGGGAACAGCTCCAGTTGAGGGAGGGGGGCTCCAACAGCTACTTCTGGCAACCTCTCCAGTTTGCTCAGATCCATATCCATAGCCTCTTGAAATTACCTATTTAACTTTGAAACTAAGGATCTAGTGTCTGAGTTTGTTTTTCCCCTCCTTCCTCCTAATCCTTTTTCATTTTGTGTCATGTCTTTCAGACTGTAAGCTTGCTAGCAGAGGCTGTCTTATTTCTGGTCTTTGTAAGCTGCTCTGGTAGCCTTTTCTGCTGATCAGCAGAGTTCAGCAGGTATACTTCCATGTTAATTGTGGTTAACATACACGTAAGTAAGGAACTGGGGTTTGCAATTCAAAAAAGTCTTGGTTTACCCCAAATAATACATCTCCACTCTTAGGACACTTTCTCCCACAAGACACGTTCGCGTCACGTCTGGCCTAAGTCATTCTCTAGCATGCCACTTCTAACCCAAGGTTACCTGGGTTGCTCTCCTCACTGGGCCCAGTCTGAACTGCTACACTGCCCAAATGAATGCAAGTATTAGCACGTCGCTGCTGGCACCACCACTTCAGCACTTGCTCACTATATGGCATAGGCATGGCAATGAGGGTTGGATGTGCTGGGCCTAATCGTAACTATTTAGCAAGCGAAATGGGAAATGCAAAACTTCTGCAGGGAACCTGGTTGACTATTAACGATCAAGACTAAAAAGGCTGTTTGCAAAGCGCACTTTAACAAGAACGTAAGAGAGTCAAGGGCTGAGTCCGGAGGACACGCTAATCAACGGCAGTTTTCCATTTTGTTCCTATTCCCCCTCCCCGTTGATTAGCGTGTCGTCTGGACATAAACTGCACTTGGCAGAGTAAGGCGGTTGCCTCAGGCAGCAAGTCGTTAGGTACAGTGTACTTTACTTCCAGGGAGAGAAGCGCTGCCTGTGTAACTTGGCCAGCGTGCTACTCGAGGGCGCGGCCGCCATTTGCTAACCTCCCTCAGGCAGCGCGCCGCGAAGGCGGAGGCTTCGGGGGGGAAAACGTGGGTGGGGTGATTGCGCAAGGTGTGGGTCACGTGATCTCGAACAACTCGGAGGCTGGTGCCGCCTCGTCGTCGTCCGCGCTGTGCGGCCCCGCCTCCTTTCTTCCCTCTGTTCGGTGGCAGTTGAGAGTCGCGCACCGTTGCGCAGTGGCCGCTGTCCTTTCCTCCCCACGGAGTGAGTGAGGGGGTCCTCTTCCTGTTCCCATGGCGACCGGGCGGCCTTTCCAGCTGGTGGTGTTTGGGGCCTCGGGCTTCACAGGGCAGTTCGTGGCCGAGGAGGTTGCTCGGGTGGCTGCCGAGGATGAGCTGCGCGGCTCGCTCCGCTGGGCTGTGGCCGGCAGGAACCGAGAGAAGTTGCAGGCTGTGGTCGAAAAAGCGACCGCGAAACTGGGTAAGAACGAGCGGGAGAGCGTCTAGGGCGTCTAGTTTGGGGCTGTTCTTCGCCCCGTTTCTCCGTCTGAGGCGGAAGGTCTGTGCTCCCCATTGCACGCTGTGCCCCCCCCCTCGAAATGAGGGGCACCGTAGAAAAGTGCCAGTGGGTTAGCTTTAGAGGGGGCGAGGGCAGGTGAATTAACGTCCATTGACATCCTTTGCACATCTTCTCCGAAGTACATTTCGCTGTGTTGACTGCGGCTCCATTTTATTTCTTTAACCAATTTATTATATTTATATCCTTCCTTCTTTCCTTGTGCAAGGAGCCTAATGTGGATGACATGGCCTTCCTCACAGCAACCCTGTGAGGTAGATTAGGCCACTGTTAGTCATGACTGGGCCAAAGTCACCCAGTGAGCTTTAAGGCTGAGTGGGGACTAGAACCCAGGTTTCCTCAACCCCAGTCCAGTGCTAAATGAAGAGCTTCTTTGTCCCTGCCTTTTGTGCTTTCACAATAGAAATGGAGAGCCCTGTGACAGATTCTGCAGGTGCCCTAATGGGACTACCCTGCATCAGGCCTCAAATGCACCTGGTGTTATGTTTTGGACATTGACCTTAATATCATGAGTTCTTTCCAGACTGGGGGAGGCGAAAGAGATAGAGGCTATCATAGATTGCTGCAAGGAGAAACATTTGTTCCAGGCCAAATGGTGAGATAAAGCCTGGTAACTTTGATTAAGAACGCTGGATCCATCTAGTCCATCATCTTGTTTACAGTTAAACACTTCCACAAAGGTCACAGTCATTGAAGCTGGAGGATCTGTTTAGCTACCATGGCCAATAATTGCTGATTAACCTATACTGCATGAATTTGTCTAATTCTCCTTTAAAGCTGGCCATTGCCTCATCTTGTTGAGCCAAGCAGATGAAAATGTAGGGGGGAATATCTCTGCATCTCTCCTCATCTGACTTCAAGCAAGTGATGAGACTTACCATTTGCAGCCCATGATTTTCTACAAGAGTATCATCCTGTTTCGGAGAAGTACACGTGGATCCACATTAGGCTCCTTGCACGAGGAAAGTCCCTTGAGCTTAAAAGTGCTATATTGTAAAATTGTAATAGTAGGTTCTCTGCCTTCCCAAAATGAAGAGCAGTTGAATCTCCATTCTGCATCCATGTCAGCGCGGATTTATTTACAGTATAGCATTTTTAAGCTCAAGGGACTTTACAGTATCAGTTGTGTTCATTCGGGTTGAGAAATAGTGATTTGGCAGTGGATGGGTATTGGAAAGTGGGAACGAGCACCACTATTCCGGGGGAGGGGGGAGATACAACTTGCAGAGAAGGAAGCTCCCTATCCCCAAATGGCGAACGACCCATAGCAGAGGGATACCATCCCCTGACAGTCGGGGGATGTTACCCCTCCACCACACCTCCTTCACCATTTGTTTCTATGGAGAAGGTGAAGAAAGACACTGCCAGAGCTCTCTCATAGCATCTTTCTACGCCCTTCCCATAGCTCCAAATGCTAGGAACTTCTGCGACTCCCTATCACCAGCAGCAGTTCCTAGCATCCCCAGTCGTCAGCACTTTGTGGTGAGCGAGGAGGGTGTGGCAGCGGTTACACATCAAGCCAGGGGGGACATCCTTCATCCTACGAGCCATTTAAGCAACAGGGGACTATTTAATAAGCCATTGACTATTGTGTCATCCGAATCCAGTCACTGTTGGGTATGTTTTTCTAAAAAAAAAAAAGAAGCACTTAAGGGCAAAATTAGGGTTCCAAAACCAGATTTCTACTGATCAATATTTGCTACTCACTTGCTTGGGTTTCTTGTTGTATTCTATTTCTCTTAGATAGTATTTCATAATTTCTTGAGATTGTTATTGTCATGTTGTAGCAAGAGGTGGCCAGATCTTCCCACATGCATACTTGTGCTGAAAAAGTATGGGGATGGGGTGGAATTGATATAGAAGAAAAATAGCCTGTTTACCAAAAGTAGTGGGAAAATTAAAGAACTTAAAACTTTGTTTCTATTCATCTCATAAGTAATAACAAATAATAGTAATTAAGAAAAAGGAAAGAGTAGATTTGAGAGAAATAATTAAATAGTACTTGGCTTCTTTTATAATATTTCAGTTTTCAATTTTCAGGGAAGACAGAACTGAAATCAGAAGTTGGCATAATACTGTGTGATGTCGGTGATCCATCCTCTCTTGCTAGTATGGCTAAACAAACTGCTATTGTTTTGAACTGCGTAGGACCTGTAAGTATTTTCTTCTAGTTTTTTAAAAAAGTATAAAGGTTCAGTAGTAAATGAAGGGGTGAATTGCAAGATGAGACATAGTGTATTGCAAGATAAAACATTTTTATCTTTTGGTTAATAAACTTTGAATGAAAAAAGAAAATTCAAAGCATGAAGGGAAAATTTTGCTCTCTAACACAAAGAAGCTGAGACTCATCTTATTCTTGTAAATTTTATTAATTTAAAATGTTTATACCACCCTTCTATAAACGCGATTAACATTTAAAAAGAATGGGGTTGGGGTTGGTAGACACATAAATGCTATTTGAGAATAGTTTTTTCTTCCATTTGAAATAATTTGGCCTACTATAGTCTGTGAAACTGGATTATGTCTTCTCTCTAGCAAACATCAGGCCTCTTAAGTGCTGTATCCAATAGGTCAGAGTATAGGTAGATGTGGCTGATTTATAGAGGGAATTTCACAGTTCTACTTGTTCTACAAATTATCAAAAATGCAGAAGTCCTTTGAGGCCATTATAAAATGTATTATATTGATAATAGTGGGTTGAACTTATTTATTCTGTGTGTGTGTGTGTGTGAGAGAGAGAGAGAGAGAGAGAGAACATCAGGTAACAAGAATTCTACATAATAAAGACAAAAGCTGTACTTCATTCTTTCAATTTCCTTCTGTTCATACTTACAGTTATTAAGAAAAGTAAATAGCTAATAAATTACTATATATGGAAAATATTCATGCTGCTATTTCTGCATGTTCTAGCTAAGTGTACTATAGGAATAGGAAGGAAGTTGGAGAGGAAGGGCTTTATTATTTGATGCTTACAGTTTCAAAGTTCTACCAGTTAACTAAACCAGAGAAAAAGCTACTAATTGAAGTTTACATGCTACGCGCATGCATAGAAATCGTGGGAAAAGAATATGTAAAAAGCCCTTTTTGTGATCATGAACTTAGAGTAGCTTCCAATATTAAAATATAATGCATAAAATCATCAGATTTATTTTAATAAAAAAGTAAACAACTATAATGGATAAAATGGGTCATAGTGTGTGTGTTTTTAAAGTCCTCCCTGCTCATAAAGTATGTTATGTTGCTTTTATTCAATTCATTTTCATGCCTGATTTGGACCAACTCTGATAAATGTCAGGCATTCATGCCCCAATAGTTGATCTATCTGCCCATCCTCTAACACTATCGCAGGTAGTGGAGTACTTGCAGATTTATATGCCATAGTGGGTAGGAAGGAATAGATGGTCAGGATGTGTAGCTCCATTATTGCGGAGGGGACTAGACTTCCCCAACTTCTGTCACATAACTCTTAACTATATTAGTGATCTGTGAAGTAGAGAAACTTGTAGCCATTTATAAATAAAATCATCTAGTCCTAAAAAGTTCATTATTAGGGCTGAAGTATTAAGCTGATTTAGGGTGAAATCCTATGGGGATGGCTATAAGCCTTCAATCTTCACCTTCGCACTCTGTATTTTTGCTGGATGGGTTTTTTTGCCCTTCTAGCTCAGGCGTTGAGGAGGAAGAGGGAAGGAGGCTGGGGAGATCTGGGAATATGGCATAGGTTGTCCCCTCCCCATCCACCGACATGCCACTTTTGCCTTCCTCTGAGGTTGTCTTTGCCAGCATAGTTCTCTCTGCACTGGCTGAAAGGGGGAGGAGAGCTTAAACTCCTGGTCTGAAGTTTGAGCGCTTCCTCAGATCCAGGAATCCAAACTATCATATCCCTTCCCTCAACTCTGCCTAGGAGTATAGGATTGCTATCTTAATTAGTAAGATCAATCAGTTACAAATATCTTGGGCAACTGAAAGTTTACCCTTCATTTAATTGGGCAACACATTTTAAACATGTGTTTAATATAGCTACAACTAAAAATGGTAATGTTTCATGTGTCACTTTAGAGAAATTCCCTTCCTATGAGAGACAGATGGATGGGAAAAATGCATCTTAAGATGGTGACATTAAAGGGCATAATCTAAAAATATAAATTTATTCAAAACTGTTCTGTTCAGATGCAGATTTTTATTTATTTATTATATTTCCATACTGCCCGATACCTGAAGCCCTCTTTGTGGGTCACTACAATTAATTATCAATTAATTTACAACAATTAATTCCATTCATTGATTGAAAGTCAGTCTCATTGTAGCCCTATTAAAAATATAAACAAAACTTAGATAGCTTGCTCCAGTTATTAAAGTAGTCGACTGTAATATAATTTATCAAACATTTTATCCATTTTTATTCACTCTTATAGTACAGGTTTTTTGGAGAACCTGTCGTGAAAGCTTGTGTTGAGAATGGTGCAAGCTGTGTCGACATTAGTGGAGAACCGCAGGTAAGTGGAACTGAGAAATCAAGCCAGACTCTTTGGAAGTAATGTTTGTATTAAGTCATAGAATATGTTTCAAAATATTTGTACTTGCACATATGACCATAATGCAGGAATAATATTCACTTATTTCAAATATCAAACTACAGTAATAGTTCTTATACTCATCCTCTGCATGTGCAGCAGTATCCATTTCCCTGAATATGCCTGTAATGATGTGTGTGTCCCCCTCAGAAACACTCCCTCTCAACATTCCATTTCTAAAAATCAACAAAAGTGGGAAGGGGTGGCAGGAAAGCATCTTCAGTTGTTGAATTAGGATCTGAGATGCCCTGGTGCATAGTAGTGATATCATTGCTGTAATGCCAAGACTTTGGAATTCAATCCATATTATTTGGCAAACATCTGTGATAGGGAGACTTAACTGGCAATCAAATTTTACTAGTGTTATCTCATTTTGTTTAAAGTTATCCTGGTTACTTTTATGGTATATTTGAATAGAGGTGTGTGTGTGTATGTATGGACATAATTAAATGACCAAACAGAAAGATGTAATACTGCTTTGTTAAACGTTTTGTCTTATATCTTACATAAAGCCTTAAGATAGTAGTGGCAGGATGGGGCATTAACTTACACTCAAGACAGTGAGAGATCCCCTATGTGTTGTATGTATATATATAAAATGCTTAGGTATGTTTCCGTAGAGGCTTCAGCTGATAGGCTTCAGCTGATACAGGTTGCTAAGCATCAGTAACAATGTGTAACAGCTGATACAGGTAGCTAAGCCCCTCGCCCAACTCCTCCGGGCTTTCCAAGGTAATCCTACCCCCCATTTCTGCCTCTTTGCTCTCCCCCCCCCCACAAAGGGGGCAGCACCATGGTCCGGAGCATGAGTGAGGCACAGCCAGGGCCCTTGGTGGCCAGGTGGGAGGCCGCTTGCCTGCTGCGAGCCCAGGCCCCGGCCTAATCTCATGCGAGCTGGGCGGGCCGCCCAAAGCTGACAGGAACCCCGGGGAGAGGGGGACACCTGCTTCCCCTCCCCCCAACCTCCCTGCCCCCCAGGTCTGCCAGACGGTGCTGTATCGGCAGCCTCCAAGCAGCCTGCGCCTCCGCAATGTTATTTAATTAATAAACTTTAAGATATGCTACAAAGGCGTATGTTACGCCGGGTACAGCTAGTAACTCTGTAAATGTGTTAGGTATTCATAATTGAATATAACTATGTGTATAGCACTACATAATTAAAGGCACAATCCTATGATGTTTAGAAAAAGAAACGCCTATAATTTCCAGCATGCCCTAGCTAGCATGGTGGGAATTACAGGCATTTTTTCTGTCTAAACATGCATAGGATTACACCCCAGCTGCTTTGAGATATTGAACAAATGTCTATAATGTTGGAAGGTGTAACATGAGCCAGTGAATGTAGTGGTATCAGTGACACACCTATGGAGGTTATCATCTTAGATAGAATACTGTCAATCTTTTAATACAATGTTGTTGTATTTCTGTTTCAGTTTCTGGAAGGAATGTATCTGAATTACAATGACAAAGCTGCAGAAAAGGGAGTATATATTATTGGAAGCTGTGGTTTTGACTCCATTCCAGCAGATATGGGAGTTTTGTACACCAGAAATAATTTGAAAGGTGAGTCTTATGCTTGATTACTATTTCGATAGCCAGTTTGGAAAGTGTAATATTTTTCTTTGTGGTATGTTTATAGGTCAGGAGCAACAATATACCCTGTGTTCAGTTTCTTCCTTATCAATGAGGAGAGATTTTATTGCTAAAATATTTTTTTATTTAAAGCATTTTTACCTTGCACTTCATTCAAAAAGTGTCCCAGAGCAGCTTATATACGAACAACAAAAACAAAACAGCCCTAACCCACAGGCTCGTAGTCTAAAACACATCACAAAAGGGAAAAAACAGATGAGGAAGGAAGAGAAAGACAAACTTGGGCACCAATTCTTATGATGATTAGCTGGAATCAAAATGGTTCAAGAACAGGAGAAGTCTGATGAAGCTGGTAGTTCAGCAGAGCAGGTGGAGTGGCCTTGCTTCCCATTTTCCCCTCTGCTGCAGCCTGATGGAATGACTGCTGCCAGATGGCAGTTGAGGGAGTGAGGGGTCTGAAGATCTTCCCAGCCAAGCTAATGAAACAGCATTACTTTTCATATTTAAACTGACTGTAAACATAATTTTGTTATGGTCAGTAGAATTATACTGTTTCAAACTGGAGCTATAAATGCCTTCTGTTCCGTTTATCTTAAACTGTTTACTTCAGAGACATGAATCATTCCTTCTGCTGCATGGACAAAAGGTGCTTATGTTCAGAGCTCATGTTCCTTTATGGAATAGAGGAAGGAAAACTGAATGTGGGAGGTGCAAGCAGACTTCCCATTCCCTGTAATATCCTTATGAGCTGCTTGTACATGTCAGACCAGAAGCAGGATGAAATAGGGTCTGTTATGCCCTATGGAGATCTCTCCAAATATGGACACTCTGTCTTTGTGGGAGAAAAACACAAAGGCTTGGTTTCCATGTCACATTGGCAATTCCCGGGTTTTTTAACCCACAAATTGCCAGGGATAAGTGCCACATGCAAGTCATTTCCAATTTTATTCAACAACCTTGAAAGTCTAGTTCCTAAATAGTTTCTTGACATCCAAACCTGGAAACTCCTGGGTTGTTTGGGGTTAAACAACCGATGTTTAACCCAACAACAAACCAAGGACACTTGTTGATTTAATTCTGGGTCATTGTGTGCTTGGTTTGCAATCACAATGTGGGGGGACTCTGCATTTGATAAAAACATGGTGATGGGTAAAGACTGAAGGAACCTTAAGTGAAATGATGAACAAACTATGGTTCTTCCTTTCTAAATACAAGGTTGCCCATGTGCCTCAAGTTAATGAAATATCCTGGTTGTAAACTTTTTTTAGAAAAATATACTATTATGAAAATGTTTTCATGCCACAGTGTCATCATTCATCTGATTATGGTTACCTGAGTATGAACAATTATTTAGTTCATTATGATCGCAAATAATGACTGACTCTTTCCCTTAAAGGTACCTTAACTGCAGTTGAAAGTTTTCTGAATGTAAAATCTGGCCCAGAGGTTGGTTGACTTCTTGTTTTACTAAGCTTGTAGTACATACCTATCATATCGACATATAAAATGAAATAATTAAATTTTGAGAGGGTAATAAATATTTTGAACTGATAGCTGGCTGTTGTTTTGATAATAGCAACTTGCAAAACTGTCAGACAGCAGAACATCACCCCTTAATTTTTGTTTTGGCATAGCTGTTACAGACATAGCTGTTGCGGAGTAACACAATATCTGTTTGTGATAGCCCAACCTGATCATGTGATTTCTGTTATGGTAGGATTAGGTGGTAAGTGCTGTTGTTGGTAAATACAACTTTAAATTAATTACAAATATAAGTTTTTAGGGGAAATGATTATATTTATCTACATGGAATAGTTCATATTTTGTAACATTAATGGAGGAGGAACAGTGCAATATTAAATTCATTCTAATCTGGCAATACAGATTCTTGAGCAGAAAGGAGTTCCTTCCTCGCCTTATAAAAAGCTGTGGGGTGGAAAACATGCATCCATATTCCAGAGATGTGCATGTTATGTTCTCATTAATGCTGTTAACTCTTGGCACTGCTAGTTACTTTAAAAAAGTGGTACCAGATTAATCTAGGCATTGCTTTGACATAACACATTCCTGCAGCAAGTGATTGTTGCTGTAAAAGCAGATACATTTATCATCTTGCAGGGGGAGGTGAAGAGATTAGATGGTGAGGCATAGGATCACCTGTACTCTGATTTAATATCTTATTCAGGTCCAACATGTGTAATTGTAATAGGATATATTTTTACTTAAAATATAGAGTGCTATTCAATTAAAAAATTGAGTGCTATTTAAAAATAGAGTACTATTCAAATACAACACTTTGAATTAACATGGCATTTTAACAGGGTAGCTGTATTCATGATGGGACCTGGAAATCGGCTGTATATGGCATTGCAGATCAAGACAATCTGAAGAAAGTTCGAAGGCAAATAGGGTACAAACCCCTTCCAGTGATTGGAGCAAAACTTAAGAGAAGGTAAACAAAATTAATGAATATGTTAGTGCCTTTTTAATTTTGAATGTTTACATAGCTCAAAATGGGCAGGTTCACATGTCACTGAGCTACCCGGCGAATAAGCTGTGGCGGGTGGGTTGTTTGCCTGACAGATGATTGGGCTTGCTGTAGCTTGTTCTCCCTCTCCTTCCCCCTCAGTCCTCCAGCATGTATCTCATGTGCCTCTGCGGCAGAAGCCATCTTGTCTCTTTGGCCCAACCCGCCCCCCCTGCTCCATTTGGCACTTTAAAAAAAATATTTCTTCAGTGCAAACTTGTTAGCAATTCCTCCCCATTCTAGCAGTCTTTTATCTGTCTGATATGTGCAGTCTTGCTTGTCAATGTCCTTGCATGTTGCAGAAGTAAATGGGAGCAACAAGAGCACTAGGTAAATACAAGGACATTGACAAGACAAAGCTGCATATAGGCTAATTTGCACACAGTTGCAAAGGACCAAAGGATAAATAACAGTAAGAGAATGTAAGATAGTGCAATTCAGAAGAACTGAAATTGGGGGTGGGTGGGTGAACAGAGTAGAGGGTCATCAAACAGGATTGAGCAAATGGGGCACAGCAGTACTTACACACATACCATGGAGCCCTGTTCACTCTGTCCCATTCAGCCACCATCTCAGTTTTTTTTAAAAAAAACTGTCTGAGAAATTTGCATACCTCCACTGAGGTGCAGTTACCACAACAGTAACTCCTCGGAAAAAGAGAAGCGAACATCTCACCTTTCTGGACTAGTTGGAGACTTGGAAAATGTTGAAAAGGTGCAGGACACTGAGAAATATTAATTCAATTCTTAAACACAAGAGGATCACATTGCCAAGGATCACAATTATGTTCACATTGTGCACATGTGAAAGGTTCACAGAAAACGTTTTAAAAAAATTATGACCATCTGTGCAATTTTGAGGCACAGAAAAGTTTTCTTTTAGAGGTGGCAAATGAGTAACAGTCCTTCCAAAGTCCTGTTTCGGCATTGGTGGAGGGGCATCCACTAGCAAGAGAGGCTGGAGGCAGCACTAGCGAGATTGTAAAGAGAAGCATGGGTGGGGTGGGTGGGCTGCTGCTCTTGCTGAGAGGTTCTATCACCATTCCAGGCAACCCACAATAAAGTTGCTCTCCTCAGTTTAGACAACATGACAACCAACTATGGGAATGAACAATCCTACAGCAAGCCTTGGGTTTTTGGGATGGCTTGTTTGTGAAAATTAATGGTGCTATATAAATAAATAATAATAATAATAATAATAACAAACTACCATGGCTAGTAAATTTGCCTATGACTGGATTTGGATGATCACATCAGTAAAAGCAGTCATCATGCCTTCCCTCCCACTTGTGCTGTGCCCTTGCAACCATCATTTGCATAATTCCCTGCAATCCAGCGTGGGTTGGCATACCATCTAAACCTGATGTGCGGCCTTTGTACTCACCCTACAACCCACAATTTGCAGTAGGGGTTCTAGGGTGGGTATGAAGTTAAGTGCAATGCGCCTGGTTCAGATGACACACCAGTCTGTGCCACATCGCTGGAAATTATGCAAATAACATTTGCACCCGTGGGGGGAAGGGGAGAAGCCACGATGGCTTCTTTTACTGACAGGTTCGTCTGAACAAGTCTGATTGGAAGTAAGGGAAATTGTAGAACCCGTACATCTGTAAATAAAGTGGTTTTCCTAAAAAGAAATATGATAAAGATGCATTTAAAAGGGCAAGTTATAGATAGAGCTCTGGCTTAAAGATACTTTGCTAAGCTTTGTTTTAATTGTCGTGGCTTCTGTTTTTGCAGAGGTGCAGTGTTTTACAGTAACGAACTCAAACAGTATTCCATTCCATTCATGGGATCAGATGCCTCTGTAGTAAAACGAACTCAACGCTATTTGCATACACATCTGCAAGAAACACCTGTAAGTTTACTTCAGTATTCATAACATGAATTTTATCCCATTGTAACAAAGGAACTCATGCTTATCCCTTTCTTGCAAGGTAGAACATCTGACAGGTGTTTCTCTCTTTAATAATCAACAGCTGCCACGCCATGTTAATTATTTTAAATTTGAATGAGAAATTCAGATCTGAGCTTTTCTTAAGGGGAGGGAAGACAGATGTCTAAATAACCAGATACCTTTAGACATTAGGACTCATTAGTAAAACAGTGTTCAAGCAAAGCTCATTGGACTTCTCCTGATTTCTCATTTATGTTGTTTATTAAAGGATTCAAGTTAAAAGAGTAGGAAAAATCAGCGATTGCATAAAAACAAAATAAAAAGCCATTTCTGACTAATGTTACATGAATACAATTTTGAAGAGACTTCAGCACTTACATGCATAGTTACATGGAAGACTTCTGGATGCTGAAGCCAGAAAGCAGCAATCTTCAGGACAAAAGGAGACAAAAACTAGCCTATTTTATGTGTAATCCAGGATGTGTGATGATTGTGGCAGGGTGGGGTCAGGGACAAATAACCAATCAAAAGGCAGTAAATGGGTATGTAGGGTAACTGCGGATATGAGTCCATTAATACTAGCCATTCACTGGAATTAGGGAGAAAGGTGTGAATTAGAAAGGTTCTTCTCTTAGGTTCCTGTCAGATGGGAAAAATTTAAGGGGAAAACCATCCCCATGGGTATTCATGCAAAAGTTATTTTCAGTACCTGAGGATAGGATATAGTGGTCCTAGGGCTGGATCTCTGCTATTGCAAATAAAGGACTAAAATGAAAAATGCATTTCCCCCTGACTTCTCCCCATATTTCATAATAATTAATATGTGAGTGTCTCTTGGTAATGAACTGACAGCAGTTGTTCATTGATATGAATTCTTCTATTCAGGTGCAATATGCTGCTTACTCCACTGTCGGTGGTATTGGATCTGTCATTAAGCTAATGTTTGCTGGCTTTTTATTTTTAATGCTTGTGAAATTCAACTTTGGAAGAAAGCTCCTGATAAAAGTAGGTTTTTTTAAAATGTTTTTGAAATTTGATAGTTTTGTCTTACTGTTCTGAAACTTACTGCAGATCTTCTTACTTTAGTATCCTGAATTTTTTTCTGGAGGATATTTTACAAAGGAAGGACCAACAGAGAAACAGGTAAATACTACCCTTTGTTCATTAGTAAGTTAGCCTATAAATCACAATATACCATTATGTCTGATGTAATGTAAATAATGGTTTAAAATGGGGTTTCCATGAGACCAAAAGAACAATATTATAAATAGAAGAGGAATATTCTTATGGACATTGAGTATTGCCACTTCTAAAAGACAGATTTTAGAGTGCAATTCTGATTTTTGCTCAACTATTAATATGTAGAAAAGTATAATGTCAAAATATTGTCAACTAATTTATTAATGGCAGTAGTAGAGAATTCCTTAATCTGGTGTTGAGACAGTATTTTAAATACTGGAAAAATTACAGAGAAGATATCTCAGGGCCTTTTAAAAAGAACGGGTAAAGTAAAACTGTGTCTGGTCTTCTATAGTACTGTTATAAGGACACTTCGTCAATATTGAGAAGGATAAATCCAGCAGACAGGTTCAACTTTATGCAGTACTATTTCTTTTAATAAAAATGTGCTGTATAGTATGTACACAAGTTTGCTGCATGGAGGCAGTAGGCTACTTCCAGCAGATGGATAATACAGGCAGAACATTATACTTCATGGAAGACAGCAGAAACACTTATTCTGTCATGATTTCCAAATGTGAAAAACAGCACAATCCATTCCTACACATGTTTACTGAGAAGTAAATTCCAGTGTATTTAATGGAGTTTATTCCTAGGAAAATGTCCATAGGATTGAAACTTAGAAACTCTATCAGAAGTATTAGTAGTAACTGAGTTTGTTCCTCAAATGGTTATTTTGCATAATCTATCTTTCAAAGTGAGGCAGTAAAATCACTGATTGTAATTATCACCCTCAGAAACATACATTAAGTGGGTTGTAATTCAGTAGTGTAGTAGTAAAGCGTGCTTGATGTAAACTATGCTATTGCCCGGACATCTAATACTGTTTATTTCCTATCTTTTGAACTGCAGATGGAAGGATCATCCTTTGAAATGACATTTTTTGGAGAGGGATACAGCACAGGCCAAGATCCACAGCAGGGCAAACCAAATGTTAAAATATGCACTCAAGTGAGGGGACCAGGTAGAGCAACAATATTTTAGCAAACAACTATATATAACACTCCAGTTCAATACAATATATTTACAACAGAATTGATTTGTGTAAAGCTGGATGCCACAGCCTCTATTTGTAAAGAGTTGTAGTTTACTTAAACGTCAGATTGTGGGAAGAGAACTTGCCACATACACCATTTTATATATGTAAACAGGAATTAGACATCAGTACATCACTTCATACAAAGAGCTACAGCATTTCACAGATGTTTTCCCTCATGGGAAAGTGAAAATCATCACTAAACTCAGCTATACCACCATTTAAATTCTTGCTTTTGATTAAAACTGTGATACTTTAACAAGGAAACTGAGGGAAGGTAGGAGTGTGAAAGTTTTGTTTGTGATTGCCTGAATTGAGTTTTCTTTCTTATTAAAATTCTGCTCCAACTCTATCCCCTAAATCCCATGCTAAAGCAAGGGTGGGTGACATATTTTGACCCGAGGGTCAAATTAGTTCTAAGGCAAGCCCATTGGGGGCTGCGCCCTATTCAGAAGTGGCTGGGCCCGCACACGGCTGGCATGTGGCCCTACAATATGATTGCCCAGACCCCATTGCCCCTTGTCTGCTGCAACCTATGACCCAACTCAGTTGGAGGTTGATTGTGCAATGCAGAAGCAGCTTGTGTAGCTGCTTCTGCGTTGCACAATTAACCCATAATGACATGAAAACAGGGCCCAAAATGGCTAAAGATCAGATGGGACTTAACCAGTTTGGGTGGGTTATAGAAATGGAAAAACACATGCAAGGGGTTCAAGGGAAAGCTAGAGGTTCTTGCAGTAAGGTCATGGTGCAAACAGGGACAAGACATTTTGAAATTTACAGGGATGCTTCATAAGTTTCTGCTTTCATCTGCTATCCAGGGTTATTCATAATTGATCAGTATAACTGAGGTGTGGGGGGTTTGCTTGTTTTTGTCTCTTTGTAGAGGCTGGCTATGTTGCTACACCTATAGCAATGGTTCAGGCAGCTGTGGCCCTTCTAAAGGACAAGAGTTCTCTTCCTAAAAAGTGAGTTTTATTTTTTTGGTGTGAAATGTGGCTGTCTTATTTTAGCTTCTTCACCTACAGATCAGGGCTACTCTCTCACAGCATGAAAATAAGCCCCCAAAGGGTTGTACAACTAACTCTGTTGATCACAGTGCTTTCAAATAGTTAGGGTGAAATATACCTGATAATTCTTTGAGGGACTTGATAGTGGCAAAGTCCTACAGGATGTGGAGATAGTGTTCGTAGAGCTTGGTGTTCTACTTACTCTTCCTTCCTACTTCATAAGCCAGCATTAGACACACTGTTTATACAGTGCTGGCATTGATCTGGTTGCATATACTAGAATAAAATTAGAAACAAACTCTTGATAATTTGACCTTGATCTGTTCTTTCTGACATTTAACTGTGTTACATTTTGAGGATGGGAAAGCTTATAGGGTTTTGCCAAATACCATTCTTGTAAAGAAGCGGTTAAAATATGTTAAGAATATCAGTAAGGATCATTGTATAGGGAAGTGGTTTTAATTCAGGCCAAAAGACATAAGTTTTAGACCATTTGAACTTCATTGATTTAATTAATGACTTGTAAATCACAAAATTACCATATCACTTGTTCATTCATTTGGGAGAGAATGCAGACTTTCAGATCTTACTAGATTCTTCAAGTTTATACCAGAGCTTGTGTGTCAAGTTCGGTATTTTTAAACCAGTTTAGGTTGCAATCTTATTCACCTGGAAGTAAATCCCATTGAACTCAGTGGAGTTTACTTCTGAGTGATAATAGGATTACAGTAACCCAGTTTGCACATAATGGCAGCAAATCATGGGTAACCCATGATTTTCTGGGGTCATTTGCCACATCTATTTTGAATATTTAACCTCTGATCAGCCCGATTGAAGGCAATTTCATGATGTGCAAACCCAGATACTATGAGTTGATAGTTGGTTGAACAAACCATGCTTAACCTACTATTATTTCTTTGTTTAACTGTTGGTTGTTTAACCTATGAATTTGCACGTTATGAAATAATCTCCGATCAGAATGATCAGAGGTTGCACATGAGGTGGCATGTGACCTGGCAAATCATGTATTAAATAACTCACAATTTGCAAAGTTCTTAAATTCACTTGAATAGTGAACTTATTGCTGACAATTCATAGTGCCATGAATTGTTTTACTTTGGTTTATATTGCGGAGGGGACTTTTATACTTACAGAAAATGGGATGGCTTTGTCCATATGAATACTGATTGTTCACAAAGATTTAGGCTTGCTTTGGTAGTCCTATGTTACTAACAAAAATGTGTGCCTATTTTACAGAGGAGGTGTCTATACTCCTGGGGCTGCATTCTCCAATACAAAACTTATTGACAGACTCAACAAGCATGGAATTGAGTTCTCTGTTATTAGCAAGCCTGAAGCCTAAAAAAAACATTCCGAAGAGACAGCAGGACCAGCAAGCCTTTGTATGGTACTTGCACACCAAAAATATCAATTAAGAAGGGTTGCTAAGTTTAATAAAATACTTACAATTGTTTTTATATGTAATATGAGCACTTGTTCCATATTGTTGCTTGAAATGGGAGTAAGGAGGTCTTGCATTTTCACAACTGGAAATGTGTTTAAGGGAGCATGGAGTGGTTAAGCTAATGAAAAGAGTATTGTTAGAATTATAGAAACAAATGCTTGAAACTAAGAAAGTTGTCTAATATAATTTGATAGAAATTAAATTTTAGCTATGGTAATTAGTAATCTGCTCATTTTTTAAAGTAGTAACTACGAAAGCATTACTTATTTTTTTGTTTAGAATTCTGAACGTTGTTGCTGATTTTATTATAAAACTGTGCCTTAACTGATCCAGTTTTGGAGATAGCAGAGCAGTGTTTGTGAAGAAAACTAATGTCTTGTTGGGGCAAAAGGCTGGTGTCAGTATTCCATCAATTTTGATTTAGTTGTCTCAGGACTCTTCCACAGAGAGGCCTCTACCCAGTTGCACTTAGCCATGATTAAGGCTGTTATCTATACTTATTAGAAATAAGCTTCATTGATCCTTAGTGCCCAGTCACATGTATGTTTAGTCAAATAAGTATTTTATTAACACCAGTGGAACAAAGTAGTTGGGCTTAACATAGTCCTTATGAGGCCTAGTCCCAATTAGGTGTACTGCTATTCAGTGGAATGTTTTTCTAAATCAAATTGAGCTTTGTTTAGAAACATTTATGCTGTTTGAATAGTAGCTTCGTAAACTTCCACGAGTAGCTGACATTTCTTTGCTATGGAGATAAGCTTAAGGCAGGGGAAAATAGGGTACTAATGTGTAAAGAAGAAAGTATTTCTAGTTGCTGTTACTTTCTTTTGTTCTTTCACAATGTAATAAAAGAGGGTTGCAAATCTACTTGGTATCTGTATAACTTATAGATCATTGTTAAAAGTTCAGTTATCATAATTAGCATGGTTTAGTATGCACAGAATAAATAATGCTAATGTATTTCAGTCCACTACCTTCATCAATATAAAGAAAGATGGAATATAACTGGAATACCAGCTATAATTCCTTTTTTTAGCCCAAATTATAGGTAGGATTCTAAGAACCTTATACTTGTCTGCATAAATAAGCAAGTTACCAGTATTCCCTTCCATCTGCTCAAGCATCTCACCATCACGTTCAGGAGCATGGGGCGGCATCAGCAAACAAAAATGAGTTGTTGTTTGAAGGGGAAGATGCTCTGGATACACCTGAGTTTACTATCAGTTTGGAAGCAAACAGTCACATTAAAAAATGAAGCAAAAAGGAAGTTCTAAGAAGCATTACAAAATCCATATAGTAGAGTACCTTTATCAGGCCAAGTAGCTCCAAACCTGAGTCCTCTTGAACAATAGCACTGCAGCAGCTTCCACTCCGCCCCTTTTACCTTTTTCAAACTTCTCTCCCTTTTGTGAAGCCTGAACAAGCTCCTCCTGTTCGAGTCTGGTAAGAACATTCCTATGGGGTGAGGATATACTGCAACGTAGTGCTGTAGTTTTAGAATTAGCATGGCCCTGGATTGTGTTCTTTATATCTTAAATTAACATTAGCATGCACTAAAGACATCATGATCAACTGCTCTGTATGCCGTTGGCTGCAGACAATAGCCATTTATCTGTGTTTACTTTTAAGTTTCTGGGCTGAAATCTGGCATGAGTCTTAGAAGAAAACGGTTATAAAACTGAAGCAATTGGTTTATCCTCAACTATATCCTCAAGAGCTTCACAATGAATTCTTTATTAAGCTTCCAACATTGATTTATTCCAAATAAGGAACGATTGCACAATTTCTCATGAAAAATGTAAGTTTCTGAAGAAACAATTTCTGTTTGTCCTTGAGAGAGGAGCACTACAATGCTCCCATGGAACTACTGCCCTCCCTGGACAGGCACATTATGCCATACCTGAGACGATACAGAATCACAGAATAGCAGAATTGGAAGGGGCCTATAAGGCCATTGAGTCCAACCCCCTGCTCAATGCAGGAATCCACCCTAAAGCATTCCTGACAGATGGTTGTCCAGCTGCCTCTTGAAGGCCTCTAGTGTGGGAGAGCCCACAACCTCCCTAGGTAACTGATTCCATTGTTGTACTGCTCTAACAGTCAGGAAGTTTTTCCTGATGTCCAGCTGGAATCTGGCTTCCTGTAACTTGAGCCCGTTATTCTGTGTCCTGCACTCTGGGAGGATCGAGAAGAGATCCTGGCCCTCCTCTGTGTGACAACTTTTTAAGTATTTGAAGAGTGCTATCATGTCTCCCCTCAATCTTCTCTTCTCCAGGCTAAACATGCCCAGTTCTTTCAGTCTCTCTTCATAGGGCTTTGTTTCCAGACCCCTGATCATCCTGGTTGCCCTCCTCTGAACACGCTCCAGCTTGTCTGTGTCCTTGAATTGCGGAGCCCAGAACTGGACGCAATACTCTACACTTCTATTAACACAGCCCAAAACAGCATTTGCCTTTCTTGCAGCCATATCGCACTGTTGGCTCATATTCAGCTTGTGATCTACAACAATTCCAAGAGCCTTCTCGTTTGTAGTATTGCTGAGCCAAGTATCCCCCATCTTGTAATTGTGCATTTGGTTTCTATTTCCTAAATATAGAACTTGGCATTTATCCCTATTAAATTTCATTCTGTTGTTTTCAGCCCAGCACTCCAGTCTATCAAGATCACTTTGAAGTTTGTTTCTGTCTTCCAGGGTATTAGCTATCCCACCCAATTTGGTGTCATCTGCAAATTTGATCAGCGTTCCCTGCACCTCCTCGTCCAAATCATTAATAAAAATGTTGAAGAGCACTGGGCCCAGGACTGAGCCCTGCGGTACCTCACTTGTTGCCTAACAGACCTATTTCTGCTTCATCCACGTCATGGAGTTATAGCAGGTCATTTATAAGTCTTAGGAATAAGGAATTATTAACATAATATGGTGTAAGGCTTATTACTTGAACTCTACTGGACTAATTTTGCTCATTTTTGTTTTAAACTGAAGCTTGAGCAGTGTAGACATGCAGAAAAAATTCAAAGTTCCAAAAAATTCAAAACTCGACCTGTGGACAGCTTGGGGAGGGAGCAGGATGAGGTAACGGGGAGGTTAATGCATATGCATCACACTCTGCATGTAACGTAACATGTGACAGTGTGTGTATGCACATGTAATAATGCTTACTCCTGTAAGAGCTGGGCCAATGAAAGGATAGGCACAAAATGTTGGGAAGGGGCTGAAGAAAAATCGGTTGGGGGTAGAGGAGAAGCAGAGGAGAAAGAGCTGAAAGGACAACAGAAGGATAATTTGTTTGCATCTTTACTGGTTTATATATTTATTTAAAAGTGTAAAGTTGTTCCAGTCACAAGGGAAATGGGCAAACATTTGTATCCAATCATTCTCAGACTACTAGCCCTCGTGGTGACATGAGATTTGTACTAATAGGTAAAGGAGAAGCATCATTGACCTTCAGTAAGTAGTGGCCAGCACTTTCTAGTCCATACATGCACTTGGTTGCTTCTCTCTTGCAGCTGTGTCCAAAGTGGGGTTTGTAAATATATGTATCCTGCCCTAATTTATAGTGATACATAACAAATTATACTTAAGTACTGCTATGATCATTACAGTAAAGCACCATCATTTTATTTAATATACTACAATGATTTCATGGCTTGCTGTAACCTAGCCTCTCTCGTTTCTTTTTAATTATTAAGGCAACATCATTTTTCAGTTTACTTATGTTTGACTCAAGTTGTTCTCCGAAATCCTTTAACATGTGCGATTGTCTCTCGGCAAAAAGTCGAAGTAGTTGAACATTATCTTCATCCTGGAACCCAAAAAAATAGTATTCTTTTGTGCAATGGAAGCTGCATTATGAAAATTAAGAACACGATTCATATGGTATCTCTGAGATGAAAATACAAGGGATAGAATAGCTGAGACCAGCAGATGGGAAGCTTGTTCAGCAAGAGGGAAGAAATTTGACCAACATAGACTTAGGGTGCAATCCTATGTAATCCACCCATGATAGTCGAAAGCCTCTGAACCCAGAAGCTTGCAAGTATCCAGTGCAGTGCGGGAGGTGAGGCAGAAGTGATATTCCTCTCTGCTGCTCCTTTTGCTCTGCATTTAAGCTAGATGAGCTTTTTCACCTGTTTAGCTGAGGTGTCAGGGACTATGATCAACCCACCAGACTCTCTAGGGGCCACAGGATTGCTCTCCCAATAACATGAGCTAATTTTTAACATAGCAATTTAGAATTGGTGTGCATATCTTGAAACAACAGGCAAAAAACAGTTTTAAAAGTCTTCATTTCCTGGCTCCTACGTTTGAGGAACGTTTGACATTATGAGACAAGTAGCTTTTAGTGATCAAATGAGAGAGGTTAGGAAACTTGTGATTCTAAAGGATTTCTGAGATTCATAGAAAAACAACACAGTTTTCCAACTAAGATTTGATTCAACCTTTCCTTTTCATATTTACAATATATATACACTAGCTGACTCATGCATACCATGTGTATGCTCGTACTTTATTATTCAGTATCAAAAGATGGGCATGAAGCCGACCAGGACTCCCCTTGCCTGCCTGTCAAACTGTGGGACTTACCTGAGGCCTCCATGGAAACTGCTTCAGCAATTATATGTTTCAATGATCCTGCTCCCCCCCACACTCCCAGCTTGTTTATACATCCTTAACAACATGAAGTTCTCATAGCTCAGAACCTCCAGTGTGCCACACATTGCTGCATACCACGTATTTCCTCTGTGTTTTACGAAAATAGGTATGTATATACACACACATTCACATGTACATACCGGGGCTCTGCAGTGCTTTAGTTTTAAGAATTGTCCTCTGATCACATTCATATTCTGGTAGAAAGTTTTGAGCGCTTTAGCAAATTCAGCATCACAACTTATCCGAGAATTGCATACTGGGCGTGTATCTCTTGATGCCGATGAAGTTATTTTATTAGCTTGGGTTTTTGTAGGAGATTTTAAGCTCTTGCCTGGAATAAGGTGATAAAAGAATTACTATCAACAGACAGGTTTTTAACATATAGTTTGAATTTCTGTCATAAATACATAACTAGGACCAGCAACAAAATGTTGCAGGCCGTTTTCCAGTATGTTCTAATCCACCACAACCACCTAGCTTTCTCCATCAACAGACACTCAGTACTGTGTGGTCACTGAGCTTGTTCAGCCCTCAGATCAAGCTGTGCGTGTTTTTTGCCTGCAACATTTTTGTACTTGTACAAACCTTGAGGTTCCCCATATCGCCACTCTCCTGCACATCATCAGGTAGTTCCCACTACACCCTGATCCCAACCATCAGTCCTTCGGTGGTTTGATGATTTTTCACTCTCCCCACAGCCCAATTCTATGTTGGTTTCCTCCCCTTTTGCCTTTAGTGGAATTCCACCCCCCAGAGCTTTTCCAGAATAGAATCTGGCACATGAGCTGGAAAAGTGAGAGTGGGTGACAGGAAGGCAGTCTCTTAAGGCTTGGATTCCAGTATTTCTGCCACTGGCAGCTCCCTCTCCTGAAATCTGTACTAAAAGTGTGAGAACACTGAGCTCCCCATACTCAGTGCTGTTGGTTCATGGCTGACACTCTATAAGTAGATTTTTTACCTGGGGCAATGAAGACTTCATGACAAGAGTTTCAATCAATAGGTTAAAAAGTTATATTTTCAGTCATTTATAATAATTATGTAATCCTGAACTACATTTGTAACAAATTGGAGTTATCAATTGTAGATGTACCCTAACAATTTTTAACAGTTATACATTCATAATAATGAAAAGTTGTCCAAAATGTTTGGGTGGGCCAACACAATCAAATATGAACACCCCACCTTTTGATATTTGTCAAATAGAACCCCAACACTAAAGCAAAACCGAGTGGTCAATGATCTTAAGAGGGGTAAAGTACAGTATAATTAAAACACAAATGAAAAATTGTGTTTTATTTTATAACTGTGTCAGGTGCTTACTTTGATGGATTTCGGTCTCAGATACTCTCAGTTTATTCTTCAGAAGTACGTTTTCTTCCCTCAGAGCTCTGTTAATATCTCTGAGTAGTTCAGTCTCTTGCTCTAGCTTTTGTAACTTTTGGTAAAGTTCAGCAATCTGGTTTTCTGTAGTCTAAAAATAAATATTACAGAGAAAGAGATATTACACACAAGTGTACACACACACACACTGACCGGGTTTGTATGATCGGGAAATGGGAAATCAATCACTGTAGCTTATTCTTCTGCCACATGTTTGTCACACGCAGTGTAAGTGCCATAATTCCACTCATTGGGGGTAGTTTGACGTGTCATCCAAACCCAGTGAGGTGGGCAGCAGGGATGGGTTACAAACCACCCAGAAACCCTAAAACAAGCCATGTGCTGTGTGAAGAAGTACTTCCTTTTATTTGTCCTGAATCTAGGTTTATGTGTATGCAAAAATCTCAGAGTTTTCACTAGTAGCCTGCTGAAATAATATAAAAGTGTTGCTAAACAGAGAAAGTGTGTCTTTTTCCATGTAGCAAGTACAACTTTCCCTCCACACATATAAACACCGGTATGAAAAGCAACTGCTTCCAAGGCAGATGGCAAGATGTCGTCTCTCCCCACTTCCATTTCTCACACTTTTTGGTTTAGACGTTAGAGTGTTTCCCAATGCCCTTTCAAGTTTGCTGTACACACAGTCTCTCTCATCAACCCGACTCCAGTATTAGTATTAAGTATTTTTCCCATCCTCCCCTACCCAACAAAAAATTAAATGAGTTGTTCAAGGCAGCTTTCTCTGTCTGTACCCCCGAACTTCAGAGAAAAAGTCTATGCTCTTCTCCTCACTAGAGTGTAGCTGCAGCAACAGGAGGACTCTTCCAAGTGAGAAAAAAGATGAAAATAAAGCAGTAGCAGCAATAGCCCTGCTGGCCTAAGCCAAACTACACCCAGTTCAGGCACCAGCATGCTAGCTCATTGGGCAGAAGGTGAAGGCCCCTGTCGCTGCTCTGAGTGGTCAATGGATTCCATAAGAATCCATTGACCAGGGCTGTCAATCTTCCTTCCTCCCTGCTGCGGTGCCTCCTCCCATCACTTCTTCTTAGGCAGAAATTACCTCTTGCCAGGAAGACCCTCCTGGACCTTTAAGGAAAAAAGTGCTGTATGCTTGTGAGTCTTGGTAGGGAGGATCTTGCCTCCTGAGACCCACAAAACCAAGACTGACTAACGAAGAGGTTGACACGCAATGCCACTCCCTGGACTGGTTATAAGTAAGTAGCGAGCAGGGTGGCTGGCTAAGGCCAGCCTGAGCTGGGTGGGGCACTGCCCAGTTTGCTCTGATGGATCTGCCTCTATTGACAGAAACTGGGATGTAGGTCAATTGCCCAATCACTCAGCTCATTGTGTCTCTGTATTAAGTAGCAGCCAGAGTGTAAAACAGACACCTTTCGTATGAGTCGTTCAGAACTGGCTCATAGCCTGGCTTTGACTTTTGGTCCCCTGTAGGCAAGAATGCACTCACCTGACCAGTATCACCTGATACGCTCAGAACTTCAGCTTTAGGGTTATCAATGATAATAGAGCCCTCACTTGTGACTGCCATGCCTTGGTGAGATGAGTCTAGTTCAACACATCCTTCTGTATTATTGGGAAAAAGTTGCACAGTTAAAGATGTTATCGCTCTCACATCCCTGTCCTAGATCACAATATTTAGGAGACAATGAGAATTTTATACCACTGCTGTGATAAGGATGCCAGAAATTGTACTTTCAAAATTGGTTCTGGTAAACATGGCGCATGATGGGCTCATATTTCCATACTCTTTTAAAGGGTTCATAAAAACGTCTTCCTAAAAAGAGTGACATCAGGCACCCTGAGATGCCCTTCTTCCACCTAAGCTGCAGGTAATATAAATCATTTCCCTCCCTACAGCATTGCTTCCCTCATCTTATACCTTATCCTGCTGCTGTTTCAGATGTCTGTCAGCCCCTCACTCCTGGCCATTATGTGCCATTATGATATTGCTCATGCACAGTAACCTAGGGAAACATGCAAGTTGGGTGTTAAGTGCCGGCATCCCCTGGGAGCAACAACTGCTTTCAGGTGGAGTGTGATTGCTTAGCCATCTAAAATTGTTTCAGTTGGAATGGGTGGGGAGTCTCTTTCGGCCTGAGGGCCAAATTCAATTTCGGAGAAGTTCTCGGGCCATATTCCCATAAGCTGATCGCCAGCAGCCATTCCAGCAGACTAAGCAGAAGGAGACGAAAGGGAGAGCAGGGCCTTTCCACCAGCATGGCTTGTGAAGGCTCCTCCTCCCTCAGCTATCACCACCAGCAGCCATTCCAGCAGGCTGATCTGAGGGAGATGAGAGGAGGAAGGCAAGACCATTCCACTACCCCTGCTGACAGAATTAATTTCCCACCTCTTCCTACCCCATTCCTTTTTCCTTGTGTGCCATGTCTTTTTTAGACCATAAGCATGCAGGAGGGGCTGTCTTGTTCAACTGATTATATGTAAGCTGCTCTGGGTGCCACTTTAGTTGAGTGGCATAAAAACTGAAGCTGAATCCAGACAAGACGGAGGTGCTTACTGTCAAGGGCCCAAAGCTGGGTTTGGAGGTGTGTCAACCAGTTCTGGATGGGGTTATACTCCCCCTGAAAGACTGCATTCACAGCTTGGGGGTGCTCCCGGATCCGTCGCTCCAAATGACAGCCAAGATAGACGTGACGGCCAGGAGTGCCTACTATCAGCTTCGGTTAATATGCCAGCTGCACCCCTTTCTAGAATTGGAAGACCTAAAGATGGTAGCGCACACGCTTGTAACTTTGAGGCTTGACTTCTTCAATGTGCTGTACATAAGGCTACCTTTGTGCCTAGACCAGAAACTTCAACTAGTTAAAAATATGACAGCCAGGTTGGTCACTGATATACCTATTACACCAACGTTAAAATCACTCCACTGGCTGCCAATTAGTTTTCGGGCGAAGTATAAAGTGTTGGTTATTACCTTTAAAGCCCTACATGGTTTGGGTCCGTGTAGGTTTGAGCTTTGGCTATTGGGCGGTATAGAAATGCAATAAATAAATACCTGCAGGTTTGCCTTCTCCCGTACAATCTGCCCCACACACTCAGGTCCTCTGGGAAGAATTTACTTCAGTCAGGAAAAACTAGGCTGACAACCATTACCCAGAGGACCTTCTCTTCTGCCACTCCCGGACTGTGGAATGGCCTGCCGGAGGAGACTCATCAACTTAACAGTCTTCCCGAATTTAAAAAAGCCATAAAGACTGATCTCTTCCAGCAGGCCTACCTAGTTGAATTTTGAGATGCCTTTTAATAATGTATTAGTTTTATATGTTTTTAATCAGTTTTATGTATTTTAAGGTGTTTTGCATTTGGTGTTGTTCCCCACCTCAATCCAGAGAAAGAGGCGGGTAAGAAATAATTATATTTGGGGTTGAAGGCAAAAGGAGTGGGGCCAAAATACCAGAATATTGTAGCTTAAAGCATTTACTGCCAGTAACTAAGCCTCAGGAGAGGCATCTCAGCCTTTTAGGAATGGGGAAATTACACAAACGCCAGGAAACCACCAATCAATTGGTGGTTAGGGGAAAGGAGGCATGGCCATTTGGGAAACCCTGGAGTCCAGATTTGGCCCCTGGGCCTATTGCTCCCCACCCTTCTGAATGATGAGATAGATCAAAGCTTTGTAGTTGTGACTGCCTCACACTGAGCAAGCAGAATAAGCCAACAAAAGTTCAAACTGCTAGGTGTTCTATGCCTACATATTTCAAAGTATAAGGAAGGACTAGAGAGATTTATGCTCAAATTGAAGATAATTACTCAAATTTCTCCATTAAATTCTAACTTCATTAGCTATATTATATAAATTATTATTAAAGAGTATCCAATTATGCAAATTGATAGATTAAGCTTAGAGGGTCCAGTCATGCAGGATCAAGATTGGGTCTTTAAAAAGTCCACAACCTTTCTGGATCACAAAGCTGGATGAAATGATATTCCTACACGTCGGATAGGTAAAAGAATATTGAATCAGTTTCAACTTGATAAAATATGTCTTTTGTCTATTCCATTTATGGCAAACATGGCAACATCTTCCTACATCATTCTAGAGATGGGACAAGAAGTATAAAATAATATATCTACATTCAGCCCCTCTCATTTAGAATTGTTGGGAGGGACCACTGTTCAGAAGCAGAGCATAAAGTGTGTCTCAGGTTGTATCCTTCGCATGTCTCTTAAAAGGATATCAGCAGGGCTGGGAAAGACCTCAGCCTGAAGAATTACTGCAAATTGGCAACACTGGGCTAGAGGGATGAATCGTCTGACTGGGTAGGAGGCAATTTCATGTGTTTATGCTATCTTTCCCAAACAACAGAATTGTTTTGTCATATTTGCAATCTATGCTTTTAGACAAAAAGTTTGTCAAGATGCATACATAGCTTAATCAAGATAAAGCAAACAGAATACCTTGAAGACCCCACAAGTCAACAATTAAGGCATTTTTCTGCAGATAGTTCAAAAAATCATGGGATGTCTTCATGGCTGAAAATTTAACTAGTTCTTCTATCTTCGGATTCACATTTTTCCAAGCAGGCTTTGTATATAATGAGCATGGGAGATCATAAACTTTATATCTAAAAATGGGAAAAGAAACAACCCCGTTAAAATTAAGTCTCCAAAGAGATCAACTGCTTGAAAGGACGAAATATGCCAACCATGCATATATAGCAACATTTCAAGGATAGATATTACTTCCTACAAGCTCACTCAGATTTCAGGAAATTGTTTCTTTTCGTCTTTTCATTTTTTGGTAGTATTTTTTTTTTGCTTTTGAAGATATTACTATTTCTAAACATACATATTTTCCTCAAACAGACTTGCAACACAGTTCTAATCCTGTTTAGAAGTCCCACACTTCCAGTGGCATTAATTTACAGTTCTGAGCAGTTCTGACTGAAACCCCGAGTGGATTCATTGCCTCACCAACATCAGAGCCACCAGCCTCCACTGCACTGGACCCAGTTGACTGGGAAATTCCCCTGAACAGGCTCCATTGAAATGAATGGAAACTCCACATGCACAGCTCCTACTCATTTTCAAGAGTTTTTTTATAATTTCTTTTGTTGTGCTTTTCATAAGATTTGGAATCTTTGTGCAAAACAGGTATTTAATGAAATCAGACAAAACACCTGCTGTTCTTGCAGCCGCCCATGGAATCACAGTGGAGAAAAACATCATCTATTTATGAATCAGCTCGTTTTCTAATTGGCAAGAAAAAGAAAGAGACCAGCAGGGGCTCAAATCCCGGACAAGAATGGATTCAAATACATATCTGCTCCCTTCTAAACTGCTATGGAGAAGTTCCTATAAGGATCCCTACCTCCCGTGATTCATCAAGAGGCTTTTCCCCACTTATTGAAGAAATTCAGATACTCAACCTCAGGGGTGGGCAGACTTCAGGCATGTGGGATCTATTCTTTTTTAACTAGAACCTCAGGATCCATCAACCTGAGTGTGGTATAAAAGACACACATTTAAAATTAAAGAATTCTGAGAATTTGTTTTGAGACCCAGAACCAAATGGAGTTCACAGTCCTTCCAAACCAAAATCCACTCCTTATTACGCCCAGCTTTCTTCATTTCAGCAATATAATTTAGTGTGGGAGATGGATGATTTTGTTGCTGCTATGGTTAAACAATTGGGAGCTGGAGTCTTTGCCAAACTCCTGCAAATAATCCAGATATCTATATTACACACATCCAGATCTACCTTCTGCCCACCTTTGCCCAATATTATCTGGAAAATATTACTGCCTTGGGTAAAGCTGCCATGCAAACGAAAACTGAAAATTATCTAAAGGAAACTTGAAACCAGTACCCAATCTGAATCCCTCTCTGGGCTACTTCTTTAATCCATTTGACTCCAAGGCATTGTAAAATGTTAATATGGAAATCAATCCTTTTGCCCAGCAATTCCAAAGGGTCAATAACCATATCATCCTCTCCCAAGGCTCTGTTGGGGAAAAAAGGGGTAAGAATAGTGATTAATGTGCAAGATGGTAGTGACATCTCCCTTGTCTGCATCCAACAGGTGCTGCATCCCCACTGATTCTGTTCAGCAAGCAAGAGACAACTCTTGTGCAATGGAAATGTTAGTGTTTTCAGAAGGATCTGGAAATGAGCAGAAACACATAAGGGAGTTCTGCTGATCTGTCCCGATCCACTGTTTTCACTTATTTCCGGGCTTCCTATAAGTATAATTAAATCTCAGTTGTACAAATGGTGGGTCCTGCTTGCACAATGGAAGGGGGGGCATCTTGTTCTTCACCTTGGGCAGAAAAATGTCTTGAGCTGGCCCTGAACACTAAACCATAGTTTAGTGTTCTGTATAAACACAGCTACTGTATAAGATCATCTTCAGGGGCCCTTCTCTGTGAGCCCCTGCCAAAGGAAGTGAGGCAGGTGGCTACTAGGAGGAGGGCTTTCTCCGCTGTGCCACCCTGGTGGTGGAATGAGCTCCCCAGAGAGGTCCGCCTGGCGCCTACACTGTACTCCTTTTGTCGCCAGCTGAAGACCTTTTTATTCTCCCAGTATTTTAACACTTAATTTTAACTTAAATTTAAATTTTACTGTTTTAACTCTGTATTTTAATTTTATATCAATTTTGCTGCATGGTTTTTATTCTGGTTGTGCTTTTTATATTGTATTGTGTATTTGTGCTTTTAACCTGTTGGTTGTCTTACTATGATTTTAATTTTTGTGAACCGCCCAGAGAGCTTCGGCTATTGGGCGGTATAGAAATGTAATAAATAAATAAATAATAAATAAATATAACAAAGTAAGGAAGTTTGTAAAGTCTCTATCAAAGCCATTAGATCAAATCTGGTCTAAATTCATACTTAAAGCTTCTCTACACAGAGGCTTTTCCCCCTGCAACTTTTCTGGGGCTTCTGCTTCCGTATTCTTTGCGAGAGTAAGATCTCTCCTTTTCATGCATGTCTACTTTCCCCCCTCTAGTCTATCTGTATGCTGTATATGTTTCATTATACAGCCACTAGATGGCACTGTGTTACAGCACCACTTCCTCTTTTCACAGAGAAATTCAACTCAACGTATTTAAATAATTCATTATCTATGGTCTTAAAATAAAAAACCTGGGATAAAAGTAAGAAAGCACAAGAGAGGCCCTGGATATTGATGATGTCAAGTAAAGGACCTGCAAATTTCTGTGAATAACCCATTTTGATTGCAGGATAAAAGCCTGATGTGGAAAAGCCTTTAACCACTCTTCAAATACTCTTTAGTTTGCTTAGAAGTTTTATCCATAATCTTCAGAAATTTCAGTAAGAAATATAGTTGTCAAATCTTTATTCAGAGAACATGCCCAGAACCAGTATCAAGGGTGGGCATGGCTGGGCACCTGTCAAGGGCCTACAGCTCAGCATGGGCCCACTGACAAGAGCTCCCTGGACTTGCTCCTCCTCTTCTCCATTGCGACCTGGTAGTTCACCTGCCTCTCACTCTGGCCCAAGCAATGACGGTGGCGAGAAGGGGAGCAGCAGATGCCATTGCCTACTTCACTCACTGGTTTTCTGCTTGTCAAGTAATTGGTAGCAATGATGAGAAAGGGGGTGAGGAGCAATTGCAGTTGGTGACAACAGCCGTGAAAACGTAGCCTCGCTGAGGGGGCGGGCATGGAGGGTGTCTTGCCCGAGGGCCCTCAAAAACCTGGAGCTGACACTGAGCATACCTACACTTTCATAACTTCGAGGCACTGGGTGAGATGCAGCCACCTTGTCTCCTGCCATTGCACACCCTGATGTCCTGCCTACTGTACAGCACGAGAGGAAAGTGAGTAGTGGGACAGTTTGAACAGTGGTGGGTGGTGGTGGGAGAAGCACAGCAGCTGCACCTTTATCTCAGTGCCTTCTATAGGCAGAGACCTAAATCTTCAAGTTAAGCCCTATAACCTTTCCTAAACCCAATTGTTATTCTGCAGTCAAGAACCACTGAGATGCTTACCTTCCATTTGGAGAACATGGGATTATAGTGATTAGTATGATGGCTTCCTCCATTCCTTCGGAATTCAGCAGTTCAGTTTGTTCTTCAAGTTTCATGCAGTAAGCAAGGGACTGGAGCCAGATATGAGCAGAGCCTAAATGAATTATTTCCACAGGATCCCAGAATGGATCACTCTCTTTGTCAACTTGCACATCTTCTCCATCTAAGAAACGCTGATAAAGCTCTTCCATTAAAAATTTCCTGTTGATAAACTTAGGTTTTGACCATACCCATACCTAGAGGAATGATGTGATTTCCATCACTTTCGTCGTCAGCTTTAATATTATGAAAAATAAATGTAATTTCCAAAAAGCTTTGTTAGGTGCTGCGTATACTTTGGACACAGAATAGTGGGATGGGGTGAGATGTACACTTGGTAGACCAATTTTGGGGATTTGGCATCAGAAGTGACCCTGCCAAAGCTGGGAGCAATCACGAGACAACAGCAGGGAAGGCTTTGGATGGATGGGGAAGCTCAGTTGGTGCAAAACTGGGGCAGCCTATAAAGTTTGCACCATCATTTTTGTCAATACAACCTTCTGTTAATACATGATAGCACAACTACTAGCTGGGACTTTTTACCTGGTTAGTAATTTTGTGTGTGACTTTCACAATGACCTCCTTTTGTAGATCATAACCTCTGGAGTCAGAGGATGCCAGATTTTTCACTTTCAGTTCCAGATTTAGGTCCTGTTAAAGAAAAGTTTCTCAAGATAGTTCTTCTGTAGCAAATTAGCATAATTCTCATTCATTAAGGGCCCAAAGCTATCCATGTTTAGACAGAAAAAAATCCTTCAACTCCCAGCATTCCCTAGACAGCCTGACTGGGGAATGCTGAGAGTTGTAGGATTTTCCCCCTGTCTAACCATGGATAGCATTGCACCCTAAATTTATTAGGCACCCTTCTCTAAAAAAGACTCAAGCCATCTTATAGCAAAAATTAAAAGATACAAAGATTTAAAACAATTTAAAAGAGCTAAAAACAATTACAAATAACCAAGACCCAGTAAAATAACTAGATCAATAATATGCCATCAAATGCCTGGGAGCAGAGCAAGGGTAGATAACCGTTTCATAGTGTAAACAGAAACTGTAATTGCACATTGAAGTATATGAAGTAGTTCTTGCAATTGCCTTTCCCCATCTGATAATTCAGTTTCCCTTTCTAGGAAAGGCTAAATCTGATATGTTGATATGTAAGATATTCTTTTTTTCCCCTTTCAGATTTCCATTCTCACCCCTTCAAAATGAGCAAGTATGAATCTATGACATAGGACAGCCCAGTAACATGATCACATCTTAAACTGTGCAGGCACAGGCCATACTGCGCCTGCTATTAACCCATTCTGCTGTGCAGATAGTTGTAGGACCAGTCTGGGCTGGTGACCCATAGAGACTGAAGTTGTCAGAGGCACCAAAAAAGTTCATCTAGTCCCTTGAATACATCCTCCTGGACCCCTTTCTATTGCAAGAGGCATCCACGCAATAGATTTCCTTTATTTCTCCATGCAACATCAATCACTTCAAAGTTTAATAATCAGCAATATGGGAAGATCTCCCCCTCCCCCTCTTGAAGAAAACAAACATATTTCTCATAGATTCAGGACCTGCTCTCTGGTTTGAATTCATAGGATTAACAATCAAGCCATTTCTCATTAATCAGTCAGTCACCATCTCTTACATGGACTGTCAGCTCTGCTCAATGTACAGACTGGCTGTAATCCTGCAGTAAACAATGGGATATACAGACATTCAAACTTACCTTCCTCAGCTCCACACTCATCTGATTTGCTTCAGCAACCAAAGGCATTAACTTAATATAATCATGGAACACTGCAAGGACACTGGGATCTGGCTTCCCGTCTTTCCTGCTTGCAGCACCTTTAAGAAATGTGCCTTATCATTAAGTCTAAACTGGCAGAATTTGCATGTTTATTATGTGGGGAAATTAGTATGCTATTGAAACCTATTGTGTCCACCTTTGCCTTTTCTGTATATTCATGTGACATTTGTCTAAAAAACGTTACTCTTGCCTCTCCCATCCTCTATCCCCCCAGCTCTGTTATTTCTCCCCAGTTTAAATTACAAGTTTGGGGAGGGGGGGAAGGGACTAGCTAATGTTATTAACTGGAGCAAGTGGGGCTGGGGGGGAGCAGTTGTTCTGTCAGCAATGTCCATTCTGCTGGTGAACAGACACCATTGGATACAAGCCAAAGAGGTCAGATGTTAGATAAGTTGGTGTAAAATGGAAGGAGCACGAATGAGTACAACGGAAGAGCTACTGTGCAGATATTTAAAAAGCCAGGAGTAGAAGCGCTAATTCAAAGACAAGTGTAACATGTAGTGAGTGTAATTAGTGAGTGGAAAGATTGTCATAGTAATGGAAGGGAATAGGGAGATGAGACTGGACAGAGGAATTTAGAACTGAAGTGGAGAGGAAAGATGCAGCAGCAAGAGTTTAGCCAGTTATAGTAGCCAAAGTGAGCTGTGCATGGATAATGGTTTATCCATTATAAGGGGAAAGAATGGCACTTGGAGGCAGAGAGAGAAAAAGGACAAGTGGCAGGATCTACACAGCATTCTGCACACGTAGAATCCAATAAGACAACAGTCCTGACTATGCAACATTGGTACACTATGTTCCCTATTTTGCATCATGCATAGAAATCCGGAAGCATCATGCAACTAATCTGAATTAATGGCAAAACATTGCCCCATCCACAGTATATTACCTTAGGCACCCATATTTTTGTTCACTTAATTTCTTTTATTGCTTTCTTTTATTACTAACATGCATACATGCCACTTCAAACAAGTTTTCAAAGCAATGTACACTAAATATATAAATATAAACCTATACAATAGCTATAAAAAGTAAGCTAAGATCAGCACATCTACAATAACAGAATAATAGTAAGGATTGGCAGAAGCAGGAGAACAAGAACGTGGCGCTTACCAAGTTTATCTACACTGAAGCCTTCTGCTGCTGCTAGCTCTGATTGAACAAAATCATAATCATATCTGCTCTGGTCCTCATTGGTGCGATCGGTAGGCGGACCAATGTAGAGGTATGCATTATTTGACCCCAAAATAATACGGTCCTGAGGGATTGACAACACAGTGCTTGCTGAAGGCATTTGTTACACATTGTAGTTCATTACATTCTCCGAAGGTTGCGTTCAGAAAATGGGTCTTCACAACATGAAGTTATGTAGCGGCCAGGAGATTGAGCTATGTAAACTGAGAAATCCACATTCAGCACTCCTCAGCTACAAATTACGTGGCTTTAAGCAACTTTCTCTCAGCCTTAACATCTCCATCTGTAATATGGACATAATATTGAGTAATCTTATTTAAAGAGCTACGGCACACTCTAAAGGACAAGGGGTTGAATCTGTCATGCTAGTGAAAATCTGCCAATGCAGCAGGAGTTTCTCCTTTTCTCCTCTCCCCTGCAGCCCCCTGCACTGTCCTAAGACCTACTTTGGAGAGTTCCCAGCCCTCCAAAGCAGATTTTGAGGGCATGTGTGGGAAGGGGGAATCACCCCTCTCAGTTCTGCTGTTGGAACTGCTTCTGTCAGCAGAATTACAACGTTTGATCCAAGGCAAATGCTATATCCTAGATTAAATTGTGTCCCATAGTATTTAAACTAGAACAGGTTTGGGCTACAAATGTTTTAAAATACACTATTCAAGACTGTGCTCACATCCAGAATGAATCATGGGCTCAAAGTCTAAGGTAAAGATGCCTTTCCAAGTGCTGCTTATTCAAATACAACCCAAAAACATGAACTCTGAGAGGTCAAGCTGAATGCAGCCCACAGTGTCTTGATAAGGGGTTTGCCCCAGGGTGGATCCACAGTGGAAGCAGCTGCCATTGGGAGCCATCCCAGGACTTTCCTGCAAAGTTCTGATTAAAAAACTTGGGGACTTACGCTGACTTTTTCCACTTGGAGCAAGGCGACAACGGCATCTGCCGCCTGTCGCCTTGCTCCGGAGCTGCTTTGGAGGCATGTCTGGGTAGATGGCAAACCCTGATTGGTCGCCATCTGCCCACACAGATGGGCCAGTGAGTCAAATGGTGTGCACTTCTCCAGCATGGGGAGAAACCAAAAAAGGTTTAAAAAAACCTCATCCACACACCAAAAACGGGGAGGTGAGGAGGCGTGGGCACACTCCTCCAAAGAAAAGATAAAGAAAAGAAAAAAAAAACCTGGGGGGAAGAGGAGGTGTGGGCAGCCTGGTGCATGGGTGCTCCTCCTCGCATGCAAATCCCCATACTCACTCATTTGCATGGGGATAACATGAAGGAGCACAAATGCAGGGGTTTGGGGTCTTGCGGCACCAATACGTCATCAAGATGAGCCCCCAGCCTACGTATTACTGGTCTACCAGGGGTTTGATAAGCCTCCTGATTTTGTTGCCTGGATGTGAATGCAAAAACAGGGAGCGTGTCAAGTTTGCTGCAGGTCATAAATACAGGCCACGAGAGCTGCACTTAGCTTGATGGTCAGAAGTATTCTAGACTGTTCTAGTTTAAGATGTTTCTTTAAAGGCATGATCTTTCTAGATCAACTTATCTGAGCTTTCTCAGTTCCTCTCACGTGATTCCAAGTTTACAATCTCAAACCCTGATTTGCTTTAAATATTCCAGAAGGCAAAGTATGGGGCCAACCCAAGACGTTTTGGTGGCTGAGGTGAAGGTAGCTCCCATCCCATGTACAAAAGCTGAATGGTCTGGATTGATCAGATGATTGATCAGACAGCATTTTCCACTTAAAGCAGCAGCCTAACTCAGAGCAGGTCTCTCCTCTATCATTTTGCTGCCACCTCCCAGGATCTGCTGCTTGGTGACTGCTTCATTCTCCCTAATGGTAGGGCCAGCCCTGCAGAAGTGGCAGGGAAGAAACACTGTTGGTTTTAGGTGTAAGAAACCCATTCAAATCCCTGCTCATCAAGAAAACTCACTGGATGGAGATCATAATTTCAAAGCCTAACATTTCATCAGTTCATGCCATAAAGATACAAAGTACACTGGATTATGGGTAATGGTTAACAAATAAAGAATGCAAAACTGTTAACAGGTAAAGAACTCACCAGATGCTGCAGTTTAGTTTTTACTGCAATAGGCACACCATTAACAATGACTTTACACTTTTCCCGAGGAGTTATACTGACTTTGCCATTAGAGTTTGTGAATGTTGCATGCTTATCCAAAATGCTGAGAGAGAGAAAGAGAGAGAGATGATTCAAAGCCATGATAGAGACTGGGTGATACATCCTGGGTTATCATGTCATCTGTGAGGAATTTTTAAATCCACGATGGCTTATTTGCCCAAAATAATCTACTCTGACACCCAACTGTCTACGGAATGGGTTATTTAACCCATCGTGGGTTATCGGGTCATCTGTAGGGCATAGTGGGTTAATTTGCTTGCCTACAGAGTTGTGTGGCAAGAGCAGTTCAGTTCACTGCCACCGCTCTATTCTTAGCGGGTGTTCTGTGTGTAATGGAAAGAGCACAACTGCAGTACTGGGAGCAGCTGAAACTGGCTATTGCAGTAGTATCAATTCACAATTTCACTTGAGCAAATGGGCAAAATAGTGCTATTGTGGTTTGAGGAATAGCTACTGTGCGTTTGGGCGGGAGGCAAGGGAAGACGGGATACCAATGTGCTCGTGCGGGAAGACTGCAGTGGGACAGGGGCTGGGGGGAGAAGTCAAACCACAAGCAGTAGCTTAATAAGCTACACACACTAGCTTTTTAGCCCGTTCGTGTGGAGGGGAATCATGGACTATTTAACAAATAAGCCACTCCTAGTTATTTTGGCACACAAGACAGAAAATCACACAAACACATTCCTGGCAGTAAAAAATATTACAACTACAAATTAAATAATTTACGATTTGCCACCCTTTCATGGCACAAAACCTGCTGCCTGAGGCTGCTGTCTCACTGTGCCTAATGGCAAGGCCAGCTCCTCACAGACCTTATGCAATTTCCCTGCAAATGAACGGAAAAGCAGTGAACTCATATACATACCCTAAACCTCTGAGTGCTATTGCATTGGAGGATGACTGACCAACATCAGAAGAACCTGAAAGAAAAAAAATATCTTGGCCCCATTCGCATGTGCAAGGAGTGGGTGGTGGTTAGAGTAACTACGGAGAGGGGAGGGGTAATGGAACCACTGCAAGCAGGCCCATCACATGACCGGGAACCATACATGCAGCATGGTTCTACTACCCCCCACCAGAGTGAATGTCCATAACTCCTCACATTTTCACTGTGCGTACTGGCCTCCTCTGGGGCACAAATGAGTACCTAACAACCACTCCATTGAAAAAAGTGGGAGGAAGTGGCCATGTGACCATAGAGTAAGTTTGTTGTGGCAAGAGCATCTCCTGAAGAGGTGGTCACTCTTGCCAATGGACTCCATGGTTGCGGCTTGGAAACTACCCAGAGGAGCCTCCCACACATAATGGTAAGCCTTCCAGGGCTCCTTAATCCTGCTGCAGCGGGATTGTTACCTGGGGTGGTTCCATAATGACCATATGAAAAGGAGGACAGGGTTCCTGTATCTTTAACAGTTGCATAGAAAGGGGAATTTCAGCAGGTGTTATTTGTATATATGGAGAACCTGGTGAAGTTCAGTCTTCATCACAACAGTTAAAGGTGCAGGAGCTATACTAGAGTGACCATTTTAAAAGAGGGCAGGGCACCTGCAGCTTAACTGTTGTGATGAAGAGGAAATTTCACCAGGTTCGCCATATATACAAATGACACCTGCTGAAATTTCCTTTTCAATACAACTGTTAAAGATACAGGAGCCCTGTCCCCCTTTTCATATGGTCGCCCTAATTTAAGATGTGGGGGGTGCAGGGCCGGTGCTACCACAGAGGCCACTCAGGCAGCCGCCTAGAGCGCCAAGCTAAGAGGGGCACCGGACACAGCGCAGCACTCACACGCGCGTTGGCTGTGAGCTGAGCCAGCCCGGCCCAAGGATTCAGCTGGGCCTGGGTGGGCGAGATGGCGCTCTGCGCCCGCCCAGCTGAAGCGTAGCCAGGGACGCTGGGGTGGGGATGGGGCAGCTCCACATTCGGACTTCCGGAACCTGCCCGGAAGAGAAAGACAGAGAGAGAATGAATGGGGTGCATGGAGTCTTTGAGTGAATGCATGTGTTCATGCGTGTTTGTTTGGAGTGAGTGATGCTGAGTGTGTGTGCGCGCGTGTGTGTGTGTGAGTTGGGGGGATGATTTGGAGGTGATATTCCTATTAAATAATGCATTTTAGACCCATAGACGTTCCTTTCCAATTTGTTTGCTATAATTGGCATGACGTATTTCTTGCACTTTAAAATAAATTTAGCAGTTTCAAGTTTGGGGCTTCTTATTTTTTTCAGGAAACATATGTTCTTAAAAATCAAAGTTGGCATTTTTTGGGGGGAGGGTGTGTGTGTGAAAGTAGCTCACCTTGCCTAGGGCGCAAAATAGTCTGGCACTGGCCCTGGGGGTGGTGGAGGGAAGCTTATGATAATTTACCCTCTATTTTTACCACAGGAACTCCCAGCACCAAACTAACTAGCAGCTTTACATACTTGATGGATCTTAAAAGCAGTTTAGTATTGACAGTGTCAGCAAAAATAAATTTTATAGGAGTACTACTGGACAACCCACATCCACTCCAAAAATCACTGCACCTGTGGAATACACCAATTTTCTTTGGGCACTTAAACACAGAAACATGTTTTTCCATTAATTGCTAATAGCAAGGGCAATATGCATGGCTAATGATGAGTTGATTTTTGCTACTTACGAAAATATACTATTTGACTAGAAGATTTAAGACATACCGTATCTCTTCGATTCTAAGACGCACTTTTCCCCCCATATAAACATCTCTAAAAATGGGGTGCGTCTTAGAATCGCGGGTCGTTTATTATTTCTTAGAATCAAAGCTTTTTTTCCGTTGGTGGTACTGAAATTAGTGTGCGTCTTACAATTGATGGCGTCTTAGAATCGAAGAAATACGGTATAAGATATTTTTCACTTTCTGTTTTAAATCTGTTATATTTTAAATCTTTGCACTGCTGCAAGGTTTTGTTTTGTTTTTTTATACTGTAGTTTTAAACTTTTATATTGTATTTTATGGTTTTAATTGTTGTGAATGCCTTTGGCTATTGGGCGGTATAAAAATGAAATGAAACAAATAAACAATCCTGCTTAAAGCCATTTCACATCTCATAAGAGTGTCTATAATATTTCACTACAAATTCAGGATGAAAGAGAACCGTATTTAAAAAATACACATTCTGGTTGATATTGATTTTTCATTCACTTGACACGGTAAAGTTTACAAGTATAAGAAATGTAGCAAAGATCTAACTGGATCTGCTTATGAAAACAGCCTTTCTCATCACTCTGAATCTATTGCCTTCCTCAATTCAGTTAAGACTGAACAGCATTCCTTTTGGAATATGTCTCTTGTAATGGAAAATAAGTTAGCTTCTCCAAATCAAAATTTTTGAGAATTTTTGCCCAAATCCAGAGAAAGTTTGTTGTGCTTAAGTCCCAATGAAATCAGTAGGATGTTAGGCATTACTAACTTATGTCTCACCAATTTAATGGGATTTTAGTGTGACTAAGAGTGCAATCCTTCCGAGATTCCTGTGGGTCTTCAACCCCCACCCCACCCTCAACCTTTGTCTTCCCTGATCTTCACTAGCGAGGCCACTTCGGAGGGGGAGGGAAGGAGGCAGGAGGAGGCTCAGAATACCTCATATCCTGGTCTCTCCGGTCTCTTCCATCTCCCAGAATGCCCCCTTTCCTCCTTCTTTGAGGTCACTTTTCTGACTTAGGAAGGCAACCAATGTGGTTCTTTCCATGCCGGCTGCACAGGGCAGGAGTGGAGACGGACAGGGGGCGAATCTCTGACTCCCCCTTCCAAGTTTGGAGCACTGCCTCCAACGCTGGAAGGGTCTTTCTGAGCATTTCTATGGTTCCCTGGGCCAATCTCCCAGAGCCCATAAGATGCTCTCCAAGGGCGCCATCCTACGCATGTTCAGTCAAAACTAAGTCCCACAACTCCCAGCATCCCCGTTAGCCATGCTGCCTGGGAGTGATTTATTTTTGTCTCAACATACATAGGACTGTGCCCTAACTTTTTTTTGAATTTGAACCTATATGTAAATGCTAAACTTTCTGTTAGAAATATATAATTTGAACTGGAGTTATAGATATTCATCTGTTGTTATCTCTTTCTGCCTTTTGTAAGAAAATCAGGCTGTAAGCTCCTTGGAACAGGAACTTTCCTTTTTATCTTACATTACTTTGAATATAATCGCTTAGGACAGCCTTCCTCAACTTGGCGGCCTCCAGATGGGGTGGACTACAGCTCTCATCATACCCAACCAGCCCCCATCCCATGGGCAGGCTTACTGAGGATGATGGGAGTTGGGGTCCACCCCATCTGGAGGTTGGGGAAGGCTGGCAGGTTGATGATACTTAATAATATAAAAGGAAATGCCCACTTCAACAACAGACATGCAGCACACAACATAATACCATCTTGAATGAAATATTTCAGAACCCTGGAAAGCTGAGGGTCTTCATTGATATTCACGAGATAAGGAAATGTTTCCATCATCCATCTCTCCTGTGGAAGCATTAAACCTTATTTCAGCACTGTCCTCATCAAGTGACAGCCAACAAAATATATGGCACACAGATAATATTTACCCAGCATCTTCCAAAAGGTTTCTGAAAGAGATCTGATGAAAAATCTAAGTACTTTAACAATTTTAAAAAACAAAAACATTCCCAGTTAAATATGTGAACAGGTGGGAGTCTATATTGTCCTCTGCATTTGTATTAGTAAGGCTATCTGAAACCCCGTGATGCAAGACCCTTCCAGCAGGTGCTCTGCATGCAGAAGGACTCAGGTTCAATCCTCAACTTCTCCAGAGAGAGCTGGGAAAGCTCCTGCTTGAAACCCTGGAGAGCCATCGGCAGTCAGTGGCTCAGTTCACACAACACGTTTCTCAATGGTGGGTTTAGAACTTCACAGTGGAGTTTTTACATCACTGTTGAGAAAAGTGTTGTCTGGCAGGAAAACTCCACGCAATAGTGGAGGGTTTTTTTTAATCCACGCTGTGTAGAGGAGAGTTTCTGCACAACCATTGTGTTGCATGTTGTGCGGCGGGCTTCATGGAATTTCCCATTGTGTTAAATTGACTTTTCCTACTGGCTACAGAGTTCTCTGGCAAGAGTGGCAAAAGGAGGGAGTGCTGCCAGGATTGTTTTTCCCCCCCCCCAGCAATGGTTGATAGGATACCATTGGGAGGACTAGGGGAGGAGAGAGGGTGGAGGAACTGTCAATTAAACATCACGATGGATTTTACTCAACTCCACAGTAGCCCACGGTCACACAACGGTGGACTTAGAACATGTTGTATGAGGAGTACCTCCTAAAAACTCAACCATTAGAGTGGAGTTTTCACACTGTGTTGACTGTGTTGTCTGAATGTGTTGTCTGAACTGAGCCAGTGTCAACAATACTGGGCTAGATGGACCAATGGTCCGACTCAGTATAAGGCAGCTTCCTATGTTCATAATAATTACATGCACTACTTGTTCCTATATTTAAGGCTCCTGATAAGTTAAGAACATACCAACGTAAGAAGAGCAAAGCTGGATCAGATCAAGGCTCCATCTGGTCCAGCATTCTGTTCACACAGTGGCCAATCAGCTGCCCCCAAGCAGGACATGAGTGCAACAGCACCTTCTCACCCAAGTTCCCCAGCAACTGATGTACATAGGCATACTGCCTCTGATACTTGAGGTAGCATATAGCCATCAGGACTAGCAGCCATTGTTAGCCTCCTTCTCCATGAATTTATCCAACCCCTTTTTAAAGCCATCCAAATTGGTGGCCATCACTAAGTCTTGTGGTAGTGAATTCCATAGTTTAATTATGCACTGGGTCAAGAAGTTATTACATTGTACCATGACCAAAGACATGTTTTTACAACTATTAGTGATATAAGGATCTTTTTTTGCACAGCTGTTTCCTTCCTATATGTGTTCTTGATTTGTTACACTCAGTTCTCATATCATCCTTCGATACCACATTTTTATAGCACTGACATCAGTTGCTGAGCACACACTGTGCAACAGCCTATACATTAAAAAGTGCAGGGCATTTGTTGCTATGGAAGCTTTGATGAAGTGCACCATTGAACCTTATCAAAAGCAGCTATTGCTTTACTCAATCCAATAAGCTTTTACAGGTAGAGAGGTCCGACATGTACACAGAGCCATTTCTACCAGCGAGAGCTCTTATTTTTCCCAGTGGGGGAGGATGTTCTGAGCAACCATTGTTTCAGTGTGGAGAACTGTCCTTGCCATTGAAATGAATGAGTAAACCTGTTTGTAAAGGACTTCCAAGTGCATGGTATATTTAACAAGATTTTTAAAACATAAGACCAGACCAAGAGACCATTTAGTCCACCAGTGATGAGTTAGAAGCTACTAGGTAGCTCTCAAGATAACGTGTGATGGAGATGGACATCCAGTATTGAGAAGTTGCAACCTGAGTTATTGCCGCATATTGCTGCTCCCATTCCTTTCGGGCTTCTTCCAGTCGATATTCCCAGGTTGCTTGAATGGCTTGAATCCGCAGTTCATTTTCAGCCAACAAACAGCGAAGCTCTTCTGGAAAAAGGGAGAAAAATGAACTACAATGCAATGTGAAAACAACAAAATAAAACTAATTTATCAACAGTCTTCCATTTCCCCCCTAAATTAATATTGTGGTATCTTCATTAAGCCACTGTGAAATAGTAGACCTCAGAAATACAATAGTAGACCTCAGAAATATTCAGCAACTGAAGCAAAAGTTCTTAAGTATTGGTGAAATACTTCGAGATAGAAACTTTAGCCATAGGTGCATGTGCACCTATCCTATAAGAAAAATCAGTACAGAACTGAAAAGGATTCAGATCTGTTTTACTATCCTAGTTAGGAGTTTTACAAATTAGATACCCTTTACGTAAATCATCTGTGTGACAAGATATAGAGCGTCATCAGACCGGGAGGGGGAGGGGGATTGCGGTTCCCTACCATCACTTCTCTGCCCCTGCTCCTGTCCCACAATATTTCTTCTTTCTACACAGAGAAGAAAGAGGAAGTAAACAAAGACCATGTGACCCATTCAGAGGCCATTTTTATCATGCTGTTTTTCCTGCACGCAGCAGGAAATGGCGGCACATTCCATTCCCCCCCCCCAAAAAATGTCAGATTAAAAGGGGTCCATTTTGTGATGGAAGCAAGGCAAGAAGGAGCAGGAGGCATGTGGGAGGTGGACATCATCTAAAGGACACGCGGAAAACCATGAGTGGGCAGTAGCAAGTGTGGAATAAAAAGCTCGTCTGATGAACCCCATACACTGTATCACAATGCCTACTTGTACGGTCAAAAAAGTATTTTATTTAACGTATCAAGGTCTGTACTGCTTGCAAAGCAGGGAGCCCTGACCAAGCAATATTTTAAGACCAAAGCAAAGCAGCAATGAGCATGTGGGCTCCATGTTCCCAGCTTTTAGATAGTAGATCCTATAACTTCTAGTTATCATGCATAGGGATGGTCTTTTCATTAAAGTTCTTCAAGTGACCCCTATTAGTCAGGATTATTAATTAGTGTGGAATCCTAGTTAAATGAGGCATTTGGTTAGCTTTAATTGTAGTTGACATTGATAGCTTAACTGGAACGTTGACTCTTTGAGTGGTCACCTGTGCATTTTGCACCTGCGCAGAACCTCATTCAGGAGTATTCCAGAGCTGAGAAGTTTTAGGAGGGAAGCCCATCCCATCTGCACACTCAAGGGGGGGTGGCTCCTGACTTACTCTCAGCTCCCAGAGACTGTTGCAGCAGCCCAAGGAAAGGTAAGGGCAGCTGACTGAAGGCAGGACCTGCTGAGGGGAGAGGGCATGAATGCAGAGATGGCCACTTCAAGAACCAGCCTTACAGAAAAGCACCCTAATCCTCCTCCTTGATGGTCTCTGTGCATCACACATATGCGTGATTAACAAGCTCTCTTATCAGAAATGGGGGCAGGTGCCTAAGAGTGCCTGTCTGAAAGCATCTTCTGCTCTGGCAATGTCAAACAAAAGAGGATGGCTGAGACCAGGTTGCCACTCTGCAGAGCTTGATGGAGGTGGATGAGGCAGCTGCAACTGCACGCGCTCAAAGAGCATGGTCCCTGCCTTTCTATGCAGTTTCCAAAGGAAACTTGGCTTGGAAGGTTTTGGAATATTCCCGAATGAGGCTCTGCACAGACACAGCACCCATAAGTGTGATAGACAAAGAACACAAAGGACTATGCCTTAATGGTGGTTAAGGTATACTCCTTAACTTGGCAGGTGCCCAACCATACCTACTCCTGGCCCTGGCCTGGCTAACTGGATCCAAACTATACCACCATGCATAATATATCAGAAATTAGGAACAGTAGAAAAGATTGTAGAATGATAGAATGTGGTCTTCTAATCCAGTAAATGAGATGTCCTTCCTTTGTAATACATACTTGTTTCATCTGCTACTGTTCTACCAGAGTTTCCAAGGCCTGACAATCTGGACAACAGGTGACAATTTTCTGTCTTCAGCTCATTTATCAATTTTGCAGTTGGACCTGTATTTATCACTGCTTTGTTCTTTATCTTCTTTGTTCTTTCAGATAAAAAACAAACAGGAAAAACACACCATTATTATATTATCTTGCAGAAGCAAAGAAAAGAATCCAGTTAAACACATGAAACTATTCTTCAGTGGCAAATTGGGCTTTGCAAAACAATAATTATGCCAACATAATGATTTGTTGTGTTCTGTAAGGCCCTTGTATCCTCTTGCAGGATAATAAGCAGGCTGAGCTCAGCTTTCTTGCTCCAGCCAGAGTGAAATCACAATCCCAGACTTTGAGCTCCATCACCCCGGGGACTAACATGCTCCCTACCTCACTTCTCCGCCCCTGTTTTCCTTCCTTAAGTTACTTCCTCTTTAAAAAGAGGAAGTACCCAACGAGCATGAGGCCCATTTGAGTCCGCAGTTCTAATGGCGCTGCTCCTTCTGCACAAAGCAGGAGAGAGCAGCAATTACGAGTTTAAAAAAACATTGGACTTAATGAGGGTTTTTTTTGTCACACAAGGAAGACCAGAAGGGGTGGAAGGCGTGCGGGAGGCAGACGACATCATGTGAGGGACCTGAGCAAACTCCTTGAGTGCCAAGTAACGACTGTGCAATAAAACGCTCATCAGATGGAGCATTTTTTCAAAAGCTTTTTTGAAGTCCAAGTAAACAAAGTTCCTCATCAAAGCAAGCTTGACAGTCATGGGATAAGAGAAGAGGACTGGTAAATGGTTGAAGAACAGAAAACAGACTAGGGATAAATGGTTAATTCTCCCAACGGAGGGATGTAAACAGTGGGCCCCACAGGGATCTATATTGGGATTGGTGGTTTTTAATTTGTTCATAAATGATCTGGAGTTAAGGATGAGCAATGAGGTGGCCAAGTTTGTGGGCAACACCAAATTATGTAGGATGGTTTAAAAATGGTATTGTGAAGAGCTCCAAAAGGATCTCTCCAAATTGGTGGAATGGGTATTAAAATGGGCATAATCTGGTTTAATTAAGTATATAAAAACTACACCATGAGCTCTAATTGAGAACTGATTCTGTGCATTTACAACTAAGTTAACATTTTTGGGTATAGTGGTTAGAGTGTTGGACTGGGACTCAGGAGATCTGGATTCTAGTTCCCATTTTGCCATGAAGCTCCCTGGCTGACTGTGGGTCAGTCACTGACTCTCAGTCTAGCCTGCCTCACAGAGTTATTATGAGGTTAAAAATGGAGAGAAGGACAACTGTGTAAGCTGCCTTGTGTTCCTTGCAAGAAGAAAAATGGCAGGATATAAATGTAATAAATAAATATATAAATGGCAGCAGCAGACTAGGTGCTGTACAGAACAGTGCGTGCACACACTTACATGACAATTTATCATCATTTAATGTCTTGCCCCATGTTGGGCTCCAATACAATCACTGCCATTACAAGATGTGCAGAGAAATATACCTCTCAGCATATCGCAAAGTTGACAGCGTCTCCTCATAACACATATCTGCTGGACTAATCGCTGCAATCTGCAAATATGTGAAAAATATTAAAAGAGGTGAGGTTTTCAGTTATTTAGGGCACAACCTTATGCATGTTTAGGCAGAAAAAAGTCCTATAACTCCCAACAATGCTGGGAATTGTAGGACTTGTTTCTGCCTAACGTGCATAGCATTGTGCCCTTGTTTGCTGTTATTAAGAATGTAAGTAACAGAATAGGATTTGGTAACCTGTTAGCCCTCTTGGCCAAAGACACACCCAGTCTCAGAGGAATGTTGCCCAGTTTGTATTAACAGAAAAGGCACAGTTTACTGGGTTAGTCCACGGGGGCAAAATTTTCAGGACAGCAATACTATTATCAGGACCAACCAAACTAGTGAGTAAACTTTCTAAACCAAAAAGACTTTGTGGCTTTAATATCATGCCAGCATTCTCTCTTTCCAACTCAACCTAGGCTAAGTTTCCTTAACATTCAGCCTGATAGTGGGTTCTGAAAAACTCAAAAGCTGACTCATTATTTTCCGACGTATTGGCTATTGCCCTACTGTAGATTTTTGAATTTGTATTAATGTTTCCAAAAAGGAGCTGTGGTCTCAGGCCTTGATGGCATGCATAGAGACATTTTGCTACCTAAGGTAAAGAAGAAGATGGCGCCCCCTCCTATTCCATGTACAAAAGCCAACTGGACTGGCAGTTGAATCTTTCTTCCATGCAGATGATGTACAGTATCCTCCCCTGCTCCTGAGGGATCAGGTGAGCTTAGGGAGTGCTGGGCTGGTCATATGGCATACAAGCTGTTTCCTCCAACACCTTGCTGCTGTTTTCCAGCATCTGCTGCCTGAGGCAACTGCCTCTGGCTAGTGATAGGGCCAGCCCTGCGTACGGGAGAAACAGACAGTGTGAACTGGCTAACAAGGCAAGATAAACCTATCTCCTACTTCCGAGACATTATTAGTGCAGAACAAAGAGAACCTAGGTCTGAAATTCCACACATCTCTCTCAGTGATTAAAATGTGAGAAATCAATTTAAAATGTTATGCAGTTCAACTACCTATCCTAAGAAAGGTCCTAAAATACACCTCCAGAAACAGCCAGGGGTGGTTAAATATTTCCTATTCCATCCTAGGTGGTGTAACCAGAAACAGATTCTGAGGTGGCCAATACCTCAGATTTCCCCCCCCCCCCAGCCTTTTTATATTATGGCTGTTTTACTCCAGCAAAGATGAAGAGAACCCAGACTAATGTACCTCATGCTAATGGTGGCTACAGAACAAGAAAGTTTGTTCTTGTTCAACCTCCCCAACACGCCAGACTTGTATGGCAACATTTCTAATACTTCAGGAGTTTTTCTGGGTGCTCTGCATTTTTATGCTCATTTACTTCTCTCCCACCTGTCCTCAAGGTTATTTTTATGCATGCTGAAACATTAAAGGTCTTCAATCAGCAAATACAAATAAATGAGAAAACAGCATTAATATGATCTGCTGCCTTATAGAAGAATTTATGGAAAATGCAAATGCTTCATGATTTTTATGTTTTTCTATTTATGGGTTGTGTGCAAAATGTATTCTTTTAATTCTGATGTTATTTGGGATGTTTTTATTAGAGGGTTTGGGTTGTTTCCCCTCAGGGAAGAATAGCAGAATTTTGTAATAAAAATACAATAAAACAGAGTGTATTTTCCGCCACATCCCCACTATCCAGAAAATTTGATAATTGTACCATAATAGTTCTGCTGTTTCCTCCTAAAGCAGACTGTAAGAGTTTTGTAAGAACTGAATCTCTATACGGGACATGCAACACTTTCTTTCCCATGGCAGCCTCAGCCAGAGCACTAGAAGAAAAAGAAATGACAGGGGGAAAGACAGTGAGCAGGAAGTGCACTTTTGGTACAACTACAGCACAATCCTATGCATGTTTTCTCCAACTTAAGCCATATCAAATTCAATTGGGCTTACACTCAGGTAAGCGTGCTTACGATTGCAGCCATGGGCATATCTTGGTACTACAATTCACAATTCACATTAAGATCTATTTACTGAACATACATGTGTCAAAGGTAAATGGACCACAAATTTCCAGTATGACTTGATTTGAGAAGCAACCATTTAAAGATCACTAGATGGGGTGGGGGTGGGTGATATTTAAGAAATCTTACAAACATTGGTGGTGCTGCAACAGTTCAATTGAATAGCTCGAATAGTATTTATTGTCAAAAACATCGCTAAAATAAGTTAGCAGAAAATGCTTATGTCACCTATTGAGAGAACCATGACAGCCTGTTCCTGAATTTTAGAAATGGGTTTCTCTTATTTCTGAAACATTGACGTTTTGCTCGGGAAATTTTCAAGGTTGAATTTCTAAGACTGAAAATTTAACAGTTTATTATTTACTATATATATCAATGAGCAACAGGATTCTGCCCCAAGGAGGTTACAATCCAACATTACTCTAAATGGAGGATCTTTAAAAAATACCCAAGACATGGATGACTCAGTGAATTAAGTCACTTTTGTACCTGATAACATTTCCTAAAGTTGTTAAACTCAGATTTACACAGGTTCCTTCCCTCAGCCTGTCTCCTTCTGATCCTGAGGACTTTTGTCTTTCACTTCCTGCTAAGTCCACCAGATTTATTATGGATTGTTTAGTAATGTCTTCTTTCAGAAAAATCTGCAAGGAACAGCATTGGGGAAATGAGGCAAAGAGCACAATCCCACAGGAATGCCATCTGTGCAAACTCTGCTTGCCAAGTTCTCATTCTCTTAGCTGACATTTGTGAAGGGGACATTCCTAGTGGATTGTACTCAACATATCCAACATCCATCCATCACAGGTTGGTACGATAATGAATGATCAAACATAAGTGATGAAAATGTGTGAACACAAAAATGCACAAAGCAAAATTGAGTACTGGCACCCATAACGGAAATAACTTGCACCCTACATATCAAAACATACAAAATAAAATCCCAAAGTTGCAAACCTAACACCCAAAATGATAATATTGCAAAGTCACTATAACTATTTTGGGGTCCTAGAATTCCCTTCCACCAAATAGTGTTTGTGTTTTGCTTTATGGACTGTTGCAGGAGTCTGATTTTGGCAAAAGTGAAGTCAAGACCACAATGTGAGATAGTTCAGCAATCTTCACTGCAGTTCATAGGCAGCCCTTGCGTTTGGGGATGTTCTGCCTGAATAGGCTACTGCACTGAAGTGGATGCTAAAAAGAGAGATCAACTCTGGTGCTTGATAAACATGTTAAAGACTATTTCATTCTTTAAATCCAAAAATGCTCTGCTCAACATTTCGGACATATCATCCTTCGTCAGGAGCTGGAAACAGTTGCTGCGCTAACAGGAGCTACTGTGTCTCACTGGTTTTCTCACCCGCAGTTATGGCGTTGACAATACGTCCAAAACGTTGAGCAGAGCATTTTTGGATTTAAAGAATAAAATAGTTTTTAACACGTTTATCAAGTGCCAGAGTTGATCTGTCTTTTTAGCATCCACGCTTATTGGTGCGATTTTTTCCCTACGTCAGCATACTGCACTGAAGGGCAGGCAGCAATATAGTGTGGGAAGCCTTGCCTTCTGCTTTAACCAGAGGGATGTCTGTACAGCAGTGGGTTGCTGCCATGATGAACTCAAAGCCCCAACGCTTTTGCTGCTGTGGTGCAGCAGCCGCTAATCCTGATGCTGCAGCGAAAGTGTCGGGTTTCTGGTGCCAGGCCTACCCCTGTCTTCTGCCCGGATAGATGGTGACCAATCAGGGGCACCATCCACCTGGCTACGCCTCCACCGTGACTCTGGAGCAAGGCTAGATGTATTCACCCTCAACATTTTCCCTCTGGAGTTTTGAGGGAAAGCCCCGCGGTGGCTGCAAATGTGCGGCTGCTTCATATAACTGACACAGCAGAGATTCGCAGCCACCGTGGGGCTTTGGGCATGTATAGACAGACCCCAGGCTACCAGCTCTCAGGTCTTGTCTAAATGTGCCAGAAACTACTGCATGACTCCTGCCACAGGAGGAGTACTAATAAAATAGTTCCCATAGTAGTAGTACACACCGCACAATAATCCAATGCCTTAAAATCTAATTCTCGACATTGCAAAGGGGCCACTACTTGAGATTTTGGTACTATACCTGTTTGAACTGGATGGTGATGACCATATGAGACCGACTGCTGGTGGCATTCATACTGGTTGAAGCAGTAGTTCTTATTTTGGTACCTTGTTCCATTAGTCTCTCAATTTGCGCGTAACTGTCGCAAGGCACCAGTTTCAAACCGTCCACGTAGAAGCCTTGTTGCTGATCTTCCCTTACCTTGAGTCCACCCCGCTTCTTGATTTTAGACAGCAAATCGGTTACCTTGGATTGCAGACAAAGTTTCTTAGAGGAATTTTGCATGGGAAATAAAGGATGACATTTCAGTGGGGATGGGAATACTCAGCAAGATCCAAGGTTTACTCCTATATGCATTTAAGATTACATTGCAAAAGAGCTGTGTATTTTAACAGCATTATTTGTTATAACGACTAATTTTTACAGCGATGTCACAGAGGTCAAATATTTATGTGCAATGGTTTATATCTCTGGCATATAGCTACTACACAGGGTCATTCCAACTGTTATAACAATTGTGAACAACTTGGCTAGACGTAGGGTGCTCCTGAAGAATAATATGTGGCCTTAAACACACGGGTAAGTGTGTGCATATGCAATTTCTCCTAATGGTTCAAATAGCGTCCTTCTTTCCAAATTATACAGAGAAATTGAAAATTTCTTAAAAATAAAATGTTCAATAGTAGGCATCAAGCTTACATGAACCTTTATATATTGAACATTCTTCTGTTAAATACACATAGCTAAGAAATAGACTGTGTAGCAGTCAAGGGCATTCCTCCCTTGGTTGTGGGCTCTCCCACACTAGAGGCATTCAAGAGGCAGCTGGACAACCATCTGTCAGGTATGCTTTAGGGTGGATTCCTGCATTGAGCAGGAGGTTGGACTCAATGGCCTTATAGGCCCCTTCCAACTCTACTATTCTATGATTCCCCAACCCAGGCACCCTCCAGATGTTTTGGTCTACACCTGTCTGCCAGCAGGATGAGGATGATGTGGGTAGCAGTCCAACACATCTGGAGGTTACCTGGTAGGGAAGGATGCTGTAGAGTTTTATTTTCCTTTCAAAATGTACGTGATATAGAAAGCTAGCGCAAGGAAACAAGCAGTCTGCAGTAAGTCTGATTTACCTCAGGGGATGGACCATGTAGATTTAAAACAAGTTTTTTGGTTATGTACAGAGGCCCTGAGGTAGTAGCAGTATTGGGCAGGTTCGTTTGGTTTGGAGTAGGCGCCTCCTCATTCAGTTAAAGAGCTATCAGACAGGTTTTGGCCCATTGCAACTTGGAAAGCAGGCCTGACAGCTTACAGATTTTTTTAGTTCTAGTCTTGAATGAACTTAACCATTTAATAAAGACTTTTCCTGAGACCAACTGCATCGACGAGTTACTTGCTGAGGACTTAATATGCAACATTGCTGCAGTGCCATACAACTTGGCAGATTTAATTTTTAAATTGTTATTAAACTCTTCCTGGAAAATGTTCAAATTCACAGCTCTGTGTCAGTGCTACTTCCCTATGGAATAGAAATAAGCATCCTGTGTGGCTTTTTAGGGCAAAAAGGTTGAAAAATAAGGAAGAGTTAAATTGTCACTCTTACAGTAATTACCTGCTCGTTATAAATTTCCAGCATACTAAATGTAACCTAAAAATGGAAAAGGAACATACCAAAAGATAAATCACCATTTTCACTATTAACAGTTTGATTTGTTAATTCAGCAAAATTAATCCACAGGCTGTACTTTGCCTCCTGAATTACATGATATTTTCATCTCCCAAGCACACCCTGCTTGTACATTTTCTGGTTGCATTTCACCCAGCTACTGGAATCACTCTCTTGAAAAGTAGCTTTTTTCAGAAATGTAAATTACCCTCAAACAACAATCAATCCAAACTGATATAGCTGAAGTTATTGCATAAACACAACCCTGATAGAAATTATGAGTGATTTGTCACAAGTATCTTTATGTGTTTACTGAATATATTAACCCTGATGGATTTTATAATGAAGGATGAATTAGAACACCCATAAATCCCCTTCAGAGGGAACTCAGTCTTGAGAAGCTGCCATAAACATCACCTTGTCACTCCCCTGCTCAGAATTTGAGCCCAGATGGACCAGCCAAGAGGCATCTCCAGTTGATTCCCAAGGATGTTAAATTTGTGTGCTTGGGCGGCCATGTGTCCTCTTTTACAGAGGACAGTCCTCTAGTTGAAGGGATGCCAGAAGACTGTCCTCTATTTTGAAGGCCTCCTCTGTTCGAAGGGCTGTAAATTTGTGTGCTTGGGCGGCCATGTGTCCTCTTTTACAGAGGACAGTCCTCTAGTTGAAGGGATGCCAGAGGACTGTCCTCTATTTTGAAGGCCTCCTCTGTTCGAAGGGCTGTTCAGTCAGGTCTGGCTTAAAGATAACAAATGACCAGAAGGAAGAGCTGGGCCTTGAATTTGCCTATCAAGAGCACCTGGACAGCAAACTGAGAAAGACACACAGCTCACTGTCTCCCACACAATAGTAAGATGTACTGTATTTCTGTTTAAATTACAATCTTTATTTCTAAATTTGCATCATACATATAAATTAGCACATGCCCATTTTATGTAAGCCTGTGCCATCTTTGGTGATTCATAAGTGTTTATCCTAGTTGCATCAAAAGGGCTCAAGCCATTTCGGGGTCTGGATTCTTTCCTTGTGTGCCAAGAAGATGGAGCTAGGCAACAGGAATGAGATGAAACCATTTTTATTCACACAACTTCCAACACAAATAAATAATTAAAATTTTATTTATTTCTGTACCACCCAATAGCTGATGTTCTCTGGGTGGTTCACAAATCCCTTGTTCCTTAGGCCCTCAAGCTGTTCTTATTAGGTTTGAATATGTGTTGAACATCATCCAAGACCCTCTGGTTTTATGTTATATTATTATATTGTATTTTTAAGGGTTTTAATCTTTGTAAACTGCTCGGAGAACTTTAGCGGTATAGAAAAGTAATACATGAAATGAAATTAATGCCTCAGCATCGTGGCAGATATGTTTCCACACATAATTGGATATACCCCGCACACAATATGTGAAAATACATAATAAATACACCACCTATCAATGCTGGATTTTACAAACTTTTATGCAACTTGAACATACCTGATATTGCTTGTTATTCTCTTGGTTTTGAATTGTTTTAAAGAGCTCTTCACATACCACTGGGATTATGCCTCTGTTTGTGCTATATCCAATCATGGAATAACTCTTTCCTGAGCCAGTCTGGCCATAAGCCAAGAGGGTAGCATTGTAACCTTGCCAAGCACTGTCTAGAACCCCCTGTCCAAGGTCTCGAAAAACTTCTCTCTACAATGATATAGAATTAAATTCAAGCATACATAAGCAAATACACTAATAGAAGCTGTGTCTAGCACACATTCATATAGGATTTTACAACCTGTTGTGGTAGTGCTTCAGTGTTTACAATCTGGAGTGAGAGAGAAAATGCTCCTGGATACAATGCCAGTGTGTGTGCATAAAGTGAGCTGTTGCAGACACACATTGTCTATGTGTCCAGGACTATTTCCTTTTCATGTCTGATTGTGCACACTAAAGTATACCAAAACAGGCTGTAAGGGGGTGGGGAGAAGATTTTTCTTCTTCTGGCAGAAGCCTCTCACAACTGATGGCATCTGTGGCCCCCAACTTTTGGTGACAGGTTCCCCTGTGGTAGCACTTTGAAACTTGTTACTCAGATAGATAGCAAGTCAAGATGGGCTGAGGCCGGCTAGTTGTGGTGCACTGAGCGTATCAGAGACTCTCCCCACAAAAGTTCATCATTGACGTGTGCTCTAAAACACAGATGCAACACAGATCAGGAGTGGGCAGCCTTCTTGCTTGTGGGATCTACTTTAAGTTTTTACTAAAAAAAACCAACTCTGCCAAGAAGCCAGATATAAAACCATGGCTTGGGATGGAGCCAGGTACAAAATGGTAGCTCAAGTAGTAGAGTTAATTACCAACTGAATCAGCATGAACCAGACATTGGGAAAACCTGCATAATCTATCAATCTACATCTGAGTTACTACATATCAAGAATTCTAACAATTTACTTCATGGTGGGAGAAGAGGCTTTGTTGTAGTTGCCTATCTATCTACTGAGAATCAAGCAGTGATCTACCAAAAGATCCAAATCTAGCATCTGTCTGTTTTATGTAACTAAAGTTCTGAATATGCAACTTAATTAATTTCAAGCGTTAAAATTTAGGGAAAGGATGCAAAGAAGCCTTTTCTTGGGGATTTTTTTAATTCTTATTTTTCTCTGTATTGCAATGCTGTGAACTGCTGCAAGTGGAGAGTTAATTATGCTTTTGTGCTGTGATAGGAAACATTTGAAAGCACTTCCTTCAATGCATTTTACCTGTCCTGAGTATTTGCTGTTTGGCCCAGCTGAAATGAGCTTGCCATCTTGGTCCTTTAAAAATCCACTGTGTGACCAATATGCCAGATCAAAGGTAAATGTTTTCACGTGACTTGGATTCTTGGGATCATGTATGCTGGTAGTGCTGGAATTCATAGATATCACACATCTGCTGCCTGCATTCTTCTCTCTCTGTTGGAATTAGAGCCAGATTTAAAACAATGGCAATGTAAGTCGGTAACTCACGTTTTCTAGTTTGGGCCACGTCACGGAATTGTTGACCTCTGAGAGGGAGCTGATTTTAGGGCAGGTCTTCACAGAGTAAACATACTTTGCCTTTCATCAAGAATACTTTGGGGGAAAGAAGAAATTGTATCTATTGGCAAAGAATAAAAGCTGAATAAATATTATATTAGTCAGCACTATTCTATCTCAACAGGACACTTAAAGACACAATAAGCTACTAGAATTCTTTGGAAGAATTCTATATTCTATGAATACAATATATTAACACATGAGAGTGCTGTAGCACTTTAAGAGACTGAAGGAACACTCCTATGTGTCTGGGACATAGGGTTTTTCAGTTTCCTGGCTTCGAGCTCAGAGACAGGGCTCCAAGCTTGGAGGCTCCCTCCCCCTTCCCCTCCCTGCTGGCATGCTTCTCTGCATTCAGAAAATGGAATGCGGAGGTGGAGACGTTCCTGAGGGAGGAGGGGACCGGGGCAGCATTCCGGCAGTCTTCCCCCATGGCCATCCTAGCCTCCTTCCCCACCGCCTTTGCTGCTAGACAGGCGAAATTGCCTAGCTAGCTAAAATGCAGAGAGGTAGGCACAAGGTGACTGCTTCTCCACACAGGATACTTAGAAGCCTAGCAGCTTTTGAGTGTGCTGAATAAGGATACAATCCTATGCAGGTTTAGACAGAATAAAGTCCTATAACTCCCAGAATTTCCCACCAGTGAAAAACCAAAGTGTGAACAAGGATTAAAAACAACTTTCCACGAACCTACTTGCAAGCTTATCTGAATACAAGTTTTTCAAATTTCTTGTTTTAAAAACAAAACCACTTATATTAATTATAGATTTCTCTATTTGCATATAAGTTGCTTGGAGACTGCTTTTTGGGGTGGAAAGCATTCCATAAACTGTGCTACTTTTACTACTACTCTTTTCTCCAATATAACCTCTTTAAAACTTTTATCTGATGCCTTAGACTCTAAGAGCTTACCTGAGTGTGATACCATCAGTTCAATAAAAGAGATGTTTCAAGGACCAGAGTATACCCTGTTTAAAATGCAACTTTTCAAGCACTTAGGAAAATGGCTGGGAGTGTAAATATTTTTAGTCCAGCATCAAAGAAGTGGGGAAAAAGACAAACAAAATATTAACATCGTACCTAAGCTAATAACATCTTAAAACAGATTTAATTTGGTTATTTGCAGTAGCAGCACAAGTCCATGTGGGAGATATAGTTAGAAGGATCTCTTGGTGATTGCCTTAAACCAGAAGTGGGCAATTTATGGCCCTACAAATGTTTCAGTCAATGGTGGGGGATGATAGGAATTATAGGCCAAAACATCTGGAGGGCCACAAGTTGCCCACCCCTGCCTTGAACAAAAGACCTCACAGAGGTGACCAAAAGGCAGTCACATTTTGGGAGACTATTCCCCATATGTCTCTTTTGAAGCAAAAGTTGACTTTTCCTCTTCCAATTCAGCCCTGCCACAATATTGGGATTTGGAAAACTTCAAAGACATTCAGAAAAGTTGTAAGATTAAACACAGTAAAACCGATCAATCATTTCCCGTTCCATCTGGCTGAAACAGGAAGCCTAAAAAACACGCAATATAAAATAAAGGAAATCAGGAGCCAAAGAGGTCACCAGAAAGGTGTTTGCAAAGAGTCATGCATGCAGGTCATCTTGGGATGTGCAAGGCCTGTATTATCTAATTAATGGAGGGCTTTCCTTTCCGCCCCCCCCCCCCCCAAAAGATGAGACTAGTCTCTTTCCACACAGGCTACCTTTTCCTGAAATAGCAGAATTTAAGTGTACCTTGTGACATTTTGCAGCATCTAAGATGGTTCCACACCCCATCCTTATTGGCTCAAACTCAACCACAATTTTCATTACCTCACTCAGATACTAAGTGGAGACAAACATTTCTACGGAGTCCAGCTTTGCCATGTTTTCCCCTAGTAGGGCTCCTGTGCCTTCAAAAGGAGCATGGCTGAGATTTCTAACAGGTGCAGCTTTTCCCATCACTGTCAGAAAAGCTGCAGCTGTTATACTTCCTTCCTGCCATGCACATGTAAAGGCCATAGAAGCCCTGCCAGAATGAGGGGGCAACCTTATGTAGAGCCTAGGAACATCAAGGGTCCATGAGCTGCCGACAAACAAGTAGTATTAACTTTTCCTACCCTGGCTCTGTCTGTGCCTTAATAGCAACCTCACATGAAGAATTAAACAAGTGAAGCCTTTCCTTAGAGGGAGATAAAGTGAAGGAAAGAAGCCTCCAAAGAATCAGGATCCTAAAGGCAAGGGAACCTTGGCCAATAAACTGACTGGACATTAGACTTCCAGGGTCATTCCATAAAAAGCTCCTACAGGAGCATCTTCTGCCTTCCTGTAACAATAGGATAAGAAAAGCATTATCCGGTTAAAACCCATATTAATTCTATCCTTAACAGTTCATTAGATCTCTTGGTCTTGAGCCCCTAGCATAGCATCCTTGGGTGATTGCCAGGAGCTGGTGTCCTGGAAGGGCCCACTAGTACCAGCACTTGTTCTGGGCTTGCTGAAGGTGGGAAACCACCATCTAAAACTTTCCCACAGATTTAAATGCCTTGTTAGGGCATGATGTAATCGCAATGGTGGCTGGCTTGCAGCTGCTTACTGGAAATTGTGGTGCTGCCAATGCCAAGCCATTTTTTAATTTATCTTTTTGAAGATGAGGGGATGCATGCAGCTGCTTGGAAATCTTCATGATCTAACATGCATGTGAGGTGACAAATTTCACAACCTATTTGAACAAAGTGGCTGCATTAACCAGATGAAGCAAGGCAACCCATGACTCAAGCCAGGCCTGGCTTACTCTGTATGGAAGTCTAGCTGCTTGGGCAGCTACATCAAGCTTCACTTTGCCTCCCTTCCCTCCCTCTGTGGTACTTGGCTTCTCAGTGCATGTACCACCATTACTAGAAGACTGGGCTTGACTTCTTCCTCAGTTTGCCAAAGCCTCACCTCCCTCCTCCTTTTTGGAATAGAACAGCCAACCTCTTTAAGTTTCAACAGAGTACACAAAGTGAGTTACCAACCTGACTGAAGGGTCTTACACGTACTGCTACTTTCACACTGTCAAAACTTGGCATGCTTTGTTGCTTTAATTCTTCCAGGAAATTCTGAACCAAAAATATAGAGTGCAACCATCAAGTTATCTTCAGTACCATGCTTTGAAAAATAATAATGGTAGAGTGAAGCCTAATACAACTGTATGTTTCTAGACTATTCAATTATTAATGTTTACTCATTACCTGTATGAGTTACCTGATAAATTATTTCTAAGAGGAACTCCAGTTGGTAATGTTAACCTGCAGTGTGCATGCACCTGAATATTGGGAGTCTTTCGTGAAATTCCATTTGAATTCATTCTTCATCTACATTTTGTTTTTCTAACAATTTGGACCATAACTTTGATTCAACCTGGCTTTACTTTTTCTTTACTGAAGTGATGGGTAAAGCACTACAGAAGAATGCATATTTCCAGACAACTTTTATTTTACCAACATTATGGTAGTAGTTCTCTAGTAACCACAAAATCTATAAAACATGCGTCATTTCAAAATATCAAATTTTGAATCAGATTGAAGTAGGTGAAATCCCTGAAAATGTTGAGAACTGTGGTGAATAGTTGGGAGCACAGAAATATCTCAGGTGTTAGGGACTCCTGCTGATGATGCAGCAAATTGAAAGAACAATGAAACAATTGAGGTGAGATTTCGTTTTATAAACTGAAGAGCAGCTTTCCCAAGTTAAGACAAATACAAAAAATATTGCACAGCTTCAATACAATTGTTTACATTCCAACTTCAATAAAGTACATGTTCAATCAGGAGAGTAAGGATTCGTTTGCGATGGGTAAGTATTACCAATTCAAAACATTTTCTATAAATCCTAAAACTGCCAAATTTTAATTTTTAAAAACATTGCAAGATCAAACTGTTTTAAAAAAAAGCAAGTCAGCCTCCCCATTAGGGAGGCATCAGCAGTGGCAAGCCAGCACTAAAATCCCCTTTTGAGTTGTTCGCTCCACGCAGTCCCATTATTCTCTCTCAAAAATCTAGTGGACAATAATCATTGTTAAGTATACATTTTTATTTAACATTCCTAAAATAAGATGTATTTACATATAATATAAACGTATGAAGTGTTTTATAAAATAGAAAAAACTGCATTGACTGAAGAAATCACACTCCACATGGAGTTACTTATTGAAGACCTTTAGTTTTCTGAAATTTTACAATAATTTATATAAATTATCTTCCAAATTAGACAATTTTTTCCTTAATATTCCACACAATTCTGATGACTTTACAAACAATGGTGTATATTACACATTTTAAAAACAGTTATAGCATCTTCTTCCGAACAACTGGCTTTGGATAGCTAGATAGTCTCTTCTCTTTCCTACGAACAGTCTTTTGAGCAGCCTTTTCTGCTTTGTCCACAGATTCCCTCTGCTTGCCTTTTGCTCCATCTACTGGGGTGCCAAACGGAGAAATGAACTTAATTTCCATTGGTGGCGGTGACCAACTACCATCATTCCCTAGGACTCTGCAAAGAAGAGAGAAGAGAGGTTATGCTGACAAACAGTTTCTTTTTTAGGTGAATTTGACTTGAGACACATTGGTAAATGGAAGACCAAATTAATGCTGGTCTCTTTTGCTCAAAATTCCTCATACCATAAGTAATACCAAATGTCATCAATTGGCATTTTTGGTATACGACTACTTCTGAGACAACTCCCTCCCCCCTCTCGCACACCAAAACCCAAAACAGAATCATTGCATACTTGCTTGTTTTTGCTGATTTCGACCTCGTCGCTCTACTTCTTTTTACTTTCTGCTTTTCTAGTGACTCTATTGAGATGGCATCCTTTTCCTCTTTAATTGGCAGTTTCTAAGGACAAATGAAGAGTATTAAACATGCCAAAAGTGAAGGTGTATCCCTGTCTCATATTACCCATGATTAGAATTTACTTGAGTTCAAAAATGGGTACTTCGCCTACGAACCCATAGGGGTCTTGTAGTTGTTTATAGTTAACACAATGCTACACAATTGTTACTTAAAACATTTGTTTCCAGCCTTTCCAACCAATTGTTGAAGGTGGCTCATGTTAAAATTATAAAAAGCCTTAAAAACACAAAACAGTATACAGCAGAGGAAGCCGGGGGTTAGGACCAGGAGTAATAGTGCCAAGCCAATCTATCCTCATCTTTTCTGCTTATCACTAGTGATGTGGGGACCCTTCATGGAGATGAGCTGGGAAATGGCCATTGTTCCATGAATACACAGCTAAATGATTCACAGAAAACCCTGATTTAGTCCATGGAGATGAAAATATGTATTAAGATTAATCTTTTGCTGCCCCATGTTATTTGTCATCTTGGCTACTGCCCCTTTAAGAATGAAGACTGCAAACATTTTAACTGCCTCTGCCTATCCAATTAGTATAGCTTCAATTAAGTCCCTGCCAATTGAGATTTGACAAGGTATTTCAGAAAAGGTAGTGGGCCTGCAAACTCTAATTGATTAATATAAAGCAAGCTGGCACGTTCCAAATGTGAGGGTCCTCCTCCGGATGCCCACTCTGAGGGAGGCTCGGAAGACAGCAACAAGGGAGAAGGCCTTCTCAGCGGTGGACCCCAAGAGATAGCACCTGCAGGAGAAGGAGGAACCATTGTCCGGGAGAGAGGGAGTGCCTGTGGCTCCTGCCACCACCACTATCATCTCTGCCTGTGGACCTCTGTCGGAATCCTGCTCCCTACAGGACCAAGGCCTCAGGTACTGAGCCAGCTGTTGCTGACAGCCTCCACCTGCCCTCTCTTTGGAAGGGAATATATAAGCTGGCTGGTTGAGGCAGTGGGTCTGCCACTTGGTGGGGACCCCTCTGAAGGGAGTGACAAGGGGCCTACCCCCTTTTCGGGCAACTGTGTGTGTACATGTGAATGTTTTGTGTGTCTGAGCTATCCTACATGTTGTGACTGAGATCCAACCATCCCTCAGGTGAGAGCTGAGGGGTGGGGGCAATAGGCTAGGTTGAGAGACCAGCTATAGCCTGAATGATAGCCTTGGGCGATTGTACAATTGTGGAACGTTGCTTGAGAAGGGATTTATACTAGGCCTCTTCTAATTTTAGATTGGTACTTCACTCTTTTATGGGCCTGGCTTACTGGCCTGGCTTACCTGTCTGATAGTACTGGCTTTTGTTTTGTTTTATTGTTTGTATATGTGTCCAGGTGAATCCCAGGGAAAGGGAGAGGAACGGGATGCCCCTATTGGTGTAATCTCAGGCAAAGGGAGATATGGCGTTGGGGGTTGGACACGTCAGGTAAGGGAAAGGTGGGACAGGTATATGAAATCCGTTCCATTTTTCAGTCCTTCCTCCATGTCTCAAGATCCAGGTTGCCTTATCAGCCCACTCTCTGAACTGCTTGTGCTGCTTCTGAATGCCAGGCCAGTCTCACAATAAAACAATCACTATCCATGACTTGATTGTAGATGAAAGGACTGACTTAGTGTACATTACTGAGACCTGAGTGTAGTGAATCTGCCTCAGCTCTGTCCACTTGGTTACCTGGTGCAGCACTACCCTAGATTGGAGGGCTAGGGGGTGGGGGAGGCTGCCATTCATAAGGATTCCACCTTCCTCACACCGGTCTTGAAGGTTTGTACCTTGTGCTGGGCCAAAGAGACAGTACAGATAAACGGCTGGTGCACTGCCACCCTGCTGACCAGCAGTCTCCCTGCCCAAGTTGGCAAGGACTGTAGTTTGGGGGGGACTTCAACATCCAGGACCTGCTCAGGACTTCATGGCTACCATGACAAACATTGTTGAGCTGACATGTGGCAGGATATACCCTAGACCTGGTTTTTACTGTTGTGTGTTTATTTGTTGTTTCAACCATCATTGTCATATCAACTTTACAAATGTTTTTACTGTTGGCTGGATGGGGGATGATCTGGTTTTAGAGGGCCTTTCAACAACCCTGCTGTCATGGACAGATCACTTCCTTGTGAAATTTGGTTTGCCAGTAGCAGATCCTCACTCTAGTATAGCTAGAGTCACCAGATACAAAAGAGTGCAGGGCTCCTGCAGCTTTAACTGTTGTGATGAAGAGGGAATTTCACCAGGTGCTGCATGCATACAAATGACACCTGCTGAAATTCCCTTTTCTATGCAACTCTTAGAGATACAGGAGCCCTTTCCTCCTTTTCATATGGTTACCCTAAATAATACAACACATATCACCTCTAGGCAGCCACTGGCTATTCTGCTGGGGATGATGGGAGTTATTGTCCAATGCATCTGAAGGGCTTCAGGTTGGACAGGGTTCATATAAAGCAGGGGTAGTGGTGGGGGCTGCCTTCTCCAAAATTGAGAGAAAGGGCCCTTCCCTGAAGAAAAAAAAAGCTTTCCCTAGCAGCTACACAATGCCCAAAGGGTCAAAATTAGCTTATTTGCAATTTGACTTTTTTTTTAGCACTCTGTACCCAGACTTCCTGCCACTCCTAATGTAAAGTAAGCCTATGCGGCAGGGCCTTGCTATTTACTGTTTTACTCTGTACAGCACCATGTACATTGATGGTGCTATATAAATAAATAAATAAATAAATAATAATAATAATAATAATAATAATAATAAGAGACACTCTTTGTCTGTAATAGGCTATTTTTTGGTAATGAAATGATGATACACATTGGAGCGAGAGAGCTGGTGGGGCAGCCGTACTACCAAAATACTGCCTAGCTCTTGTTCCCGGGCAGCTGAACGCCTTTGGCGTAAGACCAGGGACCGGGCAGACTTTGTCCATTACAAATTTGTACTCTCCTCTTTCTCTTCTGCCATCACACTGGCCAAACAGCAGTACTACTCAACGCTGATCCAGTCAAACGCTAGGCATCCTCAGCGGGTCTTTGCGTCCTTCAAGTCTCTTCTGAAGCCTAATCCGCCATCTCTCCCCGCCTCTCTGTCTGCTAATAACTTTGCCTCTTTTTTCAATGCTAAAATCCAAACTATCCGCTCTGATCTGGCCAGCTCTGCTCCTCTTCCAGTTCCTGCTCCTCATCTGTCAGCTCCTCCTGCAAATTTCTCTGCGTTTTCTTCGGTCTCTGCGGATGAACTGTCTACAATACTGCGCTCTTCGAAGCCTTCCACTTGTTCTCGTGATCCGATTCCTTCTCGCGTCTTTATTAATCTTATTCCTGCTATCCTCCCTTCCTTGCTACATATTATTAATCTTTCTCTGTCGTCTGGTTCATTTCCTTCTGCTTTTAAACATGCTACAGTCTCTCCCATTCTCAAGAAACCTACTCTTGATAGGCTATCTCTATCTAACTACCGACCTGTCTCTTTGTTGCCGTTTGTTTCAAAGATCCTGGAGCGTGCGGTCTACTCTCGCTGTCTTGACTTTCTTTCTAGTAACTCTGCTTTGGATCCATTTCAATCTGGATTCCGTCCTCTGCATTCCACCGAAACAGCCCTTACTAAGATCACCAATGATCTCCTTACTGCCAAGTCTAAAGGCCATTATTCCGTTCTTATTCTCCTTGATCTAACTGCAGCCTTTGACACGGTTGATCATGATCTTCTCTTAGATTCCCTTCATGACCTTGGATTTTGTGGCTCTGTCTATAACTGGTTTGCCTCCTATCTAGCGGGTCGCTCTTTCAGCGTGTTGGCTAATGGCAGCTCGTCTTCCTCCTTTCCCCTTTCAGTAGGGGTTCCGCAAGGCTCGGTGCTTGGCCCGTTGTTGTTTTCCTTATACATGTTGCCCTTGGGCAAGCTTATTCAATCTCATGACCTCCAATATCATCTGTACGCCGATGATACACAACTATATCTGTCATCTCCGGAACTTTCTCCTGATGTTCACGATCGTATCTCGGCATGTCTTTCAGATATCTCAGCTTGGCTGCTTCATCGTCGCTTGAAGCTTAACATGGCAAAGACTGAATTGCTTGTTTTTCCTCCTAAACCTTCTCCTCATCTCTCATTCTCTCTTACTGTCAATGATGTTACGCTTACTCCGGTCAAGGAAGCTCGTAGCCTTGGCTTTATCTTCGACTCCTCGCTCTCCTTTATTCCTCATATTGAGGCAGTAGCTAAATCTTGTCGATTTTTCCTGTATAATATTGCCAGGATTCGATCATTTTTGTCTGTCTCTTCTGCCAAGACGCTTGTTCATGCACTGGTTATTTCACGGTTGGACTACTGCAACCTTCTTCTCTCTGGCCTTCCTTCTTCTCACATCAGTCCGTTGGTTTCTGTTCACCACTCTGCCGCAAAGATCAACTTCTTGGCTCGCCGCTCCGACCATGTTACTCCGCTTCTGAAATCTCTTCATTGGCTTCCAATTCACTTCAGAATCCAATATAAACTTCTCCTGTTAACCTTCAAAGCTTTTCACGGTCTAGCTCCTTCCTATCTCTCCTCTCTCATCTCACACTATTGCCCCGCTCGTGCTCTTCGCTCCTCTGATGCCATGTTTCTCGCCTGCCCAAGGGCCTCTACTTCCCTTGCTCGGCTTCGTCCATTTTCGTCTGCTGCCCCTTACGCCTGGAACGCTCTTCCAGAACATTTGAGAACTACAAGTTCAACCACAGCTTTTAAAGCTCAACTAAAAACTTTTCTTTTTCCTAAAGCTTTTAAAACTTGATGTTGTGCAGACTTCTACTGTTACTTTCTACTGTTAGTTTTTCCCTACCCTGTGCCTGCTTACCCTACCCTGTACCTGTTTGCATTCTCTTCCCCTCCTTATTGTTTTACTATGATTTTATTAGATTGTAAGCCTATGCGGCAGGGTCTTGCTATTTACTGTTTTACTCTGTACAGCACCATGTACATTGATGGTGCTATATAAATAAATAATAATAATAATAATAGCTCTCGATTCCAAATGTTTCTCTGTAAGGGCAGAATCCATAGATGGGACTCCAAGAAGACTACAAAGACTTAGCAGAGAATGGATAGCGTGCTCCTGGTTCTGCTGGGATTCTGGAAAAGCAGGAATGAAGTGGGTTCCCACCAAATCAAGCACCTGACTGAAGGTACCATCACAAATAACTATTGGGTCTGATAAAGGATGAAGCCAAATACTTTGCTACCACAGAGTTGCAGTGTGGAAGTTATTATGGTCCCTGACACTGCAGAACAATGTGTGAATGGGGGGGAATGGCAAGAAGGGGGCGGCACCACTATCCCAAACGCTGAAAAAAATCAAGTGCCAGAAAGAGCAGCTAGCTTCTACCTGGCTGCATGGGCCTCATGTGTTCTAGCTACGAAATTAGGCACAGGCCGTTAACCAAAGGGACCGATTTATATTTATAATCTCCCCAGTGGTTCGGAGTGCCATTTAAAAGTGATAAAGAGTTCTGTGGCACTTTAAAGACTATAAACAAATGTATTGCGGCATAGGTCCTCATAGGCTGCAGTCCACAAAAGCTTCTGCCACAATACATGTGTCAGTTGTTCAGGTGCCACAACAATCTTTCTTGTTTTGCTGCAGACTAACACATGCACCCCTCTGAAAAACAGTACTAATATTTAAAAATATAACTCCATGTACACTAAAGACCAGCCCAAATCAAGAAGTTTAACTGCTACTAAAAGATAACAAAGTTTCACAAGTTATGGAAGAAGTCAAAGAAAATAAATGTAGGATACCGAAGTCTCAGAGTATCAGAATTAATTTTTAGTGATCCCTAAGCAGCTGCTGCTCTACTTCAATAAAAACATGTGGAAAAACCTCCACCAGCAAGTATTGTTCCACTAGAAACTTGGTTTGCTCTCTTCAGATTTTTGAAGGAACTGAGTATGGAAGGGAGGACCACAAGTTTTACTTACCAAATCTTCCACAATCCTTGAAATACTGGACGCTTGTTTTTTCCTGGACCTCAAAACAGGGGGTGAGAAGACAAACTGAGATGCCAACCCTGCATCTAAACCTTTGAGCTGCACTGGCGTCACTGCTTGTTCACCTAATATTAAGAAGCACACGTTTACTTTTGAACTAGACATACTACACATACAATTTAAGCTGCAATCCTGCATCTAGAGCAAGTGGAGAGCAGGGTGTGGAGCAGCTTTCCATACAACCCCAATTTAAGTGTCCCTCTGACTCTTGGCATAGCAAAGCCTTGTTAGGTCTTCAAGACACAGCAGGCTGTTCACTTTACATGCTGACCCTTTGAGGTTTGCATGCTGTAGTATCCAACAGTCCACTCTTGCACAGATCCCTAAGTAAAAGTCTGCTCCCACTTTTGTTGAGAATAGCCACACCTTGGAGAAGCAGGCAGCTGGATGTTCAGGCAGCTACACTGCAGTGCTCTCAGTAGGGCAGTGGTCTACTAGGCATGCAGGTGATTGCAGGTGGGGGAGAGGGAAGGTTAAACTCTGTACTATATTCTCTGCTTGGCAGAGTTGAGGTCTGTGTTTGATGCTTATACGCCCATTATCTCCTCCCCCACCTTTTAAACAAGACTTGCTGTAAGTACTTTAGGGACTTGATTATACAAAGGTAATGGTTTCAGAAAACCACATGTGGGCAACTTGTGGTGCTCCAGATGTTTGGGCCTACAACTCCCATCAGCCCTAGCCAGCATAGCCAATGGTGAGAATTGTAAGCCCAAACATTTGGAGGGCCACAAATTGCCCATCCCTGCACTAACCCAAATGTAGATTCCTATCCAATTTAAGCCCTACTGAATGGAGAAACTATCTTTCCCAAGTAGGAAAAAAGGGGCAATTCTGATTCCATAAGTACACTGCTTGTTTTCCAAATGTTGACTTTTACATGTAGTCTTAGAACCATTTCACATTAAAAGAGGATACAGCTCCCTACATTTCCACAGTGTGTCAATTACATTGTCATGACCAGGCCTGTTCCCCTTAGGGTGGGGGAAGGAGTTTCGGGCTATCAATCGGAATCAGACTCTGAAGCAGAAGAGACAGGGCAAGAAATGTACCAGCCTACATGGGAAGTGGGGGAGGTGATTCTCCCAGGCTCTTCACCAGTTGGGGATGAACTCTCAAGAGACCTTATCAGTGAAAACGTTAACAACTCACAGCCTGTGGGAAATCAGCAACCTTCAGAGGGGGAAGGGACTTCAGAGTTGGCTGATCCTAGAGTCAGCTGCAGACTCAAATGGGTGGAGCTAAAAGAAGGCAAGACGTGGTTGGCTTGGCTAGCTTCTCGTCAAAGCCTTCTCCAGAACAAGCCTCCTTGAAGTTAAAGAGACTTGAAGGAAAAAGCTTTCCCTTTTGTTGAAAGAACAACTGTCTCGCTTAGTTTAGCCAAGTGGTAGCCTAGAAGAAAGTTCCTAGGGTTTAATTTCTCTTGAGGTGCAAAGAGATGTTCATTTGCTTAATAAAGCTTCGTAGATTACTTGGCAGACCTCTTATTTGTCTCGCATTTCGGTGGGAGGGCTTGGCCACATGACATACATTTAGGTTAGAAGAAGTTGCCTCTGAGCTTCTCTCTTTCCACTGCAATTACTTTGGGGACAAATGAGGGCATGGCCCTCTCTTCATCCCCACAACACACTCTTTATGGAAAGTTTGAAGGACAACAGGATCTGAGAAAAGCACCACAGGAGTACATTGTTATTTAATTCAGTCCTTCCCTTCCCCTGCTAGTCATGTTGCTGAGCTCATTGCACTCTAGAGGGTTTGTTGTCTGAGCCCAATTCCTTACAGTCAATTTGGAGATACGGAGTTTCTATCTCCCTTTGGTTCAGAAGCAACCATGGCTGGCAGGGATGAATTGGCTGTCTTCTTCAGGCAACTCAATTTTTCCATCTCCCCATGGGGTGAGTTCGTATCAACACACTACCTTCAGCCATGACAGATATTCCACAGCCCCACAAAGAAAAGTTGTATGAGTAATTCTGTTCCCCCTTTTTCTACTAGAGTATGCGAGTCTATCATCTTTAAATATAATCAACATTTCCAAACATGTTTGCCTTTTACCTCCTCATGAGTGTTAAGACATTAATGATGCATTAGTGAGCAATTAGAAAATAGAATTTTCTCCCAGCCAGGCTGGCTTGGCACCAGCTTGATTTTAGCTTTCCCTAATTTATACCAGATATCACATTCTGCACATGGCTTGCTGGGAAATCTATTTGGAAAAGGTACAACCTACTTTAAGCTATAAGCCCTCCACCTATAGCATGCAACCAATAACATGCAGCAGTCTTGCTGGAATAAAAATCCCCAGTATTTCTCCAGCTCTGATTTTGCTCAATTTCGTGAGCATGAGGGTTCGACTGGTCTGTAAACAACTTATTTACCTCAAAAAAATTCAAATACCTTTAGTTTTTTCTGTGAGCTTTGTAAGCGGAGGTGAAAAATAGAAGGCTTCATTTACATCCAAGTAGACGCTCTGTTTCACACTCTTTTTGCTGTATCTGGTCCTTTTAACATGACTATCATGGTGTGCCAAAGTTTTCCCTGTTTCACCAAGTCTCAGTTTGGTCACATCTGTGGATTGCAATCCAAGTATATTATCAGTTGATTGTGCCAAGTGTTCCTCCTCCTCTGTACCTTCCTCAGAAAGAGATGGTAGCTGTGTCTTCTTTCTAATTGATGTCATCTTAGACTGCCTCCTTGCCGAAGCCACTGTGTCACTTGGCTGAACAGAGTGTTCTTCCAGATTAGATCTTTCTGTATCTGTTTTCTCTACACTTGCAGATTTAACTCTTGTAGATTTCCTCTTTGTGGTGTCCACTGCAGACTCCTCTAAAGAAGGTAAACATCCTGTGCTTGTAGACAGGTTCAACGTCCCACTCCTAGTATTTCTTCTAGTAGCGACAAAGGATTTAGTATCTGTCCGAGGAGGAGGAGACAACAAAGACAAGTCCAACAGTGAATTTGCTGAAACATTTAAAGGATTCTTTCTTGGTCTACCTCTTTTACGCTTTACAGGCAGCTGTTCAGTAAGCTCAGGCCCTCGGTCAGAAACAGTTTCTGATACACTTCTGCTTCGTGTTCTCTCTTGTCCAGTTGGTACAGATAAATGTGGTTCACTTAGCTGGATGTCATGCTCAGAAATCGTTTCCGCTAGACTGGACTTTCTAGATCTACCCCTTCTGACTGGTGTAGATAATGGTAAGTTCCCAGGTTCAGTTTCTGTTTGAGCTATTACTTTCAGTATGCCATGTTTTTTCTGCCTTCCTCTTCTTGGTTTTGCACTCGGCGGCTGTTGATGGGGTTCCACCTCCTGATCTGAAATTACGTTTTCTGCAAGATGGAAAGCAATGGTTTTTAGTTTCCTTGCACTTTTAGGATTGAGAGTCATTTGTATTGTATGGTCAATGATGAACTGACTACCTTCTTGATCCCCTACTAAACTTCTTGTCATTCTAGCAGTCCTCCTGCGAGCAGAAGGCGGCTGCTCATTTGGATGCTCATGAGGTTGTGATGCAAGCTCCTTTGGTTTTCTAACCCCTCTCCTTTTAGTAATGGTTGCCTGAAACTCCTGAGCAATGGGATGAACATCTGCCGATATTTCCAAGTCACACTCCTTTGTTTTGATGGCATCTCTGACTGGAAAAGCAATAGCCTGGCGTGTTTGCTGTTCTTGAGGTCCTTCTTCAGGATTGAAGGGAAGGCTTTCAGGGATGTCTGAAGTCTCTCTCGCTCGTCTAGCACTTCTCCTTGGCGTAGGCAGTACCAACAGGTCTGGTTTATCCATCTTTGTCAATGGCTGATCATCAGATAATGGGACATTTACACTTTGTGTTGCCTGCTCTGTGCTGGTACTAGACATCACCAAATTTTCCACTTGACTTAATTTTATATCTTTATTTGTTTCGAGAACATTTTGTAGAGGAGCCTCAGGGGAACTTAATGCCTTGCTTATGCTTTGATGAAGAGATTGTTCCACTACTTCAGCTGAAAATTCTTTACTTCTTGTATCTTTGATTACATCTAACACATTTTCAGCAACAGCCATCTCAATAGGTTCTTCAGTATTCTGCGATTTCTGATCACTAGTTACTGTGGATTCTGAATTTGTAGCAAGTTCTTCGTTGTTACTTCCAGCACTATTCATGCACTCACCCTCTGATTTTGGGCTAGCTGATTTAAGAGGAAAAGTACTCAATACAGTAGAGTCTCCTATCTCAGCTTCTTCATCCCCTTCTAATATTAAAGTAAAGTTGTTTGGAGACAGAAGATCTCCATCTCCTTCAGTAAAGGAAGATTCATCAGCATCTCTATCAAGTAATTCACATGTGACCTGCTGCTCTATATTGTCACAGCTGTACTGAAATTTGAGATTGCTTGAGGAGCACAGTTCATTGTATGGGAACGCCTCCACTATAGCTTCTGAAACTTGTTCCTCGTGTTTTCTGTCTCCAATAAGCTAAAAATAGAAAGCATATATTAATTCTAGTACATAACATATTTCAGGAAATGTAACAATGTAACATCAGCCGTACTTCAATTTTTAAAGGAATAATCAAACTAACAGCTACATTCCATGAATTAGCTATTGTCTGAATTAGTTATTTGTACATTGTTCTACATGGAGGCAGTATGGGATCACATTGAGGATGCAAGATCTGTCCCCAGAACTTCCATGGATACAGCTGCCACTTCTGTTGCAATTGTTGCAAATGTATATGTCAATTGTTGCATGCACACAAATTAATAGGAAGCAGCAGCTGCACCCATTAGTACTCTGGGGAAGAAATTACTTCCTCCTAGAGCTGCTTTGTCAGTGCTGCTCCAAGTCCTACTAATATCAAAACCAATTGATATTACTAATTGATATTACTGCTCCAGTCCTACTAATATCAAAACCAATTGATATTACTGCTCCAGTCCTACTAATTGTGCCTTTTCAGGGCACAGTCCTATGCATATTTAGACTTTAAATTTTACTTACATTTTCAATATTAGATGATGTTTTTTCTGGCAGGATTACTGTATCTTCCTCTCTGATTGCTTCTTCTGTTCTATCTTCATGTATTGCTTCTCTTTCTTCAAGTTCATTTTTGGAATGAATACTTGCAACATCTTCACTATCAGGAATACTGATAACAGCTGAAAAAAAGGGGTTTCTTCCCATTATTTATCCAACTTTATTGTTTCCTCATCAAAACTCTTTACTAGTTACTGTTATCCTGATGAGATTCCTTAACTATATTGAAGGAACATTCTAAGCTTCTGTTCACCTTTGCTTGTTAGAATCAAAACAGCTTAGATAGTTGTGACACACAGTGCTTCCCAGCTGTAAATACTAAACTATCTATGTACAAGTACAGAGCAGGACATTTATCTATACGGAGAATATGCATCCAACCACAATTGATGCACATTTAAGTTACAGTAAACAAATAATTCTGCTGTATCTTTAAGTCCAGGTGAAACAAAATGAGACCATTATAGCTTTTGCAATGTACCACCACGGAATTCCTATTTCAAAAAATGGAATGTTATCTTCTCTTAAATATATATTGTGCTAAGAGTTCATTACATCGTTCTCAACATTTCAGACAACTATAGACCTGGTCTGGATGTAAAACAGGCAATTCCTGGGTTGTTTAATCCAGAAATTGCAGGGACAAGCTGAGTGTGCAAGCTGTATGCTTGTCATCTCCACTTTTAATCAACAACCTATTAAAAAAATCCATTACTATATTGTTCTGTGACATCCGAATCCAGGAACTCTGGGTGCTTTATAGGTTAAGCAACCCAGAGTTAACCCAACAACTACTGGTTTGTTGTTCCAGATTAAGACATCTCAGAACAACCTAGGAACATGGGTGTTGATTAAAAGTCTCTGCAATTCCTGGGTTAAACAACCCAGGAATTGCCAGCGTTACAGTTGAACCAGATCACTAGCCCTGCATACAGGGGCCTGTTGTACACACACAATATGCTACACATATGCGGTGTGGTTTTTGTGTAACTTTACTCTGCTTCTTTCAAAGCACTGTTACAGGTTCACATTCAAGACCCACACCCCTATGAAAAAGACAGGTGAAATATCTGTTTCCACACTGTTCTGGACATTTACTATGAAAATTAGGGAAGATGGCCTCAGACTGTGGATGAATTTTCTAGGAAGAGATCTTAAGGAACAAAATATTTCTGTGTATTACTATAGCTCCAAGACTCATCCTTTTTCTAGAAGATTCTGTACCAGCAAAAAAGTTCATGTATAAAAACAAATTCTTCTAAAATCTCAAGCTTACAAGGGAGATGTTTCAGCTGACCAAGATTCATTTGGCTAGTTAACTTTCAGTTCTAATTAAATTATAGGTTCAAACTAATCCTAAATAAGAACATTTCTGAAAAGGTACAGTTTAAAAATATGCAGATATGTAATAATGGCCAAACTTCAAGTTTGTACAGAATAAGCTTAAGTTCCTCCACTGTAACATGACCTAAGTTATACAATAGCACTGCAAAATGTGAGGCAGCATTAGCAGAGTCATCAAGCATAGGGGCAAATGCTTCTTTGGGGTATATGCTTACACTAATCCTTTCATACAATTAAAACAGTGGCGTACTAAATAGTTCAGAAGCTACCATATCAATATATAAAACAAACACACCAGGCTTACAAAATTTTAAACACTGTGTGCATCAAAGGCACACAGTGGCCTAGTTTGCACATAACAACAACCCAGAGTATGGGTTTCTGTTGATTGTGGGTGTTTGTTCTGAGTGAATGCTGCACTACAGTTTAACTATGGATTGCTAACCACAAACAGCCCTGAAAGCGAACCCATGGTGTGTTGTTAGATGCGAATTCCGGGCTGTTAACAGCCCATAGATAAACCATAGAACAGGGTTCATATGTAACAACACCCAATGATTCAACCACACGTAGTTTGGGTTGTTCCTATATGCGAACTAGGCCAGAGAATACAATCACACACTTCTAGCATTTCAAATATCTTCCACTTCTAACAGAAGCTAGGAAAAACACTTTTATATTTGTATAATTCAAATATACATACATTCAGAATCTGCTCCTACTGGCTCCAAGGCTTGTGTACTTGTATCAGCATGGTGACTGTTGTCTTCCTGCAATGGTGGCATGCTGGATTCTAGGACATCAGTTTCACTTTGTACACAAAGACAGACATATTCACATATGCAGTTGAATAAAATGAATTTAAAACAGCTTCTTTACGAAGGCCATTAAGATAGTTCTTTCCCCCCACACATCTTAAATCAGTACAGCTATACTTATGCAGTACTGCAAGAGATACAGCAAAACCAGTTCTATGGAAAAGTCTGGAACCTACCATTTTGTTCTATATAAAATTGTAACTATTCATGTGATCCATGTGAAGATATGGCTAGCTAAAGTCTGCAATGTGAATTATTCTGTATATTCAATTAACAGTTCAAGCTTCAATAAGCACCTGTGCTCAAGTACCACTCACCTAGGTACAAGCCCCAGTGAACTCAGAACTTAATTTCAAGAAAACAAGTGTAATCACTATTGGCATCACTCAGAATCACAAAAACCAGATAAGCACAACTGGCCTAAGGAATAAATGTCTTGCTAATTTAAAAGAACAAACAATCACAACAATTAGGTATCATCACAAGTTGTCAATCTTTCTAAAGATTATCAAGGCTCAGGAAAACAACGTACAACGATCAGCATGCTGTTGGGAAGAGTATATGATTATAGAAACAAGAACCAGAACAGGACAAATATTACAACCAAGGGCGCAAAATGGTGCTCCTCCACCTGTGGCCCTCTTTCCATCAAGCATCATATTCACAAGAGCCAAGAAACGGAACACAGAAATAAAATTTTAATGGCTTAAAGTAGGGAGGAGCAACATGCAGTCCTGCCATGCCCACTGCCCACCAGTATTTTAAAGCAGTTTTTGTTTTTACAAAGCAACAAAATGGCACCTGGGGTGGCCATTTTAAACCCATTTTGATCCTTTTAGTGCTGTGTAACTACCATGGAGCCCCAAACAGTAAGATTATCTTGAACAAGTTAATTTGTCCAGAAATGTCATTATGGACATTTCGTGTTTAAAAGTTAAAAAAAAAAAAATCAGTACTATGTAGGGGTGGAGGTGACCCACAGGAGAGGTCCAGGAGCCAAAAACGTCCCCAGGATCTCTTGAAGCTGCTCAGCCGTAGTTTAAAGCAAATCATTACACATCTATTATTTTCAGTATATAGTTAGCATATTCACCTTTCATTAGATGGTGTGAAGGAAACTACAGTGTCTTGGATAGCAGTCAAATGATCCATTACAAGTACTCCATCAGGAAGTGAGCCATATTTCTTGTCCTCCTTTTCAGGGAACCCTATGGACGGCAGAAGTTACACAATTAGCATCTGTTTATTCTCACTGTTTTTTTTAAAGCAATGCATATACTTTAAAAAAAATAACCCACCCCCACCCCCAATTCAAGAAGAATCCTTGGATTTTATTCATTGGAATTCAAAAATGCTTATTTCTATTATACTGAAATTTGAATCAGAATCAAAATTAAAAGTTTTGGCTTGGCTTAGTTGACAACCATTGTTTTTTGTTTTCACTGCTGTTCAACAATCTCTGGCACATACAGAGAAATGAAAGCAGTGTCTTTTCTCATTTTGTGCTAGATTTGGAGCAGGCAGGAACAGCACAGCCTGTTTCTATCTTCTTCAAAAGCCAGTGTGAAGGTCAGATACCGGCTCCACTTCTCTCCAGAGCTTTCTGGAGATTTCAATGGGGAGGGGTTGGTGTCTTGTAGCTAAAACAGGGAAAGATCTCTCCCCCTCAATGTGCAAAGAACTGAGAAAAAGAGAACCTTGTGGTAGCTATCCAAGGGGTTTGTCGACCTCTTATGATATTAAGATTTTGCACTTTTCCCCAGATGCACTAGAAAATCAATGTGGATTAACCTAAGAGATCTACTGCCAGAGGATGTTGTGATGGCTATCATAGATGTTTTAAACCAAATCAGAATTTAGCAATATAACAAGCGAGACCTGCAACAAAAGTGTTGCAGTGTATTCCTACCCACCCCCCTAAGAGAACTGTGCATGTTCATAGCTCTAAACAGCCAGGAACAGGAGTCACAATGCATTGAGCAGGGGGTTGGACTCGATGGCCTTAGAGGCCCCTTCCAACTCTACTATTCTATGATTCTGATTCTTGTAGGATCATGGGTGGCATGCAATTCAGCAGATTAGAAAGGCCACATATAGCCATCAGGACTAGTAGCCGTTCTTACCCTTCTTCTCCAAGAATTTGTCTAACCCCTTTGAAAGCCATCTAAATTGGTGGCCATCACTGTGCCTTGTGGTTGCGAATTCCATAGCTTAACTATGTGCTATGTGAAGCAATACTTCCTTTGATCTGTCCTGAATCTCCCATAATCAGTTTCATGGGATTACCCTGGGTTATAGATTATGAGAGGGAGAAAAATGCCTCCCTACCCACATTTTCCACACCAAGCATAATTTTGTACGCCTCTGTCATGTATCTCCTAAATTTCCTTCTTCCAAAGCTAAACAATCACAGCTATTGTAACCTTCCCTCCTAGGGGAGATGCTCCAGCCCCTTGATCATTTTAAATACCCTCTTCTGCACTTTTTCCAGTAGACACTTGGGCCTCCAGCAACAATGATGAATGTAGGAGAACCTCTAAATTACAAACCTGATCTTCCAGAGGGAGTGGAACCCTATCCAGAACAGACAATGAGTCTCTCTCCCAGACTTGGAGACCCATTGCATCCTCTAGTCTCAATTACTATCAACAACCTGTAAGCTTGCAGGTACCTAACAGGCAGTTTGGGGTGGGTGGCGAGGAGGGATTTGGAAAACCACTTTTAATTCAACAACTTTGATACTCCTACCTAGGGCTGTGCAGGGACTCCACCTCGGAGGCTGATCCGGAGCCTCCAAAGCAGCCCCGATCCGCCTTGGGGCTGCCTCAGGGGTTCCTGATCCGCCTTGGTGTCGAAGCTGAGGTGAAATTCGGACCCTCCAAGGCGTCTCGGACTTTTCTGGGTGCAGGCTGCGCAGCCAGCACCCAGAAAACTCTCCCCATTTACCATTTACCTAGTGCCTCCGCCGTCGCAGAGGGTGGAGGCACCAGGTAAGACCCCCTCCCCCCCTTCCCTGCGCCCGCTGTCGGCTTGCATCCGGCGGCTTCCACTCCGACGACACTGAAGCCCAGAAGTAGGCCATGGCCTACTTCCTGGCTTCAGCGTTCTCGAGTGGAAGCCGCTGGATGCAAGCCAGCGCCAGCGGCCCCAAGTAAGTGGGGAAGGGGGGGGCTTACCTGCTGCCTGGTGGCCACCACCATCTTTCTTCTGGCGGCTTCCGGTACCGCCGGAAATGAAAAGGAGTAGGCCACGCGATAACTTAAAATTGCACAGCCTATTCCCTTTTATTTCCGGTGGCACCGGAAGCCGCCAGAAGAAAGATGATGGTGGCAGTGACGGAGGCAGCAGGTAAGAAGACTAGTGGGGGCGGGCTCTGAAGTGGCCCGAAGCTTTGGAGCCAATTGGCTTCAGCTTTGGGCTGCCTTAGCCTTTGCCCAAACCGCCTCGGATCCAGTTTGGAAGGGTCCAAACCACCCCAATCCGCTTTGGATTCAGGGTTCGGATCTGAGGCAGTGCACAGCCCTACTCCTACCTACCTAGAATGTTCCTACTACTTATTTTCAGGTTAACCTGTTCTGCTTCCAAACTGATAAGCCCTTAGCATTCACAATGACAGGTTAAAAACAGAACTTTATGATTAGAGACAGTATGTCTCTGATTACTGGAGGCAGGGGTTGCCTGATGTCTTGCTCTATTTGGGAGTGTCTCTGCTCTGATCCACCAGGCAAGCCCATTCTTGTTAACTCCTTTCTATTATATCTGTAGACAACTAGATCACATAACGTACCAGCTGACTGTTCTACATCTGCAGATGTTTGCTGTTCCATTTGCAAAGGATCACTTCCCACTATCTCATTAGCTTCTCTTACAGTTGGTAGGACTACAATGTCTTCTGAGAAAAAATGAGCCGACTGAGAGGTTATGACGGTATCATCTCTGAAGTCAACTGGTGATTTTGCACCATGACGCTCCGAAGTAGTTTTGTCTGACTTAACAACAGTTGTATTAGTTTTTTCGGAAGGTTTAGTTTTATCCAAATGCTCGCTTTGTATGCATACTGGTAACAGGTCCATTTCTTCATGTGTTTCCTGAAGACTGTATGCCGAAAAGGAGCAAGTTTTTCCATTCTTAGCCCACATATCATCCATTTGAACTTCATAATAATCTTCAGAAGTAATTGCAGTGTATTTTGTTTTATGATCCATCATCTTGAAAGAAAAAAAAGGTCCAAATTATAGTAAGAAAGAGAAGTGAATAGAAAATTCTGGCCATGCCATGTTTTGACTGATGAAGTATACACTGAACTCCCTGGCCCACAAGAAACAACATATTTATATCAAAGTGACCAGTCCTTACATGCACACAAGAGCATTACACATCTTGAATGCATGTTATCTTGGGAGAGTGCAATGTGGGCATTCTTTAAACCTTTAACTGAAAGTCCTTCCATGGTTAAAAAAGAAAAGATAACCCCCAGACAGAACTTCCCCATTTTGAGAAACCTGCATGTCTTAACTAATGCTTGACTTGATTCTTTTTCAGGCCAACGCCACCTATGATGGACATAGGAGAAGTCAGGCTCAAATCAGCAACTAAACCAATCAATCTGAGTAGAAAAAGTGGACATCTTTTCCCTACTCCCTATAAAAATAGCTTAGCTGTCTCTAGACCTCAGCTAAAGGAACAGCGGGTTGTCATTCCACTTCTCAGCTACTAGATTTGTGCCTTTCCTGCAACTCTGGCTTGCTCCTTTGCTCTTGTCTGCAATTGGTTTTTTTTGCCAGGGGGCAATGCCAGGGAAATAATTTCAGCAAGAGCTCAGAAACAGCAGACTGTAAGAGGGTCTCTGGATCTGCAATTAACATTAAAGCGGGCAATGTGCACCTGCTTTGAAGCTTCAGGAAGAAAAAAAATGCAACAATGACAATTATATTGATGGACTTTGCCATTCACACTACGGCAGGGAAGTGATGGCTACAGTTGCCTCAAACTGAAGTCTTGAGATAATTACACAATAGCTACTGACCCAGTTCACACAACCTGTTTGAGAGTGTGTGGGGAGCGAATGAGCATGTTACTCCCTGCCTACTCCTGCTTTCCGAAACAACCCTGGGATGCCGTGTTCTTGTGTTGTGGTTATGACATCCGAACCCAGTACTGTGGTATGTTAAGGAAACTGGAAGCAATGAGCATGCAGGAGGCAGCACACTCACTCGCTGTTGCGCAGGCATAGGTAAGGAAGCAATCCTATGTCCTCCAGACAGATGGACAGAGAATTGTTCGTTCTCTGGACTCTGACCTTGGAGCTCAGAAATCATGCTCTCCCCTCCCCTCTCGTAGCCACTGTGGTTCTGGATACATCACTGTGTTCCGAAACAGTGCATGGAGACAGGAAAAGGGGGTGTTTGTGGGGGCAGGGAGGGGAGGAGACTAGGTGTGTGGCCATGTGACTTTTCCTATGGCCTCCTGAGCCTCCAAAGTACTGCTGCTAGATGGGCAAAATTGGCTGTCTAGCAAAAAAGTCGCCGCCGCCCCTCCAGGCGCCCTGCATTGAATACTCAGCAGCTTCATAGAATTGCACCCTACTTCTGGGGTAGATAACCCATAGATAACAGTCATGTGTGAACCTTGTCAGTGTGAATATGTTCTATGCAATTATGCAGCATACACAGGAGTTGGAATCAGAATCATTACCCAGACTCCCTAGACTTGCCTGTCATCTGCACATTAGACATCACATTTAGTTGGGGCCTATTCATGTAGAACCCAGTGAACTTGGCAAATTTCAGTTAGGCTCTTCTTCTTTTCCCCACCTCCAATTTGAAAAGCATCAAGAATAATTACATAGATCAGCCCTGTATGTGTTGGGCTCTACACATACCCCCCCCCCCACTCCCAATTAGAATCTGACAGTAAATGTATGGGTGTCAAGCCAATCTCGATCCCTACAGTGCTTATTCTGTTACAGTCACAACTAAATAGGGCTCAGACTGTTCTTTTCCAGTTTCGTTTTCTTCTGACCTACCCCAGCAGTCCATTGTAAAGCTTTGCTTTCTTCCATAAACGATATTTTTGTTTCTTTTGAACGTAACGTGGGTGTAATAGATCTTGCTGGAGATGCAGTTGGAGTAGCTAAAGGAGTAGTGCGAAGACTGGATCTCAAAATAGACTGAGGAGTAAAACCAGGGAAGCCAGAGGAAGATGTAGATGTCAAAGCTTTAGCTCTCTAAGGAGAGGAGAAAACATCTTAAAATGGGTGAACTAAAAATCCGCGTAGAAGCCCATCTTTATGTGGCGCTTCAACCTGTGAACCAAGCAGGTTCCTGAAACGTTCACAATTCTATATACCTTGACAACAGGGGGTGTTTCCAGTAATTTTAATTCTGGTGCTCTTGTAAAGTTCTTATGGAGTAATGTTCTTATGGAGTACTGAGGGTTGGAATGCAATGGACTAGAAAGCAAACAGGAAGCAGAAACTCTTGGTGACACCTGCAGACTACTTCCAACGGGTGGTGAATCAAGAGGAATAGGCTGGACCACCAAGTCAAGCAATCTGCAAATATTTTAAGCGTTGGGGAAAAATAAGTTCCTTTGTATTAGCAAACAGAAAGTGCTTGAGATATTTCCAGTTTTAAGATTTAAGTGTTTATCAATACATCACCACAGTTCACTTGCCAGGTTAGTTAATAGAAAACTTTCCCAAGCCCAGACCAGACATATACTTTCATTTTAAAACGTTTAATTCACACGTAAGACTTAATTCAAGGCAAGATTATGTTATGCCACACACCCCAGCTATTTGGTATGAACTCACTAAGCAACTCCCAACATATACTACTGTAAGCCATTATTGTTACTAATTTCAGTGGGTCAAGAAAGCACCCAAAAAATACAAAGAGCTAGTGAATTTCTAAGTGTACTTCAGACTATTAAACAATTTTACCTGGAACATTTTCTCAAAGTTTTAGTAACTGGCGTTCCAACAAATGGGTCTGGCAACTCTTTATCATTGCAAGGATCCACTCTAGATGGTTGTTCTTCGGTTCTGGATTTTGAAAGCAGGCAGAGACACCAAGTTCAAACAAGTCACTAAAATCGTATGTGCATTTATTTAAGTATTATTTCCCCAAAGTGAAATGAATTCGACAGAGGCAAGATAATTATGTAACATGTACTGCCTCCTTCTAATGCCCTTTTAAAACAAAAGCTCTTGCCTTTTTACCTGCATCTTTGACTTAATCCCGAGAGATGCAGAAGTTTAACATTTCATATGAGAGGTTATAAAATAAATCACACTGTTTAGTACATTGCTGAACTATGGGACTGTTTTAAGCCAAAGTTTGAATATTAAAATGCATATCTTTGGAACAGTAGCAATACAAGTCTATTAATTATGGCTATTAGGAGGAAAGTGAAGAATGAGGACAGTTGTTTTGATGTTCTTAATTTAGTATTGGCAACACAAATTACAATTAATTCCCTAAGGCAAGAAAAGTAGTACTTACGCATCATTTTGAAGTAACTTATTTTTCTGTTCGGTTCCCACCCATACCTCTCCAATTTTGGACAGTACATTATTGATGAAAGTTGCTTTTGTAACTACATTTCCTGTAGCAACTTGCTTTGCAACAGTTGATAATGGCTTTGGTCTCAAAACTAAGGGGAAAAAACAGGGAGAATCAACATTATCAACGTTTTAAAATAGTTTTGTAAAAGCTTCACCATTCCCACTGAAATGAAAGACTTACTTTCCCGCCTTAGTGAAGATGACAGATGGTACGGCTTGGCTCGCTCTACAGCTAACTTCCTTTGTACCCTGGGCAGAACTTTCCCATACTGGTCTAATATAGAATTTCTGGCAACTGATCTCTCTCTCCAGCGCGGATCACGGTCATTCTATTTAAGGGAGAAGGAAAGAGGAGTTCTAAATGAGCATTTTGTAGGAACAATTAAAACATGTCATTCCAATTAGGCTTTTTTTTTTTACATAGGCACCCAGAGTAAAATTATACCCATAAAACCTAAGGAGTGGCTATTACATGATCCGTATAGATCTGCATATTAATGAGTTCTTGATGCCAAGGTGATAAGAAAATTTGTCTGACTGATTTTAATACATCAACGCTACAGTGTATAAGCTCTGCGAGTGGATAAGTATGGATCAAGGAACACTCTTTTTATAAATAGATAGTACTATAAACTGCCCCTACATCCAAAATCCTCAGCTTATCTTGAGGATTCAGGAAAGAGAACTGCAAAAATTATACAGTGACTGGGCTCAGTTACAAATCTAAAATGGATTTCACTAGTTTTGTGACAAAGTGATTTCATTTTGAAAGTTGTGAGCTATTGGCAGCCAGAAGATATATTATAAGGAGAAGACATGTTGGAAAATTTGGGAAAGCAATTTGTATGACCAACTATTGAAATGCGTTTTTGTTCCTTACGCTTTCTTCTTAGGCTACTGGACATTATAATCTGATTTACCATATAGTTTGATAGGTAGGGGTAACTCAATGTACCAAAAGAAGGGCAGAAGTAGGAGGAGGGGAGCTTCATTACAAGATTTTTGTTATCCTGTAGGGTGGGGAACATGCAGTCCTACAGATGTTGCTGCACTGCAACTCCCATCATCCCAAACCACTGGCTATACTGGCTAAGGCTGATGGGAGCCCACCAACATCTCGAGGGTTACACATCTTGGCATCTACCGTAATTGCAATTGTTTTTCTAAGAAGTCTGAACTTACTTGTGAAATCTCAAAGACAAACAAACCGTTAAATATACATTTATGGTCTTGAAATCAGCTAGGGAATTGTACTTCTTAGAAGTCAGGCTTTTTTTTGGATGCCAGATGAAACAATGGCAATTAGCCAAAATGGTTTGTAGACATTTGCATGGGTATGTTTGAACACCAGGTGAACGCCATGCCAGTTTTAAGGCACTCATAAAGAACAAGCAACATTTTCAAGCTGTCTTGCTTTTGGCACATATGATACTGGTCAGTATAAATTAATTTGCTATAATGTACATTATGAACCAGAAGTTAGGCAAACACAAGTAGTATACTGTATATACATACTTGACTGCTTAAACTTACATGGTATGTCTATCATTAGTTTAGGGCTACGATACCTTACATGAGGAAATTTATACCACACATGTATGTTAAATCAGAACCTGAAAGTTAAAGCTTAACAAGCTATTTTTAGTACCAGGTGTGATCCCCTTTTCCCCAAACTGACTTGTGAATTTCACTTAAGTAGTTGTTCAAGTGTCAAGTACACTTTCAGATATATTTTTTAGTACTTAGTTTGAAATAGCATTCTTTTTTGTACAGCATATCAAAGCAAGTTTTCCAAAGTAAAAGCCGTTTAATTTCACCCATGCCCATCCGAATGTTAAGGTTTACCATGAGATTAGTCTTCAACGATTGATTCAACTGCAGTGCTGGAATATAGTTGGCACGCTGAAGGTGGTGAACTAAGAGGAACTCGTGATTGTTGACACCAGTGCTTGTCCGCAAGAACTTCTCTAGACACTCCTAAAAAGTAAATTTAGATTATGTTCCTTTTTCTAGAGCAATTAGGGTTTAATTATGCAAACACACATATCGAGTGCGACCATATTAATGGTGTTTTCAATCACCTTTTTGGGAAAAGAATTGTACTTTTGAGATTTTATTCGTAAGTAAGCTTACCTGTTCAGTTTCTGTGAATGGCAGTTTTAGCAAATCTTCCATCAATCCCAACTCCTGAGAGATTTCATATACGTGCTTAAGCATCTCTTGTACATTTAACCGGGTAGAATGCTGCCGCAGCACACTCCAAGCTTCCACCATACAACTGAAATTGATTTTTGAAAAGCAAATTAAAGCTGTGCCAGATCTTTCTGCTACAGAGAAATGGCATTAAAAAACTACTACTAAAGGTGTTCCAAGTGTTTTACTACTGAAATGTATACCAAAAAATGAACAGTGATACTGTCAAAATAAGATCTGATAGCTTGTTTTTAATTTAGCATTATTTTAATTCCATACTTATATCAAAAAGCATTAATTATTTCACCTGTTAAATAGCAAGACAGTAAGGTGAAGTGCAACTTCACTGCTGCTCATCATTGATGGCTTTATTGTTTGCATGTACTGGAGGGCTCGCTTGTGTTCTCCTTGACACATCAATGCTTGAATTATTCTCATGTGTTGCCAAGGAAATTTGATTGTAGATGGGTGAAACAGATAGGTCAGAGAATTCTGCAAGAGTTCAAGATGACAAACAGAATACAAATTATAATGATACTGGGAAACATCTATATTAGATGCACGTATTTATCAATTTATCAGGCCCCAAAGATCTATGTGGACAGAATTCATGTGGACAGTTAACCTTCCACTCCAGTGCTGACCTCTCGTACTTAATAGAATTCCAGTATGGAGAATCTCTTCAACCTTGGGACCACTCCTTGAGTAGTGGTGGATCAAAAGCTTCCTGTGCAAAGAGCTTTGTTAAAATGAGACTGCATTTTAGAAGGTGGCTGGGAAAGCTCAGACATTACAATGAGCATTCAACCAAATGGAAGAAGTTATATTTTTTTACTATTAAGTTTTCTGTACTGAAACTGAAAGAAATATTGAATTTGCTTTATACACTAATGCATAGATATACATATCTGATGGCAAATAAACAAATCTAGCTACAGAAGATTCCTACACAGTTTAAATGAGCTATGTCTGCCTTACAGTGCTATCATGTCTTAAGCAGATTAATTTGCATCAACCTAGCTGGCACTTCAGTGATGAGAAATCCTTTAGGACAACTCAAAGGTGAATATTCTTATTTATGACATTTATATACCGCTCAATAGCCAAAGCCCCTTGAGCACGTCATAAAACAAGATTTACACCCATAAAATACAACATAACATGTTAAATGTTAAAACCTTAAAAAGTTTAAAACAGAATACAAAAACCAAAGCAAAAGCCAGCAGCGGGACAAAGATCTTAAAATGCACTAACAGCATTTCCTTCATTTCACAGTTCTGCACCAGCAATATCCTAGTCTGACAGGTACATCAACCTAACATTATAGCTGGGTAACCCACCATGGATTATTGAGTTAACTGGATACAGTTCATTTTTGGCAGGGTGGGTTAACTTGTTGCCTGAACGCAGCATGTTTTCCACAGGATGAGTTATCATGTTATCGGAACTCAATGAAAGTTCTGTAAGATGGGCTGTTAATCAGGCAGTAGTTTGTTTTTCTCAAACAAGCCACCTTAAGAACCCATGGTTTGTTGTTAAGATTGTTCAGGGTGGTTAACAAGCCACACTGTATGGTTAATGAGAAAACGCATGGAAAACTCACTGCATTCAGAGACAACTGGATTTCAGACTCGACCATTAGGAATGCTTCCAGCTATGTATATTAATTGATTAGTGCCAATGTTATATATTTTTCTTTTATCTTCACTTTATAGCTATTTCTAATATAACTGAAGTGTCACTTTATATACATACCTCATAGTCACTGTGATCCAAACACCAAAAACCTTGGATTAGATTAACCAGACCTAAAGGAACTGCAAAGGCAGTTGGGAAAGCATCCACTGATGTATCATTCCTATTTGGACAGGAATGCATGATGTCCAGTAATAAATAAATTGTCTAATTAAAAATATTAAGGTCAATCATAATAACCAGTGATGTGCTAGAAAAAAGGACATTCTCATTTATAAAACTATCTTTTCTTCAGTTTTCATGTTTTAAAATATCATTCCTCATTAAATATTAAATCATGTTTAACCCTCACTGTTTATCAAGATTAGCACAAAGATGCTAATTCTTTCTAAATTTGAATTACAGAATGCAATTTCCTGGGCTTGAAAGATGTTCATAGCTTCTTCATAATTTCCAGTAGCTTTACTAACATCCATCCCATGATATTCTTCTGCTTCTACAGCTTCTTGCTTGAAATAAAGCATGAGAACTGCTACAGAACCTATTACAAAACTGCATGAATCCTTGTGCCAATAATAAAGTATTTACTCTTATGGAGAAGTGTAAAATTATGAAGCCCAACAATTAATTCATGCAATTAATTTATTTTGTAAATTGGGGGGGGGGGGGGGAGAAGGGAAAGCAAAATTGCAAGCTTTAAAAGAATAATTTAATTTTGAGAACCTTGGCTATGATGTGCAATATATCAGTTTACGACATAGCACAATGTTAAGATTGCCATTCTTCCCATAGATGAAAGATATTACTCTCTTTTTTTGCACTGCCTTGATCTTAGCTATTTCAGTTCTTTTAACATTGAACCCAGTTCTCTTAACATTGTGCTTTAAGTTCTACACATTAAAGAATGTTTTGCACAATTAATAAAGGGCTAATTTCAGTAATTTTGGAATAACTGCATTGTCATTTTTTAAACCTTTGAAAGGATACAGTTGCATGCTTGTAGAGTTCTTCAATATTTTCTAATAAGTAGAGATCAAGCAACGCCTATAATGTACAACACATTGTCAGGTATTACATTTGTTAAAATTTACAACACAGTCAGGTATTACATTTGTTAAAATTTAGCAAACCTTTACCAGTCTTACTTACATGTAATGTAGGAGGAGGATATTTTCCTGTTCCTCCATCATCTCTCTGCCACAATTTCACAACTGAATCACCTAACTGGGATATCATTCCATCAATCATCAAACAATCAGGGTTCCATTTGCCTCTGCAACAACAACAAAAAGTAATACTGTAAAAGCAAGGTAATCCCTAAGTGCTACAATCAAATTTAAAATTTATACTAGATAACAGATTGTGTGATTTCGGTTTCTCTCTCTTTCCACTACATATACAGAAAGTTTAAATTTTGAACCAGCTAGTCTATGAAATCTCTGCAGAAGATTATTCAGCAAAAACCTTAAAACCACTTTAAACTTCCTTGGATTTAAAAAGTGTTTGCATATTATGTACCAAGTATATAGCATTTTATTAATTGGTGTAATAGATCCTTGCCAGAATGTCTTATGATTTAATACACAAGAGAAGGGTACAACTTGAACAAGGCAACACACAGAGTTATAGCACTGGCACAAAATAATATTTGCATAAAGGTTTTACAAATATTAGATACTTCTACGGAAATATCAGCCATTTCTGTATCACAAGCCAATCCCTTGTTGTCTTGCCTATACCTTGCTGCCTCTTCCCCTGACAGTTAGCAACAACTCTTTGTTATGGCATGATTTCAAAATTCCTTCAGAAAGCCTTTACCTTGATAAGCGTTCCAGTTTCTGACGACAGTTGGCATAAAAGCGCTGTATATGTTGGTAATTATAGGAAGGTTTTGACAATTCCATATCTTCATCTACCCGCAAGAGATGAAAACTCATTTTAAAAAACAGTTAGATGAAAACAATTCCAACTGAATACAGAATACACAATGGGTTTACTTTAAGTAGAATTAGCATCAGATGCAACGCACATATTCAAATGCATTTGTTTTAGATGTTCTACCCAATTACAAGAATCGCAATACAGAAGCCAGCAGTTGGGAATACCAACGTGGGATAAAGCTAAACAGAACACAACTGTTGCTACCTAATTACAAGCCAGGAGATAGAACACATCAACAACTGTCACAGAATCTACTGTCATTTGCTACTATTCTGAAAGTAGCATCTATTTGCACTACATTTGTTAAAACAGAAAAAGTAGTTGCTGTGTTTGAGAACTTAAACACTGTTTCTTTTTGTAAATCGCCCAGAGAACTTTGGCTATGGGGCAGTATAAAAATGCAATAAAATAAATAAACAAACAAATAAAAGCTTACCTGAACTTTCTGGAAGAAGGCTGGATCGACAGAACCAGATAACTACTTGCACATACTGTAAAAGCAGGCTAGTTACAACCTGCTTGTTTGTTAGATCTGTAACGCCTAAAAGAGGAATAACACAGGAGTGTAAGCATGGTGCATCCCTGGAATGCAATATATGACAGTTTGCAGCAACCTTTCAATAGCAGTTCATAACTCTGAAAAGATATTGTCCCTTGTTTACCATGGTGGTAACAGTTTATTTGGAACTGCACTCTCTCCCTCATCTTAGTGGGCAGAGGGTAACCCTTTAAACTGATTTTGAAGGAATACCATCTTCAGCCCAAATATGGCCATAAAAGATAATAAATCAGCTGCATAGGCATAGAAACTACCAAGGAACATAATGACAGCTAGATATGCTGCCTAAACTTTCATGTAATCTTTTGGGTATCCTTGCGTATAAATGTGCAGTGTTTTGGGATCAGCTGAACTTCCGGTATTAAAAGTGAAACTAAAGAAGCTGTATCTAAACATTTATGAACTACCTTTACAGAAGGAAGAAAAGATTATAAGATTCCTATTTTTTAAAGAAAGTTACACAAAACGTACACCTTAGATTTCATCACACACACCTTTTTCTGTCAATTCTTGTGCTTCCATTACAAAACAGTTCAAAACTGTGCTAAGGTTGCTAAGAAGCAACTCGCAGTGCTGTAGAGACTGTAGAGTTTGTGGATCAATAAAGTTAGATGATCCATCAAATAGTGGGATACCTTATGACAAAAAACAAAATTATGACAATATTAGTTTGGAGTGAAAGTTGAAGGTGCTTTCTTAACATTGCTAAATGAACCAATAACCCAGCCCAGTTACTGAATATGTTCAACACATAGTTCCAAAATACAATATACTACTTACATAGACGAATAAAATCTTCTTTTGTATTAACCACTTTATTCCATGTCCATTCAAGAACAAAACGTAAGTTTGGGGCAGAATCTGGTTGCTCTTAGAAAAACCAAAAGCAGACGTTATGAGCATAAATTTTAGATTCTAGAACATAATTTAATCAAATAGTAAATATTTACGTACCTTGAGCAGTCCACTGTTTGATGCAGCTAGTGAGGAGCCCCAAAGAACTAGTTTGGATAGCAGCTGATAATACAGCTTCAAATTGCTCTTCCTTAAAAAAAAATAGTAACAAAATGCATTGCTATCAGTATAAATGCATTTCATGGCACCAATGATAATCATTCCAATACAGAGGCTAAAAGCCAGCTCTAATCACTTGCAATGTGCAACACTGGCCCCAGATAGGTATGTGTGCACCATCACCAAATGATGCTTCTAGCCAATTAAATGAGGCCTTGATGCACATATGGCAACCTGCATTCACAAGGGGCCATACTGAGTTAAACTAGATTTGGGTGTAAAAAATGAAGACAATCACACAATGAAAAGATTACATTTTCACTCACATATGGGCTCACCTGACTCAAGCTTGAAGGCTGAACGTCAATAAATCTTGGAGAAAGCAAACCAGCTACAAGACACCTATTATAACCATCAGGAATAGCTTCGTTTAAGGAACAACCAGATTTTTTAAAGAAATGCAAGGTCTGTAATTAACCACAAACAATTATTTATTAGGACAGCAATTAAACTGCCAGTAGAAAGCTGCAAAGTCACAAGTCATTAAAAACATTTAAAAAGCCTTGCCAAAAGAAAGTCAGAGGAAAAGTTGTGGTTGTCACCTTTCCTGCATGTTTCCGTAACTATGCAGAGAAGTTTTACAGAAGTCACTGTTTTCATTCTTCAGTCACAAATAACAACATAAATATGTATGATCAGGCAAGCTAGTAAAAATCTGAGGGTCAGTAACTTTGGTGGACTTATTTGCAAGATTGTGTTACTGTTCTCAAGTGAAAATATGTTTGCTATGGTAGCACTCAATTGAGATTCATCAATGCTTAAATGTTCCTTACCAAGTGTCTTGCTGAACTGCGTTCAGCCTACACTTGCCAGCAATATTGCCTCAGGAATATGCCCCATAAGAACTAGAACTACACACAGACTGGAATCCAAATAACCAAATGCGTAAGTGCAAAGCTTTTCTGCGCACACATAGAAGCGGGGTGCCAATTTTCCTTTCCGTTACTATTTTCCAACTCACAGCAAAATCCAAACTGGAGAGACTCCTCCCTTGAACAAGTTTTCTCCTGCCCCCACTACTCATCTAAGCTCACCCCGGTTACCATGCAATGGATCCATTTTCCTTTTAAATAAAATTCTTTTGCTAGATGGCTGAGTCCACTGCAGAGTGAAACTCTATCCTGCAGCTGCTGGTCATCTTAATTTCCTAAAGAATGTCTTTGGGTCCACGTGGGGCCCACACACATTTTGGGGAAATGAAGATGGCTGTGGCTGGAGGCTAGAGCTTCACTTTGAAGTAAGGAAAGTGACAGTTTAAGTTATTATTTTTTAATCAGGACATTTGGGTGCACCACTGCTGATCTCCAGAGTTATAATGTATTGACTTGATGTATGTACAATATAGCAGTAGATTTTTCTATTTTCTTGGCATGAATGTTTCATGTTATCTTTTTCAGGCATCTTCGAAATAAAATTGTCAGGCCAGAACTGACATTTAGCAGGTATGAGTTGCAAAAGTAGGTAAGAATGCAAAGACGCAGAGCACTATAATGAGAGCAACAAAGAATTAAAACTTACATCCTTCTGAAACCCTGTGCAAGTCACGTGAACAACTCCAGAGTTCAGCAAACAAGTGGCATCTGTGAAGCAGAGTATTTCATTAGAATCAACATTGCCAGCAAGGTGAAATAGACATAGTGCTCATTTAGCTGAAAACATAAGTCCCATATTCACCTCCTTTTCATTAAACAAGAATCAAACATTTCTCTAGAACAGGAGTGAGCACCATACTGGATGCAAACTTCCATTGGCCTCAGCCAGTATTATCAATGGTCAGGGTTGATAAGAGTTAGAATTCATCATCACCATCTGGAGGGCCACAGGTTCACCACCGCTGATCTATACCTATGTCTATCAACAGAGATTGGAACATTGGAAAAAGCACGGACCACACAGACTTTTGTCCCACAAGGAACCAATGTTCCATTCTTCAGATTGGTGTGAGGAAGGCATCCCACAATGCAATATACTAAAGCTCTATAGGCAGGTATAGTGAGGATATTACCTGTTAGAGGACCCTCCTGCTAAAGGAGACCTCCACTGAGGCATAGGAGTCTATTTTATAATGCCCCATGGAAGAATTTGGATTTTTTTATGTTGCAGCCCTGCAGATTTCTGCCATGGAGGCATGTGTTCTGAGGGTTGCCAAAGTAGCTGCTGACCTAGCGGAACATGCAGTGACATTAACAGGTTTTGGGAGGTGTGATCTTTCATAAGCTGAAGGGGAAAAAAAATACAGGCTTTAAGCTATCTGGCTAAGTGATCTGGACACCTTTCCCCCCATAGCTGTGGGATGAAAAGAAATAGGACATGACTTTCTGAAAGAAGTTCTTTTGAAATATTCTGACCACCCTGTGTACATCTAACCTGTGCCAGTCCTTCTCCAGGGGGTGAAAAGGGTCAGGGCAGAAAGAAGTTAGAATTAACTCCTATGCTCTAGGAAAGATGGTATTTGCTTTAGGGATAAGGGCAGGGTCTGCTCACAGGATAGCTGTGTGCTTTTGAAAGGTGATGAGACTTTCTCTAGCCAACAGTGTAGACAGTTTGGAAATTCTTCATGCTGAAGTGATGGCTACAAGGAACAAAATCTTCTGTGACAGCAATCTGAGAGGTACTGTTTTGAGTGGCTAAAAGGTACTTTGATCAGAGCGGATAAAATGACTGGCAGGCTCCAGGATGAAAATCTGTGGACTGGTGGTAGACTTAAGAGTGTGCCCCCCTTGATGTAAGGATAGGTGCTAACCAGGTTTGGAGAGTACAGAGCAAATGGCTAAAGTTTGCTTGCATAGGTTACCTGGTTTGAGAATTAGATCAAGGCCTCCTTGGGGGAATGGCAGAAGTTCCTTTAGGCCTACTGAGTGACTTTTTTTTACGTCTTATGCCACCTGGGAAAGGCTTTCCAGGAGGATATATATATATATATATATATACACACACACACACACACACACACACACACACACACATGGTGGAGTCTTTCCTTGAAGCCAGAAAGGTAGTGATGATCAAATTGGGTTATCCTAAGGAGGAGTAGGCTGACTATTCAACAGTCATGCATCTAATTGAACCCAACCAGGTCTAAATGGAGAACTGGGCCTTGAGTGAAGAGATCTGGTATCAGAGGAAGGAACCAGGGCATAGCAGCTAACAGACGGTTGGTGTTTTCAACCTTTACATGTTAAGCCAATACTCTCAGCAGCCTCAAATGATCTCCTGGGCAAGCCCAAAGCTGACCGCTCAACATTAGTCTCTACCAATGGTAGGATACCCTATTCCACTGATATTGCAAGATGTTAGTCAGACAGTGTAAGGAAGACTGCACTTCTCACCAGTGATCTTAGCAGTACGGGTCAATAGGTATCCTAAGACATGAATATCCTATATTCAAAAAAAGTAATGTGTATTTTCCTTTTGAAAAAAAATAACAACAAAATTGAGTGCTGGAAAAAACTTGCAACAGACATCATAGTGAGTGGGGAACAGTTTGGATCCCCTGAAATAGAGTAAGGACTGTTCATTCCTTGCCTTGAAAAGCCCTCACAACAGCAATGGCCATAACTACTAGAAATTATACAGGACACAAATTTCATCTCCAATTCTTTTACTCAATAAGTTCCTGTAGAAGCAAGTGATGGCATACATACCAAAGTTATAGGTGCTTGGATTAAAAAACTGTTCCGGTGGAGGATATGAAGGAGGCACACCTCGACTAAAGCTTCGTTCATGTACCAAGATATCCAAGATGCGATGTGGAGACGTCATGCTTACTACAGCATCCAGGGACCATAACGCAAAATAGGGACAATTATGTAGAAATTCCCCTGGCCTTGAGAAAGCAGACAAAAGCAAAAGGTGTCAAGCTCACAATATACTACATATTCTTTTTTAGGAAAACTATTTTTAAAAAATGACTTCTTACCTTAATGAATCTGGCATTTGAGCATGATACCAGCGATTTATGTCAAATATACCTAAATAGGTAGAAGGTTTGCCTTGACCATAGGTGTTCACTTGCCAACTAAATACAGATACACTTGTGTCAGGTGATATGACTGGTGGCAGGGCAAGAAAGAAAGAGAAGGAATTATTGTAAAAAGTGTTGGCAACTACAAAACAGTTCAATTTCACAACTTGAAATGAGAAAATACTTGATTATGTGTAGTTTTGACCAATCTGAATCTCTCATGTTCTCTCAGTTTCACTAGCTACTTGCAGCCCTATCCTAGCTTTGTTTACTTGAAATTAAGTACACATGATACTTGGTCTAATCTTCTAGATTCCTTTGAAAAAGCCTTAAAATAATTTTGGAGATTTAATACAACAAAAGAACATGGGTGGATTTTGCTAGTTATCTGTAGCTGTGAGTTACCTAGCTGTTTGCTATAGAAAGAGCTGCTGTGGGAACAAAAATCAAGCTTCACTTCTGGATCAGGAGCCAAAATTGACAAGATAGATCCAAAGATAAAAGATTCAGGGTTTAGAAAAGTTTGTATGCTATTTCTCTAAAACCAAATCCAGAGTTTCTCCTACGTTTTTCCACTGAAAGCTCCTAGAGGAATGGTCCTCATGCCCCTGATGACTTTTCTTCATCTAACACCAATTTTCTCTTATTTCTGATAAATGGTTTAAACAGTTCAAAAGCAGAAACCCAAAAGAATCGCTGTGGGATACCATAATCCGAACTCACTTTTATGTTTGAAAGGCATTATGGAGAAAGTTTTAAAGTTACGGAGAAAGCATTCTCATTCCTAATTATAATGGTAAGCTTTTAAAAATGCATTCTATACCAACCTTCATTAATACCATCTTCTCTGTCAACATGGCTTCGAAATTTTTCTACAGTTTGACAACCAATTAATTTGGTGTTGCTAGTCTGCCCTCTCAAAGAGAAAACTCCTCCTGTAAGGTCTAGACTGTATCTTTCTTCACAGTATTCCAGACCCTGGAAAAACACACACATAATGATTACTTTGGAACAATGTGCATTATACAGATCAGCAAGAAGTTTTAATAAAAAAAGAACGTTTAAACGTAATATACAAAATGCTTTTATAAATGCTTCCTAATTGTGACACAAAACAGTGAGGTACAATATTGCCTTAAATAAAAGGCTTACATGGTAAAATGTGCAAAAAAAGGGGTGGGGGAGAAAGGAAGCCTTTTTGCCTAAGCTATGCCACACATTGACAACTTTCATATTTTTAGAAGGGATGACATAGACAAAGAGCAATGGTATATAGGAAGCTTCCCTTAATATAAGAGCAGTCCAGAAAGAGAGCAAACTGTCTAGACAGTTTGCAATTATCATACTAGATATTTTAAAGGAAAACGGCAGTATCCAATACTGCCAGTGTGCTAGTGGGAACAACTGCTAGCACAATGGGAAAGTAGTGCTTGCTAACACAACAAGAAACCACCCAAAAGAAACTACCACTTCAGGAATGGGACAGGTCAGCAGAGGTCATGGAAGTGAGCTCTGCTGACATATCCCATTCCAGAAGCAATGGTTTCAGGCAGTTTTTTGGATTACTAGCAAGCACTAATTTCCTGTTGTGCTAGTGGTGATTCTCGCTAGCACAACATACTTAGAGCTGGCAGATTGACAGCACTGGATACCACCTACTGTTAAATAAAAAATTGTTAGAGCTGCTTTAAGAATAAAAATATCTAGTCTCAGGATGCAGAATTCTGATTACATAAGATGTTGTGTACTGTACAAGACATTACACTTAAGAACACTCTATAAACTCTAAAGTGTTTTTATTGATATGGCTGGTTTTTATTTATATATAAATAAAAGTGCAAGTTATAAACAAATGATAGGACAACAATCTTCTTGGTATTAACTGAGTGAGGAAATATTGCTAAATATTGTCAGAGTTAGAAGTCATTTTATTTTTTGTCAGTCAAAGAAAAGTGCTTTAAAATATAATGATCAATTTATTTTTGTTTTCATATACAATATCTAAGGCAAATGAATGTAGAATCAATGCAGCTCCAGAATGAAACAACAAAAAGAATGTTTGCTCCCTTTCAACATTTACTGGAAAAGTTAAGGAATTAACCAATTTGAAAGACATGGAACCCAAAAGTAAGTTCAAATTAAAAGTGTGACATCAAAGGTGTCAAGTCACAATTTATTAATAACATGAATTTATTGCTGTGAGGTTTCAACTGCTAAGATGAGTGTAATTCAAATTGTTAGGCAAATTATCTGTGAGCTGTCAAAGTAGCATATGAATATAATCCCAAAACAACATTTTGTTTAAATTAAAAGCAACATTAAAAGGTGCAAAAGCAGGAAAAAGCACTTTATCAAAAGACAAGATGTTGAAGCACACAGCAAACAAGGAGTGTTTGAAGAATTGAGCCTGGAAGGAAAAAAAATAAACCCATGTATAAACATTCTAAGCTAGCCAAAATGCTTGGGGCACTGTAAAAAAACCCACACAACTCACCAAGACTCATACATACACAAACTATGATTGACAAGCAATACAAATACATGCTTAAAAACACAAGTAGGTACATCCAGGAGCGAGTTTCATGTTTTCATGACAGTGTCTGAGTTTCTGTCTGACTTTTATTCTGGATGCTAAAAAGAGAAGTCAACTCTGGTGCTTGATAAACATATTAAAAACTATTTTATTCTTAAAATCCAAAAATGCATTTTTGGATTTTAAGAATAAAATAGGTTTTAATACGTTTATCAAGCACCAGAGTTGACTTCTCTTTTTAGCATCTACGCTTATTGGTGCGTTTTTCCCCCTACATCGGCATACCAGTGACTTTTATTCTAACCAGAGAAAAGTAGTGAGTGGTGTTTTTTTTAATCCAAGACAATTGGATCACATAGACTACTCACTAAAGAAATTAAAAATACTATATTCATGATACAGAGGTCAGTGGATCATCTTCTGCATGTTTCTTTAAGTTCGAAAGCTGCTCATCACATGGACAGTCTAATTCACAAGGTCACCATGATAATGACCATCAGGAATGTGATCAGCAATGTCAGTTTGGTTAATCTCTATGCGACTGAGATCAGGGCAATTCCGATTGCTGCAACAAGCTCCAATTCCTGTGGCCTTGTCAAGACTGTGCATTAACTCTTAGGTTTCATCCAAAGGTTTTATGCTCTAATAAATTATTGTACAGTTATTTAGCTTGTTATAAATTCAAAGCCAACGTTAAATGTGTGTGTGGGATGGTGGTGGAAGGAAATTAGTTTGCACCTATTTTTCAGTCTAGTAATGCAGTACTACGACACACATACATGTAATTTCACTTTTTCATTTGTTAAGAATGCAAACTCAGAACTGCAAAGTCACTCTAGATTTGAGAGGTTGCATAAATGCAAGAATAACAAACGTAGTCAACAATGGCTTATGCCCAAAACAGTCATTCCACCAGAAGAAAAGATTCCACTGGTGGGTCAGGCTAGAGGGTTGGGGCCCCCACTGGAGAAGACTTGGGAAGGCTCCATGGAGAATAAGGAAAAGGGAAACTCCTGCCATGTGAACAGAAGAATGCCCGCATAACGTAGCTTAATACCATGCCAAAAAGAGTTTTAACACATTGATACTTTACCTCATACATGATTTGTCCTGATGCCAAACGCCTTCTGTCACTGAAAGCCAACTGCAGTAAATGTAAACTCACAATATCCCCTTCACTAGAATGAAATGATACTTTAATTTAGAACTTAAGCATCATTATTTGTCAGATAATACTATTTCATTAGTTACTATCACAAATAGATTTTTAAGCATAGCTTTAAGGATATTATTTAACTGTATAATCATTATGCTATTTCACTGCATTCTTTTCAATGCATAACTTGCCACCTCTACAGCCTTGTAGTTGTAAGGGCTCCAATAGACGCACAGGAATCTAATTTAGAACATCTTTACTGCTTTCAAGGGTTGCTTTATTAATTTCAATGGTTGATCTGCTTGGGGTTCCCTTAATCACATGGATTCACTCCACTGAAATTACTAGAGACCCTTACACAGACAAGAAATCTGCTTGCATGTTTAAGATCCCACAGAACTCAGGAATAAGGCAGATTACAATTCTCTCCTGCCTTTACTGATGAAAAACACAAATCTAAAATAAAGAATCTCAAAGATGTTCTAAAAAGAAGGCTGTATTGTTTAATTTGTAACTAGTCCACCTTTCCTAGATGAAGCAGTTTCTCAGTAAGGTCAATTACTGAGCATACACTACTAAACAAAGCTTTGTGCAAGATTCATAGATGCAGAAGAATAATGACCCGTATTTGACAACACTTCTTGCTTTCAATCATTTTTAAGTAATCCAAGAATATATCTGATTGGTACGGAAGGCATCTGACAGCAGAACAGGGAGGGAAACGATTTTCAGCAATTCTCCCTCCCACCGCACATGTCCCCAACCACCTCCCATGCTGCATCCCCAACCTTCAGACCAGACTAGCTGGCAGTGGCAGGATTACCTTTGTTAGGCAGAAAGCAAGTGAAGTTTTCTCACAGAACTTCACTAGCTTCTGATGATTACCAAGATTTATTTATTTATTTATTTATTTATCATACTTATACCCCGCTCCTCAGCCAAAAAAGGCTCTCGGAGCGGCTTACATGTAGCAAAAAAGACAGTCCCTGCCCTCAGGCTTACAATCTAATAAAGACATGACACACAAGGAAAAGGAGTCAATGAGGGAGGGAGGGAGGAGAGAGAAAGAAAGAAAGAGAGAGAGAGAGAGAGAGAGTCCAGCAGGAGCAGGCCCCGATGTTACTTCTGCCTGCTCCTGTCCCCTCGGTCCTTCTTCTTCCCCACAGGGCCAAGATGGCAGTTTGCCCTGGGGGGGGGGAAGAGTCCAGCAGGAGCAGGCCCCGATGTTACTTCTGCCTGCTCCTGTCCCCTCAGTCCTTCTTTTCTCCACAGGGCCAAGATGGCAGTTTGCCCTGGGGGGGGGGGGGGGAAGAGTCCAGCAGGAGCAGGCCCCGATGTTACTTCTGCCTGCTCCTGTCCCCTCGGTCCTTCTTCCTGATCTTAATTGCAGTATTGTATTTCAGGCAGCTTAACTTGAAAAAGCAGAAAGATAAGCAAACTCATGCACACAATACAAGTTGTTAAGACTTAGCCTTAGTACAATTTATAATCTTGACAACAGCCACCTACATTTTCTAAATTCACCCACCTTTCTTGGGTTGACTGAATAGCCCACAAGTAACAACAATTGCGAGGATCATTTTCAGGTTCTTGAAAAGTAAGAGCATACACAGGAATTCTACCTCCTTCTAACTGGGAATGATATCTAAATACGGGAGGGGGAGAAAAAGATAGATAGGTAACTCGGAAAGACTTCCTCTTGTTCACAGGAAATTGTATATTAACATCTTATTCAGTTCTAGTGGTAGCATCTTCTAACGTGGCAGCAAAGGAGGCATAAAAAAACCCTTACCGGAAGACCCATCTTTGAACCCAATTACAACTCTTGCTTTTAGAAAGGCCATTCCATATTTGTTGTTTTTACCTGCACTGTGTCTCATTTAATGTGACTTGTTCAAGTTATACAATCAATACTCTCCTACATTATAATTGGGCAACAAGCTATTATTTGGATCAATAGTAGAACACATCAGGTTGGATCACCAGTTGCTGGGGAACATGGGCTTGAGGGTGCTGTTGCACAATGTCCTGCTTGTTCATCCCTGGCCGATGGCTGGTTGGCCACTGTGTGAACAGAGTGCTGGACTAGATGGACCCTCGGTCTGATCCAGCATCAGGGCACTTCTTAGGTTCTTATGATCCAAGAACCCCTTCCATTTGTGGAAGGGCTTGCAATCTAATAGAGGCTCCCTCTGAAGAAAGGGGGTAGATGGGATTGTTGCCCATTCCTACTACCAATCCATCTGCCACCTCCCAACTCACAGGAGTAGAGTTTTTAGGGCTGCACAGACAAGGAGGAATCAATGAAAATGTAATCCCCGCTTCTTTCTTCAGCAGTGTGTGTGCGTGTGTCCGTCCTGTGAATGAAGTTTCCACTTACAGAAACTCTAGATTGAAGCCACCATCACCTTTAGATTTGTCTATTCCTACTAAGTTATTGCAAGTTAAAGGGACAAAATGGTTGGGATTCAATTACTTCAGCTTTAAGTTCATTTTTTAAAAAAGGTGTTAAGCAAAATATTATAATTCACATATTTGACATAAATGAGTTACTTCTACCATTTATAGAGGCCATTTAATGAAATCCTGTTAAGAAAAGACTGAGCTAACACATATTTTATACACTTAAAGACTTTCTACAATCAGCATAGAATGTCTTTCAGTTTATTTCATTGAAAGAAACACCCCCTTTCATATAAACATACTTACTCTTTCTTCAAGCTTTTCATGTTCCACAGTGAGAGATATCCATCAGAGAACCCCACAGCTAAGTGGTTACTTCTGTGTATGTAAGAGAGAGTTGTCACAGCAGTTCCTGATGGGTTCAATAACTGGAAACAGAGATGCCGACCTTTCCTTGTTATAGTTTCCCTTATTTGTGGGATTTCAGGAGGGATTCCAGTGATAACTTCTAGATCTGTGGCAGTAGGCAACAACAACAAAAATCATGTTGTATTCTTTAATGAAGCTTATTTCAAAAGTTTTAGATTAGAAAGTAAAGTGAACGTACGAAGGTAGATCAGAGAGGATTTATTTAGTTTCCATTTAAGTTTTATTTATCTTGCTTTCCATTCACTTGAACTGCATTCATTCATTAGTTCCTTCATTTTGCTATACATTTCAATAGAAGATCCAGCCAGTCTTCTGCTGACTAATCTTAGTGTTTTGCATCCAGATCATTATTATTATTATTATTATTATTATTAATTTATATAGCACCATCAATGTACATGGTGCTGTACAGATAACACAGTAAATAGCAAGACCCTGCCGCATAGGCTTACAATCTAATAAAGTTGTAGTAAACAATAAAGAGGGAAGGAGAATGCAAACAGGCACAGGGAAGTGTAAACAGGCACATACATTCACATACATTCTACTAGCCCCTTCCCCCGCAAACAAACTATCATACTTGCCCAATTTCAGATTGATTGGACTGGGCATTCCCATTTCATACTAAGTTAACAGATTCCAAACACAGCCTGAAATTTAGACTAAACTAAGCTTTTCAATCTGTCAATTTCATTGCTCTTCTTGCAACTTCTCTGGGATTTGTACAGCTATTCTAAATAAAGCTTTCCTGTATGTCAATTTCACTTTTTGTTTCAAATTGAATTCATTTTTAAAACAAATGCATAGCTCTTTTTCAGGGGCAGTTAAAAGTCCTTAATGTTGAAAGTTCTAGAAATGTGCCCACATAATCAACACCTTCTTTCTTATTCTAATGCTTGTTTAAGCACTTCTCAAACTGAAAGTTCACAATATAACCACCAAAAAAGAGACTTTGGACTTCAGATATGTTCTAGAGAAAAGAGGAAGAGAAAACAAGAGTACACAGGATTGTGGCTCATAATTTTGGCATAGTTTTCAGCACAGTAACACAGGGGTCAATAGATTCTGTGCCTCCATGGGGGTGGGTAGACAGAATCAGTAGGAGCCACAAAACTAGCTGCTGAATAGGACAGCCAAGATGTGTCAACCCCTGCTAAAACAAAAGGCAACATCCAACACTACGTTAGCAAACGTCCACTCGGATTTTGCCTTCTCCCCCTGCCCCTGCGCTTCTTCAACCCCACAGGTTTCCTCTGGAGGTGTCCCAACCCTTTGGAGAAGAATGGGGGAGGCATGAACAGGTCTGCAGTGGGGGTGGGGTGACGATCTGTTCCACCACTGGTATAAGTTCTGTTGGTTGAACACAGATGCATCTGGATATAACTAAAAGATTCCTAAATGCTCCCAGTGCCAACACAGGTTAGACATGCTCTACATGTGCTTCCAGCCAGCACTACTCTACAGTACAATTCTATTTTGGACAAAGCTGAAAGCCCAAGTCATTTCACCCCAAACTATCTGTCCTTCAGAACTGATGTTGCGAACCTATTCCTTTGTTTCATCATCCACAGAAACTAGTGTGATGTTGCCATCATCTCTGACTTCCCTATTCCAAAATGATCAGATATGTATATCACAGCTTGGCAGACCAACATTAGCCTCCCTATTGGGGATCAAGGGAGATTTAATTCTACGGTTTCAGCAACAAGAGTCAGATGTCCTGGCCACTTTACCTCTGCAAGTTTTGTTTGCTAAAATATGTCAAAAGGCACACACATGAGAAAGAAAACTTAACACCTGATTTTCAACTAGCAAACAGTGTTAGAGAAAAATGAATGGAATTTACCAGATGCTTCTATTTCATTCTGGCTGCATGATAAATCATCCAAACAAAGATCTATCAGGAGGACATGTCCAACGTCTGTGACCACAGCAGCCACACCAAATAGCCACCTAAGACTCTGGTGCAAGTGCTGTGTTGTCAAGCTGGCTCCTCCATGGTTAATTATGGGTTCTATGGCAGAGACCTAGGGGAAAAATAATAATGTTACTTATGCTGTTTAACAAACTGTAAGTCGAGCACACTAATATTCCATTTAGGTTTTGTATTTTTAGACAGCTTTATCATTTATCATTGCATCCCAAGATCTTTAGACTGGGCAAAGATCCCAGCATGGCTCCCTTAATAGCTATCATTTATGCCATTAAATTTGTTATAATTCACAATGAGGTGGTTTATCTAGCAACTAGGTGTAACTGAATTGCTCTGTCCCAAAATGATGATGCAAGGTTAGCTACAGTTTGAAATACTAGCAAAGACAGTAAAATATTTTCTCAATGAAAATGTGTTATTAGCCAGTTAAACATTATATGAAGTGCTAATTGTCAATTGGAGATGGGGTATATTCTAACATATTAGCTAATTTTGACAATGCTCAGATTTTATTACCTATTTGGAAATATGTAACACTAGAGATATATTTCAAATGATCAAACTAAATGTAAGATGATTAATAATATTTCATGAGACATAGATAGAAGGACATCTTTAAAGTTGAGTTTTTTGGGTAAGGTTAATGCACTTAAGATGAATATTATACCTTTGATTGTTTATGGTATACATGGGATTCCTTTACTTATACCAGGCAAATGTTTTCAAAAGCTTAATGTTTTGTATTGCAATTTTTGTGGGTAGGAAGTTCCTTTCCACCAAGCATTTCTTTGAAAAGGATGCAACTCCCAGTTAAAGAAGGTGGGTTTGACTTTCCGGATCTTGCTACATTTCATCAGACTTATCTGCTGACCTGTATTAAATTTTGGTCTTTTCCACTTAGATTTGATTCTCCACCTTAGTTTTGGAATCTTCCTGTCTGGAGCCTCTCTCCAAATGGATGGTATAGGTTCTCAGTATATTAGACAGGACAGGACTTCTCTCACAATATTGGTGGTCAGAGACATGTGGCATATAACATCACAGCAATGCAGCATGATCGATTTTCTCATGCCAAATTAACAGTATCGGGAAATCCAGATTTAAACATTGGAAAGAAAACATTTTTGTGGAGAACCTGGACGGTTGAGTTTTTGCCATTTTTGGCTTTGCAAGATAAATTTGATTTGTCTGCTATAGAATGGCAATACTTGCAATTGCAACATTTGTTAGAATCTAGCTTTGGGCCTGCTACTTTCACAACCTTGGAGTCTCCTTTACTATTGGAAACACTCATTGAAGTTGATCAGATATATTGACCCACACTTCATGTTTATAAATACTTATTATCAGTGAATAAATATGATAAAAAGTGTGTTAAGTGGGATCGGGACAGGGAATTGGATTGTCTTATTTTGCCTAATCATTGGATCACTACTTTGGCTTCTGTATCTTATGTATCTGTGGATCTTCGGTTATGTCTTATTCAGCAAAATCTCTTATTTTGGGTCTACTGGCCATCTCTTTAATACAGGTTTGTCTGACTTGGCTAATTGTTGGAGATGTAGTACAGTCAATGCTTCTTTTAATCATACGTTTTGGAAATACCCAATAGTTGCTTCCTCTTCAGAGGAAATCTTACAGCTACATTTTGTATTGGAGCATTCTTTAACATTTACTGATGTACATGTTCTTTTCAAATATTTACCAGCTCCTTGGAATTTAACACATGGTCAGCGTAAATGAATTTTTTGACTGCCAAAAGACTGCTACGACAATACTGGAAGGAAAAATGCTCACCTCCTATAATGCATTGGTTTGAAGTCCTGGAACAGCACTAGCAACATTTTTAAAAAGTGGTATATAGGCACCACTCGCTAATACCTTTATATTAGTGTTTTTTTTATTAATTTTCTATTGCTCCTGTTTTTGTTTGTTTTGTTGAAACATACAATAAATAAATTGAATAAAAAGTACTAAGAAAAAAGTAAAATATTTTCTCAATGAAAATGTGTCATTGGCCACTTCATATAAGGATTAAGTCTTTAATGGTGGCCATTCTTTTTACAAGTACTTACACTAAGAAAAATAATCTTTCCTAGTTTTTTTTTTAATCTGAACTATGCCAGGTATCTTTTTAGTGGATGGAACAAGAGTATCTGCCTATTTGAGTGGCAAAGAAACTTGCCCCGAGTTCTTTAAGTTCATTTTGAAGCTAATGAGATTTGATGCACTGCTAAAACAAGCCATTGTACTGACAAACACAAGTGCTCATTGAAATACCTCCTCTTTCAGCATAGAACACTATCTAGACTCAGCCTGCCTTTGGAGACCTGAACTAACCCCTTTAAAAAAGAAAAGAAAAAAGTTGTCTAGTACCAGAGCCTAAGTTCTATGTAATCATTCAGGCATAGCTTCTCAGAAACATTTTTATACCTGGAAGTCTTTGCATATACTGTTGATTTTTTTTTTAAAGGAGCAAAGGGAGAGAAATTACCTAAGTATAGCCCTCATTTAAGAGGATTATTAATTTCATACCAGTGAGTACTTATAAACTACACTGCATTGCTTGTTTGTCAGATTGTCTGATGGGAGTATAGTAGGTTATTTGCGAAGCAACCTACACTCTGCATAGCTTGCCATCCGCCATGTGAACACCCCGAGGCTAGGGTGCACCGAGAGATCCCATGTTTGTTGGAAGGTTAGATCTTTTGACTTTACACACAAGGTCCCATCCTAACTTATTTTTTTTAAATAAACATTTTAGATGTACATTCGTGAAATCTGGGTACTTCCAAAAATGTCAAGAAATACTTTTGTAAGCTGCCATGAGAGCCTTTTTTGGCTGAATGGCGGCATAAAAATCCTTAAATAAATAAATAAATAAATAAAACCTGAATTGCTAGAATCATAATAGCAAAGCATATTGTATTAGAGCTCTGGAAATGACACTCCTCACCTTTAAATTAAGAACCGAACTGGAGACCTACATTCATACAAAGGAAGATCTAGGATAGGAGAGTTAATCTAGAGAAGCCAGCGCAATTTGACAATCATTTCTAGAGTTTATTCTGTGAAAAATATTTTTTCATTTAATTTCCACCATACACAAACCGTTTACCCTTGCCGCTTACTTTGTATTGGCTGGTTTTATTTCCCCACTAAATGAAGCTGTTCACCTTCTAAAGTCAACTGTATTTGCTTGCGGGGAGAAGGGATATGCCAAGTCAGGAGAGAGCAAATTTGATTCCACAAGGGAGAAATGTTTCAGTAAATTAATCAAGTAATGTACAGCAGGTTCCACTATCAATTGTCAACTCAGAACCCCCCAAAAACATTTGGGTATGTCTGGAGATGAATTTCATCTCACACTTCTTGGATGCCTATATTTCTCTGGTTGCTTTATATTAATACCTTTGCAATTCCGAGTTTATTCTGGTTTCCTTTAACATATGTTTGAATAATAAGCTAAAAGCAAGAGCCTGCATCAGCAAAATTATTTTAAAGAAACTATGATAGGTCACTGAAAATTAAAAAGCACAACCAGGTTTTATATAATATAAAAACAAAAACACAGAATACTTCAGTAGACAGGTTTGCAACCATGGTTCTCATAGTGGTTATAAAAATGGGAAAGCAGAATGTGCTTGCACTGATTTTTCTATTGCCAGCCAATAAGAAACCCCAGGCTGCAAGCCTTGATCATCAGCATTGCGTAAACAATGACCTAAATATATTTGTCCTAAAAGTCCAAGAGCCAAGAATGCCAAATATTTTAATGACAAGGTTTAACACAAATTCGCTCTGCAGATGATTGCACATGCACCATATAATACATCTTAGCATCCAGATTTTTTGGGATTTTTAAGAGAATTCAGATCTACTTTCATCTCTTTTTCCAACTCTTATCTAACCTAAGCAGTTAGATAAAGAAGGAATGCCACAGGTAAAAATATTTTTGTCAGAGCATGTTAGGATTACTTTTATAAACAAGCTTGATGATATTTCATTTAGAAAACCAAGCCATACAAATAAAGCAGTATTGCACTACGGACGTATTGCTTGTATCCAAACTAGTATGAGATGGCCTAAGGGATTGTTCATACACATACCTACTGCAGCCCCTGAAAAGCTCCTTATGAGAGTCGGGGGACCCTTAACAATAACTTGGGAGTTGCTACAGGGAATCAATTCCCTCCCCTCCAGCAACTCCCACAGCCAATCCCATGCAGTTGCCAAGGTCGGGCTTTTCAAGGGAGGTGGTGGCAGACTTCCCAAGCATGAAGCTTTGTTGTGCTAGGTTAGATCCTGGCAATTATTATTATTATTATTATTATTATTATTATTATTATTATTATTTATTTATATAGCACCATCAATGTACATGGTGCTGTACAGAGTAAAACAGTAAATAGCAAGACCCTGCCGCATAGGCTTACAATCTAATAAAATCATAGTAAAACAATAAGGAGGGGAAGAGAATGCAAACAGGTACAGGGTTGGGAAAGCAGGCACAGGGTAGGGTAAAACTAACAGTAGAAAGTAACAGTAGAAGTCTGCACAACATCAAGTTTTAAAAGCTTTAGGAAAAAGAAAAGTTTTTAGTTGAGCTTTAAAAGCTGCGGTTGAACTTGTAGTTCTCAGATGTTCTGGAAGAGCGTTCCAGGCGTAAGGGGCAGCAGACGAAAATGGACGAAGCCGAGCAAGGGAAGTAGAGGCCCTTGGGCAGGCGAGAAACATGGCATCAGAGGAGCGAAGAGCACGAGCGGGGCAATAGTGTGAGATGAGAGAGGAGTGATAGGAAGGAGCTAGACCGTGAAAAGCTTTGAAGGTTGATATGGGAACAAAAAGGGAGGTAGAATTAAAACAGATAAAAAGAGAACTTCTACTGCACGGAAACAGATGAGGATATAAATTCAGGTCATGCCAACATGGGAAAATGTTGCTTTACATATTAAAGGAGACAAGCATGTGCTTTTAAAAGATGATTGCACACAGCAGATAATTCCAGCAAAGTCAAAGATTCCCAGAATATCTACACATTTTCTTGACACTGGCAGGGTTCACACAACATGGTAAACCACCACAGGTTATTATGATGTCTGAACACAGCACATTTTCTGTAGTGTGGGTTACCGTGTTGTCTAAATGCAGCATGTTTTCTGCAGGATGGGATATTGTGTTGACTGAAAGCAGTGCATTTTCTGCAAGGTGTCTTGTTAACCATGCAGTGTGGTTTATTTTTCTTGAACAAGCCACCTGGAGAACCCATGGCTTGCCGTTCACCTAAAGTTGCATATCTGGATGGACCATTAACTCAGCCTGTTTAGTGTCCTCCTTGGGTGTCGCTAAGCAAACTTCACCAATCCTCCTTAAGTGAGATGAGACAGGCTGTCTAATCATAATGTCATCCCAAAAACATTGTACTAAATCCTGGAACAGAACAAGGTATGGATTCCAGTTTTAAAGGTCATTTACTAATAGAATATTTGGGATAACACAAACAAGAATCAAAACAAAAACAGTACACCACAGAGAAAAAGCCTTAATTTTTAAATTTAAAAGCCATGTACGTACCCTTCCAGGAAGAACTACTGCTTTGACCACTCTCGATATTCCAAGGTCATACAAACACAGAACGCTTCCTTCTGTTTCTTCCAAGCCAATTAGTAGTCCAGTTCTTTTCTGCCAGGAAAACTCTTTCACTGCAAGGATAGTGGGAGGCTGTTCACTCACACCACTAAAACAATATGCAGACAGCCGTTCTGCAGTGACTGGGCTTACTACCTCAAGCTGAGGCCCACATGCAAGGCAAGCCAGCCCATTTCGCCCTGGAAGAAAAGAGAAGTGTAAGTAAGTATGGAAAATGTGGAAGGTTTAATGTGAATCTGGGATCTGTAAAGGCATAATATTTGAGAGGGCTTAGCTAGAAAAGATCAAGAGAGGAAATACATCTGCACTGTCTCACAAGGCGCAGTATCCAATGGAGACTGCCTGCAAGCAGTCAGCCCCACCAATTCCCTTCCACAAGTAGTACCCACCACTTGTTGAATGGAGATTTAGTGCTTCTGGGGAAACACCCATTTCTGGAACAGGGCAGGCCGGCGGAGCTTGTATAAGGGGGTTCTGCCAGCCTGTCCCATTCTGGAAACAAGCAAGAAGCACCAAATCTCTATTCTGCAATTTGTGGGGATCGCTTGTGGAAGGGAATTGGCAGGGCTGGCTACTCGCAGAGCTGAAGCAGAGGTGGGCCCCACTGGCAGATGGGCAGAACTGGATACTTCGCAGGTACCTCACTGCTCTATGCACTGGGCACCTACTATTTTGGGTGCACCCTGGAGCAATCACAGTGTCTTCAATACATGCACTCAAAAGTAATTAATACATTGCAGACTTTAGCAACCTGTTTGTACTAAAATTCAGATTCAGTTTTTTCTCCAAGAGTTTGGTTCATTAAAGAAAATATAAGTTCCTGAATAATGACCAGAAACTGTTATACTGCCATACTTAGAACTATTTACACATTACCACCCCTATTAAAGTGTTGTGGCATGCCGCACAGAAATGGTCATATCTAAAATCTTCTTACTGTGCATATTCACCACACCAACACAGTGCTTCCCAGTGGGCCACTGAACTAGGCCTTCTGTTAGCTACAGGATGACATTCAAGAAGTCAATGAAACCAAGATAAGGAAGGAGCTGAATTACAACCAAAGGCTTAGAAACAAATGCTGATTGCCTGAGATGGGAAATTCTGCTCCAGGATTATTCAGCTCAGGTATATGGGTAACATGATGCATCTCAGTTTAACATCTCCAATGGAATATTAAAAGTCAAGTTCAGACCCTAGATCTGCTCTTGACATATGTCACTTTCAGTTCATGTACACTATATGGAAAACTCTGGTTAACGATCAGCCCTTCTAACTGCCATTTGTCTGTTCTGAGGTAAAGCATTTCCTTAAAAATCCAATACAGTTAATGCAGTTACCAACCCATAAGATGTTGGCAGGGATAGATGGATAATGGAAGTTCCATAAAAATAATATAATTTCATTTCTGAAGAACTGAACCAGACACAGAAAATGAAGCACTCTTAGGATTTCACTTGGTGATGTTTCAAAACCAACAACTATATATTATGGAGAGTTGCCAAAAAAGAGTTACCTCTCCCCATTTATAGAACATCCGAGTCACAATTCCAATCCCAATATGCGTGCAGAAAGGTATGCACAGAATGAAAACAATTTCCTAAGATGAATACCATCAACAGAGAAACCCAGCATCAAACAAGTACAGTTGTCATTTTAATATCCAGAACTGCAGAATTCAACAGTTACCAAAAGCGGGTCTATGACCCCCCTGGAAAAAGTGAAGCAGAAGTTGAGGGGGCAGGATTGCAGTTTGAGATTGATAAACAAATGGTCAAAGAACACCTAATTTCCTTGAATGAGTTTAAATCTCCAGGGCCCGATGAACTGCATCCAAGAGTAATGAAGGAGCTAGCAGAAGAACTCTCAGAACCTTTGTCTATTATCTTTGCAAAATCATGGAAGACGGGTGAGGAGCCGGACGACTGGAGGAGGGCTAACGTTGTCCCTATCTTCAAAAAGGGCAAAAAGGAGGAACCTGGGAACTACAGACCAGTCAGTCTAACATCCATCCCTGGGAAAATTCTGGAGCAGATTATAAAGAAGTCAATCTGTAAACACCTTGAAATCAATGCAGCGATTACTAGAAGCCAACATGGATTTGTCAGGAACTAATCCTGTCAGACTAATTTGATCTCATTTTTTGACAGGATAACATCCCTTGTGGACTGTGGGAATGCTGTGGATGTCATGTATCTTGACTTCAGCAAAGCTTTTGACAAAGTACCACATGACATTCTGATTAACAAACTAGCTAAAAGTGGGCTAGATTGAACAACTATTAGGTGGATCCACAGCTGGCTACAGAATCGGACTCAAAGAGTACTTATCAATGGAACCTTCTCAAACTGGGGAGAGGCAACGAGTGGGGTGCCGCAGGGCTCAGTCCTGGGCCCAGTGCTCTTCAACATTTTTATTAATGATTTGGACGAGGAGGTGCAGGGAACGCTGATCAAATTTGCAGATGACACAAAATTGGGTGGGATAGCTAATACCCTGGAAGACAGAAACAAACTTCAAAGTGATCTTGATAGGCTGGAGTGCTGGGCTGAAAACAACAGAATGAAATTTAATAGGGATAAATGCCAAGTTCTACATTTAGGGAATAGAAACCAAATGCACAGTTACAAGATGGGGGACACTTGGTTCAGCAATACTACAAACGAGAAAGATCTTGGAATTGTTGTAGATCACAAGCTGAATATGAGCCAACAGTGCGATATGGCTGCAAGAAAGGCCAATGCTATTTTGGGCTGCATTAATAGAAGTATAGCTTCCAAATCACGTGAGGTACTGGTTCCTCTCTATTCGGCCCTGGTTAGGCCTCATCTAGAGTACTGTGTCCAGTTCTGGGCTCCACAATTCAAGAAGGATGCAGACAAGCTGGAGCGTGTTCAGAAGAGGGCAACCAGGATGATCAGAGGTCTAGAAACAAAGCCCTATGAAGAGAGACTGAAAGAACTGGGCATGTTTAGCCTGGAGAAGAGAAGATTGAGGGGAGACATGATAGCACTCTTCAAATACTTAAAAGGTTGTCCCACAGAGGAGGGCCAGGATCTCTTCTCGATCCTCCCAGAGTGCAGGACACGGAATAACAGGCTCAAGTTAAAGGAAGCCAGATTCCGGCTGGATATCAGGAAAAACTTCCTAACTGTTAGAGCAGTGCGACGGTGGAATCAGTTACCTAGGTTGTGGGCTCTCCCACACTAGAGGCATTCAAGGGGCAGCTGGACAACCATCTGTCAGGGATGCTTTAGGGTGGATTCCTGCATTGAGCAGGGGGTTGGACTCGATGGCCTTGTAGGCCCCTTCCAACTCTGCTATTCTATGATTCTATGATTCTGTCTTGAATAGGTGAAATCTTCTTTCCCAGACTTGTCAAACAGCATGTCTACCTTGACAGAATTTAGGTTCAGTTTCTATGTGGATGCAACTGCTGCAGCATTACAACTTGTAAAGCTGCCTCATACCAAGTCAGACAATGGGTCCATCTAGCCCTGTACTGTTGACGTTGACTGGCAGAGACTCTCCAGGGTTTCAAGGCAGGAATTTTTCCAGCCCTACCTAGAGACCCTGAGGATTAAAACAGGGTCCTTCTGCAAAGCAGGTGTTCTACCACTGAGCCACAGCTCCTACTTTTGTGTGCTGCTTTTCATTAATAGAAAATAAAAACCAACAATTTACTATAAGTACCCCTCCAAAAAACACTTCTGTGCCATCCGTCAGAAAACAGATTCCCCTTATTCTCCCCTCAATTCCATTTGTCTTTCCCACTTCCTTCCCTCTCTTGAGTGTTCTCCTCTTTGGCTACCTCCTTCCCTCCACCCACTTCCCTGTCCCCCACACCTTTCCTATCTATGGTATCTTTCGTGATTGTAGTCAGACCCACCCACCCCTGCCTCCCATACACTAATATACATCTTGGCCCTACTCAATGAGGGCTGCCGGGGTGGCAGGAGCTTGAAAGAACTTGTGGCTTGGAGTGATATACTCTATTGCAGCCCCTCCCCAACTGCCCACCTCTGTGCCAGTTCCACTGAATTCCTGCACTTGGATGTAACACAAATGGACCAATTGCCCACCGACTGCAGAGTCAAGAAAATTGCTCCCAATTTGCTTGTTCCAGTTAAGAAGATTCTTCTTTGCCCGAGTAATAATATTTGGGCATGCATTTAGATATTAGGACACTTGTAAAAGGAAGAAATAAAGTCTCAGACATTTACCTGCAGTGAATTTCCCATGAAGTACACAGTCTATCGTTATCTCATCTTCCCCAAGTGCTTGTACAGTCACTTCTGGAAATTGCAGCAGACTGCTGGTGACGCGAGCTGTTAGGTCTCGCATGATTCACTGTAGACAGACAATAGGAAGTTTATTCAACAAGCAGTCAGCACCAGTAAGTTATTACAAATACTACAATACCAATGGGTAAAGGCCATTTTACTGTGTACTACAGAAAATCAAATTCTGCAGTCAACATAAATTTGCTTATTTTGCAAAGATTCACATTTGTAAAAGTATCTGAAATTTCTAGCAAAGTCTGGAGGAAGTGAAGGACATTAACTTTCATGAAAGAAAATTGTAGGAACAAGGAATAGTAGCTATGGAGGTACAAAGTATAGCTCAGCTCCACTCTGAGACATCAAGAAGATAGTTCCCTCAGATTTAAGCTTTCATCTGTGGCTGTTGATTAATTTTCCGTTAAAAGAAAAGCCAGTAGTTTCAGGTTAACACAGAAAATGCCAAAAATGTGAACATGCAAGTAGGGGTGTGCACTCCGCCCCGAAATTATCTGGTAACCGCGAACATCCACATTCAATCTTCTAGAGCAGAGATAGGCCACTTCTAAACCCATTGATTAATATCAGAGAAGACATGTGTGCCCAATCTGTGTGTGTGTGTGTGTGTGTGTGTGTGTGTGTATCTCCACATTTGGAAGATGCTGAGTGGGGTGAGGGGTAGCTTTATTTATTTTATTATTATTATTATTATTATTATTATTATTATTATTATTATTAAGAATATTTATATACCGCTCCCCATTGAAAAATTTCAGAGCGGTGTACAAGGTAAAATGAAAATAAATACAGAATAAAAACAGTTAAAACAAAATTTAAAAGAAGCAATAACAGTAATCCAAGACTACATGTTAGAGAAAGGCTTCTTGGAATAAAGATGTTTTCAGGAGGCGCCGAAAGGAGTACAAGGTTGGCACCTGCCTGACCTCCAGAGGCAGGGAATTCCACAGGAGGGGCGCCACCGTGCTGAAGGCTCTTCCCCTGGTGGATTCCAATCAGAGGGTGGATCTAGGTGGAACCACCAGGAGCAGGCCCTCGGATGACCTCAGTGACCGGGCAGGTTTGACATTGACTTCTGTGGATAACTAACAGGAATAGCCACAGCGATGTTCTCCTCCAATCACAGTGCTCAGGGAAGTGGGAAACACTTAACTAGCTGCTGATTCTGACGGGGGAGGGAGAGCATTTCTGCTTGGACTCATAGAAGTCACTCATCCACATTTCCACAGTGTGAAAGTGCTGCTGGGCTGGCTGGTGAGTGAGAAAGCTTGGCAAGCTCTTTATTTCAGTGGCTGGGTGCAGGGGTGTGTCTGTCCATCCAATAGATCTGGAGAGCACCAAGTTGGAGATGACTTGAGTGGGGGATTTTTTTAAAAATCCTAAAAAATCAAGGCATAAACTGATCTAATTCAAATTTGGTGGAGCTACAGCCCTCCTTAAGAGCTATCACCTTGCCAGGTTTCATCTCTTTATCTATAACAATTATGCAGATGTAAGCATTTTGTTAATTTCCATTTAAAGATTCCTAAATAATCAAAACATGAACTGATTTGATTCAAACTTGGTGGGACCTTAAGAGCTATCACTGTGCCAAGTTTTTTTTCTTTAGCTTTAAAAATGAGGGAGCTGTAAGCATTTCTGTTAATAACAGTTACCAGAATACTGAATGGTTCTTTGAGGGTAATTCGACAAGGAGAGAGAGGGAGGGGCTCTGAAATCGAGGCAGAGAATCACTTCTACGGAGCTCCAGATCAGATTTTGAGGCAGAGAAGACCCACTTTGCACCCCAGTACATGCAAGACACACAAGAGCTCACCCATGCAGCACACCAGCCTAAACAACTAATACTGACTGGGTCAGAAATGGGGAAAATACAGATAACATGTCAATAAGAATTTATTTTCTAATTTTTATAAGTGACCTTTGTTGTAATACGACCTTGTGTTCTCAAAGTTTTTGCATAAAGGCAGGCAATATCACAAATTTGGGGAGAGGAGGTAGAGAGAGAAAACAGTAGGAGAAGACACAATAGTCTAAGCAATTCTAAGTACACCACAGAATACTCTGTGTCAACCTGCTGCCACGCCACAGCATCAAGGGAATAGCAAGCCTCGTTATGACTGTCTGCTACCACTCACAAGTACTGATAAGTACTTCAGTTGGCACGCACCATCTTAAAGAGGCAGTCATGTAGGAAAGAAGGAATCTCTTAAGAAGATGCCAGCTGCTATTTGGTACATCAAAAAGCAAAATATGTATTACCTTTAGAATTATTTTTTCATATGCACAATGGTGTCCCCTCACTATTACACTCCAAGGAATATTTATGTACACAATCTCTAGGGCAAGCAGTAGACCATTTTTACTTTCCTAAGCAGATGACTATGGAAGAATCACAATTAGTACATACAATGTTTGGCTATTCTTCCATAGTCAGCTGTTTATGGGAAGTAAGAACTGTAAAGGAGAACAGATAGACTGCACTGGGCAGAGGACAAATGGGTGATGTAGTTGGCTTGATATTAGTATGTACAAATTCTAAATGACAGAGAACCTTGGCTGGGCCACCTGGAGGCCAAGGGAGGGGTGAAAGCAGAAGGGTAGTTCTATTTTAGTATTATTATGCACCAAATATGACTGACAAAGAATCCTGGCCAGAACACCTGGTGAAGGAAGGTCAGGCAATGGTCACCCATCTCCGAGGACAAAGGAGGTGTGAAACATAGGTAATGGGCCTTGGCACCAAGAAGGAGAAGGGAAGGGCGAAAGGTATATAATTGAGAACCTGCCCCAAAGTTCCTGTTCTGGTCTTTTGGGAGAAGGATGTGGAAAGAACCATGATGAAAGAGGGAAGGTCCTACCTGCGAGTAAGTAGTCACAGTTAAGATTTTATTGATTTATACATTACTGGGTTTTTATGCTGTGCATGTTTTTAAATTATTTTTAATTATTTCCCCCATGTATTTACCCTACCCTTAGTCTTAATAAAGTCTTCTACTTCACAATCTGTGAGCCCTTTTTTGTCTTGGCTTGGGTCCGTGCTAAATCCGGTGGTACAGGTCACAGAAAGACTAGCTCAACCTTTACAAAAACAACCTACTGCTTAGCAGTGTGTGTGTGTGTGCTTGTATCAGTGATGTAGGGCAGAAAATTTCCCAGTGCTTAATTTTTCTGTGGAATTTTTGATTCATAGGAAAAATGATCCTAATCCTATCTTGTTTACTTGGAAGCAAGCCTGTGTTTAACCATTCTTGCCCCTAAATGTGTTTGCATGGGATTGCAGCCTTGGTAATTTATCAACAACTAAAAAAAACAAAAACAAACTTGTCTTTGAAGAAAAGTTTTCTAGCTCCAATCTGAGGGTAGGATCCAACAGTGCCCTACCACAGGTGGGGAGCACCACCACTCCCTGGTGGTGCGTGTATGGTCCCTACCAATGGCAGTAGCGATATAGCACTTCTGGGGGAAACCCCCAAATGAACAGAAACACACGTTTCTGGAAGGGGAAGGTTGCGACTTCTAGAAATATAGTTTCCTGTCGCTTGGAGGTTTTCCCTGGAAGCGCTACATTGATACCGTTAACAAATCAATGGCTGCATTCAAGCAGTCAAATAGAAATGAGCATCCTGCAATTTCACACAGCCATCTTGCTCCTCCACTCATGCAAGCAGGGAAACAAACCAGGAGACACAGTCAGCTATAGCCTCCAGTTATGTCCAAAGTGGAAAATTTATGGTTAATGACTTCTAAACAAATCAGAATATGGAAACCAATTTTAAACTACGTTAAGGGAGGAACAAACCTCATTCATTTCTCGGTTTATTAACTCAATAATTTAATCAACCAAATGTGGCTGGTACCAGTTACCACCCAAGTTAGATTGCACCACCACCAGAGCAACCAAAATGAACCATGTCAGAGATAGGTGTAGAGCAGGTCTGCGGAACTTGTCATCCACCATAATGAATAGAGCCCCTCTGCCTAGTATTGTGCCCTGACAGGTGCTCACCACCCTTTGTGTTTTTGCAGTGCCAAGTATGCAGCAAAAGCAGGTAGTTTCATTTCTTAGTGCAACTTGTTCTATACTAGTTCTCTAAATGTTATGTTATTCTATGAGAACTCTGCAGCTTTTGTTATTTTTATCATCTGTTAATTTTGAATACTCATTACACTGTTATAGGCTTCCACTTCAAAGACATAATTGGAACATGCTTTATGATTTTTTTAAAAAAAATACTATCAAAAGCTTAAACAAGTGGTTTATCAAGCTCCTGATGGTTTCATTTGGTATGGTAGGTCACACACTGTGCGACATCTTTATCGGGAAAGCCAACATTTGCAGGGCCAGAAATAAATGTGGTTATGAGGATAGTTTCTGTGCACCCACATGATGATCAATCAGAATCTGAGTGAGAACACAAATTTGATCAACCAATACAGGGGAGTATTTCCTTTGTGTACAATGAAGAGGCTTATGTTGTTGTTGTTGTTGTTAAAACCTTGACAGCAATCTCAGTATTCCTTTTAAACCTAGTTTAGAATTGCAGCCTCATGAGCTCTACAGTCTTCAAGAGAATTATGTAAACATGCCAAGTTATGCAAGTGTTTACGCACAGGTGCAAAGCAGGGACCGAAGTGTTCTGGTGCAAAACAAACAAGCTGTGAATAGGTCTATTGAGCTCACCATGACTGCTGACACTGTAGAACATCCTCGACTAGCATATGCCTTTACGAGATTAAGCCATGGGGTCTATGTCCTCAATTCTCCACCACTGATGATAAGGAAGCCCTTGTTAGCAGCTTCAACAACTGCCAAAAACCACCCCAGCAAAGTCTGCTTAACTCAACCATTACCCTTCTGCCAAAAATCAAAATTAATTTCCTCTAAGCCTCCTTCTCTAGTCAACATTCGGATTACCTGTAGAGACAATACGCCATGTGGCTTTTAAGGTCTGAACAGCAAAGTAAAAGTGGAGACATTAGCTATATCTTTCATTGGGTTGCATTCAAGCCTTACTGTCCACCAGCGAAACCCTCGCATGCCTTCCAAATGTGCTCCAGAACTGAGAGAACTTTCAGAGCAGATTTGGAAAAGGTAGGGGAACAAGAGGAAGTCCACTTGTGTGATGCTGGATTTCAGCTACTATTTCATAAATCAATGTGTCAATGAATCAAATGGTTAGCAGTTTAATCACAAATGTAAATTGGACAGAATCACCGCAGTATGATTTTTGGAAAATGCAAGCTACTATATATTTACAATATATGAACAAGGATACCAATCAAGAGAGAATTTTAAGGTTCACAGACCTGCCATAAACCATGCTGCTTTTTATTAGAATGTAAGCCTATGCGGCAGGGCCTTGCTATTTACTGTTTTACTCTGTACAGCACCATGTGCATTGATGGTGCTATATAAATAAATTATAATAATAATAATAAAACAGTGAAAAACTTTGTGCACCTAAAGGGATATGTCCTAAACGAAAAACAAAACAAAACATGCCAACATATCGAGAAACTAACTTAACAAACAAGTCAATGTTCCGAAAGAATGTTACTGGAGGCAAAGGCAATAGCAAAGATAACGTTACCACAATCAGACTATGTCACTGTTTTGGCTGATTTGTACAGCAGCATGATTTTTTTCTTTACTAACTACATTTCTATCCCAACTAATAGCTGGAGCTCCCTGAAACACACTACCACCAGTACAAGTGAAGGGGACAAGAATTGGAAGTCATTTTTAGGTTACAGGGTTTTGGGGAGGTGGTTACACAAGGAATTTAAGATGGCAAAACTGTAACATTGATTCCTTTCTGAGCACTTATAACTACAATGCTTTCGTTTCACTAAATCATGAGTACTCTCTTCATTACAGTACCTGTTTTCTTTAAAAGCCATACCACATTTCTTTGTGCTATCTGATTAAATCAGATGAAGGATTATCTAGATGGGCAGTTCTCCTCGTCAGCACTTTAGCCACACTTTTGGGGTGGGGGTGGGGAAGATGAAGTGTAACCAAGACTACAATCTTATGCACAGAGCAAGGCCCATTAAACTAAGCAGTACTTATTTCTGATATAAAAGCACAGGATTAAATCAGGGGTTGGCAACCTCAGGCACAGCTGGAGGCCAAATCTGGCTCTCCGGGGATTCCCAGAAGGCCCCCACCCATCTCCTGGTCCCACCCCTTTTCTACAATCACTGATCATTTGGTGGTTTCCAGGTTTTGTGCAGTTTTCCTCCCTTCTAAAAGGTCATAATGTCTCTCCTAAAGCTTAATTACTAGCAGTAAGAACTTTAAGGTGCAATATGCTGGTATTTTTGGCCCCACCCCTTTGACCTTCATCCAAACTTATCACAGAAATTAACTGCCCATGCATGGTCCTCTGAAATTGAATTTGGCCCTTGGGCTGAAAAAAGTTCCCCACCCATGGATTAGGCTAACAATCACCCAATTACTAAGAAACACTAAAGAACTAGCAGTTGGAGGAATCCTCATCTGAGTGAAAGTACATCAGCTACAATTCTAGTCCTCTACAGGACAGATAAATAAATTTAAGAACCCATATCATGGGTTCTTAAATTTAAATCGGATTAAAAACTTTTTAAAAAGATGTCATCAAAATACTAATAAATAAATTTTAACTGTTACAATTAACTCTCATCACAAACATGCTAATCCTTTTCTTACACTCTCATGAAAATGAATTAGTGGCTCTGTCATTAATTAGAATCATAGAATAGTAGAGTTGGAAGGGGCCTATAAGGCCATCGAGTCCAACCCCCTGCTCAATGCAGAAATCCACCTTAAAGCATCCCTGATGGCTGTCCAGCTGCCTCTTCAATGCCTCTAGTGTGGGAGAGCCCACAACCTCCCTAGGTAACTGGTTCCATTGTTGTACTGCTCTAACAGGCAGGAAGTTTTTCCTGATGTCCAGCTGGAAACTGGCATCCTGTAACTTGAGCCCATTATTCTGCGTCCTCCACTCTGGGAGAATCGAGAAGAGATCCTGGCCCTCCTCTGTGTGACAACCTTTCAAGTATTTGAAGAGTGCTATCATGTCTCCCAATCAAATCTGAGCATTCATTTCATTTTTCTTGCATTTCATGAAAATGTTTCTGTCCAGTCTAACTATAATTTATTAAAAATTGCCCTATCTTCATAAAACATTGTGAAGAAAATCATGATAAAATAGATGGAAGCATCTCATCCAAAGTATCTAACATTGGATTAAAGGAGAACATAGAAGATATGCTTAGTATACTGAAGCTTATATACATAGGCTTAGACAAACTTCAGAGAGACTGTTGCTGCATTGCTGATGCTGTTGAAATTTGGAAGACACTTCAAAAAATGCTGAAGAAAGAAATACCTAATCAAAAAGTTAAACTGCAGGAAATAGAGAAGTGAATGGATCAAGCACTAACTCCACCTCATTTTCTTGTAAACATTCCCAACCTCAAATATAATGGTAGATGCCTAACATCTGATGGTGTTGCCATGGCATGGGTATTTCAAAACCACTCCTTTGTTGTTTGTGATAATAAATTTCAGGGCTCAGGGGGAGACTTCACATATTTACTGTTGATTTTTTTAAACAAAGTCACTCTCATGAATTGGTGGAAGTCATTGGCCAGACAACTTGACCTGAGAAAACATTTTCATCATTTGGCATGAACATCTGAGATTTTCCACTAGATTATTTTACTTCACTAAATGATTCATAAGCAGATATTCACAGGAGACAAAGCGCAAAATGAGGAATAAATGCAAACAGGGAGGAATTTCATGTTGGGAGGTCACAGTGATCAGTCCACATTAAATTGACTTACTATTTCACCCAGTTCATGACTTTTGTTGGAAAGTCAAAGATATATTTTATATTAAGAATTTATATGCTGCTTTTCAATATAAATGTTTCCATGGCAACTAGTTTAAGTCTTCAATGACATACAAAGTACAGGCAGTATCCAACGGTGTCACTTGGCAAACTCAAATAGCGCTAACAGACCTCTAGCACATCCTTCCATTGCACAACTTTTTCCACAAGAGCAATGTATAGCCACTTCTGCAAGGGTAATTTTAACTGGATTACTCTCTTGCACATAGTTCGGAACCTAGTTTCTGCTAGCACATCATTTGTGCTAATGGAACGAAACAGATGGATACAGGTAAGAAACATAATATAAAAATGGTATTTGCTTAGGACCAACGACACATCAATGTGGACTTTAAATGAGCACAGGTCACATCAGCTCCATCAATTAATAGGTCCTGATGATGAGTTTCTGTGATTTCCTGATTTATGTGTTAAATATAATTTACCTACTATGGCTGAATGGCAATACTTGCAATTGCAACACTTGCTGTAATCTAGCTTTGGTCCAGCCACTTTTACAGCTTCAAAGACTCCACTACCGCTTAAAGCACTTTTAGCAGCTGAACAGGCATATCAACTCATGATCCATATATAAATACTTAGTATCAGTAAATAAATATGATACCCAAGGTCTAAGACAGGAATGGAATAGAGAATTGGAGTGACCTATTTTGCCTAATCAATGGATTGTTGTCTTAGCAACTGTATCTGAAGCTTCTACTGATCTTAGGCTATGCCTTATTCAGCAAAAAAAATTGTATTGGGTTTATTGGACTACACAATGCCTCTTTAATAAGGGCTTGTCTAATTTGCTTAAATGCTGTAGATGTAACACACCCAATGCTTCTTTTGTTCAAATGTTTTGGCAATGCCCAATAGTTGCCCCCTTTTGGGAGGAGGTCTTAATAAGGATAAACTTTGTATTGAAACAGTCTTTAATCTAGTATGATGTGCATGTCCTCCTAAACTACCTGCTGGTTTCTTGGAAGTTAATGCATGGTTAGCGTAAATGGATTTTCCAAGACCTTATGACAGCTAAAAAACTGATATTGTTATATTGGAAAGATAAATGTTTACCTCCCACAATGCAAAGGACTGAGGACTTAACAACGCTATCAACATTTGAAGGGGTGGTATATAGACACCACTTGCAAATGGATAAATACATGGATATTTGGTCTGCTTTTCTTGAAACCTATGCATAATCCTCTCCCCCCCCTTTTTTTAAAGGTGTATCTGACAAAAAAAATACATTTCTATTTTTGTTCTTTTCACCTGATTTCCCCCCTGTTCTATTTGTTAATTCACAATAAAGGGGGGGCACAATTTTGTCAGCTCCCTACACAGGTTGTGTCTTGGTTTATTTAGTTTGTGTTAGAAATAAATACCCTGGTCTCCTTACAAGACTGCTGACTATTTCTTATGCATAAAATCTATCTTATATGCCAGGCTTTGCTGGGGGTGATAGCAGTTGTAGCCCAACACATCTGGAGGGCACCAGGTTGGAGAAGGCTGTTATATACTATTACTAGATTCATAACCCAACTGTTTTGAGTCTCTGTATACATTGAAACAGTGACAATTTCCCATTATTCCAAAGGATAGTAAACAAAGAAATCAAAACTCAGCATGCTTATTATTTGAGGCATTATTTTACATGCCAACTATTCTACTGCTCTGCCAAAACATGCACGCTTTTGAAACAAGCAAATAAAAAGCCACTAGAAATTTGCATGATTTCATGCAGTATTGAAAAACTATCTCATAGTCAAACATTCACAAGAGAACCTCTAGTTTCTGAAGACAAGGGACCCATAAAATCTAGGACACCAGCCCACCTATATTCACCCCTTGATGCAGCCTAGTTGTAAAACACTGATTGCCAATATAGGATCTATTTACATTAATTTGATCACTATTCAGGTATTGAATGCATTTTATCAAACTCTGTGGACTATTTTTGCATGCTGGTTGGATATCAAGACGCTCCAAAGATATACTATGGTCTCGCCTGAACATTACCTAACCTAGAAACCTGGAAGTCAACATACACAGAATCACAGGTCTCATTCCACGTATTTTTGTCTATATTTCTTTCTTTTTTTAAGTCAGGAAATTCTCACATTCATTCTTAACAACTATTCCTAAAAGACAGAGAACTTTGGTTGTAACTGTAAACAAGCTTAGCTGGAGTAAGTCCCCCATACTCAAGATTTACTTCCAAATAAACACACCTATATTGCACTGTCGCTTTCATTTATAAATTTACAATGTTGCATAGCATTTAACTCTATTTCCCAAAGTGCTTGAAGCACTCCACATCCATTATCTCAAGAATCCTTACAAAAAGCCAATGCTACTGCCACACTAGCAGGGATAACCACTAGTACTATGGGAAGCTAGTGCTGGTTAGCACAATCAGAAACTAACTACAACTACCACTTATAGAATGGGACAAGTCAGCAGAGCTTTGAAACTCTAATGCGTTGTTGCATTAGCGGTCATACCTGTCAGCGCAATGTGTTCAGAGCTAGTAGACTGCCAGCATTTGCTCTGCATGCTAAAAGCCAATAGTATTACATCCCTTATTACAGGCTGAGGTTCAGACAGAAGTCAGGTTTTGACATACACATCTCAACTTATTAAACAGAGATATGTATACATCCAACACCCACATGCTGCATCCTCATCCTGCCTATTCCCTCCTCCCTTCGCAGAGCAGTGACTCAATACTTCCTTGGTTAATTAACTATAGTTTTCCAGGCTGATCTTAATGGGAAACAATAATTACCCAGATCATAAAACAAGGTTTGAAGTATGTCAGGAAGTGTTGATTCACAGCATGCTGAGAAGAGAGGATGAAAATGGGAACAAGAATGGAGTATACGGGCACAAGACACAACTTTGCTCTTACAGCCCAAATGTATAGAGCAAAATTTCTGACCTTGCAGAATGCATGATTTGTTTTAGCATTGCTTTTACTATGCTTGCTGTAACCATTGGTTGAAACAATAAACCTTTACTACTACTACATATATATTTTAGCATAAGTTGAAACATGTACAGCTGAGCTACACCAGAGAATAACTTGCTTATGTTTGTCGTCAGTTCACAGGTAACATTTGAACCAGGGACTTCCTGCTCACAAATATGCAACTGAAACATTGACCTAGGGAGAGATGTTCCAGTCCTTTCCCTATTGTGCAGGTTTCTACATGCACACAGTTTGGGGGGAGCATTCAAAGATGTCATCCCCCACCTGCAGTCTGAGGTGATAAGATCCCTTTACTAACTGAGGATTCCATCATATTCTGCAGCATGTACAGACCAGCCCATTATCAGCATTATTGTATGAACTTTAGTGAGAATTAACCCCCCAATGATTTCAGTAGTACTTGTTCCCAAGAATACAGGAATTGGACAGAAGTGGCATGCACACCTCCTTGGAAGCAAGTCCCACTGAACAATGCAAGGGGAAAAAAAGCGTAAAACAGGCTGCCCAACAAGCCAGCCCACAGTCTTGAATCCAGGTCTAAGCCTGACACATGATCTCGAAAATGGCTGTTTCCCCCTCGTTTTAGTTGTTTGCCACGATCACATGTCCGTCGTGTTGCTAGAGCGGGGCAAAGGGAAACGCGTAATCACGAGCGACTCCCTTGCAAACGTAAACCTCAGAGCCCCCTTGCCTCAGCAGGCAAAAGGGAGCAGGAGTCGGGCTTCGTGCTGCGGAGCCCCCGCCCCCGACGACCGCCTTTAGCTTTTTGACTTGCTCCAGTCCGCTCCTCGCCAGCAGCACGTTTTCCCTCCGCCCGCAACTGCCGCCTTCCCCGACCCCCGCAAGGCCGCCTTCCCCGCGCTACTGGGGATTGGAGACCGCGGGGAGAGAAAACGGCAAGAGGGGGCTTCGCCAGCACCCCCCACCCCACTCCACATGTAGCCCCCTTGGGTGGGCGTGTGGCGGCAGCGGGCCCGGCGGCGCACACAGGAGGAGGCTGACCCGGAGAAGGAGGAAGAGGGCGGCTCAGGCACCCGGCACAGCCATGTGTGGGCACCAGCGGACGCTTATATAATGAGCCTGGCGCTGGCCTTCCCCAGGCCTCCTTTCCCCCCACACCCGGGCCCAAGGCCGGGCCTAGCCAGCAGGCTTCGCGAGCCTACTCAGCCACCCAAACCCTCCCTCGGGCGGGCGGGCGGCGGGCCAGCCTGCCCGTCTCCCTTTCTTGGCTGGTACCTGCTGCTGAGGCGGGTGTCACCGCCTCGGCCCCGTCGCTCGCAGTATTCGGTCAGAACCGCGACATCTCTCCCACACTTCCGCCACAGCGGTTAAGGGAAGCAGGGAGGCGGATCCGCTGCGCCAGGCCGGGCCTGCTCAATGCTCCGCTACTGCCCCTCGTTCGGTATCTGTCTGCGCAGCAACGTCTTCCTCCCCCCGCCCACGATCACTCACCGGCAGGCAGGCAGGAGGAGGGAGGGGGATGAGGGGGAAGAGTGAGATCTCGCGAGAACAAATCACAGCCGTAGCGGGAATTTTCAAATTCTTACGTCTTTCCTTCTTATGGAGTAGCTGTTTGTCAAGCCCGACGAGGAAGGAGTGGAAAATACCCGGATGCAATTTTCGCAAAACTACGAATCCCAGTATGCATCACTTTGAGTTTGGCCACTGAGTCCAGGGACGTTTTGAAGAAGACTTGCTTCTTTTGTTTAGAAGACGGCAAGGGGTAGTTGTTGTTTTAATATAGTTATGTGTAGCCCGATCCTATGCATGTTTTGGTGGAAATAAGTCCAACTCTGTACAAGAGGACTTATTCCAAAGTAAACGTGCATTGGATTGCAGCCTTAAGATGCTTGTATGTGTTTACCTGGTAAAGTGCTCTCAAGTCCCTGGAGAAGCTGGTGAATGGTCACACCAGGAAATGTATGTTTGCCATTCCCACACTCAGGATAGTCCAGTGGTGCACCTAGTGCTAGTCTTTGTGATTTCAGTCCACTGTCTTGCAGCCCAGAGTCCCCCATATGACCACAGATGATGGGGACAAACGGACTGGCAGTAACTCTTGAACTGGCATGGTCATGGTCGCCATAGTCTCATTTTTATTTTTAAAATACTGTATAGTCAGGGGGCAGGGAAGTATGTGATTATAGATGTTCATTGTATTATGTTTACCTTAAAATATATTATTCTTTTCTGCAACAATATGTTGCTTATTCCTACAAAAGAGAACATAGATTTGCATAAAATGTGCATGTGCCAATTTATATGTATAGGGTCAACTTTAGAAATTATTACTATAACCTAAATAGAAATGCAAAAAAATCTCACCACAGCGGAGAAGACTGTGACCAGGTGCTGTTGGTGGGCAAATGGAAGGTCCTTGCTGTCCCTTCTTATGTTTCTTTATCTGTAAACTGGATTTGGACTGGACAGCCCTTCAAATAGAGAACACCTTCAAACAGAGGATTGTCCTCTGAAAGCTCTTCAAATAGGAGACTGTTCTCTGCAAAACATATTGAGATCCAACCTACACATTACATTAAATGTATAGTTTGCTCTTCTGTGTCTGGGTTTGTTTTTGGGTTTTTGCTTTTAAAATAACAGTAGGGGTGGGGTAGGGTAGGGTGAACCCTTTCCTCTGGTGCTGCAACCCCAGTGAAAATCCCCCTCACCCCCACACTAGTATTTGGTATGGGAGGGAAGCTGCCATTGTTAAAGTTAGTGTTTGGGGTTATCAATTCATTGACTAATTCAGAGAGCTTTCTCTGTTGGGCAGTATAGAAATCTAATAAATAAATTGGCTAAAAAATAAAGTTGACCCATTAAAAACATTTTATTTGAGGCTGTACTAATAAACATGTATGCATGTTTAACTCAAAAATAAGCCTCACTGAATTCAGTGAGATTTAGACCTGGTTCTCATGGCACTCACGACAGCAGTTCCTGGGTTGTTTAACCCAGGAATTGTGGGGACAAGTGAAGCACACAAGATGTGTACTTGTTTCTGCTTTTAATTTAAAACCTGTTTTTATTTAAATAACCCAGAGATAACCCAACAATTGCCCATGATTTATTGTTGGGTTAACTTTGAAATTTTTAACCCATAAACAACCCAGAGTTTCCAGGTTCACATGTTATGAAACCCCCCAAGAATGGGCTGTTCCTAGGTTATTAATTAAAAGCAGAAATGACAACTGTGTATCTTGCATACTTCACTTGTCCCCACAAACCCTGGGTTAAACAACTCAGGAACTGCTGCTGTGACGTGCAAACCAGGTCTTACTCTCATGCATAAACACATTTGCTGGGAGGTGATTGCACAGCAGTCTCAACACATTTATATGCTTAGGGAAAAGAAAAAAGTACTCTTTAGAAATAAAGAACTTTAAGATAAATACCACCTATTCATCCATATAAGCATAACGATATAGAGTCAGCTCATGTTGATGATGAGTCAATATTGTTACATGTGAAAAGCATTTGTTGTTGTTTGGTCAAGGGAGACTTTCACCACCTTCTATACTTCCACAACACTTGATAGTATGAATTGTGTGTGTGGCCTTGCCTGCCCCCAAAATGTTGCAGTATACTTTCTTGATACAACATGGGCTTCCTGACAACGGTCATAACCTTTAGTCTTTTCAGTGAAGCAAAGAACACTTATTAGACACTGCACAGTGGAACAGAAGAGCTGCCTTTGCATTCTTTGTATAAAGTAAGTTTGACAGCCATGAATATATTATCCTAGGAGCCTTTTGTTCCAGTGTTTTCAACTACACTCTTTCGGGGGAGCTAATAAACTGCATCTTATATAACCTACAAGAAAGTAGATGTATGCCATTATTTATGACCACAGACAAATAGTTCAATTTAAATTTAATGCAAGGCTTAACATAAAAGGATGTCTATGCCCTCTTTAATTTTAATAGATTTTTTCTCCCTTATGTATGTTATACAAAGGTTTTCTAGGAACCTTTTTTTTCTAGTGTTATGTGACCAACTATAGAGCCAGAAGGCAAAAGCAAAAGATGTACAAATACTGTTCTCTTCTTGACATTTATTATTCATAGACAATGAGTATTTGATAACAAGTTTCCCTATATTGTACAAGTTCCTTGCACAGACCAGAGCACAGCTGACACTTAGGTTCCTCTGTAGAATGTCAGTGTCCTCAATGGTTTTAACATTAGTTTATTATTTTTTATTGTGGTTGTGAATTGTAAACTAACTGAAATGAACACAGAGTAAAATGGCAATTTAGAAATTTCAAGCAATAATAATAATAAGAAGAATAAGAATAATAATAAGAAGCAGCAGCAGCAGCAGCATTCTGTTCCCACACCATACTACCTGGCCTTCACTATGTGGTTCAGAATTACACATTGCATAAAGCATATAAATTATTTGTATTATATTTATTTATTACATTTCAATACCACCCAAAAGCCAAAGTTTTCTGGAAGTTTACAAAAGATTAAAACCTTAAAAATACAAGATAAGGCATTATTATTTATAAACTGCCCTATTTGCCAAAAAGACATCAAGGCAGTGCAAAGCAATTTAAACCATTTAAACGAAAAAATAACATTAAAACAACAACATAATTTAAAAGATTAAATTAATTATTATGCTGACATCATTTCTCTGAGCAATGAGAAGTTTCAGAGGTGCAGCATTTACTGGGCTTTGGTTTCCTTTGGAAGAATATTGGTGTCTTATTTATGTTTTTAAAAGTTGTGTTTATTTCAAATATAGAGATTGAACATAGGTTTAAAACTCCAACACACAGCCTAAGTCCATGGCTCCCACACTAGATCACCAGAGAGACAGCCAGCACCCTTAGATGCTTACAGACCCCAAGGCCATCTTTTTGTCTTACAGTGAAATCCTATGCATGCTTCAACCCAGAAGTACTCAATGAAGTCCCATTAAACACACAGAGGTGTATTTCCAAGGGACTGTGGCCTCTCTCTCTCAGCTCATCTACACCAAGCAGTATATCCCACTATGAAACCAGTATGAAAGTGGTATATAAAAGGCAGGAGCCACACTACTGCTTTATAGCAGTATTAAAGTGCACTGCAGGATCTACACTACTGCTTTATAGTGGTACCGAAGTGCACTGACAACTGTTGGGGCCCATGACCCATCTAAACCTAGCAGGATATAGCATTATGAAAGCAGTATGAAAGTGGTATATGGCATGTGTAATGGGCCCCAACAGTTGTCAGTGCACTTCAATACTGCTATAAAGCAGTAGTGTGGCTCTTGCTTTTTATATACCACTTTCATAGTTGAATATCCTGTGTGGTGTAGATGAGGGCCCCCTCCCCTCTCTGGCCTCATCTACACCAAGCAGGATATTGCACTATGGGGGCGGGATATAAAAGGCAGGAGACACACTAAGCAGGATATAACAGTATGAAAGCGGTATATAGTATGTGTCAATGGGCCCCAACAGTTGTCAGTGCACTTCAATACTGCTATAAAGCAATAGTGTGGCTCCTGCCTTTTATATACTACTTACATAGTGCAATATCCTGCTTGGTGTAGATGAGGCTCTTCTCGCTCAAACTATACTTACCTTTGTTTCCTTCACAGCTTCCCATGAGAAACCTACAAGCAGGACACCATGTCCTGCTTTTGGTCCCTGGTCGGCAGCTGGGTGGCCACTGTGAGAACAGAGGTTGGACTAGATGGATCCAGCATGGCTCTTCTTCTTAAGATGTGAGCGCAACAGCAACCTCCCGTCCATGTTCCCTGGAAAGTGGTGTACATAGGCATACTGCCTCTGGTACTGGAGGCAATAAAAAGCCATCACGATTGGTAGCCGTTGAAAGCCTTCTCCTCCAGGTCAATGTCCATAAAGAAAAGGTTCTCCACCCCTGGTATAGAGTAAAACATGTAAAGAGGGTGTCTGCTGGTGGGGATTTGTAAAACTTAAAAATATTGCACCCTGTTCCATTTATATAAGAATATACCAGCCTTAATATGGAGAAAAAAACTCTGCATTCCTGAGCTTATTCATTCACAAGATTGTTAATTGCACCATCATGTGTTAGTTTTCCTTATTGGCAGCTATCAGGCTTGATGATCAATAATATATGTCCTGTGCAATGTGTAATCAATGCATGTATGTTTTGTTTAAAAGCTCTGCTCATCTGTTTATTAAATGTTTAATTGCTGTTAAATGGTTACTGACATCAAAACCAAAAGTAATTACAGGCTTAATGAGCCAGAAACAGCATAATGGGAATTCTACTATTCTCCAGTAGAGTAGGAATAATTTAATAGAAATTGAAAAGGGCATTGCAAAATCTAGGAAAAGCAGATACCTAATTGGTGGCAAAACTGGCTGCTTAGGGAAAGCGAGTGGAGCCATTGAAAGGAGAGCACAACGCATATTTTCCAAGAGGCATTTTACTTCTTCACAGTGTGCATAATAAATATGTAGAATGTAGGGTTGAAAGCCTGGTTGTGCTTTTATATTGTATTTTATATCATGTTTTTATACTCCTGTTTTATACTTCGAAAGGTTTTAATTTTTGTGAACCGCCCAGGGAGCTTTGGCTATTGGGCGGTATAGAAATGCAATAAATAAATAAATAAATAGAATTTATGGCAACAAGATGTGGTCATAGAAAATAAGGAGTAACAAATTTATGGAAGAGAGATGTGATCTATCAGTTAATATTCACTGTTAATTAATTAAATTTATACCCTGCTTTTCCTCCAAGGACATCAAGGTGGTATATATGTAGCTAGGGACAAGTGTAAGCCCTTTCTCCAGAAATTTCTTCCCATTCTTCATGTCCTGCTTATTATGTCCCACAAGCCTGTAAACGCCCAGAGAGCTTCGGCTATGGGGTGGTATACAAATGTAATAAATAAATAAATAAATAAATAAATAAGCAAGCAAGCAAGCAAGCAAGCCTTATTCTGCTCCTGGTGGTTCCACATAGATCCATCCTCCGATTGGAATCCACCAGGGGAAGAGCCTTCAGCGTGGTGGCACCCCTCTTGTGGAATTCCCTGCCTCTGGAGGTCAGGCAGGCGCTAGTTCAAGCACAGAAATTGGAGTAGGAAGGCTTTAAGCTTGCCCCCATCCCAGAAACCTGGATCAAGATTGCTAGTTGGAAGGTGAGGATAAAACCTATCTCTTCTCCGAGCAATCTGGGTGTGGGTGTGTCTGTCCACCCACCCCTGTCTTAAGACTTTGGCTCAGGAATCCATTTTACCTAAATAGCTGTCAAAAACATAAAGGCTCTGGAATGCAGCATAGTTGTGGGAGTCATACAGAAAAACAAACTGTTTTTAACTCTCCTCATCTGTTTGGCAGTTCAGTGAGGTCGAACACTAGTCCAAATAATTTAAGCACCCTTGATAGTTACCTTTTGTTTTGAACATTGGGCTATGCTACCATGAGCAGCAATCTATATGTAAAACTAATGGAGAGACAAAACTTCCCTGAACTTTCAGTTCTGTAGTTCAATCTGTTTGTAATCTTTATATGAAACCCTGTATTTGGCTAGGAGTTTGAGTGATCTTTCCTTTTAACTACCTTACTTGATGCATTTCCTTAGAGAGACTTTGGGCTTATCTACACCTAAGGCTGGAGTGGGGGTGGGGGAGGATCATGGACTTACCTATTTCCATGATCCTCCCCCAGCTAAGAGGGACGTTGCGGGTGCAATATGTTTTTTTTAGAAGAGGAGCTGTGCGGCCCTGATCCAGGGGAAAAGATACATTAAAAAAAAAAAAAAAACTCTGCACCCCCCTGCCATATCAGGGATGGTGAAATTGCTCCACCCTCCCGAAGGGCACAGAGCCACCCCGTGCAGTTCCCTGCCTGTTTGAGGACCTAGGAGCCCACACCACACCAGGCACAGTCCTTGGGGTTGTCCTGGGGCCAAAGAAAAACCAGGAAATCTATCTCTAGTCATCCCCGGTTGACCCCAGGATCCCCTCTGTGTCATATGGATGCACAGGGATGACCTAGAGAGGACCTCTGGATATATGCATGGTGTAGACATACCCTTTTTACAAGTAGAGAGAACATTTTACCAACCCTGGTAAAATGGCTGTTGAATCTCAATGGGGAAGGCTTCCCCAGTGGGGAAGGCTGGGCAAGAAGATCTCATTTAAAATATTTGCCTGCCTCCCTCCACCGACAGGAACCTCCACTGGATCAAAAGCATTCCCACGAACAGAAGGATCCCTTCCATTCATGGAAGGCTATGTTAGAATCCAATCCATTTTTGTGTAATTTTTACAACTTTATTATTCTCATCAGGGCCGGCGCCAGACTATATTGCGCCCTAGGCAGGAGCGTTCTGAAGCCTCCACCCCGCCCCCCCATGCGGGCACGCCCCCGCTCCTGGCTTTTTGAAGCCAGGACGCTGGGGTTGGGGGGCGGGGCGGAGGCTTTAGCACACACCTGCCACTTCCAGGAGCGCCGGACTGAAGCCTCCGCCCTGCACCCACTCCTGGCTTTGAAGCCAGGACGCTGGGGTTGGGGGGCAGCGGCTTTGGAACAGCATGCCCGGAAGCCGCTCTAGGAGAGTGGCTTCTGGGTGCGCCTTTCGGCGCCCTTGTTTGCTTGGTGCTCTAGGCCACTGCCTGAGTTGCCTCTATGGCAGCACCGGCCCTGATTCTCGTATTGTAGAGTGGTGAAGCTTAAAGGCAGTGGTTTACCTAAGGACACTTGGTAAGTTTATGGCATTGATGAGATTCAACAATATTCCTCCTGATGTCTGGCTTACTCTCTTAGTCACTATACTACATGAGTTGAGTCCTTCTATATCACAGCCTGAGCCAGTGTGGTGTAGTGTTGGACTAGGACCTAGGAGACCACATTTCAAATCCCCACTCAACCATGAAGCTTACCAGGAGATATTTTGTCAACCATTCTTCCTTATTCTAACTGACCTCACAGGTTGATATGTGGATAAAATGGCAGGTAGGGAGAACTATGTCTACCACCCCAAACTTCTTCATAGAAAGCAGAGATATAAATCTTAATGCAACTAAAATAAACATACAAAGAACCTCTAGCGAAACTTTAAAAGAGCCTTTTAGGTGCTATCTGTACTTCTTGCACTGATTCTGCAGCAAGAAGTGGCATCTAGAAGTTCTGTGTACCTCATAAAACAGTGCAGGTATGCCATGGAATGATCGTGCAGCAATATAAATTTGCAGGGCAATCACAAATCTCTCTGAACTCATTTTGCTTTTACAGCTCATTGAAATAGCAACACTGCATGACTGACCCTGTAGGTTAGTGACTGTGCTGTAATGAAAGTCTAGGGGGATATTTTGGGTGTTTTAGCTCTCTCCATCTCTTCTCATTCTGCCACACTTTTGAGTGAAGACAGCTTAGCTGTGCCTGAAAATTCAGCTCATTTGTTTGCTGAGTGTACATACTTGCCTTGTGCAGGGCCGGCGCCAGACTATATTGCGCCCTAGGCAGGAGTGTTCTGAAGCCTCCGCCCCACCCCCCTCTCATGCGTGCGTGTGCCCGCTCCCCACTTTGAAGCCAGGACACTGGGGTTGGGAGGCGGGGCGGAGGCTTCAGAACGCGCCTGCCACTTCCAGGCGTGCCGTACCGAAGCCTCCGCCCCACGCCCACTCCTGGCTTTGAAGCCAGGACTCTGGGGTTGGGAGGCAGCCAGGGCGGCGGCTTTGGAACAGCACGCTCGGAAGACGCTCTAGGAGAGCAGCTTCCAGGTGCAACGTTCGGTGCCCTCGTTTGCTTGGCGCTCTAGGCCGCCTCCTGAGTTGCCTCTATGGCAGCACCGGCCCTGGCCTTGTGAAGTGATTTGTGATGCAGGACGATTGTTCACATAACTGATGCCTCTCCTATATTCAAAATACATTACTAATACACCCAATGCCATTCATTCTACAAATTAAAATAGGTGAAATTCCTTCATATCGAGTATCTGAGCTGGGGCATCTACAAAATACAAATAAGGGTGCCTGGTCGCCTTTCATGTGAGATTCTTGCAGCATTAATTACCACCAAGTAGTGGAAGCTTTATTCGAGGACATAGCCTCGGTCAGATGTTGCTTCCTCCACAGGGCTGTGGACTGCTCTGTGTGAAGGTGTTTCAGCATCTGAAAAGAAACCTAGAATGTTATGGTCAAATGTTGTTGGGAAATTCTCAACTAAATGTTTTTTCTTCAAAAGCAATACTTCTCATGAGTGCGTATGCAGCATTAGGGCATGGTCTGAAGGCTCATGATGTAGTAATCTCTCTGCAGCTAACCAGATCTGGCTCTGATCAGTGCCTGAATGTGGCCCTATGTATGCTATCTTGATTTCTGTGAAAGAAAGGCCATATAAACAAAGGAATTATGATAAAAATGGTAAGGCTGATGTAAATTGTACAATAACTATTTGGTCTCACAATGAGACATCGAACTTCATAGGATATAGCTCAATGGTAGAGCATATACTTTGCATGCAAAAGGGTCCCTGTGATGTTTCACTGTTTTCATGCCTTATATCTGTATTGTAAATGCTGTTTGGCCTTCATACGATAAGGATGGTAAGTGGTTAATTCTGTTGGGAGGGGAAGTGAGAGCATGGAATGTTTGAATGAATGCTGATTGGCTTCAAGTGTGTGAAGGGGAATGACAGTTAGCAGTTGAAGAAAGTGAGTTAGGAGTTAGCAGTGACAGAACTGGGGTTTGTCTGCTTAAGGGAATAGATACTATAGTGTATGCGTTTTATTATTTTTGGAATAAGAGGGACAGGAGGAGTTAGATTTGAGATAGAGGGTAGATTAGGCAAGGAAAACTTGATATCTTTAATGTAACAAAACTTCTTGTTAAATAAATGTTATTTTGTTTCACTCTGGAGTGGATTCTTTAAGTACCAGAGGTAAGGTACAGAGTTCTATGGTGGCAGCGGTGAAATCAAAGGGTGAATTAAAAGGTACACAGAGTGCCAAGTTGGTTGCTGTGACCAAAAAGGGGTCACAGAACCACAGAACCAGGGGACAGAAGTATACCAACTTTATAGAGAAAGGTAAAAAGGAGACCTAAGGGGAGCAGTCGTGACAGTCCCACATTCAGTTTCTGACACCTCCAGGTAGGGCTGGGAAAGATCCCAGTTTGAAACCATGCAGAGCTGCTGAGAGTAGACAGTACTGAGCTAGATGGGCCAATGGCCTGTCTTGGCAAATGGCAGCACTGTTATGGAGATAAGGAACAGAGCCATCTCTCTGCTTAGAAAAAAATCAACAGAGATGGAAGAAAGGAGACTGTAAAATACACCTGATATTTGGACCCATTAAATATCATAATACTTCCAACACCAATGCTGCACTTTGAAGAACAGGAATTGTGAAGACTACCACTGCCTCACCCAGTCCTGCTAGCATGCTTTCATCCCACCCTCCAATCATCTCCATAGGTGCCCACTTCACTCCAAGCAACATCACGTTTTGTCAATAAAAATGATATTGGCTGACATACCTACCAACTTTTTTTGGTCACATATCTTAGACTGCAGGCCTGCAAGAGGGGCTTTCTTTATTTTATGGAGTGCCAAGTGATTTTTGATGCTTTATTGTATTATGATTATTATGGCTGTGCATATGGTTTGGATTGTCCTAAACAAAAGCATGTGTTTTAAATATCCATCGTTTTAAACGCACACGGGTTCAAACAGCCAGAGGGTATCTTGAGCAGATGGTGAGTAAGTTCACAGATCATATAATCTAAGATGCTATGACAGTGCTCTATTAGAACAGACTGTCTGCACCAGCATTTTATTACAACAAAATTCTAGTCTACAACAAGTTCAGTTACTGATTCATTATTTATTTGATTTCATATTCAGTTCATGAACCATGTTTTACAAGGAAGCGACATACATGGCCAATTAAATTATTTGTGCAGTTTTGGAACACTACAGCCCCCTCTTGATCATAATTAGTTCCAACAACAATCCAGCAGAGAGAAAATATATATGAAAAGGTATTCCTGTCATCAAGAGCTCTTGGAATCAAGCTTTACTGTTTTTCATGATCTTTATGGGAAGGAACACAGGAGCAGAATAGAAGGGTTGAAGCTAAAAAGATTGTGGGTGTCCCTGTCCCCCCACCCCCCACAACAGAAGATTCCAAAATAAGATGCCTCCTGCAGTGTCAAGTACAGAAATGAAAGTTCAGTCATTCCTCCTAAGCAAAAAGCAGCACCGCTGACTGGCAACCTTTGAAATGTTGGCAGGATGAAACCAATTGCTGAATAACTGGCTGATGGACAGCTATTCTTCTCACTAGAAGGGCCAAATTACAGGTGACTTATGATTCTTCTTTCCAATGTTGCTGTCCTTATTTTTCTAATGAAAAGCAGCTGTGTGAAAATGAGTGGGGAACTGGGGATGGTGGTGGTGGATGGCTACATAATTCTTTCCCTCCCTGCTATTTATCTCTTGAAAATCCTGCCCCTATGTTATGACCCTGAGCAGTGGCCAGGACTCTGACAGAAAGGAAGCAGAGCCAGATGGATCAGGTGAACTAATGGTACAAGTCCCAGAGGTGTAGAATCCAGGCCCTGACACTGAGGCTGGGCCAGGGTTCCACACCTTCAAGTCTAAGGCTGTTAGTCAGGAACCCCTCAAGCCAAGGAACTAGCACTCTCAGCACTGGGCCCCTTTACAGCGGAGGCCTCATGCCCCCCAGTTCCTCCTTATCAGCACAGGCAATGTACAACATGGGAACTGACTGAGAGGTGACAGAATGGTAGGCAGGGGAGTCTGGTGGCTCTAATGTCAATAGGGCACTGAATCCACTCCAGGTTTCAGTTAGAACCAGTCAGAACTCTGCTTTGCACCCGTTCTAACTGGTTCTGACTGAAACTTGGGGGGGATTCACTGCCCCACTGACATCGGAAACACCACCCTCCACTGATGGTCGAGTCCAGGGTCGAGGACTACCCTTTAAGCCTCTTCAGTTTTCAGGTATGGGGTGGAACCTGTGAGGTGAATAGAAGGCCTCAGTTGACCTTGTTAGGAGCACGTTGCCAACTCAAAGCTATCTGAGGTCCTGTGATTCCAGTCCAAAGTGCCAAGGCTGGGTCTGCTTCCACCTCTGCTGCATCCTAGTATCCATGCTCTCCTGTTTGTGGTCAGGATAGGATAACTCAAAAGCTGCTTTCTCACCCACAGGAGAAAAGATGCAAGAATACCACGTCCTTTTCTTGCAGGGAGAAAAACCATTTACAACAAGGCAATCCTGAGTAGAAAAATGGTACAGGGGAAAGGGTTAAGTACCTCCCCATACTGTTTGTGTACTGCTCAAAATTGCAGCCCCCTCCCCATGCCTGCTTTTTTTGTTTAAACAAAATTTTGAAGAAAAGTCACATAACCGTCTGCTACTTATAGTTTAGCCTTAAGACTCTACTATTGGTAGAATGTGGATAAATTACTTCTCTCCAGCAACAACTCTCAATGCATGGCAATATTATACTATTTCAGAATCTTCCTCTTTGAAAGTCACATTAGCATTTTACTACTACTACTACTACTACTACTACTAATAGTTCAACAATAAAAAGACAAATAACACACTGCGACCCTCCCCCCAAAAAGCCCAGATAATTGATCTCTAGAATATAAAAGGAATCAAGGCTCTTCTTGATTTTGGATAGCTGGTAAACTTCCTAAGATAGTACCTGGAAAAAAAGGAATACAACATGAAAATACAAATAGACAAAATGACATTAAGAATGGTTGCTCACAGATTGCTTTAAGAAAGTAATGTTTCATTTCTCGCATCACCTCTGTTATATTGTTCTTGAAAGATATCCAAAAATGGTTCATTAAATAAAAGGAGTGGAAGCTTCCAATGGATTTTCAGATTTAAGTGACTGACAGTGAGTATCAACACTGTGATATCACAACAATATATATGTTTAGTGTGATATCTGAACTGCTGGTTAGCAGAATCAGATATAATAATTTGAATTGAAATAGGTTTGCAAACTAGGTTTGTGCCAGTTATATGGTTTGGCATCATGTAGAAAAGTATTAACTATGTTTATAAGCAATCCTCCTCCAGAAGTTACTACACTACAGAGATAGGAGTGAATTTATGAACTTAGGAAGATGAGTACTAAGAAGACAGAGAAAACAAGATATCTGTGCATGCGGTCTTAAATAATAATTAAAGTGGGTTATAAAAGAAATCAAAATCAAAAACACAATGTGATTTTTAACAAACAGATGAATTCAGAACAGAGATGTGGTGGGGAGTGTATGCTTAATCTTTTTCCTGCAACAGACATGCATTTGTTAGCGCACAGGGTTACGAATGTGGGTGTGATCTGGAGCGCAGAGACAGTAGATGGATAAAGGATGGGGAGAGCAATCCTATGGTCCCTAGACAGTGTCATAGTTTGAATTCCTGGATCCAAGGTCTGGGACAGTGCTCCAACCTTGGACCCAGGAGTTCGAGCTCCCTTCCACCTCACAGCCAGTGCGGAGAGAACCACGCCAGCTGCCCCTCCAAGATAAAAAAGACAACTTTGGAGAAGAGGGAAAGGGGGAGGTACTGTGTGCGGGTTGGGGAGGGGCCTGGGTAAACCGGCTTATGCAGAATCCTCCATCCTCCCCAGCCTCTTTCCCTCCTACTCTACAGAGCTTCAGTTAGATGGGTGAAAACACCCATCTAGCGAAAGTACAGAGCAGGAGGAGTGTGGGGCCCCCCGTGCTCCTCATGCTCTGCATAGGTTGCCTGTCAGCCACTTGAGTTTGGAGGCTAACAGACATCCCGATAAGAATGCGCCCTAAAGCACACATACCCTACCTGCGTCTCTAAAAAATTTTCTCCTGAAACAACTATTCATTTTTTTTTAAAAAAAAAAGTCATGGAGGCTCAGTTATATAAATATATGTAGCATATTGTTGATCTGTGTAATGCATTGCTTTCAAGATGATGTTAATCAATATGAAAATTCTGTCTTTGACGTTAGATACATGACAGTTCATTCACTCTTATATGTTTATGTCTTGACACTACAGTCAAATAACGACTGGTGAACCAGCCTTAAGCAATATTGTTTTCCTAGAACATTGCTGGGTGCTATATAAACAGTAAAAAAACACCAAAATCAGATTGAATACCTATGGTGGTGGTAAGCACGTGGCCCAATGCAGCAAAGTGTAAAAAGCGCAAAGGAAAAGGCTGGGAGGGACCAGGTCGCTACAGCATAGCCAAACCATTCCAGTATCTCACCAAAGAAATTTGCTCCTGATACATATGCAAACAGACCTCCTGCACAAAAGAGAAAATGTATGAATACATTTCAACAGTGAAAGCTATTTCTCTTTTTCTACATTTCCATCTTGTTGCTAGTTTGATGTTCTCCCCTGATCACTAACCCAAATCAAGGTGAAAGCTGCAGTTCTGCATTCATCTAGGATGCTCCAGCCTTCTATTTTTATTTTACAGTGGGCCTGTTCAAACAACACGCTAAGCCATGGTTAGGATGCTAATCTTTTTGCAGCAAGTGGTTAGTATGTTTAAACCGTGGTTATGGAGCCTCCATGGCCCCCGTCTTGACAGCAGCGCTTTGGTGCTGCAAGGTGCCTGGCTCCCGCATTTGCGTTACTTCCTGGCATCTGCATGGGAAAGAACGCAAGTGCGAACTTTCCCCGTGGCATGAGGGGGAAAGGAATGAGGCAGCCAAGGGCAGCCAGGAGGATGAGGAGAGGGATGTTGGGTTCCCGAACCACTTCTCCTCCCTCTGACCTCCCACTGGCTGCCTGTTCCTCCCCCACCTTTTTTTCTTTTTATTATCTGTATCTGAGCAGCTGCGCAGATACAGATAATAACAATAAAAAGGGGGAGGAATGGGCCCCGTTTCTCTTCTCCCCCTCATTTTAGATTTGTAATTTTAAAAGAGGCGTGGGGCCTGTTTCTCTCCTCCTCCCCACACCATTTTTTAAAAATATTTTCCACAGGACACAGGGCTCTCCTGAGCTCCGCCCTCTTCCCTGTCCGGCCCATGGTGACCAATCAAGGGGTGCCATGGGCTGTGACAAGCCTCCATTGCCAAAAAAGTCAGGGTAAGTGTCCAACTTCTTTTCAGCAGAGTTTCTGGGGTTTGCCCCCAGATGGCTTCGCAATGGCGGCTGCGTCATGTACATGACATGCCACTACTGCAAAGCTACCCTGGGGCAAACCCTTCATGTAGACATGGCCATGGTTAGGAATGGTTCACACCACACACTAATCATGGTTCTCATGACACGTTAAGCCATAATGTTTAGCTCAAAATGCTTTAACCATCATGGTTTAGTGTGTTGTCTGAACAGGGCCAGTATACTGTATGCAATACTGTAGGCCAAGTTTCAAGCATAAGGGTTCCCAAAGCAGTTCACAATAATGACATCAGATGTATAGGCTGATTGTATTGCCCTTACAGTGAAATGATTAGAACACCAGGTGTTGTCTATGGAAGGTACCAAGCAATGGTAAAGCTGGGAGTTGTAGGATTTTTTTCTGTCTAAACATGCATAGGATTGGACCCCAAGTTGTTTTTAGCCTTGCAATTTATAATATTGTTGTGTTTTACTGTTTAATAACTTAATGTAAACGGCTTCAGGATTTTAAAAATGGAAAGCCATATATATCTCAGTTTCCCACCATAATCCATCACTCTGTTTATTAACTAATCTGAAAAGGGAAAGAGCCTTGTCTTCTTCATTGTACCTTGTGCTTCTCAAACTGCTTGGACAAGCTCCTACAGGCATAATCAAGGCATCAAAGGTCATCCTATATTGCTGGGAAATTGGAGAAAGACAGACATACCTTGTGGAATTTTGTAAGTGAGCTCTCCAGGTTTTCTTAGCTGGCGTAGAAGGATATCACTGTGAATATTGATTCCCATGCCAAACAAAAACAACACTATGCCTAAAGACAGAAAATGAAATGTTTACAGGTTGGATGTCCCGAAGATTTCATCTCAAACCTATGTTCGAACAGTTATTCTGTTTAACAAGCATAATCAACACATTCTGGCCTCACCATCAGCCAGAGGTCTGCCCTACACCCCTCGCCTCCCAGGAAGAACAGCACGGCAAGGGGGAGACAAACCTGGTCCCATCCATCAACTAGAGAAGGAGCTACATTTCCAGTGCTTGTTTTTCTCTTCCCTCCCCTTTCCTTTTACATCCTGCCTATTTGATCGTGAATTTGTGTGCAGGGACTGTCTTATCTTTCAATAAGCACTTAGAATAATAAGCACTTCAATACAAGACTTTCAATAAGCAATTGCAATACAGTAGTTAGAAAATTGTACATGCTTTATAAGATGCCAATGCTAGTAATAATTGATAATAAATTGTACCCACGTAGGTACAATTGGGAAGGGGAATCCCTAATTCAACTAATGCCTGCTGTTTTTGACTCCTTCTCACCACCTGCACTCTCCCTCTCTCGATATGAGATTCGTAAGCCACCTTTTAGGGATAACTTCCCAAGGCAGCAAACAAAACTTAAAACCACAAATCACAACAAAATAATGATAAAATCAGAAGTAACCATTAAAACCAGGTCACATACACAATGGCACGAGATAACATCCAAGGAGTGGGGGGGATGCGCAGTGGCAGTGGAAGAGCTTGCGCTGGTGCTGCCCCCTCCCTGTTATTGATGCTTAGATTAACCATGCAATCAGAAGGCAAAGGGTACAGAAGGGATGGCGCAAAGCAGCAGTGTTGTCAGGTTCCTTATACATGGAGCGTTTGTTTTGGATTTGTTACCAGGGAACCTTGTTTTTTTCTGTTCTACAAAGCAACATGTGCCATGTGTGAGCCATGCATTGTTCCCTCTCGTTGACTGTGCTACTTTCAGGGGTCTGTGTGGGGGAACTCCCCTCACCCTTTTCTAGTGGGAGATCACATCCATTGTGAAGTGGTACACTCCCAGGAGTGCTTTAGCATGTGCTCGTTCTGGTCACAAGTATAGAGTGTTTGAGAAGCATCCCATACAATCTAAATAGTGAAAAGGCAGCAATGGTGAGAGGCACTTCTGGGATTTGCTGCCTCAGATGCTGGAATAACTTGGCTGGTCTTGGGTACTATGCATCTTGACTTTGGGGGTGGGAGTTGCTACTCCACCTCAGGCAACAGTTCTGCTCACATGGGAGAACAAATTAATCTATCCCAAGTTTGTCCTGACCAAAATTGATCAAACATGCACATACTTTTTTTAGTCTGAAGCCCCAACTGAGTTTGCAGAGAAAAAAGGTGCTATGGCACCAATGGACTGAATTATTTATTGTAGTATGAGCTTTTGTAGGCAACATCAGTTGGAAAGTAAATCTCTCATACATATAATACATGAATGATACAGTGAAAGACAAGTACAGTTCAGAAAGTATAGGGTGAATTTGACACCAGAAGAAATGGTGAGGAGTCAGGTCTAGTGTTGAACTTACACAGTTGTCCTGTATGCTCTCTATTGAATGTATACAGGCCTATTTAAAAGGGCAGTTTCCTTGTTTCATAGAGTAGAACCCAGATATATTGGGCAACTCTGTAGGCTTCTTACACAGGGAGATTGGACACCAATCTGCATGCTAAAGTTTACTAGCTGTGTAATGCTGATAAGCTACTTTCCTCTGTTTGCTTTACTGCTCTATCTTGCTAGGGAGATGAAGAGGGCTCCCCTCCCCCAATTTTGGAATGTTGGGATCTGTTAGTCTTAAGACAAGTGACTCATTATTTGCCTGCAATACTTTGGGGCATTATTAGAATATCAGAAAGAGTATAAATGATGGAACAGAACCCTAACAAATTTGGCTTCACTTCAGGAGGAACATGCATGCCAAACTGGAAAGCTTGGGTTCTAGGAACGATCTCCATTTGTTATTGATTGGGGGCCCAGAAAAATGCCAACTCTTTGGGAGTCTCTAGGTTCATGCACTGAAGAGACGTATGAACTTTCTTGTATTGTTACTCTGCATCCATTTTCTATCAAGAAACTGTCATTCCTTTCACAAATGGTCTAGCTTCATTTTGGTAATCTGAAGAATCTACTTTTACTGGATCCTGAATTGATTAGGCCTACAGAATAACACACAAGGTGTGACACACTAATAAATATGAATACCATACAAAATCTGAAAATTTATTCAAGTATTAAAGCATTATTAACAAATGTGTTTAGTTTTGCCTCTATAGACTAAAACGGAAAAACTTCTGGAATGTAGCTTATCAATATTAAAACTAACTGACTCATTCAGAAAGCACCAGATCTTCATTTGAGCTAGGCCTCAGTCCTGGAACCTGTTTTATACTGAAGTAAAACAAAAACAAAAAAGGTGGGGAAGATTAAGGAAGGGTGAGAAATACATTGGATTTTCAATGTGAACTTACCAAATTCACATGCACCAGAATGAAGTTATTTGGCAATATTTGCACATTTCCAAATTTTGCAATGAAGTTTGCAAATCAAAAAACGCACACGAAGATATGAATAATTGGGGCAAATGCAAAGTGAATGAGTATATTAGGGGAAAGAACACACAAAATGCATTAAGCAGAGGAAATCACTTGGGGAAAATACATTTATTTGGAGAAGCGTGCACAAAAATTCATTTTTTGTGTGTGGACTTTTCAGAACAAAATCACAATTTGATGTGGAAACTGGACAAAACAAACATGATGTTGGCAAAATGAGAAAATGAGCAGAATCAAAACTTGACAGATTCATCCATCTTTAGGGAAGGCATATAGAAGGAAAGTAATAGATAAAAGCAGCTAGGAGCTGATTCTCAAATGTTGATTGTGTAAGTTTGACATGTGCAAATAGCTCCCTCTCATGGCTGGTCTTTTCATCACACATTTTATCTTCTGCATTGGTAGCTGTTAGTCTGTTGCAGAGCAAACAACAATTTTTGGGCATCTTATAGACTAAGAGATTTTTCAAAGGCTTCTTTTGTTATTCAAACTATTGTATTTCTTCCTTGACATTTAGACAAGTATTGTCGTAGTCCCCCCCCTCACCCCATGCTTCCATGCACAGTGAATTTAGGCAGTGCACAAGTCATCTGGACGGCAAGATGCTTAACATCTCACAGCTATAATTACCTGATGTAAATCTTATGTCGTTGCACCAGTCATCTGGGTATTCAGCACAGTAAATCATGTAGTAACCTTGAAGAAAGCCATTATAGGTACAGAACAGCACAGCAAAAAACATTGTCTTCAGAGGGAAAGGCCTACCTCTTGTGAAGAATGAGTAAATGAATGTCCTGAGGTAGACAAAAACAAAAAAAGCACATATACATAAACAGCTGGAAATAGATGGCAGTGTACCATTTACAACAGGTTTGAGGTCCCTGGTACTAGACCAAGCATGCTGCCAGGTATCCTCCATTGTACCTCAGGTGTATTCCCATTAGAACCTTGAGAATAATCACTTTCTATGTTCTTCACCCTACATTAACATGAACTACTACTCAGTAGGCTCCAGTACAATATGTAAGGAGCTATACACACCTCTTGTCAGCACACATCATATGATTTACAGGTGTAGATATCCGCATGACGTAGTGCCTAACAGAAAGCTGCCACTGCAGGATCCAAGCCCTTCTGGTAGCCAAAAGCCTTTAATTAAAGCACTGCTAGGATTGACTGTTCTCACTGGATGGAAGATTTGATGGTGTTACCTACTTTTGAACACGTAGCTTACGGGAGACAGTAGTTAGTGGATCCTTCCAAGATATTTGCACAGCCTAACTCTAGTCAGATACTTATGCCTGACACTACAGCGAATGTCTGTGCAACCAGAAGCTTATGTACAACAACCATGGACTTGTTCATTGGCATTTTATCCAGAATCTATCTCCCTATACCCTACCCATATCAATGAAAAACAAGTGCTTTACACAAGTCAAATGTCCTAAGCACAGATCAGCATGCTTAGTAAGAACACTTGAGCCTATTTTGTTGTATGTATTTGCCTGACCTACTTCCCAGTTCACTCATCTTTCTTACAGCGTAGTGGGCAGAAAGTAGATCTCCAAGTATTTTGGACTGAAACTCCCATCATTCCCGACTGTTGGCCATGCTGGCCAGGCGTCTGGAAGTTGTACAAACAAGGTATTGGGTGAGCTGGGTGGTTGCCCAGGACGCCAAGCTGAGCTGAGGGGATGGGGGCAGCATCCACCTGAGCTGAGTAGCTATGTTTTTTTAACATGTTGTCTGCAGTGAGCTAGAGTGGCAAAAAGCAAGTATCTATAACCTTTCATTCAAGGTTCTCCAGGGTGTTTGTGTACTAACTACAAAAATGGTCTTCCTTCAATTAGCTTGAAAGTATGTTTCCTTTTGAATTTCTACTTTGATGTTATTTGCGCTAGGTAAAAATCAGTGGGACACAGCTTTACTTTGAGGCAACGTTACCACTAGAAGTGAAAATGCTGAAACTGAGACTATTCTACTTTGGACATATAATAAGAAGAAATGATTCATTAGGGAAAAAAACAATAATGCTAGGGAAAGTAGAAGGAAAAGAGGAAGACCAAACAAGAGATGGATTGACTCCATAAAGGAAGATATGGACATGAAGTTACAAGATCTGAACAGGGTCTTGTGGAAGATGGTGTTTTTGGAAATTGAAGAAATAGTGGGAATTAAGATAGAACAAACACCAAAAGTTGCATTACTGTCACTATTTGAAGATTTAAAATGTGGAAAAGAAACTAAAGAGCTGATATTGAGTTTGCTGACTGCAGCACGATTGATGGTAGCTAGGAACTGGAAGATTCAAGGGGAATACTCTATTGAAGAATGGTATAAAGAAGTATGGGATATAGCTATTAATGATAAACTGACTTGTAATATTAAGTGGAGAAAAGGTATAACTAAAATAAATGAGTTTGAAGGAATCTGGAAACAGTTCCCAATATTAGTGTTTACTAAGGGAAGTGGGAAACCGCCAGCAGAAGAAACGATAAGATTTTGGAATCAGGAATAGATCCCAAGGTGGGGGGTGCACTATTATGTTAAGAATGATTATGTTATGGTATGATATTTTAGAGTTAATATCTATTCAATACATATGTACTCAACATTTATTCAACATGTATGTAGTAGTTGTTTTTGATGTTTTCTTTTATTGTAATGTATGTTTAATTAATGTGGAAAAGCAATAAAAATATTTAAAAAAAAACAAAAAAGAAAACAATAATGCTAGGGAAAGTAGAAGGAAAAGAGGAAGACCAAACAAGAGATGGATTGACTCCATAAAGGAAGATATGGACATGAAGTTACAAGATCTGAACAGGGTGGTTTACAACAGATGCAACTGGAGGTTGCTGATTCATAGGGTTGCCATAAGTCAAAGTCGACGTGAAGGCACGTAATTAACTACCAAGCACTTAGGACTTCAAATACTGTAAGCATTATAAGCACTATATAAATAATAATAAAATAGAGCTGTAAGCTGTTAGAGGTCAGCTGATACCTTGGAATAATGGAAACACTAAAATAAAGAATGCTTACCAAAAAATAAGGACTGCTACAAAACAAAAAACATTATACATAAAACCTCTGATAGTTCTGCTGTGTTGCATGTGGCTTTTCAAACTTTGGCTTGTGCAAACTGTAGCACAGTGATTGGGAGATCAAAGTTTTGAGCAATGTCATTCTTGATGGACATCACACCTGCACCAGGCCCCACAAATCCTCTGGGTAGCCCTGCAAAACTATGGGGGGCAGGGCATCAAAAGCACTCCTCACCCAGGGTATTATTTATCTTAGAGACGGCTCTAAGTACAAAATATCTGGAGATCTACTTTCTTTCCATCATCACACAGGGGGAAATTGTGTTTCCTTACCACCACTTCTCTGCCCACGCTTTTGTCCCTCATTATGTCCTCTTTCGAAAGAGGAAGTAAACGACATGCATGTGGCCCATTCAGTGGGCTGTTTTGATCAAGCTGCTTCTCCTGCACATAGCAGGGGATAGCGGCAAGTTCTGTCTCAAAATAATTCAGATTTTCCAGGGTCTTTTTTTGTCACGTAAAGAAGGGTAGAAGGAGTGGGAGGTGCATGGGACTCAGACAACCACCTGAATAGGACCCACAAAAATCCATTAGTGCCCAGTAACAAGCGTGCAATAAAATGCTCGTCTGATGATGCCCTCTGTCTTAGAAATCTAGTACTTTATCCAGTACACTGGTGGTGATGGCCAGATTCATTGATCTGCTAATACTTCTGTAAAATCTGTGTAGTGTCCATTGCTTTTCTGGCATAAACTTTTCTGGCACAAAAAACATTTTGCCTTTAAAGAGTGGCGCTCAAAAATTGGTCAGCATCATGCTAAGGTACAGCAAAATGGATCTCTTAAGTGTTGCTCCATTAACTGTTTCAAGTATGATTTCTTGCAGAAGGGTGGCACCAGACCACTATTAGAATGTCAAAAGCTGCTAAATTAACAATTTATGCGGCAGAGGAGGAAACAGCAGATTCAACAAGGGAAACAACTTGGCAGCCTATCAAAGGAGAAACAAATCAATTCCCAGTCCAAAGGGAGCAGGGTCCCTGCCAGACAACAGTGACTAAGTAGACTGCCAAGAAGAGAACAAATTGGTTTGTAGAACAAAATGCCTGGAAGATTGTTTGAGCAGGAATAAGCAACCTTCCATCACTACAGCTCTATGCAATCTCACCAGAGCTTTACATTATTATGCTTACCACAGTTCTCTGAGCAGTGAGATGTTCCAGGGGTGCAGGGATTACTTAAGTTTGATTTCCTCTGGAGGCAGGTTAATGGAGGCTTATTGATGTTTTGTAATATCTGGGCAATAACCCATGCTGCCTAAGTGCCAGCAGGACTCACCACTAGCACAACAGAGAGTTAGCGCTTCATATAGGAACCAGAACCAAGCAGAAAGACTCTTTTCTGAAATGGGGAAAGTCAACAGAGCTCACATAAGGGAACTCCACTGAACTGTCCCAATCCAGAACCCAGCAATTCAGTGCATTTCCTGGGTTCTTTTAGAAATCACTAACTCCCCATTTCTCTCTCAATATTCTATTTTCTCTCAAACCATTTGTATGTGTGTGCATGAGTGTGCGCTTCTGGTTTATGTGCACTACATGTGTGTTTAATTCTAGCTGCATTATAAATCTTAAGAGTGAGGGTAACTTTAAAGATGTAAAATCTAATTTGCAACATCTCCCCCACTCTTCTACCCAAACTCCTGTAGCAGGATCTATACTTTTCTTCCTCCTACACCTCCTTTCATTCCCTGTCCTTTCCTCAAACTGATTTTCATGGAATCTGCGAGCAGCAAGTCCATGTGGTTTTTTGCAGCTATTTTTCACTGTGAACAGACACACAATTTATTTTTGAACCATTCCTGCACATGAGTGTAGATATGCATGTAGTTAGTGTACTAAACAACAACAGCAACAAAGGAAACTGAAAGAAAGCATGGCTTTCCATTTATCCTACAACTGCAGCACTATGCTGTGGCTTGCAGTTGTTCTCACACTATACACATGACAAGTCAAATGCTCCTACTTCTCCTACACTTGTAGCACTCAATTGTCTTATAAACATGATTGATTCTGTGCTGACAGTTGCCATGTGCCTCCAGGGCAGCAACTGTGTTTTGAAAACATACCGGCACAGCAGTGCTTCAAACAAAACAATCCCTAGTGTAGATTCTCCTCTGAGGAGGAGGCACCATGTTCTAGGGAAGGATTGGATTCCAAAGCAGGTGCAGCCTTTGTTCATGGATCAACCAAACTGGATTCAGGGTACACCAGCCTGGATCTCTGTGACAAGTATGTATTTGATTTGGAGCATGCATTGGCATCTTCAAGCCAAAACCTGAAACCTGAACTGAGAAGTCAACATGCTTTGTAGTAACATTTATCATCAAACTGATCTTCCATGTAGGAGATGGTTTCAAATGGTCAAGCTGCTTTTATACATAGGACTTGAAAAGCCATTGGATAGTAACACAGAAGGTGCGATCCCATTTTGCCTAATTGTAAACCAGCTTTGAAACATGGATCTTGTCAACCAATCTATTTATCTGAGATAGCACTTCTGCACATTTGTCTGGATTTTCTACATTTGGTACTTAAAGATTTAATCATCTCCATATTCAGTGCAGTGCACCCCCAGTACTCGTTCACCACTGAAATCTGACCAATATCCAACTGAAGCTACTTCAGATTGGGCAGCCGCCTATGGAAAACAAAGTTATCAAATTTATTTATTTATTTATTTATTTATTACATTTCTATACCGCCCAATAGCCGGAGCTCTCTGGGCGGTTCACAAAAAATTTGGATAAGGAACCGTACAACATTGACATTTCTTACACTAAGCAGTAGAATTTTGTTTCTTATCCTAAAAATAAATCTCATATCATGTATCCTCGTTTTTATTAGTACAGCTAACTGTTGTATCTTTCGATATTATGTCTATGCTTGGCAGCCCTTAATTTGTGATTAATTTGTCTATACATAATATGCAACCTTTTAAATAGAAGATTTAAGAGGTTGTATATTTCTGACAATGAGTGGTGCTTTAATTTATTTTGATTTTTACATACATATAGTGCCAGTAGAGTACATGGTGCTTTGCAGACTTTCATAATCAAAAAATGAAGAAAACAAGGTGTTGTGCCGAAACAGCACATAATCTAGAGCATGTAAGTAACTTGCAAGTTATCCTACACAACCTTCAGAATTTCAAAAAGGCAATTATATTGAGATTTTGCTACCATGCAAATATATTTAAACACAGTTTATCAACTAATCTATTGGAATACAGAGGTCAAATGAATTTTTTTATTATTTAGTTGTAACCCCCTAGAAGTAACATTACAAAAATGGTATCTTAAAAATAAAGATACTAACGAAAGAGATAACAAGCACTATATTAAGAGGCAATTTCCCCTTTCCTCTCATGTAGGAGAGGATGACAGGTTCCATTCTTAGTTATATTAAGAGCAGATCCATTGAAATCAATAGGACAAATTAATTACTCATGACTAACCTAAGTTCCACTGATTTCAATGGGTCTACTCTAAGTATGGATCCAACCCAAAGTCTCTTCCTATGTGCTGTTGCTAGGACATGCATATTATCTAAAAGGAAAGAAAATATGTACACGGCTTAAAAACACTGTTTTTACCCATTTGTGAATTTAATTCTCACAGTAATTGACTAAAGGCTGCAATCCATTATCCACTTACCTTGGTGGAGTCCTTCCATTCATAGATGGGACTGAGACCCAGTGGAGGATCCTGCTGGCAGAAGTGGAGAGGCAATTTTCGCTGATTTGCCTCTCCCAGTGCATTCTCCCCGCACATACACATTTTCAGTCCCCCTACCCCCAACTCTCTGTAGCAAATTTTTAAGGTCACGAAAGGCCGCAGGGGGAATAGGTGAAAGTCGCCTCCCCCATTTCCACAGGCAGAAGTATCTATGAGCAGAACTCTTCTCAAGGAACGCTTCCACCAGGGACAGCAAACTCCGGATCCTGACCATTTAGTTGAGCGGAACTAACTTCTGAGTGGGATTGCAACTGAGTTGGATATGTTGCAATCTTCTAACCACTTACTTAGAAGGAAGCCCCACTGAACTCAATGGGAGTTACTTTTGAGTAGGCACATATCAGATCATACTGATAGTTATGGTGCTGTATTGGTCTTTACTTTTAATGTCTTTATTAATGTTTTATATAGACATTTTATCCATTCTTATGTATTTTAATTTATTTTGGTGTATATTATACTGAATTTAACAAACTTCTTAGATATATTTTAGAATAAGTTCATTGGTATATAAATCTATTAAATGAATAAATAAGGCGTAGCTGACGATTAACTGATTAAGGCTGCGGTCCTATGTACATGTATTCGTAAGCTCCATTGAACCAGTGAGGCTTACTTTTGAGTAAAGATGCTTAGGATTGCACAGTAAGAGCTTTAAAATTGGGTTGCAGCCCTACTCAAAAAATCCTTTACAATGTACAGTATTAGGGTGACCATATGAAAAGGAGGACAGGGCTTCTGTATCTTTAACAGTTGTATTGAAAAAGGAATTTCAGCAGGTGTTATTGATATAGATGGAGAAACTGGTGAAATTTCCTCATCACTACAGTTAAAGCTGCAGGTGCCCTGCCCTCTTTTAAATCTGGTCACTCTAGTATAGCTCCTGCAGCTTTAACTGTTGTGATGAAGAGGAAATTTCAACAGGTTTTCAATATATACAAATGACACCTGCTGAAATTCCCTTCTCTATGCAACTGTTAAAGATACAGGAGCCCTGTCCTCCTTTTCATATGGTCACCCTATTTTTCTGATCCTTCTCACATTCAAACTGGAGATAATCTTGGAAACATTTCTCTGCCTCTTTCAGACTAGCTCTGATTGGTATTACCTTCTGACGGCTGGGGAAATTATTTAACATAGGGCCTCATCAGACAACACACTAAATCATGGTTAGGTCACCCTTTTGCAGCAAATGTTTAGTGGCAGTGTTTAAAGCATGGTTATTTAGCCATAATGTTTAAGTCAAAATGTTTAGGCCATTAAGGTTATTTGGTTAGATCCCTGACCCACATCAACTGACATTTCAGGAGAAGAGTCTTTAGTGTTGTGGCCCCTTTTCTTTAAAATTTTCTGCCCCTGGAGCCCAGGGAAGCGCCAACTCTATACTGCTTCCGGTGCCTCCTGAAAACAGCTCTTTTCCAGTAAGCACCAGTTTTATTGGTATTCTGTTTTAACTTGAACAATTTTAATACACTGTTTTTACCTTTTTACTGTTTTTTCCCTTATGTTCACCACTCTGGAATCTATTTTAAATATAGAGGAATATATAAATATTGTAAATAAATAAATAAAAACACAATGACAAGCTCATTCACAGTAATCAATAACCCGAACTCATTAACACCAATCTGTCCTGAAAAAAGCTGATTAGAAAATCTAACAAAAGTATTGCAGACAGCTGAAAATGTAGGTTTTATTGTGCACATTAATAAGTGAATTGAGCGAGTACATGCTGTTTTCATCTATTTATTTAATTGTTGTTGAGAGCCAAGTTTCAAGCAATTATGAGAGAACTGGAGGGGCAGAGGAAGCATCAAGTGCTTCCAAAGATAACAGCAAAAACACCAATGTACCATTTTTTCTCCACTGAAGTACTCAGAAGGGAATATACATGATTCAAAATGTAACTGCCAATTTAGTCCTGAAGTATACACAGAATATTTATGAGATTACAGCAATAAACATAGCATTTTCACTAGCTAATAAAAAAACTACTTTGGAGATCATAGTTAAGTTGTTCTTTAACCACCACACTTTAGTAACTACGTTTTATAAGTGTGTACATGTTAAATTTACATTAAAATGTCTCTCATTGTTGAGAATATTTCTATAAAATAAAAGTTTTACCTATGAAACATGGATGAACATCTATGCAGAACAGTAGAGATGAGTTGAAAACTTTTATTTGTGAACTTTCAGCTTGAATTAAGAGGGGAGATTATGCATACACACCCACACACACACCCCACACACCCCAATTGGCTCTGTGTGTGATTGCAAAGAAAGGAGGATTTTTTTTCAAAAACGTGGCTAGAGAAGGGGGGAGCTTAGCATATTAGTCAACTATTGGTCCCTTTTCTTTTCTTTTTCCCCTCACTGCTGACAGTGGGGTGGTGAAACCTTCTCTTTGCATTTTTTTTACTGTTCAGAATGCCCCCAAATGTCCCCCACAATGCCCCAGGGTATTCCCCCCCCCAAAAAAATATCTTGGATGACATTGCTAAAAAAAAAAAGAGGCTTCCAGCTGGAGGCCAACAAGAGGAACTTTATTTATTTATTTATTGCATTTCTATACCGCCCAATAGCTGAAGCTCTCTCAACTTTGGCTGAGGCACGCTGGTAATTTTAGAAGTTTTTTTCCTCCTGTCTAAACATGCATAGGATTGCACCCTACATTACATAGATAGATAGTAGACAGATAGAACCACCATGTTACCAATGGTAAGCACCCTAACAATTTTCAAACAGTTTGAGGGCTCCGCCCCAAAACACCAACATGCATCCTCAATTCACCTCCTGACAGTGGGGCAGCAAATTTGGGATGGGATTTTCAATCACCCCTAGAATAGATGTTGGAACAATGCAAGATCTATATTAATTAAAATAATTTAAATGGTTTAAGGAGGTGACTCTCATAGCTCAGCATAAAAATAAATTATGAATATTTATTTTGCTTAATTTTAATACTTTTGTTCTCCTTGAAATATCTGGGGTCTGATAATTGCTTTAAATTTTTTGGAACTTTATTTCTGGGGATTAAAAAAGTGGAAGGAATGGAAGGATGGGAAACTTGGGACACTGGTAGGCAACAGGCAAGTTGGCCTGAATTTACAGAGTCTTAGTGGAACGTTGCTGTTGCACAAGAAGCACTCGCAATATTGGTATTAAAAGGGTTCTACTTCACTTATTTGTGAATTGCATCCTCCAACACATTCTTGCAGCCTCTACTACGAGATGCTGCATCTATAGAAATCCTCGGGAGTTCAATGCCAAGACGCCATTTTGCCAAGGCATGAAGATGTCCACTTGCTCAGACAGAATGCTGTCCTTGCACAAAAAAACTCCAGGGAATTTCTCTTAAAAGTAGGTACGGCTGTACTGCAGATGGGCATTGGGGAACTTTCGGATAGCAGAGATGGCCTCACAGGCTCTGGCCCCTCCCCTGGAGAGAGCAGTGGGGTTTTTCTTTCCTAGCTCAAGAGAAAGGCTACTGCAGGGGTTGGGGATCTAGTTCAGCACTAGGAAGAATTGCTTTCTGGATCACCCCCTACCTCTCCGGGGCTTGAAGACATCAAGGCTACCTTTCTCTGGGCTGCATTTCTCTAGTGCTGAGAGCAACTGTCCTTTCTCAGTTTGCAGACAGCCATGGAGCCATTGCTCCATACCTTTCCACATGGAGAAAAAGTAGTCTTTTCGCCATACAGAGAGAAGCAGGAGTAATTGCTCCGTGCCTCCCTCTGCGTGAGAAATGCCTTGAATAATCCAACGAGTGATTTCCATCTTCCAATTCATCATTGATTCCACCCACTGTTCCCTGACTCATCTGCATGGCCTCAAAATGCCCTCAGATGTCTTCTCCAGGCACAGACAGGCATGGAACAGTAGCACTGTGCCTTTCTCTGCGCAGAGAACGGGACAGTCCCTTCTGGAGGGAGGAGCTTGCTCCCTTGACATCATCTACTCCCCACGGGATGAGCCAGAAGGCAATTTGGCCCCGGGGCCAAAACAGTTTCCCACCCTTGTTGTACTGGAACACTGGGGAAATGTGGCTGTATTCTCAGCCAATGTGAACGTCGAGGAAAAGGGGGTGAAGGGGGAAATCACTCTTTGGATTACCGAAGAGCGAATTGACTAATACTGTAATACAGTTCCTCTGAGACAAGGCTAACACCATTTTACCCATAACACACCATTTTACCCATTTCCAAGGAGATACAGATTGTGAGGGAAGAGGCTCACCACAAGTCGCAACAAACCACCCAGGGAGCTTTGGCGGTATATAAATGTAATAATAATAACGATAATAACAACAACAACAATAATAATAATATGTAAAAAAAACCAAGCTAATCCTCAGAACAAATTAAGCAAATTACAAAGTAAGGTCTGTGCAAACATACTTTATGGAGTTGAGAGGAATGAAGATGTCCAACCTCTAGAAATTAGACTGTCCCTAGTCTCTTAACATTTTCAGCTGTCACATTCTGAAGCTTCCATGTGCTTTAAGACAAAAAGGAAGCCGAGGATCACAAGAACATGAGTCCACGCTGCAGGCCCCTTTGTGGCATCGCTGTGAATGTGTATTTTGACCACAGAATTGCTTCTGTGGGTACACATAATTGAATATTGTACAGCATCCTTTATGTTTAAAAGCTATTTCTGTGTCGCACACTACGCTGCAGTGCAGAAGATGTAGGAGAAATGGGCGGTGCTTTCAAGACCACAGTAGCACTTAATAACACAATTTTGTGTCACATTGCATTGCTTTCATTTTATAAGAAGCAGGAGGTGGTTGTAAGATGATCCCTGCAGCTCCGCATGACTTTATCAGAGAGAAGGGTGGAGGTTTTTCAGCTCAAGATCCATTAAGTGGAGGCTGGTGGGTCTGATGTGAGTGGAGTGGTGAATCTGCTCCGAATTTCAGCCAGAACCCTAAAGATTCAAGTTGCAAAGCCACCAGCCTACACCGTCCGGCCTGATAAAACACTCTTTAGAACTCAAAAACTTGCTCACTAATCTATGATGTTTTGGTTTGTCCTAACATAAGGTCTAATTGTGGATTTGAGATTTAGAAGGTGACACTTATTCTGATGTTTTCCCATGTGATGCTTAAATCAGTCTGTAATACAACTTGACTAGAATGTACATTTCATTTCAAAATAGCAGTTTTCCATTTTTGGGGGGTGGGGTGGGGATTGTCCAACATCAACATTCACATGGAACAAGCAGAGCAAGTGAGGTTCAAATATGCTTTTAATGTCATGTATGAAAACTGCTTTTCTGGGACAAATATTTAATTCTTCTGCATGCATTCAAATGATTAAAACTAAAGGAATCGAAAGGCTTATGGCGCCACCTAGTGAATCCTATTCCTAGTCATTTTTCCCATTGTATAAAAGAAACAAAAGGCTCAGATACTGGGATACATTTCAAGGAAATGTAAACGGTTTAGTTTACATGGAACTCTATAGAAGATTGAGAAATTTCTTTTTCAGCCATATATAGTAAATTTATTAAGGCAAATATTTCAGCTCATCCAGGTAGAGAGTGACTTAATGCTTTAACAACTTGCAATACTTTAATTAAGAAGCAGGGAGGTCTTATCTGAATGTGGATGGTGGAAGTTGTAGTCCAACAAATTAGAGTGCACCAAATTTGAGGGAGGCTGCTATATTGCAAATGCCCTCTCCCACAGTTGTTCCCCAGAAACTGGTTTTCAGTAGGGCTGTGCTCCGCTTCTCTTTGGTTCAGAGAAGCAGGAGCAAGGCGGCCTAATTCACCTCCGGAAAAGGCGGAGGCAAAGAGTGTTGGGGAGGGGCTGCGGAGGCTTCGTTTCCAAAATCATGCAAAGAGCCAGTGAAGTCTTTCTGGAGCACATTATTTGTCACACAGAGAACAAATATGGTTGCCACCTTGCACACAAAATTGCTGTCTTCAATCACATTAAAGTAAATGGGATTGAAGCAGTTTTACTGAAACTAGGATTGTAGCCATGATCTCAATAGCTGATGTGAACTTGGGAAATAGGTACAAAATGGCCATGTTCACATATGGCTCTAAGCCAGTTTAGTGTTATATGTATGAGAATTGGGCTCATGTGCTCCTCCCTACCCTCTCCTCCTTTGGTACAACTGTGAGAAAGAGATTGAATGAATTTGCTTTCATTTCGAAATAAACCTTAATTTGTCATTATGTCCAACCCTGGGCATCCTGTGCTTAGTGTTATCAAAGATTTATTGAAACAAACCAATTTCAAAAGATGGTTAATGACCCTGGCGCGTTTTCCATAAAGCATAGTTAAGACCAACAGTAGTTCCTGATTCAGAACTAAGAACAAGTTCATAAGGCTCAACTAAGGTTTAAATTACATAGGAACTATTCTAATGTCTTGAAAGAGGGGGGTCATGAAAAAAGTGTCCATGGAATAGGAATTACTACCTAAATTAAACCAGGCAATAGCTTTAATAACCACCCATAAAAGATGGCTGCCTTTCCAGATTATCCCTTTTTTTGTGCCACAAAAGCTGCTATGACTTGGGCCTTAGCTAGACCTAAGGTTTATCCTGGGATCATCCCTGCCTGCTCCTGGGATATCCTGTGCGTCATTTACATGAACAGGGATGACCCCAGGACGATCCCGGGATAAACCTTAGGTCTAGCTAAGGCCTGGGTTGCACAAAACACTAATCACTTCCTTCTGTATTGTGGGAACATTGCATTTACCTAGTTTAGGATACTCTGGGTGGGATCCACAAGTGCCTTTCCAGAGATGGAAGGCTATTCAGCATGCAGGAGGGCTTGCTCTTACTTAGGTTGATGCTTGCATAAGAATAAAAAACAGCGTGCTTCTATTTGCGTAAGGTGATGCACATGTCTGAAGCTGCGTGCTAGCACAATGAATTACACAAGGTGTTGAGTCATTCTTATACAATGTCTCAAGAGGTGTGTTCGCGCTAGGCATTGTACAATCTCATGCACACAGTCAGTGAGAGCTCCAGATTTGAAGGCCCTTGAGCAAGGCGAAAGCAGCAGGAGGCCGGCGGGGAGGTGGGCGGCGGTGGCGGCAAGGACGCGGCTGGATTCCCCAGCCGCCGCCGCCTCCGCCTCTTCCGGGCAGGATCTACACAATCGTTTTGGGGGCGCACTGGAGGCGCACGCAAGCGCCTTCAGTACCACATGTAGATCCCCTCCTAATGAGTCTATCTTCTTACCACCACTGTAACTAGCTGCTTCTTCTCCTCCTCCTCCTCACTACCACTTCCTTGCTTGACAGGCAAGGAGCCAGTAAGCAAGCAGGCATCTATTCTTTCTTACCACCACCATCGTCTGGGCCAAAGTGAGAGGCAGGTGAACAAGCAGGTTGCAATGGTGAAGAGGAGGAACAAGTCCAGGTGGGCATTTGTCATGGGTCCACTGCCGGGGTTTGGGCCCTCAACAAGTGCCCAACCATGCCTAACCTTGATGCCAGCCCTGCGCAAGGACTTGCACAAAACACAATGTCTTCCACTAGCTCCTACACAAGAGTTTATGTAATAGCACTGCTGCCACAATTTGTAGTGTAATGGCCAAGAGACTTGAGCTACAAGTCTCTGGTTTGCTTTAGGCAAGCCATTCTCTTTCAGTATTGCCCTGACCCCCATCTGTAATACAGCAGATAATGCTGACTCACCTGACAGGGCTGTTGTATGGATTGTAATTCATGAATGCACTTGAAACACTTTGAATACTTGAAAACATAAAACAAACGTTAAGGATTATTTTTAGGATGATGACAATGACAACGATGATGTTGTCCGTGCATTGCTGGATCCAACCCCCTATATATGTACTTGAAAAATGCAGACCCTTCGCTATTGTGAATGCCATAAAAACATGTTTGCACAACTGTCACGAACACCTATTGAGTATTGTCTGTGATGTCACTAGTGACGATTTATTTCTTACATTTATATCCTGCATTTCCTCTACAGAGCTCAAGCCTTGTATATGAGCCTCCCTGTACTTTAGTCTCATACCAACCTCGTGCAGAGCGTTAGGCTGAGAGACAGAGACTGACCCTCAGTTACCTAATAAGCTTCAAAGCTGAGTGGAGTTTTGAACTTGGGGTTTGAAGGAACAATCTCTATTTGTTACTGATTTGGAGCCCCAGCAAATGCCAGCCCTTTGGGAGTTACCATCTCCATGGACTGAAGAGATGTGTGAACTTTCTCTGCACTGTTATTCTGCATCCATTTTCTAACAATAAATTGTCATTCCTCTCACAAGTGGTTTAGTTTCATCTTGGCAGTCCAAAGAATCTACTTTGACTGGGACCTGAATAGATCAGGCCTCCAGAATAACACTAAGCAAGGTGAATAACTGTTATTAACTGCCCGTATAATGCAGTTTCCTCCAGCTCTTTTCTGACGTGACTCCTCTCTTCATGGCCTTTTCCCTTTACCCCTGAACCAGGAACTGCCCATGCTCACCACAGCGGTGAGTGGAGAACCACCTTCCATGGCAGCCATTTTGTTTGAGTTCCTAGGTCACTCGTTCAAAATTCCAAATGTGCCCACTGGCCCAAAAAGTTTGGGGACCCCCTGGCTTTCATGATGACACAATCACCATGTCATTTTGTGAAGTTTAATTTTGTCTTGGTTTGTAAAAGTGGCCTCAATATCTTTGCATTATCCCCTCCCCCACTCTATTAGACCTGCAGAACTGGTGTGCTCATTCAAGTTCTATGTCCTCCCCATCGCTACCACCACAGCCAGTGAACCACCATTTCACCAGCCTTTCTCTGACTCCAAACCCCCCCCCCCCCCCAGTCCTTCTTGGCTGTTTGCACTCTTGCTGTGCAAACCCAGCACTGCGTTGCTCATCTAGCACAGGTTTTTTCCAAAGAACTTGAAGGTGCATGACATCACCTCACTACAAGGTTACAACACAGTTCTGTTGTGAAAGGATAGGATATCACGCTACTTGCACCAGATCAGGCTCACTATGATTATTGTGCCAAGAATAAAATCTAGAGTTATCATTAGGTTAAACTAGCTGAAAAGTTCCCACGAGTACATACTATAATAATATGCAAACAAACGCCATACGTTTTAAACCTACACAAATTTTGATGTCATGGTATCTTCCACAGAATCCTGGGAATGCTGCAGGTTTTCTTTTAGAGAGATCCCTATGCCCAGCATTCCCTGGGAAGAGGGAATGGCTGTTGTACTAGTTTACGTCTCATGGCTGCTGGGAATACCACCTTGCGAGGCTTCCACCCTTAAAGATGGCTTAGAAATAACATTAGATACAAATTGCAAATATTTCCTGAGAAGCATCATAGAGCATCATCACACACAAGAAAATCGTGTTTCCTTCACATTGCTTCTCAGCCTTCCCGTTTGTCACTCGTTACTTCTTCTTCTGCCCGGAGGGGAAAGAGGAAGTAAGCAACGTGCACGTGGCCCATTCAGGGGCTATTTTAATTGCGCCGCTTTTTCAGCACACAGAAGGAGATCGTGGAACATTCCATTAAAAAAAAAGTTGGCTTAAAAGAGGTCCATTTTGCGATGGAAAAAGGAGTGGGAGGTGCACAGGAGGCGGGTGTCATCATCTAAAAGACGCATGCACATCCATCAGTGGGCAGTAGCAAGCATGCAATAAAACACTCATCTGATGAACCTCATAGTTGGAAAATACCACAGAAATGCTCTTTCAATTGTTTCAGTTACACTACAATTTTTGACTAGCAAACTGGGAAATGTTGGTTTATACTCTAGTGGTGCTTCAAATGTACCACATCTATGTTTCAACAAAACATCCCTTGCTATTCTTCTAGCAAATAGCCATTTGATATTTTATGAAGACAGATCAGTTTGTTCCTGTTGTTATAATGTGAGTCGTATATCTGCCAAAGAAAGACATGCCAGAATGACTTAACCAGACTACAAGCTTCAAAAAGTTAGTTGTTTTAATGGAGCAGAGAGTTCTAAGATTTATTATGCTGTCTTCACTGTTGGGAGAAGAGGGGCTTTTTACATGTTAAAAAAATAGAACATAAATGTCATGGCTAAATGCAAATTGAGTTTTAATCCACCATGTAAAAAAAAACATATTGATATTTTGTGGCAGTCCTGTTCAACACAATTAAATAAGCAAGAAGGAAACAGGGAATTTGATGAACATTTATGGTTGCCACCACTGAGTTGGTGGGGTGGGTGGGAGGAAAGAGAAGTAGGATCTAGAACAGAAAAAACATTTTTTTAAAAGCCATGTATTTAAACAACAACAAAAAACAATTAGTTCCTGTTTCTTATTTCAATACCACATTGCAGTTAGGTTCTGTGCTTTATCTGCAAACAGACATTTAAAGGGGGTGGATGATAAACTCTTGGTTTTATTTTAGGCCTTAATGAAATAGTAAAATCATTAGAATAAAAAAGTGGAATAAAAATGTTGGCATAAATAGTTGTTGCCCTTCTAGTTCTATAGAACAAGAGAACTTAACTATTTTTGAATCTTATTTATTATCTCTCATTGAGATCTTGATTACAGGAAAGGTGTAAGCAGTTGTCCTGACTCATGTATTTCACTTCTTACAACCATTCAGAATACCAGTAGAGGTTTTCCTTCTGAAAAGGAGATTTAATTGACCTTATATTGTATTTCAAACCAGGGTATCTTGGGCCGTAGCTAGACCTAAGGTTTATCCCAGGATCATCCTGGGTTCGTCTCTGCCTGAGCGCTGGATGCCCTGTGTGGCACTTAGATGAACAGGTTTGACCCCAGGACAATCCTAGGATAAACCTTAGGTCTAGCTATGGCCTAGTCCAATTTCGTAGTCCAAGCTTCCTCAACTTGGTGCCTTCCAGATGTGTTAGATTTCAACTCACAAGACTGCTGAGTTGCAGTCCAGCACATCTGGACGACATCCGGTTAGGAAAGGCTGCTTCAGTCAGTGCAAATATTAAAGACGTACTCAAGAAGTGTAAGTGGATTCAGTCATGGTTCTCATGTACATAGCCATCAGGACTAGTAGCCATTGCTAGCCTTCTCCTTCAGGAATTTAAAGCCATTCAAATTGGTGGACATCACCACATCCTGTGGTAGCAAATTCTATAGTTTAACTACGTGCTGTGTGAAAAAGTACTCCCTTTTTTCTATCCTGATTCTCCTACCAATCCGCTTCTTGGGATGAACCTAGTATTTTGAGAGAGAGAAGTCTCCCTATCCACATTCTCCACACCATGCATAATTCTGTACACTTCTATCATGTCTCCACTTAGCCTTCTCTTTTCTAAGCTAAGCAGTCCCAGCTGCTGTAACCTTTCCTCATAGGGGAAATGCTCCAGTCCCTTGATCATTTTAGTTGCCCGTTTCTGCAGTTTTTCCACGCAGATGCGTAATTTCAGCAGCCACCGAAATCTCACAAGAAAGCAGTTAACGCTCAGCAGAGCAAAAGAAAATCTATAAATGGGGTATTGTAAGACATTGTTGCACCTGTCCGGAAATGTTTAGTAATTGATGCACCAACAACTACGACAGTGACATGCCATGAAGCAGCAGTGCTGGCTGGGGGTTGCTGGGAGTTGCAGTCCGATGCATTTGGAGGGCACTAGGTTGAGGAAGGCTGCCATAAAATATAATATTGCCTTATTTATCACAGACAGATATGCTGGTGCAAAGAGTTATGAAAAAACCCTATCAGAGATTTCAGTATGTTCAAATCATTAATCTGGTAAGTGCTTGTATTTCCATGGTATGAATTGCTATGCCATTAAAAAAAAGTTTTAGTAACAGCAGTTCCAGAAGTACTAAAAAAAATGGATGAGGAAGGCAATCAAACAATCAGACTCTTGCAATCTTCCTCTATGGTGCTTATGGTTTTATATGCAGCAGCTGAAACATTTTCTATAGAGATTTTCAGCCATAATTTATGGCAGACATGAATTTACAGCTAGATTTACAGCAACAGAGAACGCTATTTGAAAGCTGTCTTTTGGAAAGGTCACTTCAAACCAGAAGAAACAATCAGCAATTGTGCATCCAGTTTATACATTTCAAAACATTTTCCCCCAATAAACAAATTATAAGGTGTGAATCATTTTGACATGAAACACCAGCTTCTGTAGAAAGGATATTCAGCATCCCCCTGCTGGATCCTGGATTGGATCTAGTTTTACTTTTACCACTGTTTTTCAAGTGCCTGGAGATCTGAAGAAAATGAAGAAGTCAGCAGAAATATATTTTCTAAATGTCAAGGTCTTAGCTGGACAATTATTGAATTATTGGCTGGAGATGTTTTTCAATTAATCAATTAGTGGTTCTCTGACTGTACAGTTTTTCCTCTATATAAATGTCTGTTTCTCCATCTTTATCACTCTCCATCTGTAAAGATGCTGCTGTGTAAAACTTTATGATCGTCTGTGAGTATGTATGTATATGCTGCTGTAACTAAGTTATTCAACTGCCAGTAAAAGGCTTTGTTTTAATCAAGCAAAGAATCCTTAGCCTCCTTTGTGTCTTTGCTGCGTCCTACGCTGAGAGCCGCTGCTAATTCTGCTTATCTCTGGAATAGAGTGTGACTTCCAACACCCCCCACTACAACCAGACACATTTTTGGGAGCCATTCCTCTCTCTGGTTTATCAACTTGGGCAGGTCACTCCCATGCAGACATCAACCCAAGGCTCAAGTCATACCTGCTTTAACTACATATTCTGTTTATTTGTTCATTTAAATAGATGTATATCCCACCTAGCAGGGTAAAAATACTCCCAAGGTGGCTTACACAAAAAATGAGAAAATTTACAGGGTTGTATCCAATGTTAGTTCTACTCAGAATAGACCCATTGAAATGAATGGGACTTAAATTAGATTAGCATTGGATACAACCCACGATATTCAACCAGTTAAAACCAAACAACACTATCCACATATAAACAGCAGCAGCAAAGAGACCAGCTTGTGTTTTTAAACTAAAATAATAATAATCACAGAACAATTTCCCCCCCAAGGTCTGTGAATGCCCCACAGCCCACATACAGCAGGTGAATCATTTCCTTCTGTCTGCCTTCCTTCAGAGCATGCTAAAATGTGGATGAGATTCTTAAGATGCTAAATCCTGCACTGTGTTAAAGCCCTGAATGCAATGAGGCACAGCACAGACGATAACCAGCAGAGGGGAATGTATGTCCCACGCTGATCTGATGCACACTGGGGTATATTCAGAATGACACGGGGCTTGTCTATTCACTCTATATTTGCTGTCATGGCTGCGCAGTTGTGCACCATTGTTTATATGATGCAGCCACCAATTCGCAGCCACATCAGGCTTTTCTCTGCAAAACTGCACTTTTTCGACATGTCATTTTACCGCAACTTTTTACATTGCTCCGATGTCCCCATGGTTATTTGTTGTCTATCAGTGGTGGCTTAGGTTCAGATTAAGAGAGTGGGCATAGTTAGGGGCGGATCCTGGGGCAGGTATGGGAACGTAGGGCAGGGACCCTCCAGGGTCTAGTAGTGCTACAGCACCTGCACTGCTACAGACTTTCAAAGTTGCGCAGAGCTGCCAGCAAACAGACAAAACCAGGGTTTCATGGTTTCCAATCCTGCGATATTTGCTGCCTGTTACTGCTGCTATGGCGCTGCAATATTTCCTGCCTGGTTCGCCCGCACTCACTCCTGCCATGTAACCTATTGCTGCCACTATGCAGCAGTGATGCTGCAGGGGTTTGGGGGATGAGGCCATGGACTTGTAGCCAACACCCATAATGCAAATAGGACCTTAAATGCTATCAATGCCATTGGAATAACTCTGACGACAAAATTGTACTATTTACAGGAACTCTTCTCCTACTAAATGCCACTCATTACATAATTGCAAGAAACTCTACCTCATTTGTTTCTAAAAACAACCTACTAAGCAGGATTTGGTTTTTGTTCAGGACTCAGCTGTCGCCTGCACACATATGTCTGAAGATATGTCACCCCTTGTGTTCAGACAGTTCTTAGCACTCACAAGTTTCCTGTGGTCAACTGCAGATATTTCTGTCCTTTCCCCGTAGCATTCGTCCTTTTCAGTGTGTTCACCAAACATTTTCATAAACCTTGTACAACCAAGAGTTTATAATCCATTCATTCTATCCAGTATCTCCTATTAGTTACGAACAGAAGAAAATATATGGATAATGTGCATCACAAGGATGAGTGATGGAAACCACTTTTTTAACCCAAAAATCCAGAATCTAATTTTTACAGTGTGTTTTGAGCACAGAGGTTTTGCAAAGATGTATCATGTTAACTTTCAGAAGACAGAAACTGCTCTCCATTGCTGCAACTTATGTTAAGCTTTTCCAGTTGTCTAAAATCAAATGTTTTCTTTCAGTATGAATCAAACGAATTCAAGCTCAGACTATGACATAACTACTTCTAAGTATTTTGTTTCCCCCTATATAACAGACAACTTCACTGTTACATACAGAGGAAAATCCAGGCATTTATCTAGCGTCCAGAGTATTTTGGCGGATGTAAAATTTCATTAGTTCATTTTTTTTGCCATTTATTCCACAGTTCATTGCTGTATTTATCCTCTCCCCCACCCCTTATCATCCTGATCTTCCTAGAGAGAAGGAGGACTAAAGTAGGCTAGCACTATCACTACAATATCAGAACACTAAAAATTCCAAAAGGAGCTAAAGAATGTAGTAATTTTCAGCAACACTTTATTAACTTTTTGAAAGAAAGCAAGGCAGATGGTGAAGGAAGCATAGCATCCACCAGGGGATAAGCATGCAGCCCAGTTTTGCAGTTGCTTGTACATTTGTTTTACACAGTATGTTGCACTGATAATGCCAACACACACCACTCTGGGCACTGCCTGCAGATGAGGCTTTGGGGCATTCAGCCTCTCTCTCACAAAGGGCACAGTTGGTTTAGGAAGGCCTTCTGAACAAACCAATTAAACGAATGAGGACTGCATTTATTTCAGTGGGGCTCGTGGCACACCTCCGGCCCTTTGCCATGTATGAAAACAATGTTTTGCCTCGACTGTATTGCACTAACACTCTTCTATCCTAGCAGCACATAAGGGAAGCTCACACAGCTAAGCTATCTGCTGGCAAAGCTTTGCTCCAACCATTGGCACTACCGGCCAGACACCCATGAGCACTTCTGCTTTGCAGGATCAGGGCCTGGCTGCATGGATTAGAACAAAGAGCCACCGCTGCATGCAGATGCACTGCAGTACCCAAGGGGGAGGGGGTGAGTATGGTCACAGTCATTGCAGCCTACCTTTCCCCTCCCACACGGTGAGGCTGAGACTGTCTCTGCATTAAGGGAAATTACATTGTTTACCCAGGGCTGTTGTGCTTCCTGGTTCTTTGGCGCAACTGTTATGGGCTGCATTACACGAGAGGAGAGGGACAACAAGGGGAAAGATCCTGCTATTTCCCGGGGTTCCCTCCCTGCATGTGTACAAAGGAAGGCGGGGAGTCGTGTGCTGTAAATCTGCAACCCTCAGTACACTTACTTACGAGTAAGCCCCATTGAACACAATGGGACTTACTCTTGAGTAGACACATGGGGAACTACTAGAACAAACTAACAGAAAGAAAAATTAAAAGAATCACAAACACAAATCTAATCCAGCATAACAAAGGGTCTTCTTTACTAGGGAGTAAGCCACATCTGCCTCCCTTTCTTGCAGGGAGGCATTTTACCCTGTTCTCCATCTGATAGCAGGGAAAGTCCTTCCTTGGCAAGTTTAAAGCACAATATCACCTTTACACACTGCCGATTTCATGCCAGTAGGGGTTTATTCCAGTTTATCTTTGTTTGTTTAAGGGGGGAAACCACGGGAGACTACTTGTCTGTTTATAGTGCTATGTAACCCACCCGGAAACTTCCTTCAGTGGCCAGTCACCAGTGTGCTATAAATACCGTATTTCTTCGATTCTAAGACACTTCCCCCCCCCCATATAAACATCTCTAAAAATGGGGTGCGTCTTAGAATCACAGGTGCGTTTATTATTTCTTGGGATCAAAGCTTTTTTTCTGTTGGTGGTACTGAAATTACTATGCGCCTTACAATCGATGGTGTCTTCGAATCTAAGAAATACGGTAGCTCATTTAGAGAACCCCTGAGGAATGAGTGATGGCCAGTTTAGGAGGTACCGCCCCCTCTTCCCTCTGCTCTCTTGCACCCTCACAGACACCCATTCTACACTTAGCTGTGTCTTGTAGCTGCCAATCACTGCTTGTGCCTTGCGCTCTCTCTGTGCCTCCCTTTGCTCTCCACAGGCGGCTGTCCAAGTGGTACAGTCAATGTGATGAGGAACTGCCCCATCCCATGCAGACCTTGAGGGAAGTCCACCCCATCTCCACCAGCACAGATCAGCACTCAGACAATGGCTCCCTGCAGGATTGCCAATGTGTATTCTAGACAAAATCATTTTTCTTAACTTCCCCCAACACCTCAGTCCTTGGCATCTCTGTACGGGTGCCATATAGCAACTGAAAAAGACATCTCAAAAATAATTCTGGAACATTTAGCAGCATCTGACCAATCCTACACTGATGCACAAAAAAACCTTTCCCACAAAGAGCTTAAAGTGCAGATGGGACCACTAGCAGCTGGTGCTCATTGGGGCTGGTGGGGCAGAGTGCAGAACAGATAATGAATTGTCGAAGGAGGGAGGGCAAGAGAAGATCTTGTGTGGGAATCGTCTGCTACATGCTGTGCACTGGAGCAAATGTACTTGGTTGCCCGGGGGGGAGGGATTTTTCTGCCACGAGTAAAGGGGGGAGGCAGAGAGTTGCAGAGCCATTTGCCCCCAAAATAGGGCCACCTCTGGGTGGAACTATGAAGCTAAACAGAATGTCTGGGCCATGGCCCCACATCTACACAAAGGGTGTCCCCCGATAGGGTCCTCAGGACTTTTCCAGTCACCTTGAAAGCAGCAGCTTCTACAAAAAGACCCCCAAGACAAGAAGATGCACCAAAGCAGGTATAAGGGCTTAGTCCTGGTTGTCCCATTGCCCCATCCAGGGCTTAGCCCTGGTCGGCTAGCAGTCTCTCTCAGCTGAGTAAAGATGCACTGGATTGGCTAAATATTTGTCACAAAAATACCATTTTACTATCCTGCTGGGTTCCTGTCTAGTCCCAGTATGCGCTCCTCCTATAGTGCTGAAAAATATTATAGGTTTTGGCCAATTTTATGAAAAAAGGAACGACGCTGTAAGGTATAGCACGATGTATCTTTGGGGAAAACCAGTCACTCGCCTACCCTTTGGAGCTATTTCAGTGTCTACTCCTTCTATAGCAATCCCTCCCAACACAACTTGTGTTCGCATTGTTGATTGCAAAAACCACAAACCTTTCGCAAAATGCTCCTCTCCTGGGTCAAACATTCATTGGAATTGCACTCATGTTACTGACATGCCTTTCGCCTTTTCCCATATTCTCCTTCCTCCAGGGTGGTTCTTTTCCTGTGGTAGCACAACCACTAGTTATATTCCTGCTAATCTAACTGAATCTTTTTGCTGTTTAAGCCGCCTGGTGCCTGTACTTCCCTCACGAAACCAGTTAACTGAGTCCTCAGTTAAACCCCGGCGAAGCCGACGAGAAGCTATCCAGCTGCCCTCAGATTGCGACAGCGAAACTGCCCTTCTCACAAGAGGACAATATATAGGACTTGCCGCCTCTCTGGTGGGAGTCCCAGCTCTGGCTGTTCGCAACTCTGTTAATCTCAACGCCATTGCATGTGCCCTAGTCAAAACCATAAATGCTACATCCACAGCCATAGGGCTGCTAAATGAAGAAGTTGGAGAGCTGCACCACGCTGTCCTGCAAAATCATGCTGCCATCGATTTCTTGCTTCTGCAGCAGCACCTGGGCTGTGAAAGTGTAGAAGGAATGTGTTGTTTTAATTTGTCGGACAATTCTCACAAAGTACAAATTCAACTTGGACGTTTGCAAACTGTTGTAGCTCAAATCAAACAGGATATTCCAGGAGATTAGTGGTCTGCAATATGGTCATGGTTACCTTTTGGGTGGCTGGGCTCTCTTTTGAAATGGGGTATTGTATTGATTGCTGTACTAATATTATTGTGTTGTTCTGTTCAATGTATTCCTAACCTTGTTCAAGTTTGTAACAGCTGCTGGCAAAGAAACCCCGTTTTGAGACCTTATAGTCCTGAGCACATACAGATGTTATATAAACAGTTATCTAACCATGTTCCGGAAGTTCATCAGGACAACACCAATTCGGCATAAATTAATAAAGAAAGGGGAGATGTGGGAATATTATAGGTGTCCGCTATTTGGCCCCTGCATTTGCCAGACAGCACACCGTCGAAATGTAAGGGCCAAAAGGTAGCAGACTCTTAATCTTGTTTAGTTTGCTTGTTTAGGAAAACAGGCTTATAAATTGACCTTTGACCAACCCTAAAACATGTCCTGATGAACTCCAGGTCAGGCACTATATCATCAACCATGCAGACTGACTCAGCGGACAGAGGGGATTAAAAAGGTGTAAATTAGAGATACCAGCAGAGTGATGTAAGGGGTTTCGGCTGAGAGGGAGGGAGGAAAAGGAGCAAGGATCTTTGCTATATAATCTTTGTGTATGCTCAATAAACTTCACTCAAGTGGCTCCGGTCGCTTCGAGTCACTTCAACTCCCAACCCTCAGATGTGTGTGTGAGTATTACTACACAATCCCAGCCCACTGTCCCATTTTTTATTATATTTGTCTTTTACACAACTTTATTCATTTCACTCCATTTGAAGAGTTTGCCACTAGCAGACCTGTTTTAATCTTAAGAAGCCAAACACAAATGTCACATCTTCATATAGTTGAGGGTAATTGGCTATACATTCTCCAAAAGCCAATAAAAATCATTACGCATATTTGTTTATAACAAGATTAATCTTTAATTCCTTTTTAATGAAACCACACTTAACATGACATTTACAGAGTGCCTTCAACACACACATTAAAAGTTCTACTTTTGTTTGTTCTTTGAAAGCCAATTTTACCTGGAACGTCACGCTAAATCTATGGATGAATTCCAGCAGTGTGTGTTGTTCTAACAATGTAGCCCTAAAATACTTACTGGAAAGCAAGTTCTACTAATCACAGCCTAAAGCAGCAACACATAAATCATTGAAAGTAAGTCCCATTGAACTCAGTGAGATTTTCTACACACATGGCTAATAGAAAGTTCTACATTTTACATTTTAGATCTGAAAAATGCCGCAAGATAAAGAGTTAAAAAATAAAAAACCCTCCCCCCCCCAGTACTGATCAAATATAGAGCCCACTGTGGCCGTTTTAAAGTAAAAACTAAAATTGTTCGAAGATCCAGTTATGGATCTGTTGTGTAAGGTATATAATTGTGACAATTACAGTCAACAATAAAATGTTAACAAGAACAGCAACAAAGCATTGTTTGCTGGTGATATCATTGTGGCAGGAAAAGCAGGCTGTGTGGAAAACGTTTTATCTAGAAGCTGAAATGTTGATAGAATAAACTGCAGTATGGAGGGGGGGAAGAGAGGAGAGAAAGACTTAAAACAGGTGAAATCTCTCCAAGCTGGTAGAATGGTTATTTTTAAAACAGGTCTTTATAAAGTAGTAAGGTGTCGTAATGAATTAAGAGTCAGAAATCATAAACATTTAACTTACCTTGAGTTAAAAATGTGCAGGCACATCCTATGCATACTTACTAACACGTTAGTTTCGACAGTTCTGTGGGACTTTGGCTCCAATCTATACCCACTTTCCTGAGAATAAGTCCCACTGAACTCAATGGGTCTTGCTTCTGAATAGATATGCATAGCAGTGCACTGAAAAACACTTACTTGGGACGCACGGAACAGAGTGAAAATTGCTTCCAAGTAAACATGCCTAGGGATCGGGCTGCAAAAGTTATCCCGCAGCCTCCGGCAAAAGCTGCCGTCTCTCCCCACCCACCTCCCGCGCCCAGGCAACGAGCTTCCTCGAGAGTGAAGCAGCTCGAGAACTGCAGCCTTGAGCATCGGGAGAAGCAATCCGACGAGCTTGAAGGATAGAAGCAGAGCGACCCAAAGACGCCTCCGCTGCAGAGGCGGGCTGCTGCCCCCGCTCCCCGCCACTGCTAGCCGGCTTCCCTCGCGATTTACCTGTGGAAGTAGTGGCCGCAGAACATGCCGCCCAGCAGCCTGCAGCCCAGAGGCGCCAAGCGCGGCGGGCTGCGCAGCGCCAGCAGGAGCGCGGGAACCAGGAAAGCGGGCAGCTCTTGCAGGAACCAGGCGCAGCGGGCGGGCAGGTGGCCGCGGCGCGGAAGCGGCAACGGCGGCTTCTCGGCACCGTCCTTGCCCCCCTCCTCTTCGTGCGGTTTCCGCTGCTGCTGGTTTTCGTGCTTCCCGTAGCCAATGGGCCGGTGGCGGTTTCGCCACAGTTGCAGCAGCCCCACGGCCAACAGCAGGGAGCTGAGGGCCGCCACCAGGCTCGGCGAGCATTGCATGCTCCTCCCAAGGGGGCTCTCGGCGGCCACGGAGGCGGCAGCGGGGCATCCCCGCCATTAATAGAGCCTGCTGCCGCCGCCGCCGCCTCCCCTTCCGAGGAAGGGGTGTTTGGCTGGGAGTACAGCGTGGGATTTGGGGGAAAAGAAAAGGAGGGGCTCGCGGGCACCGCTGTAGCCAGAACCTGCCTTCGGACCGCCTCCCTTTCCTCCTCTTCCCGCCTTTTTGTTGTCCCACAGACGTCGCCCTTTTGACACCCGGCTGCTAGTCTGTCTCCGCTGTCTTTCCTCCTTGAACTCATAGGGTGACCATATGGAAAGGAGGACAGGGCTCCTGTATCTTTAACAGTTGCATAGAAAAGGGAATTTCAGCAGGTGTTATTTGTATGCATGTCGCACCTGGTGAAATTTCCTCTTCATCACAACAGTTAAAGCTGCAGGAGCTATACTGCAGCTAAACTGTGACCAGATTTAAAAGAGGGCAGGGCACCTGCAGCTTTAACTGTGGTGATGAAGAGGGAATTTCACTAGGTTCTCCATATATACAAATGACACCTGCAGAAATTCCCTTTTCAGTACAACTGTTAAAGATACAGGAGCCCTGTCCTCCTTTTCATATGGTCACCCTACCATATGGAGAGGAGGACAGGGGTCCTGTATCTCTAACAGTTGTATAGAAAAGGGAATTTCACCAGGTGCTGCATGCATACAAATGCCTCCTGCTGTTAAAGACACAGGAGCCCTGTCCTCCTTTTCATATGGTCACCCTATTTTAAACCCTTGTTTTTGCTCGTTGCATTTTCCGGGCAATAACTTCCTAAGAAAATCTCCTACAGCAGAGGTGGAGATGGAGTGGGAGAGCAGAGGAGCTCTGTCCTAAATGCTACACACTGTTTCCACAAGTATTTTATTCATTAATTTTAAAGGTGAACAATACCTAGGAAACTGGATCTTTTGGTCCTTGATAAGATGATTGCCTCCAGACAAAAGAAAATCTACACAGTCCCAGTTAACATTAAGTTTGACATCTCAATAACAAAATGCATTTATTAAAGGAAATTTCCCTGGGCAGATAGATAAAACAGGCTGATGAAAATGAGGCTGACCTACAGCACAGGTATGGTTGTCCTCAATGAGATAAGCTTCTGATGATCTCAGAGCCATAAAGCCACATATCAGTCTTTTGATTGCTGAACTTTGGAGTGAAAATTTTTCATGAATAATTTCACACATAGGCCCAGTGTTATTTTATGTTCATTGCATAATGCACATGAGCTCTGATTCTGAACATGTTCTATTCAATTATTTGATCAGTCCCAATCCTAGGATCTTTACACAGAAGTAAGCCCTAAATAAATGTGTATAGGATTGCAGGATTAATCTCCTCACTGACCTTGGCCCAGGCCAGATCTACACCAAGAAGGGTATGACACTTTGAAAACAACAGTTTGAAAACTGTATATGGAATGTGTCCTTGTCCCCAGCAGTTGTCACTACTGTTATAAACCATTTTAAAGCAGTAGTGTAGATAAGAACATAAGTGCCATGCTGGATCAGACCAAGAGTCCATCTAGTCCAGACCAAGGGGCCATCTAGATCCTGCCTGAGACTCCTGCTTAAATTGGTAAAACTTGTCATGCCATTTTTGGTGGAAAGGTGGGACATAAATAAATAAATAAATAAATAAATAAATAAATATGGTTCTGTTTTGGAATAGGCATACCTTAATGTACCAGATATTTATACTGCCTTTCAGTGATGTTCCCATGGTGGTTTACAGAAATGAAACAACAACAAAACATCACATGAAGCAAAATACAACTTTCCTTAGGCAAAAAGTCTCTCAGCACTGCCTGGAATTATATTTTGCCTGAGATTTACATGGCTTCCAGCAAATTCTTTGTTTAGCAATTCCCAAATGGAAACAGCCATATGCCACCCCCACACAAAGAAACAGGAAGTATATCCCATGGTCAACTAAGAGAGTGTACTTTGTTTTATTTATTTATTACATTTTCATGCTGCCCATCAGCTGAAGCTCTCTGGGCAGTGCACAATTAAAAACCAAAAATATATAACAAGGATAGATAAATTTAAAACATTAAAAGTTCAAAAGGCAATTTAAAAACAAGTTAAGTTAAAAGCCAGGGAAAGCCTGTGCGAAAAAGTAGGTTTTCAGGAGGTATATAAAAAGTCTTACGTTTTTCGGCTCCCAAAATGCACGAGAGAGGATTTTCCAGAGGGTGTGTGCCACTTCAGAGAAGGCCCGCCACCAAGGTTCTTCATGGCAGCATGCTATTTGTTTCGGAATGGTCAGTAGAGCCTCCTCTGAGGATCATACCCTATTTCTTCAATTCTAAGACACACTTTTCCCCCCATATAAATGTAAAGCAGTAGAGAAATGAGTACACACCACCCAGTGGGGGGGGGGGAGCAGGGAAAACATGCCCTAACATGAAGGAGCTCATTTGCATATAGTGTTGTGCATGCAACAGTCTTTGGCTGCAGAAGGAGGAGCTGAACTTTGACATGGTTAGTGTTGGAGGTGGTTCCTGGTTTGGGCCTGCTGAATCAGCTCTCTTTTGCAGCGCACCCCAGTTCCTGGTTTGGGCCTACTGAATCAGTTCTCTTTGCAGTGCACCCCAGTTCCTGATGCTGCTGAATCAGCTCTCTTTGCAGCGCACCCCAGTTTCGGTTGCTGCCACCTATCATCCACCTTATTGCATGCCTGGAGGATCCCTATTCATTCACTGTCTCCTGGGCTTGTGAATAAGGCTAAAGGACACAGGCTTCCATCGGCCTACCTAGACCTTGGGAGGGAAATGTGTTAATCAAAAGGTTGTCTCCCATGTTCTATTTTTGTTGCTTGTTGTCCAACTGAATAAATACCAGTACTTATACCTCAGGTGTGTGGGTGAGGTTGCTACTCAGACATCTCTAAATTGGTGTCCCAGGTTTCCTGGGTGGGGGCTTGAGCCTGAGCTAACCTTAAGGGAAAAACAAACAACCCCTAGACATAGAACCCGGCCCTGGGTACCGACCCAAGGGTTACATTTGTGGGGGCTCGTCTGGGATGAGGGGAAACACCCTGTCACCATCCCAGCAGGAACTGAAAAGCAGTTTTGGGTGCGTGCATCCATCCCACCTGCTGCAAGAAGACCCTGTTGGGGTTAGGTTTTTACCCACAGAAGGAAAAGGACTCTAAAGAGTTAAAAAGATGTCCTTGGCCAGATTGTCTCTGCCAGGAGAAGTCCAGTATGAAGCAGATTCTTCCCTGGCCTACGTGCGGTACGAGAAGTACAAGATGAAGAGACTATTGGTTAATTGGGCCAAGGAGAAAAGTGTATTTAAGAAGTCCATGTTGTAAGGCTTCTTACTGCTGATATCTTACTGCTATGACATTATATTACTGCTGATATACTGCTGTGATATTACTGCTGATAAACTGCTGCTACGTTGCTGTACTGTTGGTGAAAGGACTGTATATATGACCATTTATTCTGTAAGTAATTTATTTAGTGTCAGTAAAGTTTCTTACTGACCAAAGACCGTGAGTGCTTCTTTTTGTTCTTAACTCCAAGCTGAAACCATTTCCAGCTCCACGCTGCTGCTGCTATTCGCACTCTGCTATATTTTTTGGGTAAGCAATTACCACGATAGACCCATCCTGCTAGAGCAACCACAGGATCCGGGCCTGCCAGATGGGTTGATGGTGTTAGCCGGGCTCATTGAGGTGCCCAAGGATGATTCTCCTAGAGTTGCCATGAGAATTGCAAATGTGACAACCCATGACATTTCAGTGAGACCAAACCAGAAGATGGCTGATCTTTTTGAATCAACAGTGGTAGAAACTAGCAGAACCCCACAACTGGATTGACTTTGGTGACTCACCCATCCCTGAAGAATGGAAGAGTCGGCTGAGAAAAAAACTCTGCCAGAGGCCTAATGTGTTCTCACTGCATGAATGGGATCTTGGACATGCCAAAGGGGTAGAGCATTGTATTCCCTTAACAGATCCCTCCCCATTCCGGGAACAATCTCGGAAGATTGCACTGTCAGAGATAGAAGATGTGAGGCAACACCTTCAAGAATTGTTGGGCAATGGGGTCATCTCTGAGTCACGTAGCCCATATGCCTCACCAATCGTGGTTGTTAGGAAAAAGAATGGGAAGATCAGGACGTGCATAGACTACCGGACATTAAACAAACGCACCAGGCCAGACCAGTACACTATGCCTCGGGTGCAGGATGCCCTGGATAGCCTGGTGGGAAGTCAGTGGTTTTCAGTACTTGACCTCCGAAGTGGATACTACCAGATCCCTCTTGCACAAGAAGATAAAGAGAAGACAGCATTCATATGCCCTTTAGGGTTCTACCAGTTTGAGAGGATGCCTTAAGGCATCTCCGGAGCACCAGCTACATTCCAGCGACTGATGGAGAAAGCTGTAGGAGACATGAACCTTTTGTAAGTATTGGTCTATCTAGATGACATCATTGTATTTGGGAAGACATTAGAAGAACATGAAGAGCGGTTATTAAAGGTGCTAGACCGGCTGGAAGCGTATGGACTTAAGCTGTCATTAGAGAAATGCCAATTTTGTAGGTCATCTGTCAAGTACGTAGGGCATATAGTGTCTCAACAAGGAGTTAGTACTGATCCAGACAAGATCAGTGCTCTCATCAACTGGCCACGACCCTGTCACTACAGGGACCTGAAGACCTTCCTAGGATTTACTGGATATTATAGGCAATTTGTCCGTTTCACTATTGTGAAACCACTGAATGGTCTAACCAGAGGGTACCAGTCAAGCAAAATGACACCTAGAAAGAAGAAGGGAAAGAGGGCATCAAAAGCCACAGTGCATGCCCTCTATCATGACCCACTGGAACCCTTTGGGGAACGATGGGACAAAGATTGTGAGGGGGCATTCGATGAGATCATCCAGTGTCTAACGGGAGCTCCTGTCTTAGCCTATGCTGACCCAAGTAAAGCCTTTGTTCTGCACACAGATGCCAGTACCAGTGGGTTAGGTGCAGTATTGTACCAAGAGATGGATGGGAAAAAGAGGCCAGTTGCATTTGCAAGCAGAGGGCTTACACCTAGTGAGACCAGATATCACATCCATAAATTAGAGTTTCTAGCACTGAAATGGGCAGTCACTGAAAAATTCCGGGACTATTTATATGGTGCTAAATTCCAGGTTTGGACTGATAACAACCCACTTACGTATATCCTTACAACAGCTAAGCTCGATGCTACTGGCCACAGATGGGTGGCTGCTCTGGCTAACTATGATTTCAGTATTCATTACCAGACGGGAAAGACGAACACTGATGCGGATGCATTGTCCCGCCAGCAGCTGAACAAAGAGTCTATCATTCCTGTAGAAGGAGTGAAGATACTATGTGAAAAAGATGGAGTGAAAGCTGAGCCTTCCATGGGATGTGCTGCTGAGGCTCTAGGGTTGCCCCCTGAAACTATACCTTGTGTAGCAGTGAACTATATCGCCCTGGATCAATCACCGCTGCCGCAACTGAATTCCCACGACTGGAAAAGTGCCCAACAGCATGATCCAGATATCAAAGATGTCTTCTGGCTTGTTGAAAGAAATGAAAAGAACCCTCCAAAAACAACACCGCTCTCAGCAACAGCAGCATTGTTACTGAAGGAATGGAACAAACTGAAGATTATTGATGGAGTGTTATACCGTGTCACATCAGAGCTTCTAAGAGGGCCCCGGAGACAATTGGTTTTGCCCAGACAGCACCAAGCAATGGCCATGAGAGCCTTACATGATGACTTAGAAAATCTAGGAGTTGAGAGGACACTGGAGCTCCTTCGAGACCGGTTCTATTGGCCTAGGATGGCAAACGATGTCACCAAGAAATGTGAGAGCTGTGCCCGCTGTGTCCAACGGAAAACTCTTCCCACTCGGGCTGCATTCCTAGAGAGCATCAGCACCCAGGGACCCATGGAGCTGGTATGCATTGACTTCTTGTCTTTAGAATCTGACAGACGAAACTATGGGAGTATCCTAGTAGTGACAGACCACTTCACTCATTATGCCCAGGCATACCCCACTAGAGATCAGAAGGCAAACACAGTTGCCAGAGTACTCTGGGAAAAAATTCTTCTCTATGTATGGGACTACTCCATACCACCCCCAGGGGGACCCCCAACCTGAAAGATTCAACCACACCTTGCTGAACATGCTGGGCACCCTATGCCCAGAACAAAATCATGATGGAGCCAACACATTGCATTCTTAGTACATGCCTACAATGCTACACGGAATGACTCTACAGGTTTCACTCCATACTTCCTGATGTTTGGGAGAGAGCCCAGGCTGCCCATAGATTTGTGTTTCAGGGTCTCTGGAGACAATGAAGATCTGAGAACCCATCTCCAATATGTAGAGAAGATGAAACAACAACTCCAACAAGCCTATCGGCTGGCCACCGCTGCCGCCCGAAGAAATACAGATCGGAACAGGCACCGTTACGATGCAAGAGTGCGGGCACAGCAACTGCTACCTGGAGACCGAGTACTGCTTCGGAATCTGGGAGTCCCTAGGAAACATAAATTGGCTGACCGGTGGAAAGCGCAGGCCTATATCGTAGAAGAAAAATTGGGAACTCTTCCTGTCTATAGGGTAAAACCAGAGAACAGCATTGGACCCCTAAAAACCCTCCACAGAAACCACCTACTCCCCATTGGACAGTTAGTAGGCATTCCTGACACTGCATCAGTTGGACCTGGGGAACAAGGGAGGAGAGTTGCACCTCCACCACAGTCAAAGGTGCAGAGACCTGAGCCATCAAGCATTCCACAGCATGCAGAAGAAGAAAGTGACTCAGAGATGGAGGAGAGAGAGCTAGGGTTATCAACCCAGAGTCCAGAAGCATCCAGTGCCTTAAATGCTGAAGCTGAGCCCTTCATACCCTTACTACCACCTCTAGATTCCCTAGGAACTTCAGGCATAGCTAGGGGCACAGAAGACCCTCCAACTCCCATGAGCCAAGATGATAGGATAGCCACTGCACCACAGATAGCCCCAGGATCTCCAACTGCTCTGATAGAAGAAGCTGATGTCGAGACTCCAGAAGCAGACCACGAAATCTCCCTAGAAAGCCAGTCCCCTGAACTGACTCAAGCTTCTGCTAGCGAGGGAAGTACAGCTGCCTATCATAGCAGAAGGTCTGGTAGAGAAATAAGACCTGTGAAAAAATTGACATATGATGAATTTGGTGTAACAAGTTATAAATCTATATATCCCCCACAAAGTTTTGTTATAGATCTGTGGGAATTTGGATGCCCATTCTAAAAGAGTTTGTATATCATTTGCCGAGACGTCAAATATTTGGCTGGGGGGAGAGTGTAAAGCAGTAGAGAAATGAGTACACGCCACCCGGTGGGAGGGAGCAGGGAAAACATGCCCTAACATGAAGGAGCTCATTTGCATACAGTGTTGTGCATGCAACAGTCTCTGGCTGCAGAAGGAGGAGCTGAACTTTGACATGGTTAGTGTTGGAGGTGGTTTCTGGTTTGGGCCTGCTAAATCAGCTCTCTTTTGCAGCGCACCCCAGTTCTTGGTTTGGGCCTAATGAATCAGTTCTCTTTGCAGTGCACCCCAGTTCCTGATGCTGCTGAATCAGCTCTCTTTGCAGCGCACCCCAGTTCTGGTTGCTGCCACCTACCATCCACCTTATTGCATGCCTGGAGGATCCCTATTCATTCACTGTCTCCTGGGCTTGTGAATAAGGCTAAAGGACACAGGCTTCCATCGGCCTACCTAGACCTTGGGAGGGAAATGTATTAATCAAAAGGTTGTCTCCCATGTTCTATTTTTGTTGCTTGTTGTCCAACTGAATAAATACCAGTACTTATACCTCAGGTGTGTGGGTGAGGTTGCTACTCAGACATCTCTAAATTGGTGTCCCAGGTTTCCTGGGTGGGGGCTTGAGCCTGAGCTAACCTTAAGGGAAAAACAAACAACCCCTAGACATAGAACCCGGCCCTGGGTACCGACCCAAGGGTTACATAAACATCTCTAAAAACGGGGTGCGTCTTAGAATCGCGGGTGTGGGTACTTCCGGGAAAATGGCGTTGGAGGCTGCAGTGCTGTGTGAGTCTCCGCGACTCATATAATTTAGTTTAGAAGTTTTACTGTTTTATTGACCTATTTTAAGCAGTTTTATTGTTTTATTGTTTTACTCTTTCACTTGTTTTTAATTGCTCTTACTGCCTCTGCATTTCCAGCTTGCAGTTTTTCAGCTCTTGATGTGCTGCCTCCTTCCTTGAACTGCAAACTGCTTTTTACCAAGAATTTAATTAACACTTGGCAGCTTTCGAGTATTAGTTGCCACTCCCTGAAAGGGGTTTTAAACTTTTTAGTAGGGTGGACTTTTTTAGCTTGCCTACCTCTTGGTCATTTGGCTGACCATGAGAAGGAAACGAGTTTTATCACCTCCACAAAATGCAAGTAACGCGCCTCACGCCAAACAGTGCAGGCTCGACAGTTTTATTGCTCGGCAGCCTCCTCATGCCGTCTCTGCTGCTTCTCCGAGAGATGAAATCACTTTGTCTAACAGATATGCTCCTCTGGCCGAGGGAGGCGAAGTTACTGGTGAGTCTATCTTAGGAGACGCTGGCGTTTCTCAAACAAACCAGCCAACTGGCAAATCCACGGAAAACTCCCAAAGTGAAGCTTTTTCCTTTGAATTACTGGCTGAGCAATGTTTTCTAACAGCGAGGACACTCCAATTGATTAGTTCTAACTTAGAAACTGTGCTAAGTTCTTTAAATAAACTGTTGACATGGCTCCCAGAAAAGCTTCTCTGCCAAGGCATCCAGGCTCAACCTCCACCCCACCCTCCCCGTTTAGATCCGGTATTCGAACCTCTCTGCAATAATGGAGGCTGTTTATCTACAGCCCCCAATAGTGGACCAGATATCGGAATAATAGAGCGAAAAAATGGTGGCCTAGTTCTTCAGCCTTGCTCAATGGTTATAGATGTACATCCCCCATGGAGGACAACACCCATTCTGGGGATCGGTTCAAAGTGCTAACTTAAACCTCAAATGGCTGCTAAATATTCAGCCATCATATTTGTTGGCTGTGGAACTACTTTTCTCTTCACCTGTTTATAAGAGGTACCTATTGAAGTTTGCTAAACCTACCACCCCAAATTTACTAATGAAGGAAAAACTTTTTCTGCACACCGTGGGGATCTACCCATCACGGCTTTTTAAAGATCTCCAGGTTAAACCATTAATATCCATCAAAAGCCACTCTAATTCTATCCTCCAGCTGCAGTTTAATGCCCCCAAACGGAGTAGCAGCAAATCCATGGCTTTTTCAACTGCGGTGTCTGAAGAAGCAGATTTACCACACAAAAGCTTTTTTCCTTCTTCCTGCCCACTGTGTGAAGACCAGCCTCAAAGCATCCAGCAATCTCCGAGCAGGCCCTCCGACTCCCTCATCTTGGAACAGGAACTGCCTCCCGATTCACTTCATTTGGGGGTGGAGGTCGATTTCTTTTGTGCTCAGCCCTTGGTTGAAGGGCAACATACCATCACTACCTTGCAAGACCTGATAACTTTTGGCCAAGACACTCCTGTGAAAGTTGACAACGTTCGTCCGACGTCGTGCCTCTATCCAGGAGTGCTGCATACATCGGTGGGGAGCAAGACGTCATCCATCCCATCCTGCCAACTGCCACAGCTGTCTGGAGGGCTGCCTAATGCTAATCAAGTAGGGCCGACATCAGAGTTAATATCGCCCAGTATCATCGATTCCGACCCACAGCTTCCATCGAACCATATGACAGCAAAGAGGAATGGCTGCATTCAGAGGGACATGGATGGATCACTGGTCGGGATTACCCCTCTGGTTTGATGCCAGTGGCCCCAGGGTGATTCCTACCTCAGGATCATATCCTGGAATATTGCGGGCTGGGCGAACAAACGTTGGGATAGCTGCTTTTGTCAATATATCTCTTGCTTTGATGTAATCTTGCTTCAGGAAACCTGGGCCATGGACACTGTTGTTGTTAATGGATTTTCCTCCTACTCTTTGAATGCTCACCGGGCAAATAAGAAAGGTCGTCCAAGGGGTGGCCTTGCCATTCTGGTGTCCTCCTCACTGATAGCTAAGGTTACTGAATTGGAAAACTGTGAACAACTGGCGTTTGGAATTTGTTTGGAAATTAATGGTAGTCATTTTATTTTTGTGAATGTTTATATCCCTCCTGCTAAATCCAATGAGCAGATCAAGAAACTCTGGCATAAAGTAGAGAGCTATTTATCCACTCAAATTATTAGGTTCCCTGATGCATATTTATATATTCTGGGTGATTTTAATGCCAGGATTGGCTCCAGTAACAACGATCTAGAAGCAAGATACCCTATCTTGAGTGAACTTAGGGAAAATCGAAATTTTCCACACAGAAACTCAAAAGATCAGTTTCTGAATTACGCTGGCTTTTGCCTGGCTCAACTTCAGCTCAGTCTAGATTTAATTATTTTAAATGGGGTGGACCTTTGGGAAGGCTCAGGTGAATTTACCTTCTCAAATTTATTTGGTTCAAGCACAATAGATTATGGGCTGGCATCTAGAAATGCCTTCCAGTTAGTTTATCATTTTTATATAGGTACAAGAACCTGTAGCGATCACCAGCCTTTAACCCTTACTTTATGTGCCCCAACTCCTAATTTAAGACTACCCCATACCCACTTAACTGATGTCCTGCTCGAGTGCCCACACAGAATAAGGGTAAAATGGTCTGATAAATTAAGCAGTCTTCTAGAGGAAAGATTAAACTCCGATTCAGTAACTTGACTAAGATCAGCAATTTTGTGGAAGGAATCGGCTGCATCCTCTATAAAAGCATATGATGATTTAATCGACTCCTTCCAAGATGCTTTAACTCATGCAGGCAGGTCAGGCCCAGATAATACTGCCCCTACGATCTATAAGGGCCCTATTTGGTTTGACAGAGAATGTTACCTGAAGAAAAATGAGTTAAGGGAGTCTTATATAACCTACAGAAAATCGGGCTACAATTATCTCCCTTGGACCTATTTTCAGCTAAAAAAGCAATATAAGTCCCTCATAGCCCAAAAAAGATGCCAAGCTGAACGAAACTCCTGGTCCTTGCTGTTAAATGCCTCCTTGAATAATGATTCAAAAATGTTTTGGCAGATCGTGTCGGGCGCCTTACGATCCAACTGCCAAGCACCCAGTTGCACAATTCCAGCTCAGGTCTGGGAGGATCATTTCAGAGCCATTTTTACCGACCCAGACACTATACAATCAGCTCAGGCTGATATGCAGGATGTCACTTTCTCCTCCTTCCCCCCCGGAATTCAGTCTCTAAGGAGGAAATGATTGAATTAATCCAACAATTTAAAGGGGGTAAGGCACCTGGCATAGATTTTATCCCTGCTGAATTTATTAAAATCAATCAGGATTGGTGGGCCCCTTTGTTAGCCGCTCTTTTTACCATTATAAATCAATCTGGCAAAATCCCTGACAGTTGGAGACACGCAATTGTGGTGCCGATATACAAAAAGGGACATCCAAAGGATCCTGGGAATTTTAGACCTATCAGCCTCCTCTCAATAATAGGCAAGCTCTATGCTCGATTTCTATCTAATAGACTAACTGACGTCCTTGAGGCCAATAATGTTGTCACAGAAGCCCAAGCTGCCTTTAGAAAGAATCACTCCACTTCTGATCATGGTCTGATTCTTTTTCACTTAGCGGAGAAACATCTTAAGTTTCTACGTAGCAAACTGTTTGTTGCCTTCATGGATCTGAAGTCCGCTTTCGACTCCATCCCTAGAACTAAACTATGGGAGAAATTAGATAAAATCCTGGTGGACAAAAGACTTCTTAATCTTATAACGGTTCTATACAGCGACAGCAGGATGCAAGTTAGATGTGGCACAAAGGGACAGCTTTCAAATGAAATTCCTATGTCTAGAGGAGTAAGACAGGGCTGTATCCTCGCACTTACACTATTTAACTTATACATAAATGATATTGAGGAGGCCCTGTCTGACCATGAAGGACACTTGCCCAAACTTGGCGCAAGGAAAATTCCTATTTTACTATACGCAGACAATGCTGTTATTCTCTCCCGCTCTAGACCTGGTTTGAAACATCTTTTAATGAAATTCTCCAACTTTTGTTTGACCAACGATCTGAAAATTAATTTTGAGAAATCTAAAGTCATGGTCTTTGAAAATAGATTTTCTCAACGTTGGTGGTCCCTTGATGGGCATATCCTGGAACAGGTGAAAATTTTCTCTTACCTGGGGCTGCTTTTCCATCATACCCTGTCCTGGAGTGCCCATAGATCGGCCACCCTTAATAAAGCTTCAGTCAGTTCAGCTGCAATAACACGCTTTTTCTTTACTAAAGGGGGAATGTTTATACCATCTGCCATCAAAGTGTTTAATGCCAAGTCTGCAGCCCAGCTTTTATATGCCTCCAATATCTGGATAGGGGGATTAATATCTGAGATAGATAGGCTGCAGACAAGGTTTTTGAGGACCCTTCTTCAACTCCCAAAGTGTGTCCCTAATTCTGTACTTCTGCTGGAAACCGGGGAAAGCTCTCTTTCGCTTAGGGCTTGGTGGTCTGCCTTAAAATTTTGGATGGAAGTTAGTCTTTTTGGGAGGGGCTCAGGTCTGCTTCCCTGTCTGGCTCAGGACAACTATGTGAACAGCTGGTCCAAGCTTCTTGCCAGGAAGGCAGCTTCAATAGGTCTCTCCTCTTCCCTCCTCCTTAATCTGGGCTTGAATTTTGCTTTTAAAGCTGTCAAACAAAGACTGTGGGATATAGCCTTCTGCGACTTACGCTCTCGCTCTCATGTTACTTGCTCTCCCAGTGCATTGCACGTTCATTACGTTGGGCCTCTTCAGCTGGCCGACTATCTAAAGAACTTGTCGGTGGCTAAATATCGTATTGCCTTCTCCAAGGCCAGATGCAATGTTTATTCTATTGAATTACTTCAGGGCAGATATGCTGGTGTCCCTTATCAGGAACGATGGTGCCCCTGTAGGAACATGGAAGTGGAGACAATGGAGCATATCCTTCTGTCCTGTAGCTTTTATAATCAGGCCCGCCATCTTATGATCACCCCATTGCTGAGCAAACTGTCCAGAAGTACAGGCAAATTTTATGTTAAGTTTCTGTTGGAAGATAAGTCCTCAAGTGTAACTTTGGCTGTTGCTAAATTTCTTACAGTGGTGGCTAAGATTAGAGCTCATTGTGTATTAGACTAAAGTTGACAATAGCTCTAACTGTATGATTTCATGTCTGATTCTTGTGTTTGTTTGTCTGTTGTTTGTTTCTTTCTTTTTATGGATCGCAATAAAGAAAGTAGTAGTAGTAGAATCGCGGGTGTGTTTATTATTTCTTAGAATCAAAGCTTTTTTTCTATTGGTGGTACTGAAATTAGTGTGCATCTTACAATCGATGGCATCTTAGAATTGAAGAAATTCTAAGGTAGTTGTCATCTGGGTGCATATAAGGGAAGGCGGTCTGCTAGGTATGCTAGTCCCAAGTTGTTTAGGGCTTTGTAGGATAACAGCATAACATTGTATGTGGTTTGGTAGCTAACAGGCAGCCAGTGCAGTTCTTTTAACACAGGTTTTATATGAGCAGAGTTAGGTGTCCCCGTGAGCACCCTAGCTGCTGTGTTCTGTACTAGCTGCAGCTCCAAACCACACACATGGGTAGCCCCACATAGAGCACAATACAGTAGTCTAACCATGAGGTTACCAGTTCATGAATGACTGTGGCTAGGCTATCCTTATCCAGGAATGGGCATAGTTGGCATACCAACCAAAGTTGATAATGGGCTCTCCAGGTCACTGAGGTCACCTCGGCCTCTAGTGACAAAGATGGATCCAAGAGCACCCCTAAACTACGGACCTGCTCCAGAGGGAGTGCAACTCCATCCAGAACAGGCAAACACCCCAATTCCAGGACCTGGGAGCTACAAATCCACAAGGCCTCTGTCTTATCAGGATTCAGCTTCAGTTTGTTGGCCCTCATCCAAGCCATAACTCTATCCATGTACTGGTTTAGAACGTTCACGGCCTCTCCTGATTCAGATGTTACAGAGAGAGAGAGAGCTGGGTGTCATCAGCATACTGGTAACACCTTGCACCAAATCTCCTGATTACTGCTCCCAACAACTTCATATAGATATTAAATAACATTGGGGAAAGGATGGTGCCCTGTGGTACCCCACAGCTCAACTGCCATGGGACAGAAGTACATTCTGGAACCAATCCCGCAAGTATGAGCTGAACCACTGTAAAACAGTGTCTCCAACCCCAAACCTGATGGAGGTGTTCCAGTAGGATACTGTGGTCAACAGTATCAAAAGCCACTGAGAGATCAAGGAGTAGTAACAGGGTTGCACTAGCCCGTCCCTCTCCTGAAGAAGGCCATCCATCAGGGCAACCAAGGTCGATTCCATCCCAAAACCAGGCCTGACCCCAGACTGGAATGGATCCAGATAATCAGTTTCATCCAAGAGTGCCTGCAGCTGAGACGCCACCACTTTCTCAAGCACCTTGTTCAAAAACAGGCTATTGGTGACCAGACCAATAAATCTCTGGGTCAAGGGAGGGTCTTGTCAGGAATGGTTGTACTCCTGAAGCAGCTTCACAGCCACAACCCAATCGGAACAGAAAGAAAGAGGCAGTAATGGACATCTTGTAGATACAACCCCCCCCACACACACACAGAAGGAGTGGGGTTGCTAAACACACATGAGAACAGTATTTTTAGAAATGTATTTCTGTGCATTATTAAAATGTTATTAATGCATTTCCAGCCAAAACACATATTTAACAAAACAAGTAGATCAAACTGAGTAGTTCCAAGACATTGCCACAAAAGACTAGGTAGAAATGAGACATTGACAGAGGTAATTTCCAAGTAGTCCACATTCCAGGACCCAGACTAGACTAATAAATGGTAATCTGGAAAACAGCCCCAAATACCCAGCTTTCCATACCAACCAAATTCACAAGTCACATTGGAGTGATGCAGTATTGCAGAACATTTCCGCAGAAAACTTGTTCCAGTACTGTTCTGAGCAATAAACCATATTTCAGAACAATTGTCCAGAAGACCAAAGTCTGAGCTTGCCAAACAAACAAAACTCACCAGTCATGCATGGCTTGATGGGAATGATGCAATAAGCCACTTTGTTCTGCTAACCATTCTGAGCAATAAAAGATATTCCAGAAAAACAGCCCTGGAATGCCAGCTTCTGAGGCAATCAAACTTGTCAAATTAAGGATTCTAATTGGAGTGATACAGTAAGCCACAAACTTCTATGGAATCCACATGTCAGTACTTGTTCCAGGCAATAAATGATATCTCAGAAATACAGTATGGAATGCCAACTGCCAAACTAGCCAAACCTACACAATTCACCAGTGGCAAAGGACTAAATGGGATTGATGAAATAAGTGACAAAGCTTCCACCAAACCCAGGTTCCACAATCTGCTTTAGGCCAGAAACAATATTCCAGAAAAATGGCCTGGAATGTTAACTTCTGTGGAAACCAAACTATCAAAATTCACCAGTCACAAGATAAGATGGGAAAGATACAGTAAGCCACAAAAAAAAAAAAAAAAAAAAAAATCCACTATCTCTTTTGGATACTAAATGATATTTCAGGAAAATGGTCCAGAATGACAACTTCCCAAATATCATATCCAACAAAATTCACTGGTTACATTGGACCAGATGGAAATGATCCAGTAAACCACAAAACTTCCACAGGTTCTACATTCCAATTTCAGAGTGCAACATTAGGTGAGGAATCTTCGGCCCCTTGGCAATTGAGCCATGGGGCTCCGTAGGGTACCCTCTTGTCCCTAAGGTTGTTCAACATCTATATTAAGCTTCTGGGAGTGGTCATTGGGGGATTTGGAGCAAGTGCCATCAGTATGCTGATGATAAACAGCTCTATCTCCCTGTGACATCTGAATCAAGTGAGGCTGGGCAAGTCCTGGAGCAGAGTCTAGACTCAGTAATAGGTTGAGTCTGAAGCTAAATCCTGGCAAGATGGAAGCCAAGTGGATGAGTGGTTCCCAAACCCAGGAGATAGGCTCATTGCCTATTCTAGATGGGGTTGCATTCCATTCGAAAGATCGGTACATAGCTTTGAAAGTACTCCTAGATCCATTACTGTCGCTGGAGTCCCAAGTGGTTGTGGGGGCTCCGAGTGCCTTTTACCAGCTTTGGTTGGTTTTACCAGCTATGGCCTTTCCTGAACAAGGAGAGCTTGGCTCCAGTGGTACAGGCACTAGTAACCTCAAGACTGGATTTCTGCAATGCACTCTATGTGGGGCTTCTGGTCCAGAAGTGGCAGACTGATAGGCTGTTGTCCAATCAGGACCTGCAGACAAGGCTTTTTAGCCAATGTTAACTAACCAATCACAGAAGAATAGGCAAATCAGATTTTGAAGCCTCATGTATAGGTATGAAGAGATCTTAACCTTTCTACATGATAAGGAATACAAATCTGATTCCTGAATGAGACAGAATTCTTTCAATGGAAACTGAACACACTCATATACAATCACACAGGCTGTATATTATTGGTTTGCTATTGTCTTTTTTTAAAAAAATAGGCATATAGAACCAGTCAAGTTAATTGACCAAACATTAGAAATCTAGCCAAAATGTGCCATTTCCATCACAGTAATAGGAGAACCCAATCCTTTTTGAGATCTGCTAATAATCTGCACAATAAGAAGGATTATATTAATGATTCACTCATGAACTGACTCATTCACTCCACAGCTGCTTTGTTAACAAAACCTTCAGGAGAGTACTTTACATCCATCTGCCAAAAGTGATTATTGATTTTTTATTGCAGTCATTCACAGGTCCAACAAATATAAAGACTGAACACTGAGAAGAGGGGGGAAGCATACCACTTCTATTGTATAATTATTGAGTTTGTTGGATTATACAAATTACTATTCTATTGTATAATCCAACCAATTACTGAATTGGAATAACCCTCCCCTGCCTTCAGATATAAAATTAATTGGGCTGGTTTTAAATGTTCCTTACGAAAAAATGAACATCCTGTTGCTGTCTGTCCAGAAACTCTGAAGAACTAGACACGCACTTTATAAATTATTGAAATACTAAATTAGTCCAGTGACTGAACACACTAATCCTTTCATTATGGGATATAAAATAATGAAATGTCATGGATTCAAGAGGCAGAAAGAGCCTTCAGAAAGCTTGGTGGGGTGAGTTACTTCCCTTTTTGTATATTTAATTGAACGGAGTCTGTTGAATTTAATGGCTCTACAAAGAACATTTCATGGCACCACCCAGTGGGCTAGACATGGGGCCTGAGAAGCTGGAGATGCCATGTCTACACCTTAATACAGCCTTCCCCAATCTGGTGTTCTCCAGATGAGTTGTAGTCCAACATATCTGGAAGGTACCAGATTGGGGAAGACTGCCTTACTTCAAAATTGGGGAATGTGGAGCCCTCCAGATGTTGTTGGATTACTACTCCCATCAGCCCTATCCACCATAGCCAATGGTGAGAGATAGTGGGAGTCCAACAACATCTGGATGGCATATGTTCCCTGTCCCTGCCTTAATACATACTGTGCTACCATCTGGAATGAGATGGCCATGGAGGATCCATATAGCCTGGCCAAAGCAGCAATTCAATCCAAAGAGGAACTGTCTGAAGTGAAAACAGATTCCTAGTCCAACTGAGCAGGTAGCCAGATCCTCCTCAAGACACACGTCACCAACTACTCCAGAGGCTATGCTCATCCAATACCATTCACCAGACACACCACAAGGCCTTCCAAGAGATCACCAAGTACTGCAAGTGTGCATGGTGCCAGGTTCTCGGTTAAAATGATGACTCCGCTAAGATTGCAGCATTAAACAATTCTTAAAAACATAGCTACCTGATTTTACCTGTGACTAGCATTAGGTTTCACAGTGCGTGACTGCCATGACACAGACTCTTTACAACAGGCCTGTCTGTGGACACTCCTTGCTCAAGCTAAGTGCCACCACGTTATGAGCTTGAGGTGAGGGACAAACACCACCTTTCTACAAACTATGTGGAGAAAGGGGTTAAACAGGAATAATTTCAGGAATAAAATAATGCGCTGTGAATTATATGTGCTGATGGTGAATTAATGTCAGAACCGGTGTTATATGTATATAACTGCAGATGATAAATGCCAAGGAGACATGTGGGATTTTTGTGGTAGTAAAACAAACTGAATAAAAAATTATTTCAATGTTCACAAACTTTGTTTCATAATAAAACTTTTCAGACTCTTGTTAAAACCTCTCATCTAATCCTTTCTCTCTTCTCATACATGCTTTCTTTCCTCTCACACCTTCACTCTTGAACTTTCTTTATTATCAGGATTGTTTAATATACACCAACTATCTGCACACTACACTCAAAAGACAACCTTCTTTACCCTGATCCTCTAATTCTCCCTCGAACCAAAGTACTTTAAAAACAAAACCCCTATCACTTCAGTTATTCCCTTATATATCCTCCTCCCCCCTCCTAAAATATTCAATCTCCACCCAACTCAGGTCAACATTCTAAACACAATAGACTTACAAATTCTAGACATACATTAGGGGACTGACTTGTGGGGTGTAACGCCACAGTGACCACTCACCTAAAGCATTGCTTAAAGTGGAGGATTGGTTTCCATTCTTTACAAAAGAGAGGGTTATTTTGGCTTACTGACCAAAGTCTTGCTTACCACAGATGGGAACTGCATGAGCAAGGTAAGTGGTGTTGGATTCCATCACACAACAGAAGGATCATATGTGGTACAAACATCTAATTTCTAAGAAATAATAAATGAGAAAAAAGCGTTCCACAAGCACCGAACAGTTTGGAGAAACTCGACTATCTAAAAAATGATATTGTCCACACACATTCAGATATATACATAATGCACTCTTTAGTAGAATTAATCTGTTTAGTGAGCTGTCATAATTTTCAGCTTTTGAAAACATAACTGCACTTTGAAATCAGGTGGGTTAGATGTCATGTCTGAATTGAGTAATTTCCCACAGCGCCATAAACTTCAATGCCCTTCTGTATATTCTGGCAGGGGGCTCAGGCTGCCAGTGCCAGGCATTACTGGCTGGATCATATGATAGGCCCAGCGAACTCTTCGATCTTTTCTTAATTTCAGCAGCAACTGCAGCAAAAGAACAGACTGGGTGGGATACAACAGCCCACCAGGGGTTCACCCATAGAGAGGCCGTGGTCCATGTAGCAGGGTGTGGACACCATTTTGTTTGGTATGTTTCTAACAAGTATTCACTGTTTTCTTGCTTACGTTTAAACTACATTTTCAAACTTATTGAACTTTTAAATAGCCTTAAGTCAGCTCAGGTTACACTCTCTCACCCATTGGAGCAAAGTCAGAACTTCATTTTCAAGTGAAAATGACGTCTCTCATTTGACGTCAAGTGAAAATGACGCCTCTCATCACGTCAAGTGAAAATTTGACGTTCAAGTGAAAATGACGCCTCTCATCACAGGTGTCGTCTCTCATCGTGAGTTAAGTAACCCCAGGCAAGCCATGCCATGTCGTGCAAATCAGGTCCACAGATCTTCTATAAGGGACTAGTAGTAGAGTCATCAATGCATGCAGGATTTCCCCAAGGAATTCCTGGTCTGATTGGCCAGTTAGAGTTCCTGAGGAAAAGCCCTCAACTCTTTGACCTGGATCACATACTCTCAAGGTGCTTAATAAGTCACAGTAGCTTGTTAACCACCATGTGCATGCCAGTTACATGCTGGAGGGATTAACATAATTACTCTCGGCAGCATGGCTTGTTGTGTCATGGGTGGCTTGTTGCCAAGTTGCTGACCTATTATTTGACCTGGTTCACATGATCATCTCAGCCCACTGTGATTATTAGCCATAGTGGGTTGCGGCACCAGCAGGTACCATACTGACAATCTAAGCCTCTCCCTCATGGCTTCTAGTTACATGTGAACCTGGGCTGTTTTAGGGTTGCAGGTGGCTTGTCAATCATCCCAATAACCTGCCCTCACTGGGCACGTACATAACAAGAAAATGTAGCATCGTCACCATGCTCCAAATATTGAAAATGGCAGTAGCTGCTGCAACAAAAAGCCCCACAGGGAAATTCACCCAAGATGGTTTCTTGTTACATGTGAAGTAAGCTTACTTAGACCCTGTAAGAGTAATCCCCAGAGAAACCTCTTCAAGCTCTACATTCAAGGTCTGCCCAGGCTAAGGCCGGATCTAAACCAAGCAGGATAAAATGGTATGAAAGCAGTATATGAGGGGCAGGTGCTTTATAGCGGTATTAAAGTGCACTGACAACTGTTGGGGCTCATGACATATACCATATACTGCTTTCATAGTGCCAGATCCTGCTTGGTGTAGATCTGGCCATAGTCTCAGCCAAAGAAGGATTCAGCTGTGCTAGACCGTAACCACAGTCAGCTTTGCTTATCATTCCTAAGCATCTTTCCTGATCCTCCATGTTACCCATGTTTGTTATATTGAACCCTTGGTATATTCAGGGTAGGAGAGATCGTTAAAGTTCTCCTTTCCAAACATATGCTCCAGTCAAAGCCTGACCAAGCAGATGGCATCCTAATCAAAGCAATTATGTCCCATTCTTTTCTCTGTTCTGCATCTCTAGTCATGGTCATTTCTGTGTTACTCTTTCTATGCTTCAACCTTTATTTTCCAATGCTCAGTCACACCTCTGCACTAAGTCTCCATACTCCCAAGTTACTCCCTTGCAGATAGGCCTCCCTGGGTCCCCCTATATGTCACTAGAGCTAATTCCCCACGGTCTCTGCATCTCTCTTATGCTAACCCTTTCTTGCTGCAGGTCCAAAGTAATGCAGGTCCAAAGTTCTTTGATTATTTTGACAAACCAAAGTAAGAGCTTTACAATGTTTATCTCCTTCTTATCTTTCTTGAGTGTACGGGTTTGTTTTTTCTTTAAAAGCAAAAGTATGGGCAACACTTCCAACTTGAATAAAATTGGCTAATCTCAGCAAGGGCCAGATAAACATTTGTTTGAGAGGCAGGCTTGTGTCAAGGTGAAAGTCCCACCATGCTCAATTAATTTACTTTGATTTGATTCCAGCATAATTGCTGGCTTTGGTTCCTGCTGAAAACAAGTTGCAGGCAATGGATGCTGGTGGGTCCAATCTCAGTGGACCTGAGAATTGGCTCTGGGTTTCACCTTTTACTCAGAAATTCCTGACTATTGAACATGTTTTAAGAATGATTGCTTTCTGGATGTTGGCGTGCATGTATTTTGGTAGGCCTAATTTCTGAAGGTTTTCTGTAAAATAAAAAAAAAATGATGTGATGTTGGTGACTTATGTGACTAACAGAATTATTGTAACTTATTCCTGTTGCCATAGTTCTTTAACTTCCATAGCCAGTCGTATATATTTCTCTCTCTTTTCCTCTTCCTTTTCTGCAACATTTTTGTCATTAGGTATTGCTATGTCAATGAGGTAGGTGTGTTTTTATTCTTGTTTTTGACTGTTAAGTCTAGTTGAAGTTGAAACAAGCTAAGAGGTGCTAGTCTTTAGTCCATTTTGTTCCATGGCTAATGTTTGCAGGGAAATAGTAGTTTATACTCTTTCTGAATGCTTGTTTGTTGTACTAGATTTTTCTGTACTTTTCAACTGCTTCATTTGTTCAGTGGTTGCAGTATGGATATGAGAAAGGTGATGGAGAAAGAGTGTTAAATGTTAGGAAAGGTAAGACTATGGTCATCCAGTGAAGGATTTGCAGTCAGAAAAGATACTTGAGGGAAGGGGAAACTGTATCACACAGAGTATAGCAAAAGCTTCAAAGTACAGCAAAAGCTACAAAAGTAGGAATGAGTGAAGTTAATGTCAGATACATTGAATGTCTCACTTGTTCTTTATTCCAGTGATTTTAACATCAAGATGTTATGTAGAACAGGTTTGTCCTAATTGTGTGCTGTGAAATCAGACCTGTGACCAAGGCCATGTTTGGGTGGGCACACCCCCCCCCGGCATGTTGGTAGGCACACTCCTTTGGGGGCTGGACATGTTGGTGGGCATGACCCTTTGGGGGCTGGATATGTTGTCCTCCTTTTTGGTTTCCCAAATATGATCACCCTACATTGGAACCACCAGCCTCCACTGGTTGCAGTGAGTTCCCTATTGATTCTTTTTAAGTTTGTTTCTGCACGGACAGCTTGTCTGAACTCTTTTAAAAGCCTGCATCCACCTTTTCTCAGGTTTAGCCAAGGGTGCAGTAAGGGAGGGCAAAATGGAAGGCTGAGCGACTCCAATGTATTTGTTCATATTACTAAGGTTAGTGGACAATCTAAGTTGCACTTGTGACATGCTGCATCTTTAACAACTAAGCCAACATGAGCCAGCCATGTTAGTGGCAGCAGATGCCTGGATGAGCAGTTGGGCCTATTTTTTTCTCTCCAGGTGCCAGAACAATCCTATCCTAGATGGAACCAGAGAAAATTCTTAGTTAAGCTGTACTTGTTCTAAGCAATATTATTATGCCTATGTTACATGTATTTAAATACTCTATGTTATCTACTGACACCATTGGGAAAGGGTGCAGGAGGAGGGCCCCAAGACTGTTTTGTCCTGGGCCCCAGGTTGCTTTGAGATCAATGGGAAATTGAAAGTCTACACCCTCTGACTACTCATGCAGACTGCCTTTGGTCTACTACTGGCCATTGTACATGACGGACAGCTGTTGAGAAGCACATTAACACCCACGGCATCTGCCCTGGAGTCCAAGGTGCCTTCCAGGGTGCATCCCAGCTTACAAGACTGACAGAAACGTGTAGAGCACTGAATTTCCCTAGCATTCTAAAAAATAATATTTTGTGGGAAAGGTTTCTTTTATTCGGGTTTTCTCACCCAAACACGAAAAACATCACCCAAAAGCTCTTCTATTATTTTCCTAATCATGTATTCTGTTTTATTTAGTTTTACACTGTGAATTTTTCTTTTTTAAAAAAAGGTGTTCAGATTTTATTATTTTGTTATTTGAATCATTAGCTGACATGACAATGGGATATGGTGGGTAGATGCATCTTTCCATCAAAGAAACACATATTCTGGGATGAAATGCGGGTGAAGGTAAGTCAAGAGTCCCTGATCTTTCCAGTAGTTAGTAAACCTTTTTTAACTTCATCTCAAGCACTGATACATCCTATGAACAGATCACAAATCAGAGGTTAAAGGGATCATTTACTGAAGAAATAGGCCCCCTTTTGGCATCACATGTGCCTCTAGACTTATCTTTGAGCAGTCTGGTGGCTTATTAGAGTTACAGTACCTATGACTTCCAAAATGTTGGGGCCAAACTCTAGTAGTTTTATACTAGAGTTATGCATAACACTAAATATACACACATACATATATCCACACACATATACTATATAGCTACTAGATCCCTGCCCTTGTCTGCAGTGAATAGCTGTGTGCATCTAAAATGTAGTGCTGGGAGAGAGAAAACCCTAAATTTTAGAACTAGAATGATTTATGCAGAAAGTAATTTAATTTACATATTGGCCACTCCAACAGTTGGAACTTTACGTAATCCCATAAAATGTGGTTTATGGCCTACATCTATAATAAAAATGTGCTTACATAATGCAAGCTCATATTTCAATATTAAAACAAGTGTTAAAAAGAAGAAAGGGTAATGTATGAAAGGGAAAACCTGCAGCTGATCCCACTAAGGAGCATCTGGCAAATAAACCAACCATCAATTGCTCTTGGAAAAAGACTTGCTGGAATGCCGAGTAAGTGGTTGCTGATGATGCTTGCACCTGCCTGAGGATCTCCTCCAGGCAGCAAAGCATTTAAACGAAGGAAGGCTAATTTGCAGGTCACGTCAAAAGTATTTATGTTTTGTACTGAGGACTCTGGATGCAAAGAGAAGCACATTGTGCAACCTTCAGGAAAGAAGCACTACAAGGGGACTGAAGTTCAGAGAACAGATGGTTGTCTAAGCTTTGATACAGTGATACCTTAAGATAAGTCTGTACCTGTGCCTGTCACTTTAACATAGCAAGGAGCAAAAGAAAGAAGAGCCTCAGAACCTGTTCAGGAAATAGAAGGAACCATCTACATGGTGGAATGCCCTGTGGTAATATAATTCCTTATGGTGTACAAAAAGATGAACAAGAAGAGACAGGTATATAGCAGAATCTAGAACAATGGCCAATACAAAGACACCCATAGACTGCTTTTAGACATTACATTAAAAATGGCAAAGCATTTTCATAAATCCACCAGCTTGCAGCATGGCTTCCATTTATTTGTCAATTTTTCCATTTATTTGTCAATAATAGGCACCATTGCACACTTGTAATCTATTTCACAACGCACCAACTCCTGTGCCAGTCTTGGGTGGGGAAGGCGAGAGCTGGTGGCTGCCAGTCAGTCTGCCTCTTACTGGCACCTGGAGATTATCAGGGTGGTGGAGAAGCTAACAGGATTCAGCTGTGGGGAAAAGAGGTGGGCCTGGCCCCTGTGGGAAGGTGTAGACAAAAGCCCGGGAAGGGCACTGGTTGGTTAGCAAGGGTCATGGGGCAAGGGGTCCAACAAAGAGATAAAAAGCCCCATGAAGAAGACCGTCCATCTTCCTTGGTGGTGCGTGCGTATGTCAAGTGGGAAGGTCTGTTGCAACCAGGAGGGGGTTGCTCGGAGTTAGAAAGGTTTTTTATGTTTTAACGTGTGTGGGTATTCTGGAGAAGGCCTGCCGTTGTTCGGCTGGGTGTGAGGACGTATGATTGTTTATTGGGGTAATGGCTAAATGCTAGAACACCTTCTTTCCTCACTCTCTTTTCCTCATTTCCTTCCCCCCCTTTCCCCTTCCTTTTCAAGAGGCTTTTACTGACAAGGCCTTACGTGTTAGTTTTAGTGATTGTGATAAATTTGCTTTGGTCCCTAAATGTGTGTCTGTGTGTTATTCCCTGAACATCTGGCTCGTCCCAGTTGTGGACAAGGCTAGGGAGGTGGGTTGCCTGGGAGTTCAGGACGTTTGGTCCTGGAGCCTACCTTGCAGGGTGGTCAGGTGGACCTTGACATCCGTTACAAGAGCTAGTTTAAAATAAGTTCAAATCAACTTATTTTAATAGTGTTTTATACACAGCTTCAGAGGAGGATATCTAACACTATTTTAGTACAAGCACCTCCTAATGCTGGGTGGTACCCTTTCATTACCCTTTCTCTTATAATGTAAGACACTTTTTTTCTCTTGCTTTTTATGGTATGGGGCCTCTGAATCATGACATGGCTAAGGGCCTCAGCATGTCTTCATCCAACCCTGCTTAGATATTGATGTTATTTAGCCTTTTTAGGTCTATCCAATTATTCTGCAGTTTCTTCCTTTGGCCATCTGTGTGTGTGTGTGTGTGTGTGTGCGTGCGTGCGCGCGCACAGGCAAAAGCCCTGCCTGTCATGTTTCTCAGAAAACTTCTGCTTTCAATGGAAGGCAAATGACAAGGCTTGCTAAGTAATCTACAAAACATTCATTAAGCAACAAATATCTCTTCTACCTGAAGAGAGTCTAATCTCTTGGAATCTTCCCCCTAGGCAAAACTAGACAATTAAGCAAGACAATTGCTTGCTCAAGAAGAATAGGAAGCCTCTTCCCAAACACCCGTAACTTCAGACACCCTGGTGTGGAGGCAGGTTCTGGCCTAATCCTAGTTGGACCGACTTTCTCACTCCTTCCTTCTGCTCCGTGCATTTTAGTTTCCGATGGACCCTAGCATCAGCTAGCTTGTCGGGAAGCTCACTTCCCACTGAGTATGTAGGATTTGGCCTTGAGGAGATAAGCTCTGGAGAGTGCTGACTCCCAGCTGGGGTATCACCTGTGAGAGCTTCTTCCCCCATTGGTACAAGCTGGCTAGTGTCTGGTGCCGCCTCTTCTAGTTCTGAGCTCCAGCTATTGGGCGGTATAGAAATGTAATAAATAAAGCAGCGCCATGAAGGCAACCTCCTGGTTATAATCATCGGAAGGGCTGAAAATGGCCACAAGCAGCCATCCTTGGAGGCGGTACAAGGGAGATGAGAGTGAGAAGCAGGGCAATTCCACCCGCCCTCTTGAAAGACCTAATTGTTTTCTGTCTTCCCTACCCATTCCTCTTCCCTTATGTGTTGTATCTTTTTAGATAAAAGGCCTGTGGGCAGGGAGTGACTTGTTTTACTGATTATATGTTAGCTGCTCTGGGAGCTTTTTTCCCAGTGAAGTGGGATAGAACTACTTTAAATAATTAATTGAAGTGCTATAAAACTGAAAGAACTGGGCATGTTTAGCCTGGAGAAGAGAGGATTGAGGGGAGACATGATAGCACTCTTCAAATACTTAAAAGGTTGTCACACAGAGGAGGGCCAGGATCTCTTCTCAATCCTCCCAGAGTGCAGGACACGGAATAACGGGCTCAAGTTAAAGGAAGCCAGATTCCAGCTGGACATCAGGAAAAACTTCCTGACTTTTAGAGCAGTACGACAATGGAATCAGTTACCTAGGGAGGTTGTGAGCTCTTCCACACTAGAGGCCTTCAAGAGGCAGCTGGACAACCATCTGTCAGGGATGCTTTAGGGTGGATTCCTGCATTGAGCAGGGGGTTGGACTCGATGGCCTTGTAGGCCCCTTCCAACTCTGCTATTCTATGATTCTATGAAATCATGCCTAGATGCCCATGGCATTAGAGCATATGGCAATGGGGCAGAATTCTGGTAACACTTCACAAGCCAGAAAGAAGAGAAGCGGGTTCTCATGGTGCAATATACTTATTTTCACAAAGCCTGACACTTTTCAGCCTGTTCTTTATTTAAACACCTTCCTCGGGGTTGTTAGAAGGTAGTGTCTATGGTGACCATATGAAAAGGAGGACAGGGCTCCTGTATCTTTAACGGTTGTATTGAAAAGGGAATTTCAGCAGGTGCCATTTGTATATATGGAGAACCTGGTGAAATTCCCTCTTCATCACAATAGTTAAAGCTGCAGGAGCTATACTAGAGTGACCAGATTTATTTTTTTATTTTTTTACCATCTTTTTATTATTTCCAAACATCAATAAATAAAAAAACACTAACAATACACACACATCCACAAAACTTAAGACAAAACAAAATCAAACAAACAAATCACCAACTAAAATGTTCTTCCAATATTCTCCTCAGCAAAGATATATAATAATATTGTCATTATTATTATTTTTCTTTATCACTGTCAAATCCAAATCTCTAATTTCTCTCTCCATATTTTCCACACTATTGATTGAATCCACAGATATACAAGTCATTTTTTTCTCGTCCCTTCATAAAGTTTACAAAAGGTTCCCATTCAGTTATAAATCTTACAGTTGATTTTTCCCTCATTATTGCTGTGAGTTTCGCCATCTCCGCTAGCTCGAACATCTTCAGTAGCCATTCCTCTGTTGTGGGCACTATTTTGCCCTTCCATCTTTGTGTATATATCAGTCTTGCCGCTGTCGTCATATATAAAAATATAGTCCCATGATTTTTTTCAACTGCTCATCCATAAGTCCCAAAAGAAAGTATTCTGGTTTCAATTGGATATTATTTTTTAGGATTTTTTGGATTACAGAATGAATTTGTTTCCAGAAAGTCTTTGCTTTTTTGCAGGTCCACCATGCATGGTAGAATGTCCCTTCCTGCTCTCCGCATTTCCAGCACAATCCTGATGCTCCTTTATACATTTTGGGCAATTTTGCTGGTGGCATATGCCACCTATACATCATTTTGTAAAAATTTTCTTTAAGATTGGTATAGAGTGACCAGATTTAAAAGAGGGCAGGGCACCTGCAGCTTTAAGCATCAAGAGATCCAGGGCACCAAACAACCCCCAGGCAGGCAGCAGCAATAGTTTCCAGATAAGGGTTGGTATGCCGTAGAGGACAGCGCTGCTATACTAGAATGACCAGGTTTAAAAGCGGGCAGGGCACCTGCAGCTTTAACTGTTGTGATGAAAAGGAAATTTCACCAGGTTCTCCATATATACAAGTGACACCTGCTGAAATTCGCTTTTCTATGCAACTGTTAAAGATACAGGAGCCCTGTCCTCCTTTTCATATGGTCACCCTACTCTAGCAAAATAATTGTCTCCTGTGGTGATCTATGACAATTATTTTAACAACCCCCTGAGGAAGGACTTTGAATAAAGAATAGGCTGAAATGTGTTGGACTTCGTGAAAATAAACATTTTGCATCCCAAGAACCTGTTTCTCTCCTTTTTGACCTGTCTTGGATGCTTATCTCCTTCTGTTTGGGGGTTAACCCCTTAGCAAGCACTATGTGTTTCTCACGATACTTCCCCGTCCCTTGAGCATGCAGTATTAAACAGCATTGTTTCAACAAATGAAATCTGGTCTTGTTCGATACCAGCTTTCCCCAGCCGGCTGCCCTCCAGACGCAGGGACATTTCTAGGGGGAGGCAAAGTGAGCAGTTGCATCAAGAGATCCAGGGCACCAAACAACCCCCAGGCAGACAGCAGCAATAGTGTCCAGATAAGGGTTGGTATGCTGTAGAGGACAGCGCTGCATTGTCCAGTCCAGGCTGCAGCTGTGTGCCATTTTAAATTTTCCCTAGTGCGAGTGGCAGCCATGTTAAAGGTTGGAAATCAGACGTGGGTGCTAGATCTGAAGATCACTGATTTAAAGCAGGGCCGGCCCCACCATTACGTGGGATCAAGCGCCCGCATCAGGCGGTGGAGTGGGAAAAAGTGGTGAATTGTGCTGCTCTCCCTGCCCTGCCCCTGCTGAAGTGCCACCATTTTTTCAACCATGGGCGGCCAGAGCTTCAGCTGCTACCTGCCCAGCCTATCTGCTTTGCCAGCCCTCTCTCTCCTGCTCAAGCAGCTGGCTGGCCACTTGCTCCTCCATGCCCAGTCGTTCCTGCCTTGTGCCCCAGCCACCTGCGGGCTTGTATGAACTATTGTGAGAGGCTGGCCCTGGCAGAACTCTTGCAGGACTTCACGGGATAGTTGGGACACAAGGTGGGAGCAGAGGTCACGGCAGGAGCAAGCAACTGGCAGGAGCAAATTTGGCTGCCCTCCCTGACTTGCCCTTGCCAGAAGGGCCACTACAGCTTCAGCCACCACCCACCTGCCCAGCCTCCTCACTTGCTTGGGCAGCTAGCTAGCCATAATCTCTCCCACCTTGTGCACCAGCCGCCCGTGGGGCTCCTAAGCTATTGTGAGAGGCAGCTATAGTTGCGGCAGGAGCAGGAGCCATGCAGGCAGGAGCCTGCTGAGCTGGCTGGACAAGTAGGTATGGGAAAGGCCAGCCAAGCAGAGAGGGAGGAGGGTGCGCGGGCGGTAGCAGGAAGAACAATGGATGGGTGGGTAGGCTAGCTGAGAGGGCGGTGGACAGCTCTGCTACCTCGCCTGAAGCAGCAAGATTCCTTGGGCCAGGCCTGGTTTATAGGATGCATTTACTATATGTCAAACAAAGGTTTAAAGCATCTTCCAGTACAATGACACAGATAAATGTTTCCATATTAAAGAAATAAATTAAAAATAGAAGATATCAATATCCCAGAATTTCCTCATGAACCTATTTCATGCTGTTCAGGAACAAATAGTGGGAGCGTGAGGGATGAGGCAGCAAAATTGTACCTTACCTGCCCTTTTCCAGATGTGTTGGACTTCAACTCCCATAACCCCCAGCCAGAATGCCTATGCTGGCTGGGGTAGATGGGGTTTGTAGTCTGATACACAGGGAAGGCTGCTTTGTACTTAAGTGCCTATCTCTTCCTATTCTGAAATGGATGACTTACAAGAAGAGTGGAGAGCCTCAAGTCTAGGGCTGAATCTGCCCCTCCTGAGGTCTCAGTCTGGTCCTATGAGGTACCCCACATAGCCACACTCCTTCCCCGGGCCCTACCCTGTTTCTCCTAACCACCGATTGCTTGATAGTTTCCTGGGTTTTCTGCAGTCTTCCCCCATCGCCCTCACCGCCCCACAATTCTAAGCGGTTAAAATGCTTCTCCTGAGACTTAAGAGTTCCATCAGACAAGTGTTTTATTGTTTGCTCATTACTGGGCACTCACAGAATTTCACGGTCCCTGTCATGATGTTGTCTGCCTCCTGTGTGCCTCCTGCCCCTTCTAGCCTTCTTCGTCACAACCCCCACCCCCAGTAAATCTGACTTATTTTGAAAGACGGAAGTTGCCGCTATCTCCTGCCGTGTGCAGGAGAAGCAGCGGGATCAAAATGGCCCCCTGAATGGGCCATGTGGTCGTTGCTGCTTCCTTTTTCTTTCCTTATGTAAAGAAATCACTGCAATTGTGGGACAGCATCAGGAGGCCATAGTGACAGTAGGGAAACGTGGTTCACCCCTCACCCCCCACCCCCGTCTGATGATGCTCGAAAACACTTTTTTCCTATCTACAATACATCTTGTTAGCTGCAACATATCTGATGACATGAGGATCTGTACACGGTTTGTAAACTAAAACTATTTGGTATCCTTGGTAAACAGTAAAGGAAAATAATTTGAGTGGAAGAGAGATGATTTAAAGTTTGGATGAAGAAGAATTTTCAAATGCTTGATGAAGTGCAGAGATGCACTGTTTATGGCCTCATGTAAAATCTGTGTCTGTACTTCGGAGATAACAAAACGCCTGGAAAAATAATCAGAAAGTGAGCCTCAAAATGCCCCATCTCTCTTTGGGAGATGAACTGAACTGATTATTGTGAGTTTTCCTCAAAAACACAACAACAACAACAACAACAACAACAACAACAAACGGGAAGGGAGTCAGAGAGACCCATGGCTTTTCTGGCCAACTGTTTTAGAGTGATAATCTTGGCTTGAATATCTGCCTAAAGAAAACTTGCCATCTTAGAATTCAGCTGTTTAGAAGCAGAGCCAGGTCATTCACAAAACAGAACATTACAAATCCTCCCCATCCTAGCTGTAGCTCACAGAGGTCCAGATGGTAGAGAACAACTAAGCCTGGATGTGTGAATCGCAAATGCCATTATCAGAGAGAGAGGAAAACTTCCTGGAAGCTCTGACTGGGTTCGGATGACATGTTAACCCACAATGGTTTATTTAACCCATGATGGCTTAGTATGTCATCTGTGAGCTCTTTCCCCATCCATGGTGGGTTATTTCTCCCCAATTAAGCCACCTTGGGAACCTATGGTTTGAAGTAAGGGTTATTTTACCTATGGTGGGTTAGCATTTGTCACACAGTGTGGGTTACGGAGATCGCTTACAGAGCCGGCTCGGTTGGCAAGATGGCCAAAACATTGCCACCATTCTTCTCTTCTTTAGCAATCTCTGAGCAAACTTGTTTTCTTGCCACACTCAGCTGTGTCTTTGACTCTAAATAAGTTCCTCCTCGCATAGGTTCCCAACAGTTTTATGTGTGGATAAATCCTCACTTTCCCACAAAAATGCAAAGTCCCACATTTATCCAGTAGTGCACGTGGAGGCTCCCCATAAGGGGAACTTGCATATTAAAATTCATCCTATTCCTTCAAAGTTTCAAGGAGTTGGAACCCTCCACCTTTTGGTACAGTGTAAGCAACCCTCCATTCTAGTCACGCCACGTCTCCTCAACTCAGCAGAGGAGGAGGGGTAGGAGTGGGAAGGGAAGGGAATTGAATGGTTTGTTTCACATGTGGTTAAGTCCTCACTTCTCCATGAAAATGCAAATTCTCTTTTAGACTCTTTAAAAACTGTGAAACTTTTTTTTACAGCTTGCTCCTGGAATAATCAAAAGGAGGTAGCTATATTATCATTAAAGAATCTATCCCTTTGACTTTTTCAGAGGGGATAAAAGATCCAGAACAACACTTAACATTGGAATAGGCTCTTCAGGTAGGTCATATTTTATGTTTGGTTGTATTTATGTTGCTTCTGTTCTATGCTTTAACAAATAAGATGTATGAAAAATATGTTTAATACAGTGTGTGTGTGTTTTAAAAATGTGTTAATAGATTGTGGGGAGTGAACAGTATATTTTATATAAACACATTTTAAGAAAAAATGTGTTGAAGGGCACGATATTGACCAAAAGTTGAAAGTACCAGCACATGCTCTGGTTCTACATCTGCAACAAATAGTACCCCTTTTGTTATCAATCGTGCTGCTATATGCGAGATGTGTATGTGAGAAAAATATTGGGCAGCCCCTGTATTTGGTGCTTGGTTGAAAACTGTAGAGCCTTAATGTTGTTTTATAAACAGTAGTTTTTTTGTTTAATTAATAGATGTTAAGTTTTGTTCCCTGCATTCTACTATTTTGATTTAGAACCAGTTTAGAACAGAATTCTTCCTTTACTTACAAAAGTTAATGTAGCAATTGTTGTTTAAGTGTAACACACGTTCTTTCATATTTTTGTGAATTAATAGTTTCACATAATCAAGAAGCAATTAAATACATCACTTACTAAACCAAAACCTCTTCAATAAGGGCTAAACTATGCCTGCTTCTGTTTTCTTTACTGCTGTGCTGACAAAAGTAAATAAATAAATAAATAATACTTTACACCAGCAATTTATCACACACTTGTCATGTCTGGTATGTGGTTTTGCAGCCTGATACTCACATGACTTCAGCCCTGTCCTGCACTCATTTCACCTCTTCCCCTCCATTTTTCATTCCTTTTGGAGCAGGGAAAGTCTGGATTATTTTCCCCAAGCGACTTTAATGCACCCTCAAACCTCTGTGTAGTGCTGTCCCCTTGGGGGCATGTGCTTCAAATGGAGTCTCGCTGATGAAAGAGGAGGGAGGGAGGTCTCCTCCTCCAGCACTCTGTGTAGAATGTTAGAATGAATGGACTTTTTATTGCTCCAACCCCCCACCCGCAGCTCCCTCATTTTTAAAGGTAAAGAGATCAAAATTGGCACAGTGATAGCTCTTAAGAAGAGCTTTAGCCATACCAAGTTTGAATTAGATTGGTTCATCCCTTGATTTTTTAAGGATTTTTTTAAAAAATTCCCCTCCCTTAAACCCCTTCCCTGATAGTTCACTAATGCGAAATTCCACCAGTTTGCATTTGCATCTATTTTCTTTTACTTTGATCATGCGAAGCTGTGAATCTCCAGTTCATATAATAGAGATCTGTTGGTTCCCTCACTCAAGAGTGAATCCCATTTATTTCAACTGCATTTACATCCAAGTCATAGTAAAATCCGATGCATGCTTACCTTTGAGTAAACCCCAGTGAACAGAGAGACTTACTTCTGAGAAAACACATATAGAACTGACTTTTAATAGTGTGGTCACTCAGAAGCTTTTTTTTTTAAAAAAAAGTCTCAGAGCCCCATCACATCTAGTCAAATGCGCAGCTCCCATCGCTTCTTCTGTCACCGCTCCTACGTCGCTTCCTGAAAACAGGAAGTAATTAGCCCCATTCAGTCTGGTAGGAGAGAGCATCAACTGGACTTAATGAAGTTTTTTTTTTTTTGCAGCCCAATAATGGCCAGAAGGGGCGGAAGACGGGCGAGAGGCAGCCGACATCATGTGAGTAATTCGCGAGTGCCCAGTAATGAGCGTGCAGTAAAACACTTGTCAGATGGAGTTTTAAAACAGCAAACTGGAAAGAAGTGCTTTGCAACCCTATGCTTACTTCTGAGATCTTACTTGTGGTGTAAAATGGGAAGTTAAATTTCTTTGATTCATTCTTCCCTCCTCCTGTAGCCAGCAGTGCCACCTTCTCCACTGTTCTGGATGGTTCCTGAACCTCCAGAGCAGATTAGGGGGAGGGGGCATAGGGACTGCAGCAGCAGGGGGAATTCACTGAAGATTACCTCTCTACTTTCTGCCCACAGGATTCCTCCAGTGGTTCGGAAGCCTCCTAGAATGGAAGCAGCCCTTCCATCTATTGTAGAACCTACAGATTATCAGCACAAACACAATAATTCCACTAAAAAATATTTATGTACAAAATTTTCTCTTCATGACCTTTTCCCTTTGGAAATCTGATCTCAAATCCACTAAACAGTGCTATCTTGTTTATATCATCATCCTTCGTTGAAGTAAGTGTACAGAACATGTTGCTTTTTGCCCAAGGGAGAATTATATCCTTTTCACAAATTGCCAGACAGAACTCTGTCTGTATTTAAGATTACATTACACATGTATAATCCCTGCATGGCTTATTACATTGCCTGGAGCAAAGTAATCAGGGCCTTGCAAAGCTTAGTACTCCATTCATAGAGGAACAGTAGACAATATGCTGTGTTCCATTATAAAACTCATGCCAATCTGGGAATAGAGGTGAAGCAGACAAAAATTATCAGGCCAATTAAAAACAACAACATCATTCAATTGGAAATAAGGTTTTGCTGGAGGAAAAATAGACTTGTCTTTCAAGTATTTTTCAATGGCATTTAGAGCTTCATCACACCAACATTATACTGTGCAATCACTGCAAATTGCATGTTTTTATACTGTTTTTTATGTTTTTGATGGTTTTTAAATTTTGTATACTTTCTGTTTACTATTTTTAATTGTTGTAAACCGCCCAGAGAGCTTCGGCTGTGGGGTGGTATATAAATGTAATAAAATAAAATAAATAAAGGACTCTGAAGTTTTCCAGTTTATAATCTGCTTTTACTGTGAAGCACTCCCATGCATCCTGCTTTAATTGTGCTTCTTAGCCCTACGAAGTGTCATATTTTAGTATCCCTTCAAGAGCGAATCTTTTGTTGTTCTCCGACCAGCCACTGGGGGCGCACGAGGATGACAAGAACAGAGTCGCCCAGCCACCTCCCTCTGCAGCTCCCAAGCGAGTCCCGCGCGGAGCCCTCCATACTGAAAAGTAAGCGTTCTGGCACTCAGGAAGGCGCTTACTTTTGAGTAAAGATGCTAACAGCTCGAACCTATCCCCTGCCAGTCACAGAAATAGTAAGCTCTTTTCAAGTTGCCTTTGCTAGTGTGTGTGTGTGTGTGTGTGCGCGCGCTTACTCTCGAGTAAAAATACACCCAGAAAAAGCAGAAGGGCCCTGAGGGAGCGTCTCTCCCTTGTCACACACACCCCGCCCCCATAAAGAGATAGTCTAGCCAGCATGAAGCTTCCTTCCTTTCCCTTCCTCTCTCCCTCCACAGGTGGTGTGATGGGGCTAACAACAACTACTACTACAGCTTTCATATGCTATGGGATAATTCGAGGGAAATAGGTAGGTGTGATGAAGGCCTAAGTCAGGGTGACCATATGAAAAGGAGGACAGGGCTCCTGTATCTTTAACATTTGTATTGAAAAGGGAATTTCAGCAGGCGTCATTTGTATATATGGAGAACCTGGTGAAATTTCCTCCTCGTCACAACAGTTAACGCTGCAGGTGCCCTGCCCTCTTTTAAATTTGGTCACTCTAGTATAGCTCCTGCAGCTTTAACTCTGGTGATGAAGAGGGAATTTCACCAGGTTCTCCATATATACAAAGGACGCCCGCTGATATTCCCTTTTCTATGCAACTGTTAAAGATACAGGAGCCCTGTCCTCCTTTTCATTTGGTCACCCTACCTAAGTGTCACAGTCAAGCAGTATTATTAAATGTCCCCATTTAACCCCTTGCCATGTGACTCTTACAGGATTTGGTGAAGGTACTTTAGTGCTGTTAATGCTTCCTAAATCACAGTCTTTGCTCCTCTTCTAGCTTCTCTTCTGACAATTTGCACAGTTGACATAGCTAGGTATTGATTTAATTTTTGCCATAATGAAAAATGACTATGTGGTGGGCTGGATCTGGTATCAATTGAACACCACGTTGCCCCCTCTGAAAATTTTGCAAGCACATCTTGGGATTTGTGATTTCCCTTCATTACCTGAAAAAGAAAATCACACATTTTGAGCTATGATGTCACATCTTGAGTCTGCCATTTTGAATGGTTAATTTTGACGTCAAATTTGAAAGCCAAAATTTCACAAGTTGGTGTTTTGTTCTCCTACAGCCTGATCATACAACATGCTAAGCCATGGTAGTTAAGCATTTTGAGCTAAACATTATCATTTAGCATGTCCTGAGAACTATCGGTTAAAACACACTTACTAACCATTTGCTGCAGAAGGGTTGGCAGCCTAACCATGAATTACCATGTTGTTTGAACAGGGCCCTAAAATTAATTTTAGTTCTAAAAACTGATTATAAGAACAAACATATTAATCATTTTAAGGGTGCAATCCTACCTGGGAGAAAGTTCCATTTAACTCATTGGAATGTATTTCTGATTACACACGCATATAATTGTGCTGCAAACAAACATTTCAAGCAGATAATCTGACTAGACAGGGATGAATGTTGTGAGGACCTAAGAATACAAATTTTTAGCATCTTTCCAAACCATCCGTGTACGAGGCCATGTGTTAGTTGCACATTCCTCACGTGTCTTCTATCTGGGAAGTGCTTCTGTTTGAGGATATCACAGTTAAACAGCATTCATACAGCAATATACCAGAGTGCTCTGCCAGCACTCATACCTCAGCTTCCCCCTCCCCGCAACAGCAGTATATTATTGCTTAGGAAGTGCCATTCTTTACTCTGCTCTTGGAGTCATTATTATTTTAAGTGCTTTGTGAAACGCAGCTCCATGATTAGATAGTGCCCATGTGACATCATAGAAAATGAGAATGACAGAACTCCCTCTACAAAGAGGCACGTTATATTGTGGTCCTACTAGTAGCGCTTAATGTGCAGAGGAATGGAAATCAAGGCCGTGTCTACGCCAGCCCTATAGTCCGGGCTGGTCACGGATGAGTCCTTGTGCATCCAAATGACGGACAGGGACTCCCGGGGCAGGAGGGGATGGGCACGGGTTTTCCCAGGGATAAAGAAACCATGGGAAAACCCAATTCTTCCCGCAGTCTGTGGGTGCCCATCCCAGCTTCTTACCTCCTCCCCGCGAGTAGCAGGGTCAGAAGAGGGAAGGAACTGGGCTGGGGGTAGTCAAGGCACATCGGGGGTGGGGAGGGGAGCAGGGTCGGGGCTTTTTTTTAAAAAACGTACTTTTCATACTTTCCCTTTTCCTTTTTTTAAAAAAGGTGGCCGCAATGGGTGCCACGTCCTTTTCCACTTCTGGTCGTCGTGCAGCCATCTGGATGCAGGGCAACAATCCCGGAAGCCGAAAATCCTGGGATCATCTCCCCTGCGTCCCTCTACACCCTTAGGTGTGGAAAGGGCCCAACTAGTCTTAAAATGAAGGGTGGAGAGAATCCCTTAGCCATTTTGCTTTCTCTCTCTCTCCCTCTCCTTCTCTCTCTCTCTCTCTCACACACACATGCAGGAAAGCCACATGCCATCAATAGACATATGACAGGAGCTGAGATGGGATAGCATACACCAGCCTCCCCAGTGGTCTACCAGTCCAGAGGAATTGCCACATTAGCCTGTTACAGGGAACATAGCAACCTAGAGCCTTGTCACTCCTTTAAGACAAAAGCTATAATGTGCAACTCAGCATTATAACAATCTATAACCAGGAATGGGTTTTCATGTGGAAGGACTGTGAGCTCTGTTTAATTATGATACTCAAAACAGATCCCTGGGCTCAGAATTCCTTAATTCTAAATTATGTCCTTTGCACCCATTTCCAGAGGAGCAGCTGCGTTATTCTGTTGCATCAAAACCAAAAAGATTCTTGTGGCTTTAGGAGTAATATGTATTACGGCATATGCTTTTGTGGACTACAAACCATTTCATCATATGCATGAAACGTTCTCCTGGGTTACATAATACTTACAGATGAGGCTTTTATTGCACAGAATTTTACATGGGGTGGTCGAGGGGTTCTAGACATCCTCTTCCACTGGTAAACCTCAAGTGTTTTTCCATCACTCTTCCCATCTGTTTTCTTACAGTGGAAAATATATTAAGGGTACAATCCTATGTATTTTTAGACAGAAAAAAGTGCTACATCTCCCAGCATTCCCCAGAAGGCATAACTGGCTGGGGAACACTGGGAGTTCTAGGACTTTTTTTTTGTCTAAATATACATAGGATTGTGCCCTAAGAGAGGGAGCGGGGAGGCAGGGAAAAATGGCTGCACAATGCCTGCTGGCTGGTAGTGCTAGTCCCCCTTCCTCTGGAAGCACTCACAGTATACCCATGACTCAGGATATCTTGTCATGTCTCAAATAAAATGTACTGTGTTGTCCATGAAAGCTCTTATGTTAGCCTTCTCCAATCTGGTGCCCTCCAGTTGTTTTGGACTACAACTGCCAGCATTCCTGACCATTGGCCATACTGGCAGGCTGGGGCTGATGGAAGCTGAAGTCCAAAAGAGCATCAGGTAGGCAGAGGCTGTCTGATATTTTCTTTTTAAGGTGCCACAACACGACACTTGGTTGTTTTTCTTTCAGGCCTCATTCCGCTTAGTGACCTTGGCTATACCATTATGAACAAAAATGATCCCAGAAGCCTGGGGTACTATCCAGTGCTAGTCCAATGTTAGAGTAGACCCATTGAAAGAATGGGACTTAAGTTTGTCCCAACTAACTTAAGTTTCATTAATTTCTATAGGACTAGTCCACGTTGGACTAACATTGGATACTGCCCCAGAAGACTGTCCACGCCTGACTTATACAGGACCAGGCTGTAAAAGAAAGGATACCATGCGACTTTGAATAAGTCCCTCTCTTACGCAGACATGGTCTCTAGCTCCCCAAATCATCTAGATGGCATCATTCTCAATATGAAGCCATCCTGTGTTTTCCTGCCACTTCAGAGATCTGCTGTGTTCCCTGACAGTTTGCTAGAATGGGGTGAAATGGGTGTGTTTGTGCCTGTCGATTTGCAGTAAAACAAACACTATCTCTTTATTTAAAAGGAACACATTGGACTCATTGAAATGGTAGGAAAAGCATTTCAAAACTCCTGTTAAAAATCCACCTCTCCTAAGCGGCTATTTGTATTCCGAAGGAAGTTCCTATTGGGCCAATTTAGGCTTCCCTTGGAAATGCCAATGGCACAGTTTGGAAGGACCATGTTGAATTGGCCAGCAACAGAAAGAGTAAATAACTCTACATCATCAACTAGAAAAACTTTCTACATTTTACTATCCCCCTCCTTGGAGGAAAGGCAAGTTAGAAATGTGATGTGATAAATAATCTCTTTTGGTAAATAGGTATTTTGAACTATATCATTAGCACACAAACAGATGGGTTAAACAGCAAGGGAGAACACAGGCTGCTGCAGTCTTCATGAGATGCCAAGACCCATGAACCTATAATTTGGAGCAGGTGGAACTATGATAAACAAAAGATTAATCGGCAATGTTGGATTTTCAATTCCTCATGCTAATTATGTACAGGTACACATAATGACTAGCTTTTTGTGGGATTAACATTTTGAGGGAACCAGAGCATTTACAATATACTCCTTAAACCGATTGGTTTAATTTTAAAAAAATTCAACAGTATATGATCATCCCATGTAAAATAATCAATGTACATCTAAGAAGAAGAAAAAATACATAAGTGCATTTCAAGGTAAACAAGCAGTGGAGGCTGGCAGCTCCAATGTCCATTGGGCAGTGAATCCACTCCTGGGCCTAATCTACCCCTGCCATTTATCCCAGGATAGTATTGAAGTTGTCTCTACCGGGCTGCATGACACACAGCTGATTTCGCAGTGATCCAGGGACAACCACTCTGTTTTCCCAGGATACCGCTGACCCTTCCCCCCTTCCCCCCCTCTTAGGACATTCCTGAGGTCTGCAGGCAGTGTGGCCTCCCTTCCTGAGGTCATTGCTGTTCCTCGCAAGTAGCGGGGATCAGCGAACAGGCAAATGGGTGAGCCCATGGGTATTGGGGGTGAGGGGGAAAGCATTTTCACTACATTTTGGATGTTTTTTGGTGTCTTCCAGCATTGTGTTGTTGTTGTTTTACTTAGTTATGTATTTATTGCATTTTTATATCACCCAATAGCTTCTTTTAGAAGAAGAAGAGGGCACACCACCTGTGATTGTCACTGCCACATAAGAGGGAGGGAGATCAAGAAGGCAGCAGGAAGAAGGGAACCAACAAGTCCCTTTTTCTTTCTTCTTGGGGGCTGGGCATGTCAAGATGGCTCCACTTTGGGGGCTGGGCATGTTGGGGTGGGCACACCTCCTTGAGGGCTGCTATATTGTCCTCCTTTTTGGTTTCCAAAATATGGTCAGCCTAACAGAGCAGTCTTGAGAAATACAGAATTTTGCTATCTCTGGTTAAATTTAAGCTTTTGTGCACACAAAACTCCCCTTCTGAGGCTCTTTTCTATCGAATATCTTATTGATAGAAAAGATATTCGATATCTTTTCTATCACACGCACACACACAGGAATCCAAGCTTTCTGGGATTTAATAATTACCACCACATAAACCCACAAAACATTTCTTTCTTTGTTAAGCCATTTATAATAAGGGTATGAGCATAAAAGAATGGGCAGGCCCTCACAAAACTGGCCTCCTGCGACTGGGTGATTTTCCATGACTGTTCTGTCACAATTTGCAGTGTGTTGTGTTGGTTGTTTTTCCTGACTTACATATATGCCCAGACCAAGTAACTGTGGGACCCTTTCAATTCTTTTTTTTGCTCCCTGCTTGACCTATTCAGATTTGCTCACTTTCTGAATCTTACTGGGAATGTTTTCTGGATTCAGAAAAAGATGGACATAATGTGAGATTTGTCCCAGGCATCTATTAGAGAGCGGAAGAAAAAGTTATGAAAAAACTCAAAGATGTCAACCAAATGGGGCCTCGGAACCGTTACAAACTTTGGCTCCGATTTTCAGCATGGACAAAACAAGCTCATAAAAAGGCAGAACTGCTGCTTTTTGTGAGAAAGCATGGAGCTTTGCTTCCAGCTGTGTTTTCATTGTCTCTACTACACATCTTCCACTGTCAGCACTATATGAATTTGTCTTTGATTTATAATTGCTCTGGTTCACTTCCCTCCTATTATTATCCAGTGCTCTTACATGCATTTTACTTAAGAACCAGTGTGGATTTCAGTTCTTACTTAATGGGAGGGTTTTTTGCATTCGTTTTTCTTCTCGAATGCACTGTGAAAATAATAAAGAGACAGATAAGCAAGTGAAGAAGTCTTATGTAACCCTTCAAGCAAAGGCCTTCCTGTTTACCCCTGGGAAGCCCAGTTCAACATTTGGGTGGGCTACTAACCCCAAGGCAGTTTGCAGCCATTTACAATTGACCGAATTTATGGAACGTCCTGTATTTTTGGCTAGAACAGGTTGCTGGCTTGATTGCTGTGCAAAAATAAGTATTCAGCGTGAGTGAGAGACATTTCAGCAGCTAAATCCCTTGCAGTCTAGAGCAGCCTTCACCGACCTAGACCCCTCCAGATGTGTTGGACTACAACTCCTTGCTTCCCTACCCAATGCTGAATGTGGGATGCTGGGGATTGTGGTCCAACCTATCTGATGTGCTATAGTCTAACATATCAAGCTTAAACTAAGGCTATTATCCTCCTATATCCAATTGAACATGCTATTATCCTCCTATATCCAATTGAACATACGAGCAGGCTGTGACTCATGTGGGCCTCCTTTTTGTGGTTTTGTATAGAAGCCTCCAACCCTCTTGATGTCACTCAGAACAGCCTGAAAACCTGCTTTATTCCTGCAGTGTTAAGAAGAATTTTTATTTAAAGTTATGCTGAGGTTATACTCAACTTAATGATCTCTCCAGACACGAAGCCTAAAAACCCATAACTTTATGTAAGGGCTATCCTTAGTGCTGTTTATGTCATTTCCACATAGAGTGAGGAGGGATCTTGGGAGAGGCGAGAATGACAGGTTGCTTACTGTAGTTCTTCGAGTGGTCGTCTGTGCATCCACACTTTATGGGACTCTGTGCCTGTGAGGAGTTCGCTTGGAAACTTCCAATAGCTGAGAAGCATTTTAGGCGGAAACTCCTCCGCCACCATTGTATGTATGTATGTATTATTGCATTAAGATCCTAACTTTTTTCCAAGGAACCCAAGGCAGCATATATAACCCTCCTCCTCTCCATTTTATCCTCACTACAACAACCTTGTGAGGTGGGCTGGGCTGAGAGTCTGTGACTGGCCCAAAGTCACCCAGTGGCCAAGTGGGGACTAGAACCCAGATCTCCTGACTCCCAGTCCAACACTTTAGCCACTGTACCACACTGGCTCACTGTGTTCCCGCCTTATCCCTCAGTTCCTTGAGACCACTGTTTGATCTCGAACTTTAGGATAATCTAACTCTCGGTATCAACATGTTAACAATGACACTGAAGTGGGGACGGTGGGAGGGTAGTGTGACTGCACAGATGACCATTCAAAGAACCACAGTTACAGGTAAGCAACCTGTCATTCTTCTTCGTGGTCTCTGTGCACAGGGTGATTAGCGAGCTAACTTTCTGGTGGTGGGTAAGGTGTCTACTGGAGAATGGATGACAACACAGCTCTTCAAAACCAACAGCTGGACCTGGCTTGAATATCCAGTTTATAGTGTCAGATGAATGTGGACTGGGAAGCCCAGGTAGCCGCTTTGCATAAGCCAGACAAGAAGACTCCTCTAGCAAAGGCTAGAGAAGTTGCCACCTCTCTGGTGGAATGGGCTTTAATTCGGGATGGTAGATGACAGTTAGAGAATCGGTAGGCTAGTTCAATTATCTGCCAAATTCGTGCTGCTAGATGTTGTGCCGAGACTGGGGAGACTTTTTTAGGTTCACCGTAGCACACAAACAGCTTCTATGTAGATCTGAAGGCTTGGGTCCTGGATTTGTAAGAAGCAAGTGCCCTTCTTACATCTAGGGTGTGAAGTTGTTAGGTACTTAGCAGAGTTTAAGTACCAGCAGTTCAGCTTTCGACTCTTTGCTCTGCAAGTGCCCTCTTAAAAGAAATAGTCACAGACGTGGAGTTTCTTCAGCAATAGAGTTTACTGAGGCATATAAGCAAACATCGTTCCCAATACATAATCTTCCACTGACCAGCAGCAACAAGAGAAAATAAACGTTCAATATATACAACTATATATACATTCCAAAACTGGATGATAACATCATTGCATCAGTCAATTATTCAATTAAGGGATGAAGGGGGAACGCCTTCCCTTATCTTTGACCTTTAAAGTTTCATCATTTACGAGCAGCATCTGCTGTGATGGTGACACTCAGACTCTGTGTCAAGTCCAGTTTTGTTCAGGGCTTATCTTTCTGTAGATAAATTTTCTGCCCTGACACCCCTTCAAAATTTAACAACAGAAAAATACATCATACAACAATAGATACAAATACATCCATGTATTACACAAACTCAAAACCTAGTTTTCTAATCAACTCTGTATGATGTTCTATGACCAATGGCTTAGTAAACAAATCTGCTACATTTTGATTTGATGCACAATACACCAACTTGATGAAACCTCGACTGATGTGTTCTTTAACATTACAATATTTAATTGCAACATGATTGGTCTTGGATTTTAACATATCAGATTGAGCTAAAGAACAGGACTGGGGATCTTCATGTACTTTCACTGGTAAAGAAAATGGTATTGTTAAATCCTTTAACAACTGTACAAACCAGGTCACTTCACCACATAACTCTGATAAAGCAGCAAATTCTGCCTCACATGAAGAGGTTGCCACAAATGTCTGTTTCCTTGATCTCCAACTTATAAGCGAGTTTCCAAACTTGATTACCATACTGCTGGTAGATTTTCTGTCTTCCAGACAGCCTGCCCAATCACTGTCTACAAAACACTTAAGTGTTTGGTTTTCTGTGGATGATAGCCGTAAACAGAGATTCTTAGTGGCCTTTAGATATCTCAGTAACCTTTTTACACCTTGCCAAGCAGTGTTGGTTTAGACACAAGTTGGCTAAGAATACCTACAGCACATGCTATATCTGGACTTGACTACTGACTTAGATATAACAAACTTCCAATTACAGATTGGAATAATTCAGGGTCTTTGAAACTCTCATTCCCTATGGTTTGGCAAAAATCTGTGGCCATAGGACTCTGTATACCTTTACAGTTTTGCATTTCACAAGAATCAAGTAGGTTTACAATTTTTTGCTTCTGACTAAGCAAGTAACTTCCATCATCAGTTTTAGTTATTTCTACTCCCAAGTAATGCTTGACTTCACCTAAAGATTCCAACTTATAACTTTCCAGTTGATTAGTGAGATTTTGAATGTGACCTGTGGAACTACCTGCCACAAGATCATCAACAAATGCCAAAACAATCATATAATCACTGCCTGTGCCTCTTGTGTACAAGCATGGGTCTGCAATGCTTCGCTTAAATCCCATTTCATTCTGCAATGTGGAATTTAGACAATTGTTCCAGCATCTGGCACTTTGTTTTAAACCATATACAGTCTTTTTTTAGTAACCATACCTTATCTGGCTGTTTTTCAAAACCAGGTGGCTGCTTCATGTAAACTACTTCCTCAAGTTCTGCATTCAGATATGCAGTATCAAAATCAAAATGATGGACATACATTTGACTTTTAGCAGCAACACTTAACACTAGCCGAAATGTATCAGCCTTACAGGTGGGTGAAAAAGTTTCATCGTAATTCACCCCCTTCTTTTGGTTGAATCCTTTGGCAACAAGACGTGCCTTACACTTTGTGTTGCCTGAAACAAGATTTTTCTTCTTGTACACCCATCTGCATGACACAGCTTTCTGCTCTTGTGGCAGCTGGGTTAGAACAAGTACTTTGTTTTGGTGAAAGCTTTCCAGCTCTGCCTCCATTGCTTCAAACCATTCCTTTTTCTCTTGGCTAGATCTTTGGCTCTGAGGAGGCGATGGGAGGTGTCAGTATGGAGGCAATGAAGTTGTATTGCCTTGGTTTGGAGGTATCGATTGGTCATTGGATTGCTCCCGAGATCGATTTTCCCTTGATGGGAGTGGTTGTTGGGGAGGGGAGAACTCCCTGATTTCCCCTTCTGATGCTGTAGAGATCAGCTCAATGATGAGCAGGCGAAGTGGAGATTGCACCAATAATCAGATGGGAGAATCAAGTAAAGTTGGTGGCGGCGGTATAGCCGCCTCTCCTATCTGCTGTTTGGTTTTAGATTTCTTCTTTTTAGGTGGTGGCTCAACTGATAATTTAAGCTTCTTTGCCTTTTTTTCTAACTTTTTGGCCACTGTCTGAGTTAGTGAACTGCTCGGCATTTGTGGTCCTGTTCCCGGGGGCCGAGACGTTGAAGGAACCGAGTCTTCTACTGCCACCGTGACTGTTGGTCGAGCTGCCAGCTTTTGGGTGTCCACTGTCTGCAAAGCTTTTTGGCACAAGATCAATTTTAATCTGTCTGCTCTATTCTTCCTGGCTTGTTTGGAAAAGGACATGCAATGTTTGCAGGTCTCGATAACGTGGGTCTCTCCGAGGTACAATAAGCACAGGGTGTGTCTGTTGGAGGGTGGCAGTTTACTACCACATTGAATGCATTTGGTGAAAGGGCCTTCAAGGTCATGTGCTAAAGGGGAGTGGTAGTGACTAATTAGAATTTCATTTTTTTTAGATAAACAAGAGAAAAAGGAGAAGAAATGTGAAAGTAGGAAGCAATCTCAGCAATCAATAGGTATGCAGATCTACGAAGTCCCCGACGAGGTAACCTTGAGGGTGATCGAAGAGGAATTGAGGGATAAGGCGGGAACACAGTATACATATGTATGATGGTGGGGGAGGAGTTCCTGCCTAAAATGCTTCGCAGCTATTGGAAGTTTCTGAGTGAGAAACTTCAGGCGCAGAGCCCCATAAAGTGTGATGCACAGAGACCACGAAGAAGAACTCATGCTTCTTAAATGCCACTTTGAGGTCAATACATGGCTGAATTCTCATTACAATTATAAATCTGGATAGAAGAATGTCCTTCTTCTCAAAGCTCAGTAATTTTGCCCTTGAGCATTTTCATATTGTGTCTAGCAGAATTTTTATTTATTTAATTAAAAGTTTTATAAAAACTGATTTTCAGGGCACAGTGTCCTTGCAAAGTAACTTACAAGATCATAAAACACATGAAAATACAGTTATGAGCATCCCAGAGGTCATCTAGTGCAAACTGCTAATCTTCACCACAGCAGTGCTCAGGAAATGCAAGGGGCAGGGAAAGTTGATGGCAGCAATAATAATCCCCTAACTTCGCTGTAGTTCCTGGAAGCTGGAAGTTGTTCTGGCTGCCTGCACCAAGTCTAAATTCAACAGCCTGAAACTGGATGCTCTAGGCTCCTTGTGGAAGTCTTCGCAGTGGCCAGCTGGTGGCTCTGTTGTCCCCCACCATGGCCGCAACTGGAAAACTCAGGGATGTTGTGGCAAAATAAACAGTCCTTCCCCTCCAGCTGCTGCTGTGGTCCCTCAATGGCTGGCTGATGTTCTTTGGTGGTGGATATAATGATGGCTGCCAGGTGACAGTCAAAAAAGGGAAGAGCCTCATGAAGATAGCTTCTCAGCAGAGCAGTCAGTAGACTTGCTTCCCTTCACCCCCTCTGCTGCAGCCTGTGCATGGCTTTAAATAGTTTCAAGGAGACTGTTGTGCTGTGGTAATACTTTCATATCCAAATGTTTCATGTAGCTTTGTCTTAATAAACAAAGTCATCTTGGATATATTTCCGGCATCACCATCCTTATCATAACATTGACAGAGGATACTATGTCATAGTAACTATGACAGCCATGCATACGCTGGTGGCCAAAAGCAAGTAACACCTTTAGCCTCAGTTTCCAGTCTGTAAACTTTCAAGGTTATTGGGAGATAAATATTGTAAAACAGCTTGTTATATAAAAAATGCTATAGTAATGAATCAGTAGGAATAATTTATGTTTATTTGAAGGGAGGATCAGCTGGTGATGTAACCAGAAGGAAGGGCCTGTACTAGAGAATCCTGTCTGGATTCCTCCTACAGAGGCCATGGTTTGGAACAATTCATAGGAAAACTTACAGAATTAGCTGGAGAGACCTATGTGTGTTTTACTTTTGCTAGTACTTTATATTACATAGAGAACCAATTCAACCATTTGTCAGGTATGCTTTAGGGTGGATTCCTGCATTGAGCAGGGGGTTGGACTTGATGACTTTATAGGCCCCTTCCAACTCTACTATTCTATTATTCATCACCAAAACAATCTTTTTATTAAGCAGAAAAGTGCCATTTTATTTATTTAAACTATTTATAGGTTGTCCTATAATGGACATTCTCTAGGCAGCTTCCAAGATAAAAACACAAACAAGTTAAAATAATTACAATAAAATATAATGAATGAGTGCCAAATCCAGCGTCCGAAGATCTAGTGGCTAGATTCGAGTCAAAGCTTTTAGCATTTTTTTCATTTGGATTTTTGATTCAGGGAAAATTATTCAGTAACTTTGTGAACTTTTGTTGCTGGTGTTTGAAGGAAATACTGACAAATGAGAAGTAACACATCAAGAGTATAGGCATTAAAACTGTGATCAAGTCAAAAGATACATATTCAGCAGCATCAGACAAGTGTTTTATCGCACGGTCATTACTCCCCACTCACATTTTTTTTGCAGGTCCTTTTGATGTCACCAGCCACCTCCCACGTGTCTCCCACTCCTTCTGGCCTTTTTCCCATCACAAAACAAGACCCCGGTAAGTCCGACTTATTTTTAGAAGTCTAACTTGCTGCGATCTCCTGCTGTGTGCAGGAAAAGCGGCATGATAAGAACGTCCACTGAATGGGCCACATGGACTTTGTTTAGTTCCCTTTTCTTCTCCGTGAGAAAGAGGAAGTATTGTGCAACAGAAGCGGGGGGGAGGGGGGGAAGCGATGATAGTCCATTGTTGAATACAGAAAATATGAACACCATTTTACTTCTGCCAGGTCAGCCTGCCCAAGTGAATCTTTGGCTCTCTATTTTTCACACCATCTGCTGCGCTGCTGATATTTGCAGGGGGTGGGCCAGTTTACTTCTTATACCATGTCTTGTTGTTGTATGTGAGCCATTGCTGTTGTAATAGTAGCAGTAAATGATGTTTTTAAGGATGTCCTCTTGCTTTCCAGGAAAGACACAAACCAGGAATGAAGAACTGAAACTGTGGTTATTGGTTATTATATGCATCTAAGCCAGGGATGGGCAACTTGTGGCACTCCAGGGGTTTTGACATACAATTTCCATCTTCCCACCACTAGATATGTTGGTTAGGGCTGATGGGAGTTGTAGGCTAAAATATCCAGGGGGGCATAAGTTGCCTATCCCTGATCTAAGGCCAGAAGGTGCAGCATTAAGCCTAAACCCTCACAAGCGTCCCAGGTGCGAGTGGCACAGATAGTCCTGTCTGGTACCCTGTGGGTGGCACAGGTGAAGGCAAGACAACACAGATGCATATTGCATTTTCTGTTCTTCTTTCAATTTGTTGGTTAACAGATATTATTTCTGTAAAAGAATCAGAAATAGAAAAGAATAGGGCTGTGCACAGACCCCCTAATCCGCTCCGGATCCCGATCTGCAACTTTTGGATTGGGTCTGCTCTGCTTTGGGATGATCTGCCTCTGTTCCACTCTGCTTCGTGGCGAATCCGGATCCGGATCCCCGCTCCCCCCCCCAGACTAGCATTGAAAATATAAAATGCCTATAACTTTTTTAGTTTTCAAGTTAGAAACATCAAAATGGGGACCATGATAGCTTCTAAATAGATCCTTATTCATTCCCATTTTGAAGGAAATCCGATCATGCCCTGATTTTTGGGGAATATTTAAAAGATTCCCCCATTTACAGAAATGCAGTTATCTCCATCATTTTTTTAGATACACACATGCAACAGGGCACCATGAGAGCTTCCACATAGATTCTTATTCATGCCCATTTTGAAGGAAATCCAATCATGCCCTGATTTTTAGCGAATTTTTAACTTTTTAACCCTCAACCATAACCCCAATTTACAAAACTGCACACATCTCCATCATTTTTCCAGATACACACATGCAACTGGGCACCATGAGAGCTTCCACACAGATCCTTATTCATCCCCATTTTGAAGGAAATGAGATCATGCCCTGATTTTGGGGGAATATTTAAAGATAGATCTCGATAAGAATCTTCCTCTCAGGTTAACCACTTCAAAAATGAACATAGGGAGAAAAGTGTCTCTGTATGCCTCTGGCTTAGTCCCGCCTCCAATATTGGGATTGGAGGCTGCTTCACATCAGGTGATCACTTATCAACATGATTGGGAGATGAACCTGTCTATCAACGCTGGAAAAAAAAGGTTCCCCCTCCCGCTTTACCCATTCAATAAAAATTAATTGCAAACAAACCGCATGACAAAAAATTCTGAAAATCTACACAAATGACCCCCAATGATGAATCTCTAAGCAAAGTAAGTTTCAGGGATCTAGCTTTTAAAACAAAGAAGTTATAGGCATTTATTTTCGCCCAATGCAATCCTATGGAAAAAGACACCCAAAATGGCGGACGGAGCTCCGAAAAGATGTGGAGCGCTCTGCAAATGAGAGAACCGCTCCATGTCACCCCGCTGCCCCCGGCGCAATTTGCCTCTGCCTTGCTCTGCTCCCACTTCTATGACCCGAAACAGAGTGGAGCACAGCCCTAGAAAAGAACCTATCTTTTTAGCTAGGGAAGGTAGTGCTGCCAGTTGGAATGAGCAAGCTAGTAACTCCTAATCCATTTGATCCTGTGTACTAGGAGGAATCAGTATTTTTTCTGTGAGAGGACAGATTTCTTGGACAAACCATTTATCTTTCCAAACAGTCAAATAGCTTAATGACTCCCTTAATTCCTTTGCTTCCATCCATCTCCTGCTGAGAAAGACACACTCAAGAATATTTGTGTCTCAGTAGGTGTGGCCACCTGACACTTGAGGTCACCATGTAATTAAGAGCCTCTGTTGGTTCTACTTAGTCAAAAAGTACACAATTGTACTTTTCCCCAGCTATGGAACTAGTCATATCAAGAGAGAAGTGCCATCCAGGTGCCAATGGGACAACTTGTTCCCATAAGAGATTCTCACCACGACATGAGTTCATTATGCTACAGAACCTGTCACACTTGATCACTGTGTGAACAGAATGCTGTACTACATAGGCCTTTGGTCTGATCACCGTATGGCTCTTCTTCTGTCCTTAAAAGGGAAAATCCAGGAGGAAAAGCATGGCAGTGTCTATATGCTTGCTTACGAGAGTGGCAAGGAAAGAAATGGAATGCGTCTGATAAAATACTTAAATAAAACAGTAAACAGTGAAGATTCCAGCAGTTCAGGAAAAAGTCAGATCCAGGAACTGGACCTTTGGAAGAAGAACAACATAGGCAAGAAAGTGGGGGAACTTAGCGGTAAGAGTAGGACAGTGGTGGGCAACTTGTGGCCCTTTAGATGTTGTTGAGACTGCAGGTCCCATCAGCCCAGCCAGCATAACCAATGGCGAAGGTGATGGGAATTGTAGCCATCTGGATTTGGACTGCATGTTGTGTCATTGGACTGCATGTTGCCCATTCCTGGCCTAGGAGATAAAAGAATTAAGAAGAGTTCCATGACATGGGGTGAGTGAAGGAACAGAAACAATTGACATTGAGACATGAAAGCAGAAATTCAAAGGAGGGATGGGTGAAGGTATTTGAAGGAACAAAGGCCCAGTAGGGAAAGGAAGTCTGGAGAAAGTCACATACAGAGCTTGGACACTGGAGGGTTACAGTACATGTTACTGAGATTTATTTATTTATTTATTTATTTATTTATTTATTTATTTTATTACATTTTGATACCACCCAATAGCCAAAGCTCTCTGGGCAGTTCACAAAAATTTAAACCATGAGGAACATAATAAACAACCAACCATCTAAAAACCCAAATACAAAATACAGTATAAAAAGCACAACCAGGATAAAACCACACAGCAGAAATTGATATAGGATTAAAATACAGAATTAAAACAGCAAAATTTAAATTGCTGTCGATGAAGACACAAGTGTTAAATTTCACAATGTGATTTGAAATAAGCAGCCTGAAACTCTTTTAATAAGACACAACTTGATTTACTCATTAATAATGTAACCTGGATGAAGCCATGTGATATCATGAACTGAGGTTGACATTTTGAATCATGGATGAAATAGAATATGCTTGTAAAACCTCAGAGTATGGAATGCAAAGCGGATGTTTTGCAGGCCATCATTCACATTGAAGCTGAGGAACAGTTAATACTACACTCCTGATCTATAGCTTAAGCGTAGCAAGACCAGACAAAGCCAAATCAGACTGTACACACCCAAAAAAGATTGTTTCCCATTTGCACATTCGTTTCTCATCTCCCGACCTGACCTGACCTGACCTGTAGTCTGGTATAAGAAGATGCTTTTCAGTGATGTGGCTTCATTTAAATGAGCAGCTGACAGAAAGGCATTAAACCCAATGGTGACATCTACTGTTTAAAGCTGCACATTATGCATTTTACTAAATAGACTGTTGATACCTATAGTACTATTAAAGATGCATCATTTGCAAAGCACTCTTTGTGAAGGAAAGTTGGGGTCCACCTGACTTCCCTGCAAGGTAAGCTCTGGACCAATCGTCTGGTTGCCGAGATTCCCACCTCCCTAACCCTGTACCAAGACGGTATTAGCCAGCCTTTCAGAGAATAACCACACACACAACAGACTAGGAACTGAAGCAGTTTCATTAAAAACACTAAAACTAATATGTAAGGCCTCAGTCAAGTTACACTTAGAGCACAGACGAGGGGATGCAAGGAAAGGGGGGAAAGAGGGATGAAGGAAAGAAGCTTGAGGTAATTTAGCAGCAATTAAAACATTAGCTCACCATAAATCATGCCTCAAAGGCCACTGATCGTTCCCTGGAGCATCCAGGCACTATAACACAAAAACACTTTCTATTATTATTATTATTATTTATTTAAGTAGCACCATCAATGTACAGCCAAGCTGTTACCCACCCCGTCAGGGATCTTCTGCCCTACACACGCGTAGTCCCAGGGAAGATAGATGGCCCCTGGTTGCCCACTCCTTTATCCCTTTTTGGGTCCATCGGTACCATGACCCATTCTAACCAATCCCAAGCCCCACTCGGGCCTCCAGCTCCCCCTCCCCTTTGGATGGGGGCCCTTCCTACCAGGCCACTTCTCCCAGAGCTGAAACTAGTCAACACCCACATTACTGGTGACCTTGGGCCAAGCTGATAACTCCCCAGGTGTTGGTTTTGGGGAAGAGTGCATTGTAGATAAGCAGTCTTCAACTGGTAGGTTACGACCCAAAAGTGGGTCGCAAGATAAGTCCAGTTGGGTTACAGCAAAGCTGTTGCCACCATGTTGGGCAATTGTGGAAGTGGATCCCATGTTGCAAGATGGGAGTCTGAGGTGGGTCTCGGGTCTGGAGCAGTTGAAGACCACTGCTTAGAGAGTAGACACCTCTCCAAGCAGGATGCAGTAGCACTATATTAATGCTTCTACTAGCCATGTACATGAAGTTTCGAATTATGGGCGGGGGGGGGGGGAGAAGGGGACAACTTGAAAGGCTAAATAATGGATGACACTATGACTCAACAGGAGGAATATGCACAAATAAGGCTAGTTATATTTAATCTCTCTTGGGTTGATGCAATAAGGACTTCAGGGAAGTAAGCAGTAACTGACAGGAGAGACAAGTAATCCTTTTCTATATTTACAATTTTGTGATCTGCATCTCAAACTCAAAACATACATCCAGTTCTGAATCAAGGAAGCAAACGCACATTTGCAAAATATTTCTACAGGATTTTTAAATGTTGAAACAGCTTCTGTACTACCAGCACTAGATTCATAATTAACAGAAGGAGCATGCCATTGATGGAGTAAGAAAAGGCTGTGCGATGTGCCCTTAGGAAAACTGAATTATTTTTAGTTCTTGCCTAAAAAGAGCACAAAGTAGCTTGAGTATTATGGGTTCTTCCTTTTTTTCTTTTTCTTTACTGAAGTTGTTTCTCTTAACAATTAAACCTATGATTAGCAAAGCGTCAAAGAAACCGGACTTACATCTTCCTCCGTAGTTAATGTGTATTGTACTACACAATATTGTGTATTATGAGTAATACTGTGAGCAAAATGTTTCTCGTTATTCTAGTCAGTATTAGAACTGTTCCAAAGCTACTTGAAGCATCAGTTCAGGTGCCACAGAAAAAAGTGTAAAGTGGCAAAACAAACAAACAAAAACACTTAGTGGAATGCAAGGAATTACAGAAATTGACAAAGCAATGCCCAGTAATGCCATATTATACAGAAATAGCATAAAAAGTTACAGAAGATCAGGCTTAAGTGAAATGCCCATCTGTGATCAGAAATCATCAGTTCCGAAAGGGAGAGCTGCATAGGAAAATACACACACACACCAAACCACACGAGTGGATCTATTGTGTAGCTGTTTGTCACCATTTGTCCATCAACTCCTGAGAAATTGAAACACTGCAATGTGTTTTTCCAACAACACTTGGCATGTTTTTCCCAACACTTGTCAGTGATTGAGCATGGTGTTAACATGATCCGAACACTAGGCCTCCCTCTTTCAATTGACGTCTGAGCAATGGACTTCCCCCTCCCACCATGTCACTTGAAGACGGTTGTACCATGCTCCATTTTAGGTGAGAAATGCTCTTGGACAAAAGTCTACAAGCTGCAGTTGGTGCAAAACACAACAGCTGGCCTCTAAATAGGAATAGGCAATCAATCCACCCTATGTCTAAGCAAGTTATTCTTCATAAAGCTTAGATCACTGATAAGCCTCAATTTAAAATGGATGATTTACATCAAACTTGCCACTGATAGTTCTTCACATGATTCTTAAACAATGGTGCAAGTCTGATTTCTAAAACATGTTAATTTATAACTCAATGCAGCATTTTACAACACCAAGGAGGGTTTATTCCCAGAAGTCAAGACTGTTTATCAGTGGAACACATGTGGGGGGATTTAAGAATTGAAAGCTGTTATCTGTACTATAAAATCTTGTGTTTTTCTTTCCAGTTCACTCTCCTGTTCTTTTCCATTCTGTCTCCAGGCATCCTTTCCTATATTGTCTCTCTGCTCTCGTTTGCTTGGCCCAGCTCTTCTACCCACATAAGCACAGAAAAAACAATCTTATACGATCTGTGTCTTTGCAGATGGACTTTAGTCAGCAAAACATAGGAAGCAGTATTACACTGTCAGACTACTGGTTTCAAAAAGAAAGAGCTGTTAAGACCCAATCGTCATTTTTATGAAAGTAAAAACTGAAGTGGTGTTCAACAGTGACAGAGCCATTTAAATATTTTAAAATCTAATTTTTATTTTTTTAAAAATCATTGATTATTATCCACCTGGCCTTATAGGCCTTGCATTTGAGAAGAGCTATAAATTGCACCACACTTTTCCAATTACGTGGAAAGGGACATTTTTAGTTAGATTACACGGGGGGGGGGGGACGGAGTCAACTATTTGGCTAAATATTAGCTTGTTCCATTATATTTGGCAATGAACAATATTCCAAAGGTGACATTTACACAGAAACAAGTTTTCAAAGTCCACAGGACAAAGCAATAACTCAAGAACAAAATTTTCCAGGAGCAAACAATTCTCTGGGCAGGTCTGCACATCCCTTTAAGCCATGATGGTTTGTAAGCTACTCACATTAGCTTATTTTAAAAATAAGCTACCATGGGGGCGGAGCTTGACGGCCATGGTGCTGGTAAAGTTTTTTTAATTCTCTAACCGGCCTCGCCAGGAAAATCAATTATCTCTTTTTAAAAGGGCATAAATCTCAAAGCAACACGATGGAAAAGGACTATGAATATTAAGTGTTGAAGTTGCTGATATGGTGTAAAGTTTAAAGGACGTTTTAAGTGTGATAAAAGCGTTTAAAGCGACTAGAGGAACGTCTCTGTTTATGGTCAGCTATCTTTCGCTCATCTCTGTGGAAAACGAAACTAACTGCCTCACGGCAGTTAATGGTCTCTTTTTGTTAGAGACGTGGACTTGATTTATGGTGAATCTCACTTCTTACTGGAAAGCGAAGAGCTGTGAAACACTGGCTATTTAGAGTGAAAGTAATTCAGAAACAGTTTGACTGAAGGACGGTGTGCTAATTGAATCGAGGGGGGAGGTGCTTCAGCAGCATTTGGAGGAGAGACGGCTGTCTGCTGATTCGGGACTTTGTTTAAGTTTGTCGGTCTCCCCCAGTGAATGCTGTTTTGATGTGTGGAGGAATTCCCCCCCCCCAAAGAAGAAAGAGTGATTAAGTATTGGAGCACAGAGAGATAAAAACAGACTGCTAATTAAGGAGGAGATTCATGCCCCATGTCTGATATCAAAAGAAGGATTAAAAAAGAAATAGCAAAAGTTAAGTGGTCAAAAAAAACACGACCCAGTAACCATAATCTCCCCCATTTGGAAGAATCAGTCTCAGAAGAAGAACAGGAAAGCACAGACCCAGCTATAGAAGGAAACATGGCCGAAGGTGGAAAAGCAGCTGGCAGTCAGCCAGCCACTTTAGCTGAAATCAAAGCAGTTATTGCAGAAAACAACACAATCGTTTTTTAAAAAATGGATCAGCAAACGGAAAATTTTAAACAACAGATGCGTGTGTTAGCTGATAATATTTCACAGAACAATAAAGCTATAAAGGATTTGGAGGCGGGAGCAGACCTGATCCAGAAGAAACAAGAGGCTTTTGAAAACTCGACTAATGTGCGGTTCCAAGACCACGAATTAAGGCTGATAGCGGCAGAAGATCAAAATCGCCGTTCAACGATTCGAATAAAACATTTAATTCAAACGCAAGGAGAAAATTTGAGAGAAATCATCCTGAATTGGTTTAAAGAGTTGATGCCTGACTTGCAAATGGAAGAAAGTGAAATTGATCGAGTTCATAGAGTGGGGGGCAAAATTACAAAGGGGCTACTAGAGATATTTTGGTGAAATTTGGTAATTATTATAAAAAAGAGCAAATCATGAAGAAACTGAGATCTATGGCCCAGCTACACTATAAAGGCAAATCAGTGCAAATATATAATGCAAATATATAATACCATTACCCCCAAACTATTGGACAAATAAGCAACTGTGTGTAGCTTATTTCCCCGCCCTTGTGCCTCCTCCCTCAACAGTATCCCAGCTTCCTTTAGTGTTGGAAACCAAATTCCACCAACTCCATGCTGCCACCACATCACCAGCACCTCTCTGGTTGGCCTGTCTTGTGCTAGGGGCATATTCTTCTGTCTCTCCTGGATCCCCACCATTATCGGCACATTGCCGATGGTTAACTGCTTTTCTGCTCCCCCACCCCACTCCACCGGCAGCACCCCAATTTCTCAAGACGTTCCTTCCTGGTCTTCCTCCCACTGCTGCCGCCTGCTTCCTAGCCAGTTTTAAAAGCCGTTCCCTTATCCCCACCCATGTGTGCACCAAAAAAGGGGGGAATGGTGCAAAATTTTATATGGGAGGGTGTTTCCTCATAGGGAGCATCCAAATGTTGCACTGGTTTTCTTTTTCACAGAAATGTGATGAGGGGAGGATTGGGGCTGTAACTCTGTGGAACTTTGCTGGACTACATCTGAAACTCACATGAGGGTGCCCTTTGTGAGGATGCAGCCACTGCACGGTGAAAACCCTGCATGGCTAGTGCTGCATGCTCAAAAAGGTATTGACACATAGGAAGTTTGTAGAGTGCACTGCTGGGGGAAGGGGTGAGATCGGCTGCACTGCAGCTCCATCACATTCCTCTCTGACTGACAAGCTGTGCACTCTGGGGTGTCTTCTTTCTCTGCCTTGTCACCACTGATCTCAACCCAGCATTGATTCTTACCTGCTTCCCAGCATCCCCACCACCATCACCCCATCCATCCATTATGGGGACGCACAATAAAAAACCTGTGTTGCTATGCCTCCATACCAAAAAGAGGGTGATAGCTCTAAACCCTTAGAAGTTTGCAGGAATGGGAAAAAACTTTACACACAGAATCCCCTGGTAGGAAGGCACCCGTTGCACTACTAAAACTCTATGCGATTATGAAGACATATGAGCGAAAACATTTTTGGATCAAAAAGAGGGTGGCAACCCTAAGCCGTTGGAAATTTGCAGTAAAGTAAGGATTTCCTCAAGTAAGGAATCACATTCCACTGTTAGACATTGCAAGAAATGTGGTTCCCAAAGTATTTTACCACAGGAAGTGCAGGAGCCTGTTTACTATGAAGAGAGATACAGAGTATTAAGCGAAAAGCGGAAGCAAGTGTCAGTGATGATGCTGGAACAAGTGAGTGCACGAGTAAACGCTTAAACAGAAGAGCATCATTAAGGTCAAACGAGTATGCTGAAGAATGTATGTTTTGTGGAAAGATAAAATGCTACAAGGGAACATCAACGAGGGAGAAATTAAGGCCACGGAGCTTAGAGTTGACAAAAGGCTTCGAGAGTGCGCAACCATTAATCATGATTCAAAGATCTTAGCAGTTTGTAGTAGGGACATACATAGTGGCTGCAGAAGCCCATTATCATGCATCTTGTTATGAGAACTATACAAGGGTTAAAGCAAAGGAGGAAGATCATGCATCTAGCATTCAAACCGATCATCACTACAAAAATATGAGAGATGAAGCATATGATGAACTATTTCAATACATTAGAACTGTGATTATTCCTAAAAAAGAGGTAATACGTGTGACGACTCTCATTGAAAGGCTTGAAACCCTCATGACATGCAGAGGGATACAGGGAATAGACAAATCAACCAAGAAGCATATTAGAAGAAAATTGGAATCCGAGTTTGGTGACAGCCTCCAAATATTCCCAGACAACCAAGGAAAATTATTGGCCCAACCTGATAGTGTCATGCTACAGGATGTTGTAAGAGCAAACCAGAGTTTGAAAAGAGAATTACCATTTTTAAAGGTTAAGGCAACAGACATGAACAAGTTCATTGATAAAACATCATTGCACATAAGAACAATGATTAAAACAAACTGGACATCAACACCATGGCCATATCATCCTTCAGACGTTGACAAAGATTCATTTACAGTGCCTGATTATCTTAAACGGTTCCTATTAGGACTTCTGACTGGAGATCCAGAAGACACAAAGGCCTCCAAATGGGTCACCTTACTTATGCAATCATTCAGTCAGGACATTATATATGCAGTGACAAATGGCTAGCAGAAACCCCCAAAGCAATTGTTGCTCCCATACGCCGTAAAAACGCCGACAGGCAGTGTTGAAATAATTCACACTCTAAACAAACTTGGTCATGGGATTTCATACTCACAACTGGAAGAAAATGATACCGCCTTATGTCTTCAGAAACTTGCTGCTACCTTAAATGAACAAATTGTTCTTCCAGCTGCCAACTTAGCATGGGATAACATTGATAGCCTGGAAGAGACTCTTAGTGGTAAGGGGACAACTCATTGAGTCAACGGTACAGCTGTGCAGCCCAAGTTGTTTGGACCACAACCTTTTAAAGCTCCTCTCCCAAGCATTGAGAAACAAAAGCAAAGAACATTGATCACCACAAATACTGAAGAACTGTTCATGTATGTTTCTGGTGAACGAGTTGGGCCATTGATGACAAGAACCGAAGTCATGCCGGAATGTGTTGCCCAATTGAAGCTTGCACAAAATAAGAACATAATCTGGGTTGTTACAAGACAAGAAGGGAGCCTCGCACAGATAATACCAAGTTGGGCAGGATTTAACATTAGTACTAGAGACCTAGTTAGTGTATCACAGGATTCCATTGGCGCCCACCATTAATGCCCCTGCAACTAAGTTGACAACTGTTTCTGAAAGGAAAAGTAAGTGTATTCAAAATATTGTCTGCAAACAGACATACACAAGAAACATTTTTGCAGCTTGGAGACGAATGGGATCTCTCTAAAGAACCAATGGACAAATTGGAACAATTCTCGTGCTTAGTGTATGCACCAAAATCTTTGGTATATCACGTGAATGACTTGAGATATCACCTATTTTGCACAAAGAAGGGTGAGATAGACAGTCATCAACATCCAACTTGCAGGGACTGTCTGAAGAAATGCTGAATGTGCAAATTATCAAGCCTCTATAAGCAAGAGGTGTCTTCTGAATGATCCAGACACCTAGAGCAATTGGGAGAGGGTGGAAGTTGGAAAAACAAGATGGAGCAGAGCAACTGGTAGTGGACTGGATCAAGGGGCAGCCAGCACCGCAGCTTGGCAACTACTAGCTTGGCAACTGCATTAGGAACTGCCAACTGCCAACATGTGTCTGCTGTCTAAATGACCTCAAGTGCACTGACATGTGCAGACTTCCCGGCTGTGAAAATCAAACAGACGCAGAGAGTGATGACGCCTGTTCAGAAGAAGAAGATGATTATGACGAATGTGAATGATAAAATTGTGTTTATGTTCAATCTTGACATACAATGCCTATGTAAGATGTAACAACTACTACTGTTAGTAATTGTCAGTAAAAGCTATGCATATAATCTATATCAATATATAAGGAATACAATAGTTTTATTATTATTATAAGGACTATATTATTATTACAATTAATAATCATAATTATTTTAAATACTATTGAATTTAATCAATATGGTGCAATTAGATTTATTTTTCAAAATATTATGATGAATTTGTATGCTATTTATCAAAAATATGAAAACCATTTTTTTGCCTATAGTTGCTAATCCAATAATATCAGACAAAAGGCAAAGAGTTATGACTTGCTATCACATATTTTCCATCTCTAGGCATCCATACCTTGCAAAAAAAATCGTATTAGAACCCATCCCCCCGAGTGGTACCAATGGCCTAAATTTGAGGTCCTGGCTCATGGCCTAAGAGGGGCAGCAGTGGTTGGACTGCTCTTGCCAAACAACTCTGTAGCTGATCTTTAATCCACTCTTTAACTTTTGTAAACCACCCAGAGAGCGTCAAATATGGGGTGGTATATAAATTTAATAAATAAATAAGCTACTGTGGAGAGCCAGACAACACCATAAGCCACAATGGTTTAAATAAACTATATTGCAGACCATGGCTTAACAGAGTGGCTTATTTTGGCTGAATAATCCACCATGTTTGGGGGGGAACCTCTTGCAGACTACACAATAAATCATCACTTATTCAGAAAAATAAACCCTCATGGTTTATTGCGAACCCAGTCTTTGTCTTTTAAGGAAGCATAGCTATTCTGATAGCCTTGGAGCTCTGGCTCAATATCCAAGTTGATTTGCACAGTAAGGATAATTTCTACTTGAGAGAAGTTTTTGTACAGTAAAACATTAGTAAAATATTAAAACAATAACTAACATTACTTGGAGTGACAATGCAAGTCTGCTTAATGCAGTATACCAAATATATTTTAATTCATTATTCAGAATTCAGTTCTAACGACATATTGAGATAAAATGATCAATAAAAGCAGCCTTGCCAATGCTTAGCACTAACATTCAGATCCTAACCATTTATATTAATCAGTTTGCTCACAAAACCAATTGCATTTTTAAAATGGTATTCTGACAGTTGTTGGTGTAGTCCATCCTATGTATTTACAGGTTGGCACAATTAAGTCATTGACTGATTCACATGATGTGACAGCCCACATAGCTTAATTTACCTGGGGGGCTGTTGTGATGGATTCTTGTGGGAGCCATTTTTGCATGGTGCCCACAAGCACCTGGCTTATTATGCTGTGTGAACTCAGACAGCCTATGGCTTGTTTTAGGGTTATTTGAGCATTGTCTTAACTCTCAAACAATCCCTGCTGCCTGTGTTAGCACAAAACAAGCCACGGCGGCATACAAAAAGGATAGCTCCCACAGGTTAAGCCATGGTGGGCTGTAGTGACATGCGCACAGGCCCTTTGTATCAGCTCTTATGCTTTAGGCTGAAATCCTTCACTGTGAGCATGGAGACAAGGTTTCAGAGAGACTCCAAAAGCCCCTCCCCCCAAAAGCTGGCTTTACATGCAACACTGCTCTTCAAATGGCACCCCCAGGCACATGGTTTTACTTTTGCTTCTGCTAAATGTAGACCGTACAATAGACCTCTGAGGAGAAGTGAATGGTGGGATTCTCAAAATTAAAGCACACAAGAGCACTGTTCACGCCTTCTTTGTGTGTTAAAAAACACACATGAGGAGTGCTACAGTTCTACCCTTCTCTGTCGCTGAATCAATCGCCTATTGGTCAGATCGGAACATTGGTACTTACCGAGAAGGTTCCTTCTGGGTGTGCGGAAGGCATCCCACAATGGGTTAACTCCCCCTATCGCCCAGGAAAAGCAGGGACTCGTGACTGAGTTTTAAGCCCTCTATCGGTCTGAAGCTCCTCCTAGCCAGTTCCGTCCATGGCTAAAGCTCAGAAATTGAGGAAGGAAGTATCTCTTTGTATCATTTATAAGGAAGAACCCCAGAGGAACAGATAACTTATTAGTAAGTACTTAGAAATCAATCTGAGAGTACAAACTTTGAGGATCCTTAGGAAAAGGTCTGGCCAGCTAAGTGCAGAGACAAGTGGCCTGATAGACTCGGTGGTGTTTCAGGGTGTGGTTGGGATGCCTTCCGCACACCAACCCAGAAGGAACCTTCTTGGTAAGTACCAATGTTCCATTCTCCAGGTTGATGTGAGGAAGGCATCCCACAATGGGACATGCAAAAGCTAAAACCCCTTATTTGGGTGGGAAAATCTTAAGCCGAGTCTATTGTAGTCCTACAACCTGCTGGAGGACTCTCCTGCCAAAGGAGGCATCCGCTGAGGCATATGTGTCTATTTTATAATGTCTTAATGAAGGAATTAAGACTTGTCCAGGTGGCCGCCTTGCAGATTTCTGCCAGAGGGGCATTAGTACTTAAGGCGGCTGATGTGGCTGCTGCTCTAGTGGAGTGAGCTGTGACTCCTAATGGCTTGGGGAGGCATGAGGCCTCATAGGCCGAAAAAATACATGCTTTTAACCACCTAGCTAGGGTAGATCTGGTAACCTTCTTGCCCATAGCCACAGGGTGAAAGGAAACAAATAGTGAATCAGATTTTCGAAAGGACTCTGTCCTTCTTAAGTAAACTTTAATGGCTCTGCGGACATCCAGCTTGTGCCAGGCCTTCTCCTGTGGATGAGAAGGGTTAGGACAGAAAGATGGCAGAATAAGCTCCTGTGACCTATGGAATAGCGTGTTGACCTTAGGGATAAAGGTTGGGTCTGTTTGAAGGACGACAGACTCCTTATGGAAGGTGATGAGTAGGGGTGTGCACGGACCCCCGCTCCGCCCCGCGGGCCGATCCGAAAATTTCGCATTGGCCCGCTCCGCTCTGCCCATACTCCGCTCCTCTTCGCCGCTGAGCTCCGCAGTGGAGGGGAGTGGCGCCAGGGGGGGAGGGGGGCCTTACCTGCCTCCGTCCACGGTCCCTCGGCTTCTTCAATTGAGCCCGCGGTTCAACCAGGAAATCCGGGCCGTGCGGCCCAGACTTCCTGGTTGAGCCGCGGGCTCAATTGAAGAAGCCGAGGGACCGCGGACGGACGCAGGTAAGGGAGAGGAGGGAGGGGGGTTTACCGGGCCCTGCCGCCGTTGCCGCCTGTGCGGCGATGGCGGCAGAGCCCGGTAAGGGACCAAGGGGGAGGGGGGGGCTGACCTGCGTCCGTCCACGGTCCCTCGGCTTCTTCAATTGAGCTCGTGCGGCCTAGACTTCCTGGTTGAGCCACGGGCTCAATTGAAGAAGCCGAGGGACCGCGGACGGACGCAGGTAAGGGAGAGAAGGGAGGGGGGTTTACCGGGCCCTGCTGCTGTCGCTGCATGGGCGACAGCGACAGCGGCAGGGCCCGGTAAACTCCACTTACCTTTCTGGCAGAGCTCCGGATCGAGGCGAAGGATCCGCCTTCACCTCGATCCTCTTCGCCACGCTCCGCTGGCCCCCCAATCCTCTTCGCCTCCGCCTTAAGGGTAGGCGAAGCCCCCCCGCTCTGCTCCTGCTTCTCCGGTTCGAGGAGAAGTGGAGCACATCCCTAGTGATGAGGCCTTTTCTGACTGAGATGGCAGATAACTCTGAGATTCTGCGCGCAGATGTTATGGCCACAAGGAAAAGAACTTTTTGTGACAAAATGTTTTTATACTGTTTTTATGTTTTTAAATTTTTTTGTATACTTTTAATGTCTACTATTTTTAATTGTTGTAAACCGCCCAGAGAGCTTCGGCTGGGGGGCGGTATATAAATGTAATAAAATAAATAAATAAATAAATAAAATGCGTAGTGGGATAGAGGCAATTGGTTCAAAGGGAGGTTTAGTCAATGCAGAAAGTACGTGTAGGCTCCAGGAAGGAAACCTATGGACTATGGGAGGACTCTTGAGTGCTGCTCCACGGAGGAATCTTTTGATGTGAGGGTGTGAACTTAGTGGCTGCCTACCAAGTCTGGAAAGGACTGATGACAGGGCTGACGTTTGCCTGCGCAGGGTACCTGGTTTTAAACTCATCTGGAGGCTATGTTGGAGAAAGGCTAGGAGTTCCTTGACACCTGTTGCCCGTGGAATAAGCTTCTCCCTTTCACTCCACCTGCAGAAGGACTTCCAGGTTGTTTCATAAATTCTGGTGGTGGAGTCCTTGCGGGATGCCAGCAGGGTGGATATGACATCCTCAGAATAACCCAGAGTTAAGTAGATGGACCTTTCAGCAGCCCGGCAGCTAGTTTGAGCCAGTTTGGGTCTGGATGCAGTACTGGTCCCTGAGACAAGAGATCTGAGATCTGGGGCAAGAACCATGGACCTTGCACTGCTAGGGCTAGAATCTCGGAAAACCAGGGGCGTCGGGGCCAGAAGAGGGCTACTAGGACTACAGTGGCTTGTTCCTTCCTGATTTTTTGTAGAACTCTGGCTAAGGGGGGGATTGGAGGGAATGCATAGAGCCTCTCTTTCGGCCAGCTGATATATAGTGCATCTATTCCTTCGGCTCCATAAGACTGGAATCGGGAGAGAAATCTTGGCAGCTTGTGGTTGTGCCTGGATGCAAACAGGCCCAGCGTTAGTGGGCCGAAATGGTGTATGATTCTCTGGAAGACTGCTGGATGTAAGCTCCATTCCCCTGGGTCTATTTGTTGCCGACTCAGATAGTCTGCTGTATGGTTCAGGGTCCCTTTGATGTGTTGGGCTGATATGGAGGCTAAGTTCTGTTCGGCCCATAATAGCATGCTCCGGGCCTCCAGGTGTAGGGAGAGGGATTTAGAACCCCCTTGACGTGTTATGTGGGCTCGTGTTGTTGTGTTGTCCGTTCTGACTAGGACATGAGAAAGTCGCAAATGGCGTGAGAATGCTTTTACACCCAGGTGTACTGCCCTGAGCTCCAGCCAGTTGATGCTGTGGCATTTTTCCTCTGCATTCCATTTTCCTTGGGCCAGGAGAGAGTTGCAGTGGGCTCCCCACCCTTCGAGGCTGGCATCTGTTGTCAGTAAGATCCTCTGAGGCTCCTGGAAGGGGCTGCCCACCTGCAGATTTTGGAGGTCTTGCCACCACATGAGGGAGTCTCTGACGTGCAGAGGGAGAAGTATTGGGAGGCGATCCCTCCTTGCTATTTGAGCTTGGAAGGGCAATAGGAACCACTGAAGGGGGCGAGAATGCAGCCTGGCCCATGGGAGAATGCCGAGGCATGAGATCATTAAACCCAGAAGATGCGCAGCATCCATTGAGTTGGTTATTCTTTGCCAATGAATTGCCCTTGAGCGGTCCTGAAGCTTCACTATTCTCTCTGGGGAGAGGAATATTAAACCCTTGGAGGTGTTGATGAGTGCTCTTAGATGAGGGAGGACCTGGTTGGGTGTGAGATGGCTCTTTTTTCTGTTTATGACAAAGCCATGTCTTTCTAGGCACTCAACAGTTGTCTGTAGATCCTGCGAGGCTTTCTGACTGGAAACAGAACGGATAAGAAGGTCATCCAAATATGGATAAATATGCATGCCTTTTAGCCGGAGATGAGCTATTAGTGTCACCATGATCTTGGTGAAGATGCGGGGTGCCGAGGATAGGCCAAATGGAAGTGCTTTGTACTGGTAATGACAGTTCTGGTAAGTGAAGCGTAGGAATTTTCTGTGAGGTAGTGAGATGGGAATATGCAGATATGCCTCTGTGAGGTCTATGGAAGTCAAATATTCTGCTTTGTGAAGGGCTTCTTTGATGGTTTGCAGTGTCTCCATATGGAATTTTCGATATTTGACAAACCTGTTCAGATGCTTGAGGTCCAGAATTGGTCTCCAGCCTTTGCCCTTTTTGGCTACTAGAAATAAGATGGAATAAATACCTTTGTATTTTTCTATGGATGGTACTGGTTCTATCGCTCCTATTTGAAGAAGATGCTGTACTGTGGTAGATATGATGTGATTCTTGGTGGCGGATTGTGATGTGGGGGATGGGATGAACTGAGGGGGAGGTTGTTTCCAAAACTCTATGAGATAACCATGGGAAATGGTGTCCAGGACCCAGCGATCGTCTGTGGATTGTTCCCATGCTGGGAGGAAATGTTGAAGTCTCCCCCCGATGAAGGGTTCCCTGGCGTCAGAATTGCTGTCGTCCAGACCTTGAGGCCTGGAAAGTAGAAGGGGGTTTGGCAGAAGTGCAAGAGGAGTTGGCGCTTCTGGGCTGGAAGCGGGATCTGGACCATGCTGGTTTAGGAAACCTGTAGCTTTTGGATCGAAAGGAAGATTGGTTAGTGGTCCGGAATGGACGAAAGGATGTATAAGACCGGGTGAGTTTTTTATCTTCTCGCCGGAAGGATGAAGGCATAACTTTTTTCTTATCCTTAGTCTCTATGAGGACATCTTTTAAGGCCTCTTCTCCAAAAAGGTGTGCACCTGTGAAAGGTACAGTCGCAAGATTTCCCCTTGAGGGAAGATCAACATTCCAGTGCTTAAGCCAAATGGAACGTCTGGCCACATGAGCAGCTGCTATGGAGCAGGCTGAAAACTGAAGCGCATCTTGTGTAGCATCAGCCAGGAAGGCAAAAGATTTAGAGAGTTTGAGCAGTCCTCTGTATAAAGCAGGCTGATCTAATTCCTTATTGTTTATTATGTCTTCCACCCATAAGATGGAAGCTCTAGCGAAAAAAGATGATACTGCTGAGGCCCTTAAAGCTAATGCTGAAGCTTCATGCGCCTTTTTTAAAGCTGTATCTGATCTTCTTTCCCCATGGTCTTTTAGGGGAAAGTTACCGTCTTTTGGCAATACAGCGCCTGAGAGCAAGGCCGCCACAGGGGCATCTACTAATGGAATTTTTTATTCTTCCATCACATTGTGAGGAAGAGTAAAACCGCTGCGCTGTACCGACTTCCTTTTTCCCCTGGAGGGGAGATTTCCACTCCTCCTTCATTAATTTATTAAAGGAATTGGGAAAAGGTACCTCTCTGGTGGTTGGCTTGGGTTCTGGAAACATGGCTGCCCCTCTAGATAAAGATTGCTGTTTGTCAGGTTGTACCGGCTCACTAGCTAGAGAGACAATTGCTTTGGACAATAAAGGTAAAAAAATCCTTTGTTAAAGAAGCGATCAGCCGAGATATGGTCTGTAATTTCTATGTCTATGTAATTTCTATATCCACCCTCCTCTCCTTCTGAAAAAAACTCCTGCAGTGACATTATGGAGGAATCACTGTCATGGTGGGACTCAGCCAAGGGGGTCTTGGATTTGTTAGAGCGACCTTTGGCTATGGAGTGTGGGTCTGGAGTCATCCCCAGAGCCTGCTGATGAGTGCAGACTATGGGAAGAATTGGGCTGTTTTGACCTGAAAGCCTTATTTTTGTTTTATCATTGTTTTTATTTTTGTTTTCTAATTGTGGAGGAGGAGAGGAGGAAGACTCAGAAGTGTGCAAGCTTCTGGTGCGTTTTGCAGAACGGCTTGATCTCAAGGTTTGCTTATCTAACAAATGGTCAGTCAGATTATCCAGTACTGCCTTAGTGATCTGTGCTAAAACAGATTTATCTATTTGAGCCATGCTTGGGATAGGCGTTGGGGCTATCTCATTATTCTGTGTCTGAGCAATGGAGGAGGTGGAAGGAGGAGGGGCTTCCCTTTGCAAGTTGGAATCGAAACTGCAACTCAAAATGGCCGCCCGCTTTGTTTGGTGGGAAGCATCCACGTGGGGGAGAAAAAAATGGATTTGATCTCACCTTTGATGCTGTTGGAGCATCTAGCTGCTCCGTTGCTTCCTCCTCTTGTTCTGAGTGGTGGTGTGCTGTGTTGGGGTTTGGTTTTTACCCACAGAAGGAAAAGGACTCTAAAGAGTTAAAAAGATGTCCTTGGCCAGATTGTCTCTGCCAGGAGAAGTCCAGTATGAAGCAGATTCTTCCCTGGCCTACGTGCGGTACGAGAAGTACAAGATGAAGAGACTATTGGTTAATTGGGCCAAGGAGAAAAGTGTATTTAAGAAGTCCATGTTGTAAGGCTTCTTACTGCTGCTGATTACTGCTGCTGTGATCTTACTGCTGATATATTACTGCTACGTTGTGTTGCTGTACTGTTGGTGAAAGGACTGTATATATGACCATTTATTCTGTAAGTAATTTATTTAGTGTCAGTAAAGTTTCTTACTGACCAAAGACCGTGAGTGCTTCTTTTTTGTTCTTAACTCCAAGCTGAAACCATTTCCAGCTCCACGCTGCTGCTGCTATTCGCACTCTGCTATATTTTTTGGGTAAGCAATTACCACGATATGCTGAACCCGAAGCTGAGTCTTTTGAGGCAGGGATCACAGGATCGCACCTGGTGTCAGCGAGGGGCCTTGGCCACCGGGCTGGTGATCTCTTTGATCCTCGTGGCTGGGAGACTCAGTAGGCAGCCTAAGCTGGCAAACTGGTTATCTCCCTGACCTTTCTGGCAGGTCATCCTTTTGTCTGCTGATGGCTTCCTAACGACTCTCACATGAGTCATTGTTTTCTTTAGGGGTCATGGAGAATGATAGGCAAGTGGCAGAGAAAAAGAAGCAGAAAAGGTTTTTGTTTTGTTTTTTGGTAAGAGAGGATGAAAAAATAAAGGCTGGTTATAAGAAAGAAAGTCAAAGAGGTAAGAAGTTTAAAAAACTTTAGAAATAGAGATAAGTATAGGCTTGAGATAGGAGGAGATGAGAAGTAACTCTGTCCTGGGCGAAAAGCAGGGACGAACTGGCTAGGAGGAGCTTCAGACCGATAGAGGGCTTAAAACTCAGTCATGTGAGTCCCTGCTTTTCCTGGGCGATAGGGGGAGTTAACCCATTGTGGGATGCCTTCCTCACACCAACCTGGAGAATTTCTAAGGTTCTTAATCTCGTAGAGCACACTATTACTGGTGCATGCAAGACTTGAACTGTAAGAGAGCAGAGTTCATTTTGCTTTAAGGGAAGTACTCCAAGGATAGAGGAGGTGTTCCTCTTCAGACTGTCGCCCTCCATGTGCATGGAGCAATGGATGTGACCACAGAGTGACGGGGCTGGAGCACTCGTCTACTCATACGTTCTTTTAGCACAGAGAACTATGCATGAGGAGGGCTAAGGACTTCAGTTGGACAGGAACTGTCTGTTCAAGCCATAGTGTGCTCAGGAGAGTGGTGTCATGTAAGGAGGCTACATGCAAGGGAAGGTTATACAAGGGCCCTACAGGAATTGCTCTGCACACTATTACTGGTGCATGCAAGACTCAGGCTTTAGGAGAGAAGGGTTCGCTTTGGTTTAAGGAAACTACTCATGAGAACTCCTGAAGTAGTGAACAGATAAGAAAACCTGCATGTAGAAGAATAAACCACCCAAAGTAAATCACATCACAACATTTTGGTTTGTGCAGCCCTTTATTAGCAACTAAAATAGAAGATATTTGTTTTACAACACGGGTAGTAATTGACTATATTGGAGTTTTATTATATTCTAATACAGGATTCTTTTATAAATGCATTTTTATTAAAAAGCTTCCACTCTTTTCTGTTTACGACTTGCAAAACTATTCTGAAAGCAGAGTACATGTGCACAGGTCTGCAGAGTGCAAATCTGGGATGTGGTAAATGCTTTACATGTTGTATTTGCAAGGACCGTCTGCCACCATACCTTTACAGCCATTGGTTTTTAGAAGTCACAACATTTTGACACCAGCCTTCCTTCCCTTGTCCTAAACAAGAAAGCATTTTAAAATGAGTTGTAACTAAGGAAGGACTACACCTACTAGAAAAAAGAAGAGTTCTATTAGTTTTGAGGTTTCAGTGTACCCAAAGACCAGGAACTGCATCTTTGTAAGGGCAAGGCTGGGACCCCATTGAGTGTGCAGGTGTCATCCCTGAGTAGTCAGAGGTTCAGTGGACCATTAATGCTCCTGCTGCGTAACTCACTGAGCTGTCTTGCCAGTTTCGACACTGACTTGACTGAGCATAATTCAAAAATGAGAAGCTCATGTTCATTCCGTTCTTCTGGAGCTCTGTGATAGCCTAGAGGGAGGAAAAGCCAAAAGGTTCATTTTTTTAATAAAACGACTTCTAACAGCACTTTGACACCTGTTACATATCCACAATGAACACTAAAAAAACCCCACACTAAAATATATCTTCATTTGCAGAAAATTCTGTATTTTTCCTATTAGTCATAGGGAGAGCCTACTCCCTAGTATATGTCTGCTAGCTATTCAGGTGGTGAAGTCCAGATTCCCAAAAGTAAAATTCAAGCAGTCACTAAATAGAAGAAGGGAGTGAGCAAGTGATTGGTTGTGAAGAACTGAACAAGCAGAGAAAGTTTCAAGCTGAACTAAATGGTGGTGTTTTTTTGAGAGCTATAGGCAGAAATTGCTAGGATCCCAGCCTCTCGTGCTCAGGCCCGGTTCGCACATAATGACAACCCAGAATATAGATTGAGAATGAACATAGTTTGCATGATTACATGGCATGTGCTGGTGTGTACCAGGTGGTTTCTGAATATTCAAGCTGCAGCCACATGGACTTTTGGTTATGTGAGGGTTGTTTAACTATCCTATAATCCATGGTGCCTGGGTATGGATGGCACAACAAGCCCCAGGTGCAGTTTAAATACCCAAAATGGGCACCGGCATGTGTTGCAGCCGCGGTGGACCGAATAAGCCACGGTGGACTGTACAACTGTCCAAACTGCCTCTATGAATTATCATTGAATCCTGGGTTCAGGAAGAAAACCCATGGTTTGTTGTTGAGTTGTGAATTCTGGGTTGTTCATGGTTAACCCATAAGTAAACTATAGTGCAAGATTAATATGTAGTAACACTAAATGATTCCATGACAACCCATAGTCTGGGTTGTCATTTAAGCCACAGTGGGCTGCACTGTGGCTGAATAGCTAGCTAGCAGGGTTAACAGGTAACAACAACCCATGATTCAACAACAACTCATACTCTGGGTTGACGTTACATACAAATCAGGTTACAACAAAACCAACAATTTGCTGGCGATGCAAAACAATCTATGATTCATAGGTTGTTAGCATGACATGCGAAATGTGGGAACTCTGGGTTGTTTATGGGTTAATCAATCCAGACTGAACTTAACAACCAATTGTAGGTTAACTTTGGGTTGTTTAACCCATGAACCCAGACTGCCTGGATTCACACATTATGCTAACAATGTACAAACAGGGCATTTGTAGCTTGTTTTGCAACCTGGAAGTGGCTTACGTGCTCTGCATTCCTGGAAAATCATGATTAATTAACCCATGACTTGCTGCTGTGACATGCGATTGCATTCACACTCTATTCAACAGTAAAGTAGTAGCACTTCTTGCACAACCTGCCACAATTAAAAGTCTTAAACTAGCGCTAGCTTGTTCCAGAAAAATAGGAAAGAAAGTAGTGGATAGAATTGTGTGTGTTATGGCTTTAACGTATGGGGAATGCCCAGTGAAAACTGTGAGCAACAAAGGGTTTCATGAGCATTTCCACTAGTTATAGAGCAGAGCTTAGTGTTCCACATAGCTCACTAACAACTCCCAATTGTCAGTAGATCTAGATTAGATTATGTAAACTAAGGAAACAAAATTCCTGATAACGCAAAAGGAAACAACGCATAATATTTTGACAACGAGGAGGAGCCAAATGGCAGACATATGGTCCCAAAGCTATGCAGGCAGTTCTTATTGGAGTTGACTGGTGAGTAGAAGTACATAGCACTTCGTGCACTTGCTAATCATTCCTTGTGGATACCCTCAGAGGATTTCTCCCTGCCCATCAAGTGTGCTCACTTCTAATGTGGGGCTTAGTTTATGGGGGTGGGTGGGAAGGATTTATTATTTATTTAAAGTATTTCTAGGCCTTAGTGTGCGGTTCCCTCTCCCTACTGGAAGGGGCAGCTATGCATTAAGTAAAGGGGAATCCTGTTATCTCTGATCTGTGATTGGAGATTACAAGGCAATTCCTCTCTCTGCCTCCTCCCTAGCATCAAGTAGCCTCCAGGCTGGGGGTGTATGTGTGTGTGTGGGGGGGGGGGTGGAGCTTGGGGCAAACAGCGCCCATGGAGGCTGCACAAGACTCCACTGGCTGGAGGGGGAGGTTGCCCATGGGCTGGAGGTTCCCCACTACTGTTCTATAGTTTGGGAATCATTGCATTCAAACTTTGTTTAATAGTACTTACATTTAGTAAAACGCCAATGGGATGTCTTCCACATATTGTATTATGGTATTTCTTCAAGTAATTGCTAAAGGACACAGGGTCAAGCTGCTCTATAATGCTCATACCCTAAAGAGAAGATCAATACAGAATTAATTCTAAAGCTATTAACTTGGACTGCATTTATCCACAAACATTTATTTCATGCCAAGCATATTTTCCAAGAAGTAACTATTTTAAGAACAATTCTTAGAACGTAAGAAGAAAAGTTTAAAACAAATCCAGTGTCATACAGCTTAGCATTATATTTGATAGTTAAAACTGCATTACTGTATATTATGAATACAGAACAATCTGTTAATAAGATTGACACCAGCTCAACAAATTGCTGTGAAACAGCAATTCTGGCTGTTCAGATTATCATCAAGATCAATGTAAAGCAATAGGTGTTTTACACCCTCACCAGCACCATTAAGAGTTTTCCCTTTGCATTTTACCTACACATCCTAAGGCAAGCTTCCTGTGAGAACACCCAATATAACTGAAAGACCACCTCCTCTCATGGAGCCCACATTGCCTCCAAGAACAATGGAGAGCAGATCTGCACAACATGATTTGTAACCATTGATACTTGCTGGAGTCTAGGAGCCCTGCTGGATCAGAGCAAATCTTCATCCACTCTAATCTTGTTTCCTTCAGTGGCCAAATAGATGTCCTTGAGAAAGACACTACAATTTATCTAGATAATTAAAGAAGTATTTACCATTTTTATCTTGCTCCTCAGCCAAAAACACCTAACAAATAATTAGTAAAAGAGGGAGAACCTTCCTTCTCAAAGTTCTCTGGCATGCACAGAGGGCTTGGAGAAGGATCAGGTGAGAACAAATAATGGCTGATACAGAGCCAAGTTGAGTCTCAACCACAGCTGCTGCATCTCTGATAAGTACCACAGTATCTGGAGTCTATTACAACTGATCATTCTCTGCTTTGGATAAGATCCCAAAATAATCTGAATCCTAGCTGCGTTAGGTTGCTTTTAAAGCCCCTAAACTGATCATGAGGTACAGCTGGGATCTCAGATGAGCTCTGCAGCAGCATTTTTGCTTTGAAGCTGGAAGTTGAGCTCGTGCTTCCTGCTAGGCAAGCTTTTTTGCTGTTTGAACTAGGAGAGTAAAGTAATCCTGAGTTTGTCCAAAACACATTTGATGAGTTAAACCTTGAAAGGAGGCTTGTTTTCTGGGGAAATTCAGTCACAGTCAGAAGTGGGGAAGGAAGAGAAGAGGGCACCACTCTAGCTCCCACATACACTTATGACCTCTATGTTAGCATGCATCACATTTATCCTCACCCAAGTGCTGTGAAATGTTGGTTGTTTTTACTCAAAAACATTCCTTGTTAAAATTACTGGTTTAACCCAAAATGTGCCAGGATCTGAAGAATAGCCCCCAAGGAAAGCTTTTCTTCATTTATTTTGGCTTTCAGTCCCTACCTCCATTTCTAGACAGCCAATGCCCAACTAGGTCTTCACTGTGTTCCCAAAGCCACATTTTTGCCATTTTACCTCTCATTTTATTTATCCCAACACTCACTATGCTCTCTTTACATTGCCAACGAATCAGTGCTGCTCACCTAAAACACTGGCTATTTGTATGCCCCTTGTATTGGTTGTTCAACAAAAACATTGAAAATATTATTTAAGTAACAAATAGCTCTATCATTTTTTTGAGCATGTGTTTATTAGTTTGTCAAGATGGCATCGATTCCTGCTTATTACAAACACCACATCCTTTTAAAACTCTTGAAATAGCTCTGTTAAGTTTTCACAATGAAGAACCTTGCAAACGTTTGTTTACAGCTAACAACTCCGGGAAATGGGAATGTAATTAACATGTAGTAAATGGTGTTCTGATCAAATTCAAGATGCATTCAAAATATTCAAGAGAAGCTGATTACAGAGTTGGAAGTTAAGAAATGTTACAATTTTTACACTCACCATTTTATCTAGGTGTTCGATGGACCTATAAATCTCTCCTTGAGACTCATCATAGTAACTGTATCTGAACCGCTGACCTTAAGAAAACAAAACAAAAAAAATACGTAACTATTCAATTTTTTGCTTATATATTTTATTCATACACAATTATTTTACTCATATACTTTACTTTCTAAATACAGGATAAGTAGCGGAAAGGGAGAAACCTAAAAGGGAGGAAATCGGGACAAGAGAGAGTGGGATGAGGCAAATGTTTACTCTTCGGATCGTACTAAATTATATTGAAAAATGGGGGGTGGGGAGCACCAAAAGACCAAAAGCATAACAAATTAAAAAGCAACTAAACATCAAACATATGGCTAAGATTTTTTAAAAAAACATGAAGTAGAATGGCATCTCAGCAGGCAGGATAAAAACATGTTGTACTGAATTTTTAAAGTATCATCATTCATTGCATTGTATTATTATAAAAAAATCCCAAACAAGGCAGCAACTGACCATATTAAATACAGCCTTAAAATGCAAATATAAGTTTTAGTATTGTAGAAATACAGCATGGTCATACATTAAATTCTTCTTAATTATTTTACAGTAAATTCTAGTAAGTGCTAAATTTGGTACAGGGATTTATTTTTGGTTTACGTTACTATGTGAAACTGCTCTGTGAAAAATATGAGTTATCTTTTTTTAAATTGCTAGTACTACAAAACACACACTAGCACTTGTCAGAAATATAGGGATGCCTCTGGTAATAACCTGGAAAACTTTAAAATGACACAGAAGGCAGAAGAGAAAAAGCACTGTAGATCACTGATGCATTCCTTTTTGTTGGCCTTGCAATTCTAACATGAGTAGAAGGCAACAAACATAAACAAGAATGGTCTTATATACATCTGCAATGCAAGTTCTGCAACGCTTTTATGAATCCTTGACACCCCTAATAATGGGAGGAGCGTTTATTTTTGTTTAGAAAGTAACATACTTCATTAAATGGAACTGGGACAATACATTTTGCTCTTAAGTCCTTGGGTCATTCCACGAGCTCAAGTTGCGCCAGCGAAGCTCCACTGAATCTTTCCAATATGCAAGCGGTTGCCCATTACGCTTACACAACCAGTTATGCAAACAGTTGTGCAAGTGCTGGCACAACAGCTATGTGCAACTGCTGGTACAAGACTGCTGGCCCAAGAGATATGCACAATTGCTGGCCCAGGAGTTATTCGCAATTAGTTGCACAATAGGTTGCACAAGCATAACGCACAACCACTTGTGCATAACTTTGGTTTGATTCTTCTCTTGCACATAGTTCAGAACCTGGTTTCCGCTAGTGAAACATCACTTGCACTAATGGAATGTCGTAGTTCGATACTCCTCCTCGGGTGTGATAAGCAACTGTCATGTCTTAAGTATGACGATCATCACTGTTATCACCACCACCTCACTATACAAGTGTGTAGAAGTTCAAATTTAGCTTCAATTTGTTCAAGCAGGTATGTCAAACCAAAACATTTTAATTTAAAATGGCATTTTTGGAAGTATATGCAAATTTAGGCAACAGGGGTTCACAACTATTAACATGATTTAACTTACCCCAATGACAAAAGTCAGAGGAAACCACAAAGAGATTACAAGGATCTGCTAAATATTTGCTGAAGAGTTTTCCAAATTCCTGTTCTTTTGTCTCACTCAGTGCTCCAACCAGGACAGGAACAATGGTAAACTCATCCTTATGGCTTAAAGAAGAAAAAAGAAGCTTGTGTTTGTAAAGATTCAGTACATGATCAGTGCCCTGCTGAAACCAGCCCTCAGCCTCCTCTTTGAGCTGCTCCCACATGCAAAATTTCTACCCTGTAGGCCTCCCTCCCATGTACAAGCATGTTGCACACACCAAATTGGCTGTGAAGGGCAGGATTGTGAATTCAGGACTTCTTAAAATTAATAAATGAATAGGGTTGGGTGTGTGTGTTTAACAATCACAAATTTGATTTGTAACTTTCCACAAAACATTTATTTTTTTAAAAAAGTTTGCACTCACCAGCACACTCTAAATAGCATTTAAGTATGAAAAAATACATATTATAAGAAAGCACAATAGGCTATATTTATGACCAGTCCAAGCCAGGCTCTTTTCTGCACACTACACACATACACACTAGCAATACTGTATGTAGTCTTGTCTCATTATCAGAAACAGGTACCCTATAAATGACAACTTCATTATTTCACATTAGGGAAATGAACTGCGCGTGATCAGGTAAGAGCTTAAGTACTTCAACTAGTGAAGCAATGCAGCATTCCAAGACAGTATACTGCAGGTAGGAACACTGGTGAAAATGTTTAGGATCAGGACTGGATGCTTTGCACTGAAGACAGATTACTCTTTCTGCATCCTCCTTTGTAACAAACGCATTACTCTTATCTAAGGTAATTGTTTTTCATTGTCTCATTAAACTACAAACTAATATAATTTTACGTATAATTTCTACAGTGCAAGATGCTAAATTTAGCAAGATTTGGGTTTCATACAATTGGAATAAGCTATGCAAATTGAGGCACTGCATGATCTTGACTTTTGTCAATTTTTCAAAATCAAACAGGGAAGGAGAGGACAATAAGAGCACTGGGCTAAACAAAGGAGGGTGTAGAACGCCAAACCCTGACTACCAAACCTCTACCACTCACCCCTCTGATGTCTAGTCTTTTAAAATAATAACCTTGCCACAGGTCTAAAAGTTTCAATCCACAGTTCTCTTACTCTTTTTAATGAGTGTTTGTGCGTTCAAATCCTAAGGATATTGAGGCTTTGAACATTTTAAAACACTGGTGAGACAGGAGAAATAAATGCCACTATTACAAACTACAGCTATAGGTATGAGGTCCATGTATACAATTCTACATATTATGCAGCTTTTTAAAAGTCAAGGTACCTTTCCATGGCTTTAGCAGTATAAGGCAAGTGCATTTCAATACTGTGTTCATCTTCATCTGTTTGCAGAGACATGCGTTCAAACATTCCAGTCTTCCACAGTTCTGCATAAACTGAGAAGTTTCAAATATATTAGAATGACTAAAAAATAGCCAATGAATGCAACCGCTGAATGAGAAGCTGTCTTTTCCACTTCATAAGCTTCCTGGTTAGACCAAATTTAACCTAAACTAGGACAGAGTGAATATTCTCAACTGAGTGTTGCAACATAAAATGCCAAGTTACAGCATTTGCTTTAAGGCTGTATAAGAGAAAACACTATGAATTGAGACTAATAGTAGTAACTACTGGATAAAAGCCAACTCCAAAACAACCTATGAAAATTAATGAGCCTGATGGAGAACATTTGTTTATGGGAAGAACTGATTGTTGGACCCCACAAATGCAACATTGATTTCGTGAATTGACATTGTGGGGCATTTTTCGTATGAATTCTGTTGATTTTGTAGGTAAAACCCCAATCAGTTCTGGGCTGTTTCTCTCAAGCAAGGTCTTATACATCCATAGAAACATGCAAAATTAGTTCAAGAAACCATCTTGGACAGCATCTTGAATTCTGGGTTCCCAGTTGAGAAACTGGATTGGGAACAGTGACTTTGATTTTTTTATTCAGCTTAGTCAAATCAGTCTAAGTAGGTTCCCCAAACTTAACAACATACACTCTTGCATCCATTTCTGGAGAACTTAGTCTACAACAGGGGTGGGCAACCTGTGGCCCTCCAGATGTTTTAGCCTACAACTCCCATCATACCTCACCATTGGCTATTCTGGTTAGGGCTAATGTGAGTTGTAGGTCAAAACACCCAGAGAGCCGCAAGTTACCTACCTCTGGCCCAGAAGTAACCATCAGTGCTTAGCTGTACTTCCTGCACCATATCATGTGAAAACATTTAGAGGTAAGCAAGTTAAAATGCAAGGCTGTGACAACAAGAGCAATAACTGATTAAGTAAAACTAGTTCTTAAACTATTACGCACTGGAAGAGCTGTGTATATATAATTACCCTTTTGATCAATTCGCAGATCGTATAGGGGGGTTCTATATATATCCACACTGGAAAGTGCACATCGAGAGAGGGGCACATGATGGGAAGGCCCCAGGATGAAGATTCGCCGTCTGGTGATGAACAGAAGAGATGCAATATCAGCAACTCCACAGAAGAGGACCGCTGACGTGGTTAAAAATCACCCCACCCTGCATACAAATGGCTTCACGTGCATATGCATATTTCTATACTTTGGATCTCAAGGAATTTCACATCCTGTTGGCAGGCAGAATGCAAAAGGTAATGCAAGAATGTGGGGTGGGCAGGGGGCACAGGGGAAAGGGACACCAGTGTTACGATGTTTTGCTTTTGGCACGAGAATCTAACAAAGCATTAACACATGCTCTTGTTTCCATAAGGCGAGCTGCCTAAGATTCACCAATTTGACCCCTCTGCACTAATGATTGGGGCAAAGCTGCAAGCTATCACCATTGGTTTTGATCCACATTTGGTCCCTGCAAATGGAAGGGCTCCTTCCACTGCCAGGGGGAATCAGGATCAAGTGGAGGCTCCACACTGGAGGAAGGCTGCAGAGCAATGCTTTTCGCCAACTCCCCTTTCCTCCTGCAGCTTCCAGTGCCACCTTCCGTGGTGTTCTCCAACCTTCCAAAGCAGCTTTATAGAGAGCTGTGGGGAGGAATTAGCAAAAAATGCCACCTCACCCCTTTACTGTACCATCAGAAGAGCTCCCCTCAGTGCAACACTAGATCCAACCCATTCTCTTTGTCACACCGTCGAACAGTTATCTACCTAAAATAACCTCTTTTGTCTTAAAGCCAGCATCTAAGCAAATCAAGTTGTGTCCTGCTTGATGTAAGAATTTTCTAATTCTACTTACGTGATTGAAGGATCCACTTGTTTGTAAGCATGAGCTGCACAAGACCCACAGTAAGTATAACCTGCATGTCTACAAAAAAATAAAAATAGATACATTGCATAAAATTAACTTTTAGACTTCAGTATAGAAACAAGTCAGAGTACTGGAGACCTGTGTAGAGAAATAGCTTGCTGAAGTTATGAAGGAGTTGTCCAACAACAGATATCCAAATGATACTTGAAACATACAATAGCAGCATGCCCAACTGTTATTTTTAAAATCAAGGAACTGCTCAGCTTATGTGACGTTCAACCAGTGGATGTGTATCCAGCAGTGGGCCAGGTATGGCCTGCCAGGCCTCCCTAGTCTGCCTGCCAAGGCTCCTCCCCCTTCCAAGCCATGCTCCCTCAGGAAAGGTGAAGGAAGCTAGCTCCATTGGGAGCTGCTACTTCCAAGGTGTCTAGAGCCTTGAAGTGGTGGTTCCAAGGGCTTCCCTCTCTATGATCACCTCCCTGCTGCTCAGGAAACAGCTCAGCAGCAGCAAACAGAACTGCTGATTCGCTAGCCTGATTGCTTTCCATACTGACTTGACTGCAAAAGAGGAACAGAGTGATATATATCTGTATAAATGAATGAATGTGTTTGCATGAACTTAAGCCCTGTTGATTTCAATGGAACTAAAGTGTGACTAACTTACTCTGGATCCAACCCAAGATTAGACCACCACAGATTTAAGACAATGGCACCAAAGAAATAAGCTGACAGGAGTAACCAGCACGAACTGGGATGAGGAGAACTTCACTCCCTCTTCCCCATTTACATGGGCACCACTTTTGCTCCAAATGTTTGAACATGAATGCTTTGTGCAGCCCTTTCTAATCAACATGTAGAAGAAGAAGAAATCAAAAACAACTTACGGTGCAATAATGGCCCTAGCAGGCCTTTTTGTAGTCTGTACTTGAGAAAGCCAACCTTCTAGTTGTGCACTTAGCTGAGGTCCTACAGGAAGAGACAGATTTTTAAACAATGGCAGCACCATAGAAGCATCCTTAGACGTCGTTTCATGACATTTTAATGCTTCTTTACAGCTTCAAAGATAATACATTTTAACAGTGCAAGTTTCATTTTTAACATAAATATATTTGGTATATTACCAAGAGTTGTGAGAGAAAACTGCATAATAAAAGTTTAAATCAACTGAAAAGATATTAATACAGTAACAGACTTATTGACAAGTAGCTTGATTCTTGTCTTATATTTATTCACATTAGTACTTTGACCTATGTCAACCAAAATGAAATCACACATCAGTAATCAGGCTGGTGAAATAGCTCCCTCTTCACCACTGCTCACTTTTTTGTTTAGCTGATCTGATCTGTTTAGCTGAACTGTTCAACTAAAGAAGAGCATTGAGAAGAAAACGTCAGATCACTATGACCTCACAGGCACCATCTTGCATATTCAGCCAGACCCGGCTTCATGGGTTATGCAAGGGTTAAACAACCTTCACATAACCTATTGACGACTTCACACAGCATGGCAACCCACACTCATGAGTTGCATCTGCCTTGCTGTGCAAACTGGACCTAAATGGCTGGGATGAGTAACGTCATGAGGTATGGGGGGCATTTTCACCCCCCGGACACGCAGGTCTCAAAATATAATTTTAAAAATGGCATCTGTAGTGGGTACTCTCTGCCCCACTTTCACAACTTAGGCTAATTCTGCTCAGTAATTGGCTTTATTTCATTCTTATACTGCCTATCAACTGAAGCTCTCTGGGCAGTGCACTATTAAAACCATCAAATATAGGGGAGGGGGAGGAAAGGAACCTCTCGTGCAAGCACTGAGTCATTTCTGACTCTTGGGGGGACGCCAGCTTTCGCTGACCTTTTCTTAGCAGGCTTTATAGCGGGGTGGTTTGCCATTGCCTTCCCCAGCCGTTATTACCTTTCCCCCAGCTAACTGGGTACTCATTTTACCGACCTTGGGAGGATGGAAGACTGAGTCGACCCGAGCCGGCTGCCTGAAACCAGCTTCTGCTGGGATCGAACTCAGGCCGTGGGGAGAGTTTCAGTTGCAGAAACTGCTGCTTTACTGCTCTGAGCCACACGAGATAAAAAGTTTAAAAGGCAATATAAAACCAACTATATTAAAAATCAGGGAAAACCTATGTAAAAATATGTCTTCAAGAGGCATTTAAAAGGTATGTTTTCTGCCTCCCGAACTGCACGAGGGAGGGTCCTCCAGAGGGTGGGGGCCGCCACAGAGAAGGCCTGCCATCGAGGTTCTTCATGGCAGCATTCCGCTCATCTTGGAATGGCCAGTAAGGCCTCTTCTGAGGATTGCAGCTGTAGGCTCTTTCCTCCAAAAGGTCATGCCATAATGTGTTGGTGCTTAAGAGCTGGGTAGGACTAGAAACATAAAACTGTTTAGAAATTTTGAAGAGGTGGGGGAGAACATATTTTCTTCTGGGGAAAAGGGCCCACCTACTGCCAGTAGTAGGTCCACATTTTCAGAACTTCCACAGGAGTACTAGGGTGGATCTGTGCTTTCTACCAGGAGAGGCATTTATGAGCCAACCTAATCCCCTCCAGTCAGCAAATCTGGAGATTAGGATTGCTCTCGAAGATGCATTTAAGTAAATACAAGGATTTGCTTCAAAACTAAAACAAATAAATTAGGCAACCTGATCCCTCACATTCTTCAAAAATGAACATAGTAGCTTGCAAGGCAGGTCTAAAGGAATACAAATTGAGAAAAGAATCCCCTTAAGTCTATTTCAGCAGCAATTAGAGAAACATATCTAAAATTAATACACAGTTGGCATCTGACACCTGTGAAACTAAAGCATATTAACACAAATCTTTCCCCAAATTGCTAGAGAGGCTGTCAGGTGAAAGGTATTTATTCCATATGTTGTGGGCTTGTGAACATATGCAAATACTTTGGATAGCCATTTTCAATTACATTTTTCAAATAACAAAACAAACAGTAAATTGCGCCACATTACTAGTTCTACTCTATTTTGAATGATACACAAAAGCAGCTGTTACATAAAGACCTAGTTTTACTGTTACTAACAGTGGCAAGGATGATTATAGCATGATATTGGAAAACGAATGGATGGATTGTTGGCTCCTGAGAATCTGGGAGTTTGTTCCTGCTGAAATATTAACACAACTTAACTGATTGATCAGAAGGATAAAGAAGCAGGACTCATTCTTAGAAACCTGATTCCCTTTCATTAGATACATTAGTGCAGGGTCCACAGACAAGCATCCACCAAATGTGCATTGCTTCTTTTGGAAGACGTAATAACTACCAAGGGTAATAACTGAAAAGTGATCAAGCTTAAAATGTATACAAGTGTATGCTCAGGAACATTGATTCTAAAATATGTATATAACCTGTGATGCATAATGTAAAAGAGGCAGCATACGATGTTTTTGTTGTTATATCATTGTTGCCGTGCATTTCTAAAATACGTGTTTCTCAAAAAAAAAAGAAAGAGGATGCATTAAATTGCACAATGCAAGAGTATCCGCCTCTGGAGTACACTTTATTCACAATTTCTTTGGACAGAAGTCATAAAGTAAAAAAATGTCAACAGCTTTCAGAAACCCACGTGGGATGATGAGAGGACAAGATGATAGTACAATCTGTGAGGGAATTGGCTACATCTATGTCAAAACAAAACACAAAGATACAAAACTTTTCTGACTTGATCTTAATTCTAAAATCCACCACATCCCAAATTATCTTTCACTGTGGAACTTAAAAATCTGACACAGGCAAATCAAATTCAGGGGACAACGACCCTGAATTTGGTCAAGTTACCTTCAGTTTTAATTACCTTCAGAAAATCAAATTGAAAAGGTGTTTTGACTTAACCCACGTTTAAAATTGATACTGCTTTATACTGTTGTTTTTATATTTTTGATGGTTTAAATTTTGTATACTTTTTAATGTTCACTGTTTTTAACTTTTGTAAACCGCCCAGAGAGCTTCGGCTATGGGGCAGTATATAAATTTTATAAATACATAAAATTTCAATTTCATATATTTTGAAAAGAATGCATTTATGGTCCAAAAAAAGATGCAAAATAGAAGTACATACAACTTAAGGCCCAAGCACACATCACAGCACCTCAGGTTGAAGTTTGAGACGTTTAACTGTGGGTAAAAGATCAGAAGCGTGCTAAGAGCTTGCATGCTAATTCCCCCATACAGCATTATGGTTAAAGCGTTATACTTGCTTCAACACTAACAATGGTCCAATGCTAACCAGTTTCCCCTCTTAACCAGGGTTTGAAAACAGGGTTTGAAATTAGTTTGAAAATCCTGGTCAACTCTAACCAGATTAATGCAGATTCAGAAATAACAGTAAATCATAAAGCTTGAAAAGGGTATGAAGGAAAATTGTGCAGCAGAAGGGAGTGAATCTGTGGCATAGTCCTGATCTCCTAACCATGATGCCTGCAATGATGGGGCTTTAGACTACAGCAAGAGTCCAACAGTATTTAGCCAAAGATCAAAGACCATCTTGCAAGTATATTTCAGAACACAATCCAAACAATTTACTCCATGACTCATAAATGCAAAAATAGAGTATACATGTTGTATATTTGATTTATTTTAACATTTATATCTCACACTGTTAAAAGTTTCCAAGATGGATCACAGATATGTTTGATAAATACTTCTATGACACTATATTCCCAAATCAAATATGCAGAACGAACTGTTATGCAGGCTTGGGCATAGCCTCTGGCCTGTCTGTTTATGATAAGAATCACTTTCAAGCAACCAGGCAGAGAAGTTGAAAATTGGAAATAAGTTCCCTCAAGGCCCTCATGTGTGGACAAGCTAGTAAAAAGTAGAGAGTCGATTGCACAGCAGTCATCATTTCCAGACTAGACCATAATGTAGAACAGAATGAGACAAATGGAATTTGATATCTCATTATGGTCCTCTAAATATGTATTTCATATTTCATGCATTTGACTGACCAGCTCCTCTTCTGTATACTGGTTCAATAGCACACTTCACACTGCTTAAAAGTGTATGGCATTATGCCTGCAAACCAGAGACCTCTGCAGAAAAGGGCACTTCCCCAAGAGGCAGTAAGACTGGGACCAGTTCAGACAAAACACTAAGGCATGGTTTGGTATTGGCTTATTGCTCTGGCTTGTTGAGAGAAAGACAGACCAGTGTTCCTGGTTTGCATGCCACACTAAACAAACAGCAGATGGAAGGTCAATCAAATAGGGTGCACAAGCATGCTGCTCACAAATTTCATGTGCGAACTGAGCTTGACTATAAGTCAAGCAAGCACATGCACTAGTTTTGACATTTGTGGGAAAACATGCAACTCAGACAAGGCAAGAGAAATTCAATGGACTTCAAGGAATTCTATTTAAAATCAAGCCATTTAAGAGGATGCACAATTAAAAACCTGGAAAGATCTTTTCCTCGCAGGCCCTCATCTCAGTACATCAACTTGATTCTTGCAATCTTGGCACAAAACAGACCACAGTGAACAAATTCATATTTGCAATGTTATGGACAACTGAAAGGAGAAATTCAGCTCAAATTTTAGACATGTCAAAATATGATTCTGATCAAGAATCCTTTTGTATAAAGTATTCCAAGAACTGTTGATGAGCACATTGTTAAACGAAACGTCCTTATAGTAGATATTACCTATATATACAAAATGCTAAGGCAATGCATGGCACAAAGGTTTTGAGCTATGACATGTTGGAAGTTCTGAGCTATGAGAAGAATTCTGTGTAGCTAAGCAACGGTATACATAACACAGCTGGTGGGGAGGAGTGGCTGGGATGGAGCCCAGCTTGCCGGTGTGCGCGCAGGGTCTCAAGTAAGTCTCGCGGGTCAGCAGGCAGGTGAGCAGCTGGGAGGGAGCGGGGGGAGGGAGTCCAATGGATTCCTGGTTGGCCTTGCACCTGGCTTTTCCAGGAACCCACAGAAAAACATGATATTGAACAATAAAGTACTAGCGTGCAGAGAGGTCTAGGCAAGACAAGCCATTATTAATAAATAATCACCTGGTCATGTTGTTGGGAATGATCATTGAGCTTCTCTTGTAACACTGAAGCTTTACGTTGAGTTATCACAACTTCTTCCATTTTGTGGCCTTGTGATCCAACTGCTAATAATATTTTCACTATGACTATATGCCAAGTGAAGATACCATTTCATGCATCTGGTGGAGACTCTGGTCCATGAAAGCATATGCCACTATAAACCTAAGAGTCTTCAGGGTGCCACAAAACTCTTTAAAGAATAAAGAAAAATATGTTTGTATATAACTTTGTAGTTTGGAAGTTAATAAATGCTTGCTTCAGCAAAATGGGCTAGCATATACAAGTTCTCTTGAACTGCTAAACTCATGTAAAGCTTTGGTAGAGTAAGCAGGAGACCCCAGCAAACCTGTCTAGCCAGCTTGTTCAGCCTTCTTTGTCTTGCTGCAAACTCCCAGGGGTAGGGAATGTGTTTATTCTGCAATGCATCCAGCAAGTTTGGCCATTTTCTGAGTGGGAAGAAGCACCCAACCAGTTTTAAATCCATTGCTGCATCTATTAAAAGTTGTGAACTAGCAACCTCCTCAGCACCCTAATTTTACTCTATCAATAATTCTATCCTCCATCCTGTTGCACCCCTTTTCCTTGGGTTTCACCCACACTGGATTCAGTGGCCAATATAGGACAGATGAAATAATCTTTCATACCTCTGTTTTATCCTTTTTCACTTTTGCTTTTCAGAGTCATATTTATTTATTAATATGCTGAAGCTAGTCAGTTCAGGGACAGGCAACCTGATTTCCTCTAGATAATTTTAACTTCAATTCCCATATGACCCAGCATGCATGGCCAATGGGCAGTTGTAGTCCAGAGATCTGGAGGGCACCATGTTGCCTACCCACTCTAGTCTCTTCAGGGACCCACAAAACTTTGATTTGGCTTAGCTGCCAATCATTACTTGTAGTTGTCCACCCTTACTACTGAACCTCCCTTCAAGGCCTCTGGAATGTCCCCCCCCCCCTTCACTGCAGGTTGCTGTAATGGGGTTCTTCCCTATCGAATGTCCCAACTCCAGACACTGGCAGACCCATTTCCCTACCTGCCCATGCACCAGAATGCTAGGCTGTGCTTCAGGTGGAGATGCTGCCCCAACCCTATTCCATTGCAAACAACCAAGAGATTCAGAGACAAATAGAGCTGCTTGGAGGAAGTGAGCATGAGAAGGGGCCAGCTAGAGTAAAAGGGATTTAAAAAACAACTAATTACAGGTTCCTCAGAAGCACCAAGAGGAACTGGAGAAGCACCAGCAGTCCAGACCTCTTTCCTCTTGCCAGAGGGGAAGAAACACCTGCTCCTGGTTAGATGATGTGTGCAACCCCCTCCCTGTTTCTATGGGCTTCACACTCACACCTCAATATTTTAACCCTCTGAAAGTTAATACAGAACTAGACTCAACCCTGTCTTTAGAATCAGATCTAGTATGGGCTTCAGTTACCACATGACCTAAGTTAAGATGGTGGCATTTTTTTTAAATCTTTGTCCTTTCCCTGACTTCCAACATAAAGCAGGTGAATCAAATTTTAAAATACCATGTATCCAATGAACTAATCATTTCAATTATACAACCATACTTAATTTAACAAACTTTGAAGAGATAATCTACCCTAAGTTTGATCTATAGCTAAAGAAAAAAATGCCTAATAATCTCTTTCATATAAAATGAAATTTAGACTCACACCAAGAGATATTACAAAAAGCTAAATCTAGTCTAGACATTAACAAGCAGGACAAAATAATTTTACTACATTTTATCTCACCTTTCCTCCAAGGAGGATAAGGCTATGTACATGGTTCTTTTCCCCATATTATCCTCACAATAACTCTTGTGAGGTAGGTCAGGCTGAAAATTATTGGCCCAAGATCACCCATTGAGCTCTGCAGCTGAGTGGGGATTTGAACATGGTCATCTCAGTCCCAATTGGCAAACCACTACATGATACTGACTATTTGCATGTCAGTAGAGTTTAAGCAAACCCTGGGTAGCGGTAAACAAGTGATAGTGAATGTGTTTGCCAGCTCCCAGCTGCTTTTGCTGAACTAAACAACCTATCTGGGTTGTTCCTCCCCCACAACAACCTAACATTCTGGGTTCAGATGTCACGGACAACAACCCAGGAAAAGCCCACCAGTAGCAGCCAGCCAGAGCCAGCATGCTTGCTCCTGCTTCACTCTCAACAACTCACGGTTTAACAAACCATGGGGTTGATGAAACATGCAAACTGGTCACTGACTCTCACCAATTCTTTAAATTGCTGGGCCTCTAAGGGCAAGCATGCAAAACTCTCATGTGACTACCTACCCGATTACTGCCACAGTTTCTAACAAGAAGCATGTAGATGAGCATTCTTGGCTTTAAACATGCAGTTAGCAAGTAGCAACTAGTCAGGTGTAGTATTTATAATGCTTGTCAAACTTGCTGCACCCCACAAGCCAGATGAAGTGTCAATTTCATTTCTTGCCCCACCCTCCAAGCACTTCTCAAGGAAGGGGCAAAGTGAAAACTCTGGTTACTGCACTGCATGAGATACACACAAGAAGAAATTCCTTTCTGGAGAATATACCCCTTTTATCCTGCAGAGGGCAGTTCTGTGCACAGCATTTCTTCAGTGGACCAGAAGAAACAAAGGTGGGGGGAGGGGGAAGTGAAAGGACTGACAACTGCTCTATCCTATCTGTTCTCATTTTAGATAGTCTGGCGAGCAAGTATCATCCACATTCACCATGTTCTCCAACGATTTCCGTGCCTTAAAAATTCAAATAAATATAAGCAATGGGTATTTTTCCTATGACAAATGCAGCCGTTAAGTTCTACTCAAGAGTGTTGCAAAGCATCACTTTCAAGGATTGCATACATTTTTGTTATTATCAAAACAGTTGGTCCATTGGGCTGCGATAAGAGGCCCTACTATACAAGATGCCTACTAGCCAGTTACAATTGCTGTGTTCCCACAATCCATTTCTTCCCCCTCCCCCGCATTACCCTAAATGACCCCTTTTCATTCACACGCTTCAGATCGTTGTCGGTCCTTAACTCAGCACCCAACCACCATCCTTCCCAGTTGTTGTTTTCAGCCACCTTCCCCGAAAAATGCTACCCGCTTTCTCAAAGTGTGGACATAAAGAGAAGACGAAGCCCACCAACTTATGGAACATCGTTTTTTCCAGTCGCTATCGAGCCTCTGGCGCCTGGCCGGGAATCCAGCCTCGGCAGGCTGAGCAAACTCACTGGTGGGGATATGGAGAAGAAAGAGAAGGGATAAAGGCCGAAAGCAAATGGAGGTTGTAGAAAAGGGCCTCAGCACACCAGGCGGAAAGTGCTGATTCAGTCAAAGGCCCACCAGCCAGGGCGAAAGGGAGGGAGCAAAACCTCCTCGGCACAACCCGCGCTGGCCTCCGCGACTATTCCTGCCACCCCAGAGGCAACGGGCACCTCCCCAACTCCTGTCAAAGCAGTGCCAACGCGTTTAACAGCACATCCTCTTCCCCACCCCATCAAGAGTTCCTAACGCCGATGAAACTCACTCTCTCTCTCACTCACACACACACACACACACACTCTCTCTCTCTCTCACTCACTCACACACACACACACACACACACACACCAGTGAGTCTCGTGGCACCTAAAAAGATTTAGCAGGCTTAGAGTAGAGGTGTCTACTCCAGATGTAAACCTTACTGAGTTCAATAGGATTTACTCCTAAATGAACGCGTACAGAAGCCCAATTGTGGCAAAAACGTGCATCGACTAGAGTCCCTCCCTTCCTCCGATTGCTGAAAGAGATCGGATGAAAGACTCTGCCCACAAAAGCTTATTACACAACAAATATGCTCGTCTTTCAGGTGCCAAAAGACTTTGTTTTCGCCTCTGCAACCCCACTCTGGAATTCAACGAGGATTAGTTACCCGAAACACACTTTATCCCTCTTTTCTCCTACAGATCAATAGAGGTTTTCCTTCTTGGGAGCTGGAGTTTGGCCCTTTCCAACGCACAGCGAACGCATTGTAGCGATCTTGGGTACGGCACCGGGCGGATCGTTACTCCGGATTAACGCAGAATACAGATTTATTTCGAACATTTAAAGGCTGCCTTTCAGGTCTGAGTCCCCTCTCAAAGCAGTTCACAGTAACAGGGAAGGGCGAGCTACCGTGTTGTACTTCATCCCGACTGCTCTCCCCTGCCCCGACTGACCCGCCGAGCGCGTCGCCACTCCCAGACACCGCACTCCCGGGCCCCGAAGACGACCGCCGCCCTCAGAGGCTTGCGACCCAGCCCGTACCTGAGGCCGTGTACCAGCTGCCGGCGTGGCTGGCCTCCCGGCAGAGCACTCGGTTGGACATCTTGGTGCCTGAGCCGCCTATGGTGTTGGGGGAGGCGGGAGTGAGGGGAGGGGGCGCGGGAGGCGAGTCCGGCCGCGGCGCCGCTAATCCCCCTCCTCCCCCGCTGGCAGAGTCAAAGCCCCCGCGAGGGGGGTAGCGGCGCTGCTCGAGGCACCGCGGGGCCGGCGACCAGGCACGGGAAGCGGCACACGGTGCGGGGCTGCAAGCTGACGGAGGGCCCGCCGGTTCCGGGTGAAGGGAGAGGCGGCGGCGGCGGCGACAGAAAGGGGAGCCTGAGCGGGACAAAGGCCAAGGCAGCGACCGCCGCCCGGGCGAAACCCAAAGAGCAGGCGGCAGCCGCCGGGTTTGGCCTAACTCGGCTCCTGTGGCATAAGGACTACAACAGCGTGGCTTCCCATTGGGCAAAGGGAAGCAAAAGCCCTTTGGCGATTGGGTCATGTTTTCCCCTATTCTTTTGACGGGCACAACCGCAGCTTCCCATTGGACAGCGCTCTGAAAAGCACCCCCCCCAGCATTGGGTAAGCGGCAGGGCGGGCGGGACCATTTAAGATTGGTCAAGTGGAGTTGCCGTGGCGATGGCTTCTGGCCTTGCTGATTGGCGGGGTTGTGTCTCTGAGGTGAAGGGAAGATTAGAGGAAGAGGTTGGCTTGTGAAAGGAGGGGGCGGGACAACCTCCCGGGTTGGACAGGGAAGGCTCGGGCTGGCTGCCGACCGGCCACGTGAAGCCGCCTGGCTGCTCCCAGCAGTTATGAGGGAGCCTGTGCGGGAATTGAAGCTAGTGTTGAAAGCGCAGAAAGGAAAAATACTGTTGGGTTCTGTCAGGGATAGAGCAGCGGATTCAACCTCAGTTACACTTCAATAAAGGGTAGGGGTGAAAGGAGTACTCTGTGTGTCTCTGTATGATGCCATAAGAGAACAGTATAATGCACATGTTGGATAGTTTGCAATTAAAAATCATTACCAAGATGTTATAATTTATGCGTCTTTTCCCATCACAAACCGCAACTTTGAAATGGCTTACAATACGGTAATCTATAACGGAAAAATAACAAAATCAATATAAACCATACTCCGTGCAATAATACCAATAAAAATAAACGGCATAAAAACATAGTTTAAATACATTATGAAAAGTGTTCATCCACAATATACAAAATCTCCGCCTGCCCTTGACAGCCTAGAATAAATACCACAAATGCAGCCCACAACAGTTGAAACAATAATATCAAAATGTCCGGGAAAATAAGTATGCTTTCGCCTTTGTTTTACTAGATCAGACCAAAAGTTGATCTAGCAGAGGACCTTCCATCTCCCAAAAGTAACTGGGCAGCTCATTTGAGAGTTATGAGGGAGAGTGCAAACTATCTGATAAATCTATGGATGGACTTTTCTCTTGTTTTTATAAAGGTATGTAAGCTACTCCTTGTTGATTGAAGAGTAGTATTAAAATTCTTTACACAAATATTTAACATGTATAGAGCATCTATTTAGTGTTTATAGTCGTACGGGCTGTACACACACTCAAGTGGCAAAGTACCAGCACATGGTCTTATATTGTGATGCCATATAACACCATAGTCATTCCAAGGGTAAGCAAATGTTTGGTCAATTTGAAAAACTGTCCTGGGCACCACCACAAGATGGCTGCTATGGGAAGCATGGAAAGGACAAGTAACTTGCACAAAAGACTGAGTACAAATCAGAAGTGGAGGCTGAGCCCTAACACACTAAACAACTCGGTTGAAGCCACACTTTTCAGCTCCAACAGAAACCCATTTCCCAGCAGCAGGTAAGAAAATGTGATAATTTAAAAAAAAAAAGTGGGAGGCATAGGGCACCTTGGCGAATGCCATGAAAGGTGTCTGAGGCACATGGGTGTCCGCAAGCACCACATTATCTGCTTTGCTCTATTTCATTGCAGCATTTGTATTCAGAATACAGTTCGTCTGGGGAGTCTTCAGGGAGACCCTTTTCACAAAGACATTAATACTTTAGTCTAATTTTTTTTAATGAACACGCCTAGTGTTAGTTCCAGCCACCACCATAAGCTATGAATGTAGGAGGGGGGCACTTTGCTGAGCACTCAAACCTGGAGCCAGGCCTCTCTATGAAATATGACATTGTGCCAATTTTATTTTTAGTTATTATTGTATTCCATCTCAAAGGTAAATTAATTATCAACTATTTCGTGACACCTAGAGGTAAATACCTTAAGGGTGCAATCCATGGCTAGGGCATGCTGGAAGTTGTAGGGCTTTATTTTTATCTAAACATGCATAGGATTGCAGCCTATTTTTCTGTAAATCAGTTTCTCAAGATTTAGGAGGAATTATAGCTTGAAAGAGCATTTCTATTGTCACGCACTGAGTTATCATCTCCTTCAGCTGCAAGGGATATCTCTGTAGAATGGTTTCTACTGTATATGACAAAGTCAACAACACTGTAGAGAGAACTGAGATTTTACAGGCAAAGAAAATATTGGGCCAGCAATGCAATGTGTTTAGCAAGAATGTTCATCCTCATTCATAAAAAATAATAATCTTGCAGCAACTGCATATTCTTTATCATGTAGAAAGATGGTCAAGATAATCTATTTTTAGGTCCACTAAACCCATATTATTATTATTATTATTCTTAACAATAATAATAATTCTGATTTTAAGAGGGAATTGAGAATCACTGTATCCACAGCACAGGCATCATTCATAAACTTCCTGACTGTTAGAGCAGTACGACAATGGAACCAGTTACCTAGGGAGGTGGTGGGCTCTCCCACACTAGAGGCATTCAAGAGGCAGCTGGACAGCCATCAGGGATGCTTTAAGGTGGATTCCTGCATTGAGCAGGGGGTTGGACTCGATGGCCTTATAGGCCCCTTCCAACTCTACTATTCTATGAGTCTGTCTTTGAATTTGTTTGCATATCCCCCGAAGGGGGAACAATAAAACTGGTGGCTTTCTACCAATAACAATTGTTTCCATGTGGTGTATGTGATTATGTGGCATCTGAGGGAAGGAGGACTGGGTGAACATGACAGTGGGTTTCTTGGGGTAGCTGCCTACTCGAGGGTCTTGGCTGCTCATCCTTGAGTCTGTGAATTATTGTGTTTCATCCTCCCTATTCTGCTCTCTGCGGACTGGGCTGCAGGTTTACCAGGCTTGTGTGGCGTCTCTAGTACCACAACATTTGAGGCTCAAGCTAAATGTTACATCAAGTTCCTTGGGGTTGTTTCCCACCCACCCCCTCTGTTGTGTCTGCTTTGTTCTCTACCAAAATCAGCTACTCCAGGCTGTGAGTCAGGGCAGAGGGAGGTTGAGATAGTAAGTACTGTTCCCTACCCCCACCCCGTTGTAGTACTGGATCTAATTGAGCACATGAACTCCCAAAAATTGTTTACTTGGGCTGCAATCCTATACCCACTTAGCTCAGAGGAAGCCCCACTGAACAAAATTGGACTTATATCAAAGTACACATACAGATTGGGCTGTAAAGCATGTTTTGGAAAGTCATTTGACAAAAGATCTGTCAATTTCATGCCTGCACATTAAAAGGCATACGTTTGTACAATTGTCCTGCATGCAAAAGTTAAGAATAAAACTGGTTTTATTAAAAAAAGAAACTAGACTGACAAAGCATTTAAAAGTAAAAAAGAAGAAAACTGGCAAAAACGTATTAAAAAGTAGAAAAATACAAGGTTCCTAATGATGTTTTGTCCAGGCAGGATCCACCCAAAATGTACATGTTTTCAAGATTCTTCAGTTTTAAACCATTTCAAAATAGAATCTGCCATGTGACTTGGGGTTCCGGAGGTTGGGGAGTCTGGGTTGACTTACAGCAGAGTTTCCTTATACAAAGAAAGCATCGTATCATAGCATTTCGTATTAGAGGGAATAAATGCAGGCTGGAACCAGTTTAGAAGTTCAAATCAACTTACTTTATTAGTGTTTTACACATCATCGAAGAAGGCTCTTTAACCCTGTTTAACTACAAGCACCCCCTAAACCCAGGTGCATCAGTGTAATTAACTGAAGACATGGGTCACTTGCTTCCCTCAGGGAAAGAGCAAATATTGCTTGTTGCAAAGCCACAGGAGAAGAAGGGGAGGGAGAAGGACCAAGAAACAGTCAAATGACAGAACAAGGGGGATGAACAAGATAGACAACTGTTGATACAACAGGTTCTGTATCACCCCCTAGTGTCTGGAAGCAGGCAGAGATGTTCCCGAGACTGGGCAGCTCTAAGGCCCTGAGTGCTGCAAGGAGGCATCAGCAAAAGAACGAACTGCTCTCCCTCAAAAGCCCTATTGGATAGGCTCTTTGAGTCTTGCATCCCTTCCCTCATTTTAAAAACTTGATCCAATCAGGATTGGCAGGAAAGCCTCATTTGCTAAATGAAGGAAAGGACTGAACACACAAAGCTGCCTTACATCAGCTCAGACTATTTGTCCAGCGTGCCCAGTATTGTCTACTATTCGGTTTGGCAACAGCCCTCCAGGGTCTCAAACAGAGGCCTTTCATAGCATCTGCTACCTTATCGTTTTAACTAGATGTGCCAGGGATTGAACTTGTGACTTTCTATGCGCAAAGCATCTGCTTGACACAGAGCTATGGTTTTCTAGTACTCTCTCAAATAAATAGAGATAATTTGATCTAGTTTATTAAAATAAAATAAAAAATCTTTTGAATTTTAGCCTCTTCAACCACATTTGAGAAAAGTGTGGGACAAATGCCACATAAAACATTTGTTGTTGTGAATCAAGTCTACCAATTCACGGATTGTTATTGTGGAAGCCCATGAGGAAGGCTTTCACCAAATAGGTTTTAGACTGGCATCCTGTTATCTGGAGAAGCAATTTCTGTACAACCTGACACTGAATCCATTTCAGGTAGAGCAATGAAAATACGTTCATTGACCGATTTCCTTTGATTTCTCCTCTTTTTATCAGTGTGTGCCTTTGTATTCACCTTTTGTGTCTCTGTAATTGCATGCATGAATGGAATCAGCCTTACATTGTGTGCAGTTATTTCGTCATCAACTTTAAACACATATGTTTTTAAAAGGTATTCCTTTCCCCCGCCTTAGTGTACTCTTTTAAGGCACAATGCTATGCGCACTCAGACAGAAAATGTCCCACAAGTCCCAGCCAGCCATGCTGGGAGTTGCAGGGCTTTTGCTCTGTCTAAATCTGCATAGGATTGCACCTTTAGTGCCTGTGTTCCCTTTCTTCTCCATTGTTCTTCTCCAGTCAGTCTGGGGAGATACACAGAGCAAGGAGATCAAGGAACATGTGCTGTGGGGAATGTTGCTTTCTTCCATATCCACTACAAGAGGGAAACCTTCCTAACTGTCAAGCCAACAATAGAAGGGAGACAATACTACATCAGGGACGCGGAGCTCCATCAAACCTACTTTTTTTTCCTGGTATGCATCTGGGATTTCCACCTCCATTTCATTAGGGCATCAAGCGCTGGTCACTTTCACATGTATGCATTGTTATGGTATTTTACCTTGTTTTCCTTTTCACCTGTGCCAGCTCACGCTTCCTGATATTGCCACTGTGCTCACCCCACCCCACCACTTTTCCTTCCCACTCCAGTTCATTGGTTCTTGTGGTTGATGGACATTGTGATGGATGTGGGCGCCTTCCCCCCTCTGGTTTTGTTGTGTACTGTTTTAACGATTTAGCGTTTGATCAATTAGGCACTGTTTCTGCCTTTTGAGGGGGAGAAATAGCAATGAGAGTGGGGTTGGAGCAGCGGAAGTACATTTGAGTGACTCAGGACAAGCCCAGACATTCGAGCGACTCAGTACACCCTCCGCTTTCATCAGCAGGACTGCCCTTCAATGCAGATGCCCCCAAGAAGGGAGGTTCTGTGACATAGCATGAGGATGGCAATGCACGGGGACAGTTCTATCCCACATGGAGAAAAAATGCTGCACTTTCCCCGCCCTAGAAAAAAAAACGGAAAATGGAGGGGGAAAGGCGGGATGATGCAGGACAGGGACAACGACGTGTGAGGGTCGCAGGGCAAAATGGTAAACAAGGCAGGACAACAGTGTGATAAAATGCTGGTGTGATGAAGCTCGTGGTCTACAGCCTGGAGTTATCAATGGGATTACTGTTAAATTGTTTTCAGGCCAAGCTGCAAGCACAACATCAGATTCACAGCAACAGCAGAAGGAGGTGCGAAGTTACTCCTATACTAGGCCCACCACATAAACCCTTCTCTGGCCAAGCACCACCACCTGAAAACCTGAGGGAGGGTTAAATAAAATCTTTCCCCTATCTATGAGGGAAACAGGTTTAATATAGGATCTGTTTTTAAATGTACTGTGGGTATATTCTGATGGGTGTTTGATAACTGTGAGGCAGGTAAATAATGCCAAGCTGACACGTGGTAATTGGTAGCTAACAAAATAATAAGTTTATTGTCATGTTAAAAGCTTTAAATGAAAATATAATGCTTCCAAGCCTGCCCAATCCAAACTTCCCAAACACACCAACCACCTCTCTCTCTCTCTCTCTCTCCACTCTAATACTAAATCCCTAGCAATTAATCTCCTCTCACTCCACAAACAATTCTAATCTCTGGAATTGTTGTTGTACAATTCCAATCTATGTTGTTGTACTCCCAACAACATTACCCAACACTAGGGTGACCATATGAAAAGGAAGACAGGGCTCCTGTATCTTTAACAGTTGCATAGAAAAGGGAATTTCAGCAGGTGTCATTTGTATATATGGAGAACCTGGGGAAATTTCCTCTTCATCACAACAGTTAAAGCTGCAGGAGTATACTAGAGTGACCAGATTTAAAAGAGGGCAGGACACCTGCAGCTTTAACTATTGTGATGAAGAGGGAATTTCCCCAGGTTCCCCATATATACAAATGACATGTGCTGAAATTTCCTTTTCAATACAATTGTTAAAGATACAGGAGCCCTGTCCTCCTTTTCATATGGTCACCCTACCCAACACACTAGCATAACCTCCTCCTCCCCTCAGTCACTCTTTATATACTCCTTCCCCCCACCCTACCTATTACATCACAAACCACACCCACTCAATTCTAACATTCCATACTCACCAGACATACTAAACTAGATGCATACAGAATATTCAATTGTGGGGAAACGCCATAGGTGGCACGCCCAGAACAATTCAAAGTTGTTTTATACTTTGAATGGTTTTAATTTTTGTGAACCGCCCAGAGAGCTCCGGCTATTGGGCGGTATAGAAATGTAATAAATAATAAATAAATAATAAACCCAATTGAAGAAAAAGATAATATATCAGTCAAATTACTGTGTTCTGGACTTTGCAAACTAGGGTGGCCACTTATACATTACCAAAAATGAAGAAACACATTACCCTAAAAAAGAGGACAAAAGAGGATATAGATTGCATGTGTTCATTTATATATATGGCATTTCTGTTGGTGCTAAAAACAGTGAGGTTAAAGGAATTGTGTAGTGTTACTTGTTCTTTGCCCACACACCCATAGCAGACATTTTGTGTTCGTGCCCAGGACAGTTTTTTAAATTGCCAAATGTGCCCACTGCCCAAAAAGGTTGCCTACCCTTGAACTAGGGAAAAGAATGCTGCCATTTTATTATTTGAACTACTTGTGTTATTCTGTTAGATTTGGTTAACTTCCACAGGGCCTCTTCAAAATGGCCCTTGTTCCACAAAGCATTTATGTTTGTGTCCATGTGCTCTCACTTGCACATAGGAACAGAGAGAACAGGTTAAAACTATGGAAACTTCTTCAACCAAGTTTTCTTTTGTAGCTGATCTTTCAGGTTCCAGTAGGCTGCCACTTTCCTAGCAACCCAACTTGTCCCCCACCCACCGTCTGTTGACTGTAGATACTATAATATAGCAGAGCCACTTGGAACAGGTCACTGTAGCAGATTCACAAGTCACAGCTGACCCAACTAGCACAAGTAGCTTGTATTGTCTTTGAGGTGACAGTATTTAGGGCACCAATGAAGCAGCTATATGAAATCCAAGAGTTGTAACCCAGCAGATCCTGCAACATTGTTTATGTCTGGGTTTTTTTTTAAGACAACTTCTATCTCACCTTTTGATCTAATGATCCTCATGGTGGCTTACAATAGATTATTAATAATACACCCCTAAACAACACCCACACGCCATACGCAAACTGCAAACCCATGCAATCCAGCCACCTGTAAGCCCCTAACCAGGTTGTGTTTCCCTTCAGCTCTGCAGTGCATTATGCTTCTGCTGTGGCTTGGAATGGCAAAATGTACTGGACTGGTCCCAAATTATACTGCAGTGGAGTCTTGTGGCTCCAATGTCTGTGGGGTGGTGAATCTGCTCTGGGCTTCAGTCAGAACCAGCCAGTGCTCTTGGGGTTCACACCTTGGATAGCTCCTTTAGAGTGCCACTGCAACCTGGAGTGGATTCACCACCCCACTGACATTGGAGCTGCCAGCCTCCATTGTTAAATTGACCGTAGGCACCCAATTTATTAAAGGGAGGGATGGTTGGAGCACAAGCTCATCTTGCATCAGGGCCAGAAAAGCAGAAGGGTATGATAGCAAAATCAGAGCATCCCCATTCTGAAAGCAGTATGAACTCTGAGCTCAGGAGTCACAGTGTGACAGAGGACCAATATTTAACGTTTAAATGTTAACATCCTGCAAGCATGGAAATATATGTTGAATTTTAAGAGTTCAGTAATCCAATGGAAGGAGGACTTCAGTGAAAAACATATAAAGTTTTTACAGCTACCTGCTTCATTTCACTTGGAGGGGATGAAACAGGATCATGGTGGGTTGTACAAAGGCAGCCACTTAATCCACTTCTGCTCTTCACCCACCTAATTTGTCATCTGGTATATTATTGGACTGCTGCCATGGAGACACCAACAGCCCTCAAAGGCCCCTTCTTCCAAAATAGCTAACAAGACTGAACTGGGGAGGGGAGAAAAATTAGGAACGTCATTGGAGTGGAGAGAGGGAGTGAAAAGGAGGCAGAGCCATTGAAGTCAGCAAAGAGAAGAAAAGCAGAGCAACAAAGGCAGGGCTCCAAAGAGGATGGAGGGGAGTTAGACTATGCCTTGAACATTCGTGCCTTGCACTATCAAATCATGCTACGAACAAGTTCAAACATTCACCGCAGCTCCACAATATACTTGTAGGTTGTCTTTTTTAATGTTGATGTAGCAAACCCAGAAGAAATGTTACCAGAATCAAATATTTATTTATTAGTAATACTTATATTACAGCTTAATATAATCACATCTCTAGGTTGATCATTCATAGGAAGTAGTCAACGTGGCTGAATTTGAGAGCATCATTATTGATTTCCCCCAATATTTGCAGTAACTATGCAATGATACATTCAAGTCTCATTATGGTATAATGAAGGATTAAATATCCCTTTAAAGGAAAAATAGAAAACTCTCAGTAAATGTGCTTAAACTCAGTGTAATTAAAACCTTTGGCTAACGTTAGTCAGGAAATACTGGAAAAACCTGTAGAGACACAGAGAAACCTTTGTGGTTTACCCTAAGGCTCAATGTTGTATAAACAACAATCATAGTTATAGAGTAGACTGTGGAGTATTCAGTTTAAGGTAGCAATACTATGTGCACTTGCTTGGGAATATGTTCCACTGAACTTAGTGGGATTCACTTCTGAGTAAGCATCAGGTTGGATTACCTGGAAATACATTCATTAATTAAAATTAACTGGCAACGTTGCCCACGTGCTAGTGCTATTGACATAGTGCTAGCGGAAACCAACACTTGTGTAACATCAATAGCACTAGTGCATGGGCATTGCTGGATCTTTCCCCAAGTGTGTCAAGTACCAATGGCTTCAATATCACACTCTCCCTTTGGATTATTTTGGAGCAAGATGGGAGATTAGTTTCAATAGTAATGACCTCCTCAAACTATCTTGCTTTTAGACATAATTATCTGCCTCTGGTGCTGGTAGTCATGGACCTAAATCCCCAAACAACCTATGACATAATAAATACCTCATGACTGGGAGGAACAGCCCCTGAACTGGTTACCCTTGCAACAAAACCAAATAATTAATGCATTTGAGACTCAATTGTACTCAATGGATGGAAAGAGGTTTCCCATTCAACAGCCTCAAAGGGTGTCTTTAGGACAGATAAAAGGAAGTACTTCTTCACACAGTGAATAGTTAAACTTTGGAATTCACTACCTCAAAATGTAGTGATGGCTGCCAATTTGGATAGCTTTAAAAGGGGGTTGGATAGATTCCTGGAGAACTCTATCAAAGGCTACTAGTCCTGATGGTTATGTGCGACCTCCAGTATAAGAGGCAGTAAGCCTAGATACACCAGTTGCTGGGGAACATGGGTGGTAGGGTGCTGTTGCACCCGTGTCTTGCTTATAAGTTCCTGGTCGACAGCTAATTGGCCACTGCGTGAACAGAGTGCTGGACTAGATGGACCCTTGGTCTGATCCAGCATGGCTCTTCTTATGTTATTATATTCTTATGTTTTCTCAAAGCTGGTCATTTTAGCAGAAATGAAAACCTACATAAATTAAGTGTTAATATGAGCACAACATATTAATTATTATTTGTAAGCAAACTGCCTGTTATGAATGCTTCAGTACATAAATAATCAATCCTCCATTATTAACATATTTTAATAGATTGCCTACTTAAATGCTCATTGCAAATTTGTTTTCATTTAAATACTCCTATAGTAAAACAGTTGTCATGTCTGGTAATCTAATAAAATAATAAAATAATAATAATGAATTATTTGCTGTCTTTGATATTCTACCAAAATTACTTCTCTTTAAAATCCAGAAATAGGTGGTAAAATGCAATGAAGTTGGACTTCAACTGACTGGCTCAAGACAGCGGCCAATGCAAGTTAACAAATCTACCCTTTTTTTCCTTCCTCTATAGCATATAATGGATGGAAAGGAATCTCCAGTGGTGGTGACCTGTAAAGTGTGTCCAATGTTTGTGTTCCTGCCTGAGACCAACATGGTGTACACCTGCAACAAGTGCAATCTGGTTGCACTATTGGAAGAAAAAGTGAGAGTACTTGAGTGGCAGGTGTTCACCCTCCAAGGAATAAGAGAAGGTGAAAAGTTCTTAGACAGAATGGTGGAACTGCAACAACAACAAGAAGCACAAGAGATGGAAGAGCAACAGCAAATTGAAGCAGTCGTTCACCCTGAAGCAGAAGTGGAGAATGCCGAGGTGAGGAAAGCTAATGAAGAGGAAACTCCCTGGAAAAGGGTGACAGTAGGAGCAGAAGAATTAGAAGACACTCTGCATCAGTGGAACCATTAGAGCTATGTAACGACTTTCAGCTATTGGAGGATGAGACTGGAAGACAGCCTGCAGAGGAAGAATTACAGGGGACCCTGTGCAATAGTGAGCAAGAGGCAGGTCAGTTGACCAAGAAGAAGAGAAGAGTCATCATTGAGGGAGACTCCCTGCTGCGTGGGATTGAAACCCAAGTATGTCGCGAAGACCCATGGACTCACCAGGTATGCTATCTTCCTGGAGGACAGATTAGAGATGTGACTGAAGGATTGCCAAAGCTCATAAAGTCCATTGACACATATCCTTTTCTTCTCATCCATGTGGTAACAAATGATACTGCCAAATGGAGCTATGAAGAAATCACATCAGACTTTGGAATTCTGGGAAGGAAACTCAAGAAGTTTGGGGCCCTGATAGTTTTCTTATCCATCCTCTCAGTTCTTGGAAGAGGAATAGAAAGGGAAAGAAAAATACTCTGGGTGAACGACTGACTATGAAGGTGGTACCAACCTGAGAGATTCAGATTCTGGGACCACAGGCTACGCTACTTGGAAGATGAACTGCTGGCAAGGGATGGGTTGCACCTCACAAGGGCTGGAAAGAATATGTTTGGCCACAACATAAAGAACTTCATTAGGAGGGCTTTAAACTGAATCCTATGGAGGAGGGGACATAAACTTTGAGGCAACAATTGCTGAAGGCTTATGAACCATAACAGAGAGAAGAGCTGTAATAGCCCCCCAAAATAGTCTTCACAATAATGTAGGAAAGCACATAGTCTTCGATGTCTATATACCAATGCCCAGCGTATGGGAAACAAACAGAATGTACTTGAACCCTTAATACATGAAGGCAAATACAACTTGGTAGATGTTACTGAGACTTGGTGGGATGACTCCCATGACTGGAATATAGCAATTGAAGGGTATAACTTGTTCAAAAAGAACAGAAGGAACAAGAAGAGGGGCAGAATTGCACTAGATGTTTAAAATACTTAACCCTGCCCCTCCAAGAAATTCCTAACATGTGTGACTGATAACTTGCTCCTACAGAAAGTGGACGAAGGAACTAGAGGATCAGCTATCCTTGAATTGATACTGACTAATAGGGATGACTTAGTGGATAAAGTGGCAGTTACCGGAACTCTGGGGGAAAGTGACCACGTCATACTTGAGTTCTTGATTTTAAAGGAAGCAAAAGCTGAGTGTAGCCATATGTGTACTCTGGATTTGAGGAAAGCCGATTTTAATAAGAACTATGATAATTAAGGTCCCATGGCAAGTGACCCTAATGAAAAAGGGAGTCCAAGATGGGTGGGAGATTTTTAAAAAGGAAATTTCAAAGGCACAATTACAAACAATTCCGACAAGGAAAAAAGATAGAAGACAACAGAAGAAACCAATGTGGCTCCAGAAAAAGCTTAGAGCTGACCTGAAAACAAAAAAGGACATATAGGAAGTGAAAGGAAGGCCAGGCTACAAAAGAAGAGTATAGATAGATAGTACAGAAGTGCCGGAACGGCATCAGCAAGGCTAAAGCTGAGAATGAGCTGAGGCTAGTGAGGGATGCTAAAAGCAATAACAACAAAAGCTTTTTTCAGGTATGTGCATAGTAAAAGACAGAGGAAAGAAATGGTGGTTAAACTATTCAAACAGGATGGCAAATTGATAACAGATGACAAAGAAAAGGACAAAGGGCACAGAGTTGCATTACATTTCTATATGCAGAAAAATATGCTGCATAGATCCAAATTTAGAAATAATTACTATAATCTACAGAGAAATGCAATACATTTCAACATACTGGGGAAGACTGTGACCATGTTATCCTATGTGCCTTGCTCAGTCTTCTGGCCAGGTGTTAACTGTGGATGGGCAACTTTAAGACCCCTGCTCTCCTTTCTTAGGGTCCTTTATCTTTAAACTGGACCTGGACCAGACAATCCTTCCAACAGAGGCCTGTTCTATGACAATCCTTCTATAGACCATCTTCTGTAGCATAAGATACATAGTCATGAGGGAAAGGAACTCTGCACCAGACCAGCATACTTTCATGTATTCTTGCTTTAAATGTTACTTACTGTAACTAACCTGATGTATGTGTAGCTGAAGTAATTGTATATTCTTCCCTTGTTTAACCTTGCCTTCACTGCCCTCTTCTTCCACTGTCGTTTCTCGTGCGTCTATTTTTAGATGGCAAGGCCCTTAGGGTAAGCCTCCTCTTTAGAAATATGATGTCAAAAATCTATGTATGTATATTCTAGCATAGACATCTGGCATTTAAAACAAATGCCAAGGCTTCTTAGATTTGGAAGCCAAGCCTCTGAATCCCAGATGCATAGAAACTTTTGATGACAGAATGGAAAGGGGGTGAATGGGAGCATTCTGTGCATGGATGTAGGGAGGAAAAAGTAACACTGGGGAAAGTCATTTACATGTTTTTCCAACAATCTTAATGATGATGGTGACAAATGGATGATTAATGCCCAACTGTTCAGTACTGGAAACTGACCCATTTAGAGATAAAAGAAATGTTTATAAGGTGTGCAGGGAGGGGTTAAGGCAGTCCATATTAAATTAAAAATTACATTGGAAAGAGATTCCAGCTGTTCAGCAATTGTGTCTTTTCAGTGTGTTATAAGATGGTAGAAGAAATAAAAGCTTACTATTCGGGGCCCAGCCTCTTCACTCGCATCCTCATTCTCACTCTTTACACATTTGTTCTCAGCTCTGCTCCTCCTGTTATAGGAATGTCCACCCACAAGACCCAGGAAGCAAGATGGTGCCCTCAGTTGCTGGGTCCTAGATGATGTGCTGCATCTTCCCCTCTCTTTAGCAATTAGCTTTGATTACAATAACAGGGTTTCCCTCCCCTCCCTTCCCCACCCCACCCCATTATCTCTCAGGACAGTACTAATTTACCTTGGCCAATGTTAGGGAGGAGTGAGAAACTCTAGTTTCTTCCTTGCTGCCAGGGTCAATGGACCTGACCACTGTCACCCATGCTTTATTGACCTCCAGGCCAGACTACTGCAACACACTCTACGTGGGGCTGCCTTTGAAGATAGTTCAAAAACACCAGCTAGTTCACCTTACCCAGGAGCTGAACCTTCTCTATAGCACCCCTGATGTTGTGGAACTTACTTCTTAAATAGATCGTTCAACGTCCTACCTGCTGATTTTTTGAAGGCAAGAAAAACATGTCTGTTTTTCAGTTTGCCTTTGGCAATTGAGACCCCACACACCTTATTTTTTACTGTTCTGTTTCCCTCTCATCTTAAAAGATTTTTACAGTTTATGTTGTTGCTTTTAACCATAGAGACTGAGATATTTTGTATGAACAACAGTATAAAGCATTTGAAAAGAAATATGGAAAGCTCTGGTCCGAACTCCTAGTAATAAACTGTGAAAAATTTTGAACAATAAGACTTAAAATGAGGATAGATGTTGTCCCATATTCCAGTACATTCTCATAGGAACACTTCAAAACCTGACCTAGGAGTATCTGGACTAGAAGATTGCTCCTCTTTAGGGTGACCACTTATGCATCACCAAAAATGGTAACAAGAGAGCATAAAATTGCTTATGTTAATTGTATGTACAAATGCATGTTGATAAATAATTACTGCAATTTAAATAGAAATACATCTTATCATAGTGTGGAAGGCTGTGACCAGATGGTCTATGTGCCTGCTGCTTTCTGGGAGTGAATTATTGACTGGCAACTTCAAAGGCCTGATTTCCCTTCTTATGGTCCTTTATCTTAAAGCAGGTGTGGACTGGATACTTTCAAATAGAGGTCTGTCCTCTAAACCAGAACAGGTGGCCATCCTACTCTTCTTTAGTAAAAGATACTAACAAACATATGCATTAATAGAAGGCATCATATGTTCCAAAGATGGGTCATGCGAAAACTCCAGAAAATGCAACCATATTACTTATCAACCCCTCTGATTTCTTGGATTCAGAAAGTGTTGTCAAAAGGAATGCCTTTAAAGCTGGCAATTGTATATTGTAAGTATTGTCAATACGGCACAGAAAATAGGAGTATTTTTAAACTCCAAAATCCACATTAGGGTAAAATGGTCACAAAATAGTGTGCAAGCTTTTGAGTTCTCCAGAACACTTCATCAGGCTAGATCCGAGGTGAATCACCTCTTTTAGCCCAAGGGTCAAATTCTACTTTGGAGGCTCTTTGAGGCTATATCTTAGTGGTGGGAGGGGCCAAAAGCAAACAGAGGCGGAGGTGGGGATACCAACATATTTTAGCTTAAAGGTCTTACTGCTACTAAAAAGAGGCTATTCAACCTTTGAGAAGCGGGGGTGGGTCGGTGGGTACCGGCACAAAAGCCAGGAAACTACCAAACAATTGGTGGTTGGAGGGGAAAGGGGTGGAGCCAGGGTGAGGGGCGTGGCCTCCTGGGGAACCCTCGATGGCCAGACTGGGACCCTTAAAAGACCAGACTCAGCCCCTGGGCCTTAGGTTCTGCACCGCTGGGCTAGATGGTGAATAAAGAAAGGTGAGGGAATAAAGAAACAAGCAATGGTTTATTTCCCTCCCCCACTGCCACTTTTGAAAATATAAAATCCAGCTCTTACCTGGATTTGTCTCTATTGTCAGGCAAAACATACAGGCCCCTTGGTAGGTGAAAAACAGGACAGAGAAACTGGACAGTTTTTATATTAAGAAAGCTGGAGATTAATTTTAGGTGGTGAATATATTTTAAAAGTCAATAGAAGCCAATACCTATTCTAGATATTGTGGTTTTGTATTCGGTAAGAGATGAGGGAACTTTCACATTAAAAGCCTTTAACCTTATTTCTACATCATGTATTTTAAAAGGTTTTTTTTCTTCAAGGGTTCCCTCTCCTGGCAGTTCTTTTGCCTGCAGTACCCAGTGGCTTAACTAGGGGGGGAAAAAGGGAGGTGGGAGGTGGCAGTATCTCAACATTTAAGTATAACAATAGTTACCATTAGAAAATACTTTTAACTACTGGAGAAACTTGAGATAGGAACATGCTGGAGTTCAAGGCAAAATGTTACCATTGAAGAGTTCTGTGTATAGTGTCATGTAATATTGAAAAACAGGCCACAGGCATAAAAACTGAATACAATAAACCATGCGTCTGAAGATAATATGAGTAATAATATTCTTCAAAAGTCTACATTATTCTTTAGGGCGATGAGCTTGTCAACTAACGTAAATAATGCATCAGTTGAGTTGAAAGTGAAGCACACACTTGTGGAGGCTATTTTGGTTCTGGTTTGTTACCAGTGTAAAAAACTAGATGGCCTTTCCTTCTGAAAATTAATGGAGGTTTCTGTTATGTTCTCCAAATTTCCTTCAATATCTACAAAATGCACATATAAGATTTAAATAGATCAGTAAGATTATTTTATCAAAAGATGTATTTTGGAATTTCCTTTTATCACACAAAACATCTATATTTAGTTATGTATTTTAATGAAGTGCCTTTAATTATATCACAGTACTCAAACACTTTCTTCTTACTGAACTTTGATTCTAGTTATTCTTTATGCCTGGTAAGTCATGTATTGATAAAAAAAATACCGTTACTGAGGCTTCTACTAGCAGAGTAGTTTGAGAACAAGTACTCAGGCTTTGCTTTTCATGCTTTAACCGTATGAAGAATGTTGACTGAACACTTCAAAAATATATATACAGATTTGAACTGTGCATATTTCTGTATAATGTTCTTATGATTTAAATAGGCCTCCCTAAGCTGCCTCCAAAGGAACAAAGCAGGATTTAGCACTTCAGCCCAATTCTGTGTGTATTTATTCTGAAACAAATCCCACAGAGTCCAATAATACGTGCTCCCAAGTAGGTGATAATATGACTTAAGCTGAATTGCCACACTGAACTCTTTGTACATATGAAGCAGCCTTATACCAGGTCGAAGTACTGCCCAGTGTTAACACTTTTAACTTGTAGCAGCTCTTGAGGATCTCAAGCAAAGGTCTTTCTTAACCTGGCTATGAGATACTTTTGAAGTGGAGAATTTTGAGACTGAACTCAGGAGAAATCTGCATGCAAAATATGTGCTTTCATCACTGAGATATGGCCTCTCCTGCAGAAGTCATCAGAGCTTGAGAAGACTGCAGTGTGATCAAACCACATTAGCGAACATTATTATTATTTATTTATATAGCACCATCAGTGTACATGCGAACAATGCTTGTATTCACCTATTAACTAAAGTGTTTGATTTAAAACATGTTTAATCTCAAGAGTGTCAACAAGATGGAACTGCTAAACCCAAATATATCAGTTTAACAGGGTCTGTGGCTAATTGCTATAGCCACACAGTAGCAATGTTTCTAAATGACCAATACATTATTATTTTTATTACCAATACACGTTAGGTCTGTATACCATGAAATCTCACTGACAATTGTAGTAAATTACCTGCAACATTCTGAAACTAAAGACTGCAGATTTTCAGACAATGCATATGTTAGACTACGCAGTGAAATAATTTACAAGTTGCAATCCACAAGGCAGTGGGTTTCTTTTTGTGACTATGTAACAGCCCTATCCCATTTTGGTAGAACGTACTAGATACCACACTAGGAGAACAATATTCTCCACTCTTCACCAGTTTTAGAATTGTGACTGTTTCCCCCCAACAAAGGATTCATTTACTCTGCTAAGTATCTTATCCCAGAACAAACCTAAGCATGTTTACTCAGAGGTAAGCACCAGTGAGTTCAACAGGGCCTTTTCTCAAGTAAGTGCATACAGGTTTGCAGCTTTTGAATGATTTGAAACTTCACTCAACTGTGAAGTTTCAAACTTTATACTGGAGGCCTTTTTGCGTAAATGCTAGTTTACAATGAGGTAACAAAAATGTAAGGTATTTTATTAAATAATTCAAAAGAAGGCTCAAGAAATGGTGCGTAAACAAGATTTTTGGTTCTGTAGGATTTGTACACCAGACAATGATTCATGTTTATTTAGCTGAGTAATCAGATGGTCCTCTTCAGATGAAATTAATTTCGGTCCTCAAACTGTGCCTTATTTTTTAACAGATAGGCTGCTAGGAATTCAATAGGATTTGGTGGTCTGAAAAGAAAAAAGAGAACAGTAACTTCTTATATAGCCATCAGATTAAAAGTCATTTTAACATCTACGTTCCTAATTCTGATAATGTAATTGAGGCAATTTCAGGACAGGAATCTGGAGTGCATAGTAGATTTTAGAAGTTGAAGAAAATACACATAATCAACGGGGGGAACTTTTCTGTCAATGGACACATCCCCTTCCATTTAAGGGCCACACACCAGCAAGGGTTGATTTGGCAGTGAGTAGAGCCATCTCCTTTTCTCTTTCTGCCATCTGCCATCATGGTCCATTCCCAGAAATTCTCTCCATACCCTTGTTGACTGTTTAGGGTCCCCCCCTCCCACATCTTCCATTTTCTCCAACTTAATATCTTTCCATTTTACTCTGCAGGACCTCATCTGGCAGCTCTTTACTCTTTGTGGTGAGAGAAGCTTCTCTACTTCAGCCATCAATCATGGAAATGCAGCATGCTCTTGGGAGGGGGAATGATCATTCTGTCTCTCCTGCCAGCTCACTCTGCTTCCATACTAGCTGTAGAGGAAGTGAAGCCCCTCCCTAGGACTCCTCTTTCCTCCACCAGCACAGAAACAATCCATTACACCTCCAACGTTCTGCTTTGTTTCTATGCTGGACATGCAGAGGAGGGGGTGAGATCAATGGGAGACGCTGCAGGTTGGATGAAAAGGTGTTGCTGGCTAGATCCAGCCCATGGGCCAGTGTTTCCCCATCCCTGTATTACTGGCAAAATTTTAAAACTTTGAAGAATGACAAATTTTTACATTTGTTCATCTGATCTCCTGTCTTATTTTAACTTGGGGAAATGTTAAATTCCTGAGGATTCATTAATCCTTTAGCCAAATTTGCCTAGTCAGCAGTAGGGTGACCATATGAAAAAGAAGAACAGGGCTTCTGTATCCTTAACGGCTGTATAAAGAAGGGAATTTCAGCAGATGTTATTCAACAGTTAAAGCTGCAGAAGCCCTGACTTCTTTTGTATCTGGTCACTCTATTATAGCTCCTGTGGAGCTTTAACTGTTGTGATGAAGATGGAATTTCACCAGGTGCAGCATGTATACATGACACCTGCTGAAATTCCTTTTTCTATACAGCTGTTAAAGATAAAGGAGCCCTGTCCTCCTTTTTATACGGTCACCCTAGTCAACAGCATAAACATTTATTTGTACATCTATAGCAGTATCTGAGCAAGAGAGATAAGAGCAGACAAAGGAAACATCAGAGCCTGTTCCAGTTGGACTGCCCCGCCCTCAGGTGATGCAAGGGAAGCAGGGCCATTCCACCATTCCTGCTGATGGTCTACCCTTCCCATCTTCTTTTTCTCTTTGTGTATCTTGTCTATCTAGATTGTAAGCCTGTGGGCAGGGAGTGGCTTTTATGTGATTGATTGTAAGCTGCTAAAGCAGCCGTTTTGGCTGAGGAAAGGGATAAAAATACTATAACAGTGCAATCTTATGAATATTTAGACAGAAAAAAGTCTTTCCTCTTTCAGCATCTCTCCAGCTAGCCATGCTGGGGTGTGCTGGGAATTGCAGGACTTTTTATTCTGTCTAAACATGCATAGGATTGCACCTTAAATCAATCAATATCTGAAGCTTGCCAGGCATGAAAAATGAGAGGAAAGTGCTTCAATTTATTTGCACAGGCATACCTTGTCTATTGTCAGTCCTCTCCTGCTACGGAATGGAATATAGGAAAGGAGAGGAAACTACTCTGAACTTCTCTAGACATATGGCTAAAAAGTGGAACGATTAGTACTCGGATGAGAATACTTGTCTGAAGGAGCCCTCATATTAGCTTACCTCTCCTTTGCAAGCACTGCAAGTCCTTGTAGCAAAATAGGTACAACTGTCTGATCCAGATAGGCACGTGTAGGTAATGACTGAAGATCCACCTTCTGCTTTGATGTTTTCTCTGCATTTGCTTTCTCATTTTCCACAATGCGCTTAAAAATGTAAACACATACTACATGAAAATAACAATCCAGTGTTTCAGTTAAAAATATGAAGTTTTGCATTTCTGAATTACATTATCCAAAAAGTGACTAAAGTTCCATGCATTTTATTTTAGTTCACTTGAGTGAAATAACTATGTTTTCCCCCAAAAGTCACACAGAATTCCAACTATCAAAGTTTACGCATTTCTACAGAGAAGTTTTATTAGTGACTGCAACTCCAAAGAAAGCCATTGCGTGGCCTGATTCTGTAAGACATAGTAAACAGTTGGGTGTTTTAGCTATGTGGGATTCAAAGTTGTATCCACAAAGTATGCACAAACATACAAAAGCGTTCCATACAGTAATGCAAGTATTAATATATACATTTCATATTCAAGGAACCACTAGTGCCACACTTTGTAAGACCAGGTCCCAATAGGCTACTCTTTTATTCCAAGTCTCTTTGGCCACAATCGTATGCATATTTAAACAGAAAAAAGTTGCAGAATTCTCAGCATTCCCCAGCCAACCATTATGCCCCCTTTTTTTCTAAACTTGCATAGGACTTCACCCATAGAAAAGCCAATGCAGAGCTCTCTTTCTTAGTACCACTATTTCAACCATTTTTTTCAAAATACATACTAAAGACTGGGTGGCCACACTATGCAAGCTATCAAAACTCATAACCTACTCAATGCCTCTTTCACTAAGTTAGTTCTATAAATGAACAATCCAAGGTTATGCTCTACAGCTGAGTGTTCAGATGTGGCTAAATTTCAACTAATAATAATTAAGGATAATCTTAGTTACCTCTACATTCTCTGTCAGACCATATTCTGCATGAGGATTTTCTGGAACCTGTAAAATACCACACAATGGTAAAATGAAAATTAATGAATAATTATTTTTAAGAACTAGATGCATTAAAGAAGGTAATGTTGGATAGGTTATTTTTGTTTGTTTGCCTTACCTGTGGCTGGCCCTCCATAATCTGTTCTGTGTCCATGATCTGCAAGAGTTATCAAATCTTGTGGGAGAAAACAACATACACACAAGGTTGTTGATTACACTGCAGTAAATATTAAAAGTCAATACTGCAATATGGTTGGTGGAGTTGTTATGAACACATCCAAGTGTGTTTCTGTATGGGTCCAGATTTTCTTGTCAGAGATTTTTCTCACCTATACTTTCCTACAACCCCCTGGAACATTCTTTAAGAACACAATCAAGTAGCTTAACTTCTAAGAATTGCCTATTCTGCTATCAGATTTACCTGGGAAAAGAGCCAGGAAAACTGCTGCGGGCGGTGATGGAGAAATCAGGATCGACTACACCTATTGCTGCACAAGTGACCTATCTACCTTTACACAAAAGCAAGCCCCATTAATCCCAATGGGCCTTAATCCCAGATAGGCGTACACGGGACTGCAGCTTTGCCTGTATGCCCTAAGAAACGCTCGATCCATACTACACTGCGACCGAGAAGCAAGCCAAACAGCCCGCGTGAAACCTGGCGGCTCGCCTGCCGTGCTTTAAGGAGCCTCGCTATCAACCGACCCTACCAGCCTAACGGAAGCGGCGGCGGCGGCCACATTTAGGCACGACTGGAAGGGGAAGGCGCGAGAGGACGGGAGCCCAAGCAGATATACCGAGGCGTTGAGGGAACAGAAGGGCCCGGGACATCCCCAGTGTGGGGTTTCCAAGCGAGGGATGGGCGGGCTCTCTCACCTCCGCTTAGTTAAGGAGCCTTAGTTCGAAGGCAAAACCAGCAAGAACGGAGCCGTCGCGGAGCAACCAACGAAACAACTGTCGATACGAGTCGTAAACGGGGGCGTCGTGCCGTAAAGAAGAGAGAGAGAAATGTCGCACTTCACCCGCCGTAGTGACTCAGCCTCTAGTGCGCCTGCGTAATAATCGGAGCCTTTCGCTTCCCCGAGAGAGGGGGGTGGGACTTCGGTGCCGTTAAAGACGCCCTTTCGCGGGTATCCCGACTCTTTTCTCTCTCTCTCTCGCGGATGCTTTTAGCGCTGTAAAATTTAAAGGGGACGGGTCGTGTAGTCATCCTTAGCAGAGGAATCCTAAAGGAGTCCTGCCAGAGCAGAATAGGCCTGGCTTTCATAGCCAACAATAAAGAAGCCGGATTCCTAAGCAGGCTTGGACACTAGTTAGAACCGCTTCAGTGGGAACTTCTGAGCTCTGATTCACTTCCTTCGACAGACTCCTTTAATTTTGAAGGACTTGAGCTGAGTGTCAAAACTAGCTCTGTACAGATCCTGATTTCCTGAAAGATCTATGCAGATCCAACTTTTTCCTTTACAAAGGAAATTGTTTGATCTGGACTGAATTAATGAGTGAAGCATCATATTTAGACAAGTTTTAGCTTTCTGGTGTCACTTGTATTTATTTAGGGTGCAATCGTAAGTACATTTAGACCGGAAAAAAGCCTACAATGCCCTGCATTTCCCAGCCGGTAGGGCTGATTGGGGAATGCTGGAAATTACAAAGCTCTTTTTCTGTCTAAACATTCATAGGATTGCACCCTTAATTATTTTGTGGATTCATACCAGTCAGCATGGCCAATAGATGATGAAAATTGTGGTTCAACATCTGGGGGCCACATGTTCTCCACCCCCTGGTTTATACCTTGCCTTTCAAGCCAATGATTCTAAAGGCAGCTTACAAATGGTTGTAATAATACAGCCCCCAAGTCAGCAACTCTTAGTCCTTTCCTGGCTGATGGATGGGGCCAAAGAGTGCTTCCCTTCCCTTCTGCAATAGGAGCTGAGTGTTCTTTCTAGTGGGGGGAAGCATAGCTCCCTGCAGCTGCTCCTCAGACCGATGGCTTGGGCCACCCTGTTGGTCGTATCTGTCACTCTATGCTGCTTACAGTGGGAAGGCCCAATATACCCATCTCTGACAGCAGATGGACATTGACATAATTCCATTGGAGAGAGTAAGCAGCCATTCCCATTTCCTGTTGCTACCTCCCCTATATTGGGAAATCAGAGAAACATGACTATTGTCCCAGAGAGCACAGTCTCATCCCTTAGCATTTACCAACTGGACAGATGGAAGAAGTTAGGATGCTGGGATGCAATATAAACAGCACAATCCTATACATACCTATTCAAAAGTAAGTCCCATTGTGTTCATTGGGCTAGGGTCAGCCCTACCATTAGGCAGCGTAAGGCAACCGCCTCAAGCAGCAGGTACTGGGGAGCAGCTTGGCTGTACCCCTCTCTTCAAAGGCAGGACTATGTAGGCCACACAGCCTGTTCTCTCCCCCACCCCCACCCCAAACAAGTCTGTTGCCCTAAGGTATGATGGAGGACACTATCCCATCATCCATGTGAAGTAAGAGTCAACCAATTGGCTTCTGTATAAGGAATGGGGGCATCTTGTCCTTTGCCTTAGGCAGCAAAATGTCTTACTACTAGAAAATGGAATATAGGATTGCAGCCTATCCTGCAGTTGCAAGAAGGATTGCAGGGATGCTCATTGTTCTGGAAGTTTATCAATAATGTGTGTGTGTGTGTGTGTGTGTGTACACCAATTTGAGTGAAAAAGTGAAGTTTGCCTCCAGTTTTAGTCAAGAAAAAATGGTGTCTTACTTAGTAAACGTTGGAGAAACACAGTCCTAGCCTGGGGTCTTTTGTGAGTACTTGTTCCTGCCTATAGTTTGCCCCATAGGATGGACCACCTTTCCTTTTTAACATTGACTGCTCTTTCTTGGCAGCACATTATACAGGCCGACAGGCTGTGGAGTGGAATCTTTTACACTTCTTCTCTTCGATATGCTTCTCATTTGTGACATGAAAATTAAACAGAGCATCCTAAGAAGCAGCTTTCATATAAACAACTTACAGCCTCGTCTCATACATTATGGCACTCCTGAGTCCACTGAAATCAATAAGTTCAGTGATGCCTAATTATGCATAGGATTGCATTCTAAGGCTGCAATCCTGTACATAAAGGTGAGAATAAGTTCCACTGAAAACAGTGAGGCTTACATCGGAGTACACACACATAATGATTGCACTCAACATTTCCTATTCATTTGATAGATTGCTTTGTATTTTGTAAACCATGTTCAAATTCTTTGAAATTATATTGAGAAGAGATGGTGAGATTGTTTGCTGTGAAGATAAACAAAGGTAACATTGGAGTACAGAATAAGGCTTCCAAATAGTTCTTATTTCTTCCAAAACATTACAGTGTAAAATATGTTTCTTAATGTTATTCTTCACACTTCCTTAGAGCATAATTGATGCCCCTTATTGCAAACAACCTTGGTTTTATTTTTGATTTGATTTTGAAATGATGATATGGAGCCAAAATTTCTATGAATGCACATCAATTTTCAGGGATTTGTTAATATTTTGTTTCAAATCATTTTTCTAGCAACAATTAATAGTGAACATGCTCTTTTAAAAATATTTTTTCAGATCAAGCTTCTCCTTAAAGCATTTCCAATGTAGTGTATTCATAGTTTCTATGATGTTTACTTCCTGGAAGCAGCTGAGATATACAAGTCTCATATATATTTAATGAACAGGGTTATTAATGGATAGATTCTGGCTATATCAAATTTCAGAGGGATGTCCTATATTAGTCTATAATAGCAAAACCAACAAAGAGTTTTGTGGCACCTTGACAAAAGAAGGAGCAATCCTATGCTCCCCTAAGACACTGTCTGAGGGGCTATAGGATAGTTGGGATTCTCTCCTCCGAGGTTGGAGGCAGTGCTCTGACCTCAGAAAGGGAATCAGAGATACAAACCCCCCTCCATCCAGTGCAGAAAGAACCACACCAGCGGCCCTTGGATGCTAAAAAATCAACCTTGGAGAGAGGGAAAAGGGGGCATTCCGGTGGGTAGGGAGGGCAAGAAAACGGAGAGGATAGGAACTATCCTGAATCTCTTCCAGCCTCCTTCCCTCCCCTTCTGAAGCACTCTTGCTAGATAAGTGAAAAAGCCCATCTAGCAAAAAAAACCCCAGAGACCAGAGGACAGACAGTACATCTCCCACTCTGCTGGCTTTAGCCTCGCAGGGCACTAGATACATAGGATTGCACCCTAACAGGCATAAACTTCATAGATTATAGCGATCAGATGCAAGCCATGGATCCTTGTTTGTTATAAAATATATTACACCCGGGCATAAAGAAGAAAAAGGAAACAGTGGGGCCAAAAGGCCATAAAATGTAGGAGGCACAATCTGTAAATTCCCTATACAAAGCCCAAACGTATACCAAATAGGTACAGTAGTCATTCTCTACAGTAAAAATGGTAAATAATGCAATCTTGCTGGTCTGGAGTACCATTTTCTTGATGAAAAGCAGGGTCCAAATTGAATGAATAATAAATGAATAATGCTTCCTAGGAGAAAAACCCCTGGACTCAATTAAGCCCTAAATTTATGTGTTTGTTCCTAGAATATAAGTATCTCGTTTAAACGAAGGAGGAGAAAAACCCAAGAAGCCTGATGATCAGTACTGTCCTAAACAAGTTACCCTGACTTCAATCCGATTTAGTTTTCATATACCATTCGTGGCATGAGTCAAGCAGCTGGAACGATTGAGGGAAGCTGCTGAGCAAGCGTCTTTCTAGGCCTGATGCTCTGACAGGTGACGGAGAGAAGAAGAAAGAAATCCTGACTCCCATTACGCAATGCGTTTCTACTGACTACATTTCCCAGAATGCAACTCTTCCATAAAAAGGGGGGAGTATGGGCGAGTGGGAGAAAAAGGCTCCCTAGCGCAGTCCTTCTGCTGCCAATCCACGCCCCCGTTAATAGTGTGAAGGGAAGCATTGCTTAATGGGATTGGTAGTTTTCGGGTCGCCTCGCCCTCTTTTCCTACTGCCTGTTGGGTCGGCCACGCCCCCTATTGTCGCTTCAGTCATTCGCGCAGGCGCAAATTAACAATAGCGCTCCAGTGGGCGAAAGGCCGTTACGGTGGTCCTTATTCAGCAAGGCTCACTGCGCCGGGATCCTCGTACGCGGGCGCGCGTGTGATTGCGGAGCTGAGCGAAAGGGGCGTAGCCTGTGCTATGGCAGGCCGGCGCGGGTGGTTGTTGTCAGTCCCTGGCAGCGGGTTATGGCGACGGCGGTAGTGAATGAATTCTCCGGGCGGGAGAGGGAAGAAAAAGGGCTTCGCCGCCTCCAGCTCCCCGACCCGGGCCGTCGGGGCCTCCCCTTCGCCCTCGTCCGCGGCCGGGCCAGCTCCATCCGTCCAGCATCACCAGCAGGCGGCGGTGGCTTCTCCTCACAAGCGGAACCTCTACTACTTCTCCTACCCGCTCTTCGCCGTCTTCGCGCTGCTCCGTTTCCTGGCCTTCCAGCTCGGGCTGCTCTTTGCCTGGCTCTGCGAGCGACTCTCCCGCGGCAGGGCGCTCATGGCAGCCGCCAAAGGCACCAGCAAGGCCGGGCCCGCCGGGGATGCTCCGGAGAAGGTGCGAGCCTGCCACAAGCGCGCCTTCGAGTGCATCTCTACGGCGCTGCGCATCGACGAAGATGAGACGGGTGAGGCTGCGGGAGGCACAAGGCGGGCGGCTCCGAGGAGGAGGAAGGCGAAGGGATAGCTCGAGAGACCCGGCGGGGGGGGGGGGGAAGGGGTGCGGAAACAGCGAGCAAGGTTCAGGGTGGGGTGGGGATTAGGTGAAGAAGCCTGAGGGTGGTGCATCCAGTGTTAGTTCCACTTAGACAACAACCATGGGAATGACTTGGACTTAAGTTAGACCAACGTTGGTCGCAACCCTCAGTAACCGCTTGTCAGCTCATAATGTAGGCTCGGTATTCTCGAATTCGTGTTAACCACATTTTAAACAGTGACGGGTCAAGACTGGAACTGAACAAGCCGTCCCCGTTATTAGCCCCTCACACCTGGCCTTAATCCCATAATGCGGATGCGCTACTTAAGTCGCTCATTTGTATTCGCAATGCAGGTGGTTGAAGAGCGAAGCGTGGGTTTTCGGTTCCTCCTTTCAGTCAATGTTCTTTTTAATTTGTGTTAGCGTAGGGTGTGCAGGCTGCGTTTTCAATCATCTGTTAGTTGGATATGAGCAAATAACGGTTGCTATTATGCAGTACTAGAATAGGGGGAATGTAGGAGGGTTTATTGCCCCAGAGAGACAAGAGTGGTGGAGGTGTTTTCACACTATAAGCGGAACCCAAGTGTTCATACGTGTGAAGGGTGTTGACATGAAGCACTGTGGGCGGAGTCCATTTGAAGGAGGCTTTGCTGAGGATCTGAAAGAGACTTTGTGCTACTGGGTTAGTCTCTTTGTTCTCCGGGTTCAGCTTGTACTTCTGGGGTTTCACCATATAATCCCCCTGCTTTCTTTCCTTATCCTCGCTATACTGCATGTCAAACTCAAGTTTCTAAGGTGTTAGAGCAGTGGTTCTCAACCTTCCTAATGCCACGACCCTTTAATACAGTTCCTCATGTTCTGGTGACCCCCAACCATAAAATTATTTTCGTTCTTCTCTACACGATCCATTGTCATGGGATGGTTTGCTAATGAAAATAATACATAACAATAGCTTTAATAATACAAAAGATGATACATGACATAGTTCAGTCAATACAGTTTCCTAAGACCATCGGAAATATGTGTTTTCCGATGGTCTTAGGCGACCCCTGTGAAAGGGTCATTCGACCCCCAAAGGGGTCCTGACCCACAGGTTGAGAACCGCTGTGTTAGAGTATTTCCATGGCTGGTAATGTGGAGGAGAAAAAACAATACCTGTAGAATATGGAGGCAAGCTGTCCAGAATGGCATTTTGTTTGTTACTGTTGGACAGGTATAGTCACTTAAGTAGGAGTTTCTAGTTTTATGAGAGACTATGTGAATCATGTTCAGAATTACAGGCTGTGACTTGTGCTGTCAACTTACAAAGGAATAATTTAATATTTGCTAACAGTGATGCTCTGGGCTAAAGATAAATAATTGATAAAAGCTTTTTTAAAAAAAACAACAACCCAAACTTGCTATCTAAAATCTAGGTTAACTTAAATGTCTTCAGCCAAAAGCAACTCCACAGTGTAAATGTGTTGCAGAGGAGATAATTTTTTTTTTTTAAAAAAAATCAGATTTTACTTTAAATCAGATTTATACGGAGTCAGACCATTGGTTGATTCTAGCCCTATATGGCCTTGTACTCTGATTGGAAGTGGTTCTCCAAGCATAGGTCTTTCGCAAATTTTACCTAAGATTCTTTTTTCTGGTGATGCCAAGGTTTTTACATCCTTTTACTTATACACTACAATCAAACAGTAATTCATTGTTGCTTAGGCTAAACATATGAAAGATATTTTGTTCTGCTGTGGTACCATAGTTGTGTGCCATTTCCTGTTTACTCTGGAGCATCATAATTGTCCCAGTTAGGTATAAATATACATTTTTATTTTTATCCTGCCCTTCCTCCAATGGTCTCAGGACAGTCTTATAGTTCTCTCCCTTGTCTGTTCCATCTTTACAACAACCCTGAGAGGTAGGTTAGGCTGAGAGACTGTGGCTGGGTGAGTGGGATTTGAACCTGAGTATTCCAACTCTAGTACAGCACTCTAACACAGTGTCCCCCACCCTGATGCCCTGCATATATATTGGAATTAGCTTCCAGGATTCCTGATTATTGACCAGCTGACCAGTGGCAGTTGAAGTCTAGAACATTTGGAGGGCACCAAGTTGGGGAAGACTGCTCTAACATGTTGGCACAGGATACAGTTATCTTTCTCTTATGAAGAATCTTTTAATGCAATTTGCATAGTTCAGCATCTTGATTGCTTGGAAGGCATTCTCAGTACTTGCTAATTACCTTGCTTAGCTGTGGTTTTCTCCCTTTATCTTGTGGATTGACTTGCTTGAGCCATTTGGAGATATTCACTTTCCTGCTACTTTTCAATGGTATACCTGATTTAAATTTGTGGCCCATGGTAATCTAGCCTTCTATTCCTGTGTGGAACTGAAGCAGGCAGCCTTTGGTCCCTTCTGACTTGCATTCGGTTATTTCCGGGTGCTAATCTCTTCGTGTTTATCTGAATTAATTAAAAAGAAGCCAGTGTGGATACATTGGCTCCTCACATCCTCTTAAATTCTATTCCCCCCCTATCTAAATACTTCTATAGTATATGAATGTAGCCAGAATAGTGTTATGTGAGAGTGTAATTCCTGAATCTGAGAGTCATCAGTTGCAGTGTTGCACCAGTATTGAACTTGTTAGATGCTCTTAGGCAATTCACTATCTCTGTCTCAACTGTCTGTGTCTCAGGATACTATCTGCGTCTCAGGATACTATGGAGCTCTCTTGCAGGCTGCTATGCTGAGATAATGTGTATGAAGCATATGCAGCACTCAAAGGCACTATATAAAAGTGCTGTATGTATTTCTTGAAGTCTTCCAAGAATATTTCCATGCAAATATTTTGTGATTATGCTGTTTGTTGAACAAATTTTAATACTGGGGAAATTTTGATGATTCTTTTGATTAAATTGAGTGATAAGAAGGTACCTTTTCGTTGTAAAGGTAGCTGGGAGTGTTGTTTGACTAGATCTTTCAAATTTTGTATACTGTAGCACAGTTAAGCAGGCACTATGTAGTATTTGTTGTTGTTATTACTTGCTTCTTCAAAATGAAAAAGAATGCAATCAACTTTTTTCTCAGCAGGACAAAAGGAACAAGCTGTTGAATGGTACACAAAGGGGATTGAAGAACTAGAGAAAGGAATAGCTGTGCTAGTTACCGGTCAAGGTAAGCTGCTGTGTGGTGTATGTGAAATTGAGAATAATTTGAACATTTTGAGTAAAAAAAAAAACAGGAAGGGGGTACTGAAACAATTCAGAAAAAAAATCTAGTATACTTTTTGGGGTAGAATGAAAAAAAAGCAAGCCATATTGCCATGTTCTTGGCTAAGTAAAGTTTCCTTGAGGTTACTCGCTGTCCACTTTGTATTTGACAACAGAATTGCCAGCTGATAGGACAAAAAAATGCTGGCTTCCTCTTATGTCTATACTGATGGTGTGATGTGCAGAAATTAGCATGTGAATCTGTGTATAACATGGAAATAAACTTTATCCCAGTCCAATGCCTACACAGTAAGCTATTGTTAAAGGCACAGCTACACTAACAAGTTGAAAAGATAAAAAACCTAGTAGTAATTTGTTTACTTTGTGTTTAATATTTGGCTGTAATTTAAATTATACTGGATTAATTCTTATTCAGGCAGGTAAAAGATTGAATATCTGACTGGTACACTGGGTCCTAAACTGATCCTGATTCTGTTCCTGTTGAATGATGATGCTTTGCAAAGTGGGGTGGAACAAATCTGATTGTCTAGGCATCAATCTTAAAGCAGTGTTAAACCCAGTTTGGACAACCATAAACCATAATTTAGAATCTAAATGCTCTATCTAAATTTTAGATTATCATGATTGTAGCATTAGGTTTTAAGAACTATTTGGAATGCTTAGAGATGGCTGCACTTTGTACTGCCTAAAGCACTGCAGTCCTCATCACCACAAATACAGTCTATTCATAAGGAAACTTACTTTGTTAATAAAAGTACTCTGCGTGTATTGGCCTTAATTCTGAAGCTCAAATAAGTTTCAATATGAACTAAAGCATGGGAGAACTATTCTGCAGTGTCCAGGTATACTTTCCCACTATCTCCATGTTCAGAGGAGGGCAACCAGGATGATCAGGGGTCTGGAAACAAAGCCCTATAAGGAGAGACTGAAACTACTGAGCATGTTTAGCCTGGAGAAGAAAAGATTGAGGGGAGACATGATAGCACTCTACAAATACTTGAAAGGTTGTCACACAGAGGAGGGCCAGGATCTCTTCTCAATCCTCCCAGAGTGCAGGACACGGAATAATGGGCTGAAATTACAGGAAGCCAGATTTCGGCTGGACATCAGGAAAAACTTCCTGACTGTTAGAGCAGTACGACAATGGAATCAGTTACCTAGGGAGGTTGTGGGCTCTCCCACACTAGAGGCATTCAAGAGTCAGCTGGACAGCCATCTGTCATGTATGCTTTAGGGTGGATTCCTGCACTGAGCAGGGGGTTGGACTCGATGGCCTTATAGGCCCCTTCCAACTCTACTATTCTATGATTCCACCTGTTCTTCATCTTGTCTTTTGCATCTTAGCTCTTCAAAAAAGCAGAATGCAGAAGACTAGGAAAATGCAGAATGAATAAAAATTCTCCTGGATACTGTATTTATGTGTTTGTGGTTCATTTGTAGTTGAGGATTGTTAGTGTACTCTCCAGCAGTTCTTTTTAGTTGAATACTGATTTTGAATGGATAACATGGATCCAGTGCCAGCTCTGTATTTTTAATGGCCCTTGGGCAAGGCATCTTCAGTTGGGCCCCTTCCTCAGTGAGTCTGTCTTCTCACCATCATTGTCACTAACTATAATTCTCCTCATCTTTTTCATTATTGTTACCACTTGCTTGCTTGACAGGCAGAGAGCCAGTGAGCAAGTAGGGAGTGGAATCTATTGCTCCTCCTTTTCGCCACCATCATTGTCCGGGCCAGAGTGAAAGACAGGTGAACAAGCAAGTTTCAATGGTAAAGAGGAGGAGCAACTCCATGGGGAAGTTGTTGATGGGCCCCTACTTGGGTGCGTGCCCTTGGCAGGTGCCCAACCATGCCCACCCTTGATGCTGGCCCTGCATGGTTCTCTATATTTTAGTTTATTTATGGTTGTGATTCCAGTGAGTTTTTCTGATTATGGTTCATGTTTTTTGTTTTGTTTTTTGGAGGGCAGGGCTGGAATTTTTGGCTCTAGTTCATTTAGACTCCCTCGTGTTAACATTTTTGTCTTTGCTCTTAAAAGCAAGAACAAATTTTCAAATATATGTTTAGTTTTGATGCCAGAAGGCATGGGATTTATACTAAATTAACAAAGCCAATATATTAAAATTGTAATGTGCATGTGAGGTGGCTAATGATTAGCATTCGTTAATATCTTACTACAATTTTTAATCAAAGACTCTTGGGGCCAAATATAAGCTCTTTGAAGTAACATTGATTTCTACAAGGGAGAATTAAGCACATTCTTTACTGTCTTCATTGAAATCAATAGTACTTCAAAGTACTTATCTTTGCTGGGATCTTGCGATTGGTTTATAAATCTCTAACAGCAGATACATAATTTTTCATAAAAAGCTTTAATGCTGTTACAAGTTCCATGTGAGCATTTTGAAACGTTAAGAGGGAATAGAAAGTATATCTAGGTAACAAACTAATTATGCATATAGCAAAGAAACATAACTGGTTTGTACATGCTCTCTTATTACTGTGTTCATCTGCATTCCTGGCTCATATGTGCAACCATCCCTACAGAGAGAAGAACATGTGTCGTCTTGTAATGATAGGTAACCATGCAGAGCATCATGGAATCTTTGTGTTACGTCACTCAGTTGTAGATGCATTTATGTTTTAAGTCAGTTCTAATTTTTAAATTTACTTCTAATTGTTTTGTTAGAGTATAGGACAGAAATTGCTGTTGTAATTGTGTCTGAATATTTAACTTTCTCTTTAAGGAGATCATTATGAACGAGCTCGCCGTCTCCAGTCTAAAATGATGACAAATTTGGCAATGGCCAAGGACCGCTTGCAGCTGTTAGGTATTACTTAATATTATTTTAGAAAACTGTAGAAATTATAGTTACACAATGCATATATTTAAAAATATTTTTTATTAATGATGGAGAAAAAACTACAATTTGAGAGCCTTCTGAATTTTTACTTTTTGAGAAAGAGGATCTCTGTATTAGATTTTAACTACTCAGAGCCTGACACAGATAGTTTAAAAGGGATGTGGGAAAAACTAGACTATAGCCTGCAAAAATCAGGTACTAGAAATGTAGAATGACACTGCTAGAGCCAAATCAGCTCTTTAAAAAGTTTAAGAGAATTGATATAGCTTATATAAATGTACTTCGGGCACAATCATATGCATGTTTAGACTGGAAAAAGTATCGCTGCCACCCCCAAGCCATCATGACTGTCTGGGGGATGCTGGGAATTGTATGACATTTTCTGTCTAAATATGCGTACATTTGTGACCTTTGGAGGACCAGCATAAGATGGAAATTTAGCAATGGAATAGGCATAGAAGAGCCTTCAATGGAAGTTAGAGCAAAATAAATTAAATAAAATGCAAACTATAAATCAGATACATTGACAAAGTGGTAAATTGTTGAATCAGTCTGATTATTTGGAGTCCTAATTCAAAACTGTAGATCTTTCTAAAATACACCTTGAGATGGACAGTTTGTTCATAATTGATACTAGCTTTAGAAGTGTCAAAAGCTACGATGAACATCAATGGCAATCCTTTAAGCCCAGGGTCAGGAGCTACTGTGTCACCAGAAGCTGGATTGCCCCTGAGGAAGTCCCTTGCATGCTATATGCTTACTCTGGGTGGGGTCATGGCCCAAAGTGGGTGGGGATACTGCCAATATTCAAGGTACTGAGTCTGTGCCTTGAGTTGCTGTCTTCATGCTTTGCCCACCCCACACCTTCACCAATTGCAGAAGATGTAGGGCAAATGAAGCTCTGACTGAGTCTGCTCCTCTGGGTCTAGGTTCAGTTAGAGCTAGCTTCACCCGCCCTGTGCCTTTCCGCATTGGACGCAGAAGAGGTGAACACTGAATGGCTCAGTCTTCTCGGAATGCCTTGTGGGCCAGATTGGGGATTCTCATGGGCCAGAGGTTTCCCACTGCTGTTTTAAACCAACATGCACATTGAAAGAAGCATGTTGCTCAACTAATTTATACTGTGGTGGATTGAATGTAAGCCACCTGCATTGTTCTGTGATGCTATTAAAAACCCTAGCTCTTCCTTACTTTGGTTATGTGGTGCGGTTTACACTGCAGGCAGAGCTATAGGTGGGCTACTACAGTATGGTTTTGGCTCAGGAATCCTTCATTTAGTAGGTAGAGGAAAGGGCATACGAGGACTTGCATGGGGAAGATGAGTTCCTCATACGTTTTATTCCACTTTTGTGAAGTGCTGATAGTGTGAAGGAGCAGCACATTTTCAGGAAACTGACAGCACATTTGCAATTAGTTTAATTAAGACATAGTGATTGCCGGCCCATAGCCTTTGTATTGCTGTTTTGTCTAGTTTCTATTAAGATTGGAGGAGTTAAGATGTTGTAAAATTGCAACTTATGCATGTTGCCCAAGTTCACATATTTCCGTCTGCCTGAAGGCAGGTTGAAGTTCATCAAGTCAAGGTAGTAAGGCTGTATATAGACTTAAAAATTCAGTGGTGAGGTTTTTGTGAAGCTCAATCACTACATTTGCGACAGACTTGAAGTCTTCCCAGAGATAGAACTTTTATTTTCCTGTTTGAGGTGAAGTCAAATTTGGAAACTGCTGATCAGCTGATTCCAGTTTCATTCAGTATTGGACCCATCCCTGATCCTAGAAGAAAGTAAGCTCCTTTGTTTGGCACAGGAGGCAGCCAATCCAAAAGGAACTTTCCTTCTTCTAAGAGCAGGGCTATGGCCAGTGCTCCTGGGTTGACCTATGTGTCAGTCAAGGAGCTGTTTTCCCATCCCATCAACCAATTGCAGTGTGCAGAAAGAGGGGGAAGCCTTAAGCAAAAGCACCAAACAAACATTTAATTGAATAATCATGTAAACAAATAACAAATATTACAAAAAAGTAATAACAAATATTAAAAACATACACCCTCAAACACCAGAATATAGTTATTTCAAGCCTATTGAAGGTCTCTTCAGGAACTGATGGCATGAGCTCCCTGGCCTACCTCACTTTCATGTTCCTTGAGGGCACACAGGTCCCTCAGGGAACATAAAATAATTTATTTTATTTAGATATGTAGATATTTATACCCCATCCTAGTTCCTGTGCACTACGTGCAGAGACTCAACAATTTAATTTTTTTTAAAGCTGCAATAAAAATACAGAGGCAGAGACCATGGGTTGCATCTAGTAAAATCCTTCTGCAGATGGGAGATTTTTTTATTCAGTGGAACTTTACTGCTGGTGAAGCGGGGAGATGAAGGCAATATTCAACAAATTCCCCACCCCCTGCAGTCTCCTATGTCCTCACAAAATCTGCAACCAACAACTCACAAGAAAACAAAGACTGTATGCTGCTGTCATGAATATAGCAGTGTCTTCTAAGTATTTTTGTGTTGTATATGTCTGTGTATGCTATACACAGGACTTTTCTAATGTTGTAAATTGCCTTATATAGAAAACTGGATGCTATGCATTTGAGTGAGCAAAAGCTTAAAACCTTCAAAGTATTTTTCTCATTCCAAAAGAGAAAATATAAGTGTTCCCCAAATTTATAAGTTTTCAGTGTTCCCTCAAATTTCCATTTTTTCCTTAGAAAATTTGAAAACGAAGTCCTGGGGTTATATATGTTTGAGGAAATGGACTAAGCTTTCCCCTTCCCTGGCCATCAAATCTCTAATGCCATCACCCTACCCCTTCTAAGTCCTCTCTAAACCCAATTCTTGTGTAAAGCCTTTGGCTTATCACAATTAAAACCAACCCAGAGTAACGTATTCATCCTCTGCCCTCCCTTCCCCTCCCTTTGGTGCTTTCTCTTCCCTTCTACCAATGTCTTCAAGATTGTGTGATCTTCAAGATAAGAGACCTATCTTTGTTTGTGTTACTCTGTAAAGTGCCCTGTAGATGTATGCAGTATAATAAAACTATAAGTAGTAGCTAGGATTTTCTTTCTGTAGTAAGCTTCCTATATAACACATGCAGTCTTGTGTGGCATTTAAATTTTAGGTAATCAAATAATATATTTTATTTTGGGAAGTCATCTGAAATCAGTCTGTTCTAGCTGGGGAGCAGGTGAGAGACGAAGAAATCTAGTATTGCCAATCCAAAAAGTTATAAATCTGTAATCGAACACTTTAAATAATAACATTGCAAGTAATGATTTTTGCTCCCAATATGTTACATTTGGAATTCAGACTTGTATTTCCATCCTAGTTCTCTCAAAGGGTAACTTGCTGTTCTGTTCTCCAGCCAGTCAATTTCTAAAACTGAGTAAGGGCACAATTCTATGTGGATACCCAGCAACCTCTGAACTTGGAGGCTGCTGAGTATCCAATCCAAGGCAAGAGGACAATGGAGGAGTTTTTCGCCTCCACTCTCCAGCAACGATTTCGCCCGTCTAGCAACAGCACCTTAGAGGGGGAGCAAGTTGGGGTGGCCACAGGATAGATTCTAGCCAGCTGCCCTAGTCTCCTCCCCTCCCTGCCCCCAAGGACGTCAACTTTTCACCATCTCCGCACTCTGTTTTCCCGAACAAGGAGAGGTAGTTAGTGCAGTTAGCTCAACTCTGGCTATGAGAGGGAAGGGGAATGGAGCATGGTTTCTTGGCTATGAGGTCAGAGCCCTGTCTAAAGTGCATAGGATTGCTCCCTAAGAAACTACAATTCTAGCTAGACTTACTTACTGTGGAGTACGTTGTATTGAACTCGGTGGAGCTTACTTCCAAGTAAACATGCATAAGATTTGGCTGTAAGACTCAAAATGAAAAGTGTTGTGTGTTTCCCACTTACATTTAGGTGTATGAGTTTGGGCTTTATTTTGGTGATTGGAGTAAATTAATGCGGCTCTCCTTAAATGGTCTTAATTTCTAGTAAATCAATGGTTTTTATTTATTTATTTATTTATTTATTACATTTATATACCACCCCATAGCTGAAGCTCTCTGGGCGGTTTACATATGTTATCCATAATATATAAGTATTATTTGTACATTCTCCAGATTTCCTCGTTTGCTGTTCTCACTCAAGGAAAACAGAGAGCGAAACTAGACATGGCATACAATTCAAATGTATCTCCCCCCCACGCTCATGGTTTTGTTTTGGAGTTCAAGCCCAATCTTGTACTCAGTTTCTTGGGCAAGTTGCTGGTTCTTTATGACTAGCCAGTTCCCCCAGCAGCCATTTTGTGACTAGCCATATCCCCCATAGCAGCCATTTTGTTGTGCTTGTGACAGTTTCTCCTATTTCCAAATGTGCCCATGGGCTGAACAGGTTGGAGACCCTGCAGTAACCAAAAGCAGCCTCATAGGGCTAAAAAAATTGAATGGAGAAATGGCATTTGGAAGGGCTGCTTAATGCCTCATCTCTGGCTATTTATTCATTTTTGTCTTAGAATTATAATCCTGCCCCCCTCCCCAGCTATACTGCCAGTGGGGGGAGCATCAAGCAGTCTTCCCCCACCTCACAACCATATGTCCACTCAAACCTGCAACCTCCTGATACTGCAAATACATGCAACTCACATGCAACTCATACTGCAAATACATGCAACTCACTGCATGTTACATCTAGTTTAGATTCGATCTTACTAAATGTTGCAAAAATGAGTGATGTATGTATGTACTTGAAGTTAAGTAAAGTATTATGGTTGGTATAGAATGGACCATGTTTGGTGATTATTGACAATATGTAACTTTGTGTTTTTTTTAAAGACTATGCAAGAATGAAAATTTACATAGCTGTAGTATGTGCTGTGTTAACATAATTTGCCTTTTTATGTATGGGATGTCCAGTTTAGATGGCAATCCCTTTAAGCTAGAGCCGTTTCTCTTGTTCATTGCTTCCCCTACTCCTCTTCACCTCCACTTATGTGAGAAGTGTGGAGGGAACCCTTTTCCCCCCAAGGCATAGATTAAATTTAACTTTGCTGTTTTTGTGAAAGACTCTTACTTACTCTTGCTCCTTTCTTCTTGAGATGGGGGCTTGGGGTAATTTAGGATCCTGGTGAAGGGTGCAGTAGTAGCGAGGTCTTAAGGTATTTATGTTTTGTTTTTCTGCAGAAGACTTAACATGGCTTCCTCTTGGGAAAAATGTGTTAAGTTTCCTAGGCCAGAAAGTAGACCCTTGACAGCATGAATTTATGAATCACTACTCAGAAGAAAGTCTCACTGAATTCAGTACACTTACTCTCAAATTAAGCATGCTTTGTAGCCTGAAGGTTAGGGCTATATAAAAGCCTGAAAGTTACTAACTTCCATAATGCACTACATTGGAGAAAATGCCTTGGACTCTTTAGAATTTATATTGTACCTTTTATTAATAGGACTTAAGGAGATTGCTAACGGTTGTTTAGCATAGGGTAACAATGGTGAATGTATAGCTGGAGAGAACAAAGAGCGCAATACTTAAACATGCCTTGTTTATAAAAGGCAGACCCCGTCTGGTTGAAATTTGGTGTGATAGAAAAACAACTTCATTTAACTTTGAAGAATCAGTAAATGGGATCTAAGCTGGTTTACAGTATCTAATAAAAGCACATACAAGAAAGAGACTTTTTCACACAGTGCATAGTTAAATTATGTAATTCACTACCACAAGATGTAGTGATGGGTACCAATTTGGATGGCTTTAAAAGGGGATTGGATAAATTCCTGGAGGAGAAGGCTATCAGTGGCCACTAGCCCTGATGGTTATGTGCTATCTCCAATATCTGAGGCAGTAAGCCTATGTGCACCAATTGTTGGGGAACATGGGTGGGAGGGGGCTGTTGCACAATGTCCTGCTTGTGCGTTCTTGGTCTACAGCTGGTTGGCCGCTGTGTGAACTGACTGCTGGACTAGATGAACCCTTGGTCTGATCCAGCATGGCATTTCTTAAGTTCTTATAGTGATTGCAGCCAATTATGAAATATTTAAGCAATGCTGGGGCTGATAATTAATATTCCTCCTTTGATGTGACCTCAAAATGTGAATTGTGCTTTCGTTTTATCACCTGTTTCTGATCCTGTTGCTGAAAATGTTTATTCATTATAAGACTCTAATATTAAAGAGCTGGCTGAGATCACATGTTTCACCTCTTTGGGGAATAGGATGCAAGCATTAGATTAGTGAGAGGAGTGTTTTTCCTAATGAACAGAGCATTTGAATTCTCTGTTTAACCTAAAAGGGTGCTTCATTTGGAATCACTTATGAATGAAGACTGAGAATCAAGAGGATCCAAAGATCTTGAGAATAAAGACATGAGTTACTTTTTTTAAAAAAAATCTTTCTGCCCTTCAATTCAAAATTTCCATGGCGGTTTACAGTATCTAATAAAAGCACAACCAAAACAGAAAAGTATCCTCAAGTATCCCGGTACCAAGCTGTTGAGAGCTTTAAAGGCAAGCACCAGGTTTGAATTGTGCTCATAAATGAACTGGAAGCCAGTGGAGCTCGCTTTAGCACTGGTGAGATGTTCCTGATCTGGTTCTAGTTAATAGCCAAAGCTGGTTCTAGCTAGCTTGTAGCCTCCATGGGTGGAGGAAGGGCTGTATCCTGTTGATGTAGGATAGGAGTAGTGAGAGAATGAAGGGCAAAGAAGGCTTGAGAAGCTTAAATTTCAAATACTGTTTAGAAATAATTGGCCACATGTTTGGCTGTAAATCTCATATACTTTAGGTAGTATGGCAGCACATATGGATGTTTCATGTGCGTTTGTCTTTTTGAGGTGCGATCTACTACTGCTGAAGGTCATATTTTTTATTAAAGACAATTAGGTAACAGCGAGTGCAAGAAAGGTGCCTTTATTAAGACACAGAAAGTCATATGATAACCATCAGTATTGATGATAACCATAATTTCTTTAAACTATGACCACCTTCATTCAAGATCTTAGGAAGAGCTTGAGTAAGAATCTGTATTTTTACCTGTTTGTTACAAACTGAATTTGTTTTTCATTTAAGGCCTTTTTAAAGTTACAGATATGTTGCACTAATCCTTTATGTGGAAGCATATAAGTAGACATAATAAAATCAGAAAGGAGATATGACTTGTATGTGCTGAGGAGGAAAGAGGGAGAAAGTCCTGTTGCGTTAGCAGACATCAGCTAGTGGGATGTTAGATTTAACAGTTAATATTTAATTATGTAGCAATATTTATTGCACAGTTAATCTGAGGATGTCAGCCAGACCAGAAAGTTGTTCAGTATAATTTATAAAATTGTCAAGCAGCTTGTTATTAGCTGAGACATTTTGTGTCATGGCATTAGCTGTTTATGGATTAGTAATTATACACAAATATTTGCCAACCATGGTTAATATAAGGTGGTGTTGCAACTTGTACCAATTGGTTATAGACTTGTACCAATTGGTCTCTTTTCTATAGATAAGACCATCATAAGTTTTCATATGCTGAAAAATTCCCCACCAGTCTTTTGTTGTTAGTTCTTATTAACTCAGTTGTTGACAGCAGTTCACAATTTTTTCATAACAACAGTACTTCATTTATTAGATGAACTTGTAATTTCATAACATTGCGAACATTAGGCATATACTTTGTAACTTTCTCCATATTAGGTCAACTGATGGCAAAGTCATTTTGGTGTGATTAGTGTACATAACTTTCATTTGTTCATTTTTTGTTTTTTATTTGTCCTTTCCCCCCCTTTGTTTGTTGCATAGAGAAGATGCAGGCAGTTAAGCAAATCCCCAAGCCGCAAATGGAAGTCTATAGTGACAGTACTAACCTGGTATGCCGAAATGGACATCTCCAGTCAGGTGGGTTTAGTTTTACCAGCACCTAATTAATTAAGGGGATGTCTATCAGTATCTAGCATAAACAAAAAAAAATATATGCAGTGCTAAATTGCCTGCTCCTAATCTATTTTAAAATGTCTTCTATTTAAATAATTTGTATAAGTGCATTCATTCCATCCTCAAAAATTGCCTTGACATTGTTCTTGCTAAACTGCTTTCCTTGTACTTTAAAGTTTGCTGTGTTTTAAAATAAAATAACCGCAAAGGCAAGATAGTTCTAAAATTGCTTTTAAAAGGCAGTTTAACAGTTTGTAAAAACACAACATCAGGAAAAATAAACTGGTAGTTTTCATAGGCTGTAGTAAACTAGAGGACATAAAGATTATTTGAATTCTGTTTTCTGTTAAAAGCAGCCAAGTGATATTTTGTTTATACCTCCACTAGAAGAAATTGCTCTCTGGTCTTGTTTGTCACAAAGTGAGTTTAGAATGCCAGAAGAAGGCTTCACACAAGTAAAAATAGAGAATTATTGATTTAACCAGGAGTGCTATGATTGAGAAAATCTGCTTAAAGACTATATATGTGGGGAAATCATTGTCACCTAACTTTCTTAAAGTATGCTCTAAATATTAAAGGAAAACTTTAATCTGTTTGGTAATTGGGTTTAGATAAAATAATTAGCTGCCACAAGTTCCTATTAATTTCTTAGTTAATCACTTCAGTCATTTTCACTTTCAGATGAAATATTCAATTACTGTCAAATTTGTAAACTATGCTAAAATGTAAGCATGGTTTCTTAATAGAAATCTGATGTATTAGATTTTTGTCCTGCCTTTCCTGACAATGCTTTATGGATCTAAGTTTTCTTTTTAAAAACCAAACAAATAAACACGTGCTTGTTGGATTTGGGGCAGAAATACCCTCTTTTCACCCTTATCTGGCATTTTTCTCTGTTATGGTATGATGTGTACAGGCAATATTTTTGTAGAGCAGAGGTGGGCAAGCGTCAGGCTGCTTGGTAAAAAGTAAAACAGTAAAGACTACTTCTGTTTTAATAGAGCTCTGAGATCCACTAACTGAAACCTGATGCAAAAAAACTTTTTTAACACTAAGAATTAAAGAATTCTGAGTCCAGCAATTTGTTCTAAGTACTAGAACTATACAAAACCACAGTTCTCCCACAGGAAAATCCACTCCTGGTTATCCCAAGCCCTCCATTTCACCAGCATAATGTAAGGTGGGGGAAAGTGAGTTAATCATTTTTGTTGCTACTATTATCCAACAACTGAGGGTTGGAAATCCTTGCTGATCTACTGCAAACACCCCATAAATTTACCATTAAATCCAGATCTTCCTTCTACTCACCCTTACTGTAAGGCATCAGTGTGTGACCTTTCCATATTGCTACAGTACCATTAACTTCGATCCTATATTAATTGGATATATATAATATATATGTGTGTGTGTGTGTGTGTGTGTGAGAGAGAGAGAGAGAGAGAGAGAGAGAGAGGGTTTACCTCCCAAAGTTGTTGGATTTCATCTAACATAATCCCTGGACATTTGCCATGCCAGTGGGATTTGGAGTCCCAACAACAACTGGAGGGCAACAGGTTCCCCAGTCTAACTGTATTAGGAGCTTGATGATTGCCCTGATCCCACTTTGTGTTCTATTTGTGCAATCTCATTGCAGAAGAAATCACTGCTTGCTCTGTTTTCTTAAATGCAACTGCTTTCCCTTGTTCTGTAAAGCTCAAATATTTATATATTATAATGCTGTTATACCACTTAATATATTAAAATCCCTAAGTGGGATTAAGGATATTGATTAGGCTGTATTGTAATCAGCTCTGGTCTATTAAGATGCGCATCTGAGAAAATTTTTGAAAAAAAATGTTCTTGAATGAGGGGGGCAGTTTTGCACAGAGGTTTCTTTTTAGAGGGATTAATTGTCACTTGGCAGTACAGTAGCAAGTGATTGATTTTTCCACTTCTTTTAAAAGCCTCTTCTGAAACTGTGTGGAGATGTGTTACTTTATTTTTAAATGTTTGTTGCCTTTCCATCAATAACACTAAGGTAATGTACATATACATACTCACTGTCACCCATGATATCATGGACGCTGTAATGATCAGCTATTCTGTAGTCTTGCTACAGTCTTGGGTATATTTTAGCTTGTGTGATGAACTGAGCTGGAACTTTTGTGCCCTAACATATCTGAAGGAGTTTGATTACATTTTCTGGGAAGGCAACATAATTTGATTCCTTTTAAAGCAAGCTCCTGGTAAATACTCCAAATAAATAATCCTGCTGATTGGGAATCTGCAATATCCTATTGATCAGGCTTCCCCAACCTGGTAACCTACAAATGTGTTGGACTATAACTCCCACCACTCTCACGCAGCATGTTTGGCTGGGGAAAGATGGGGAGTTGTAGTCAAACACATTGAATGGCTCCACTTTGGGGAAGGCTGCTCTTGATTATATCATAGTTGAGATAGCTGTTAAAACATGGGACAAAAGTGGCCTTTGCTAGTTAGATGTATGGATTGCAGACGTATGGAATGATTACTCCACAAAGCCCAGTCTGCTCTCTGGTTTACCAGTGAACTAGGGGGAATGAAGTTCAATGGAAGACAACTGGAATACAAGTGGCATAAATGTCAATGTGAATCCGGCCAAACACAGAGAACAGTTTATTATCAATAAACTGTGGCAATGATGACAGCCAAGAAGTAGTCTTTTATGGCATCATTGCATCCTTGACTACTTCCACCTGAGCTTTTCTGAGTGCTTCAGGCCTAATTCAGTTTGGCCCATAGGATGATATCAGAAGCCTGATATCATATTGGAAGCCTGTTGTGACATTGCTATGCACATCAAGGATAAAACTGCAAAACTACTGAAATTAAATTGGATTTCAGTAGTTTTGTAGTTCAGTCTGTGGATGTATCAAGAGTACCATTTAATCCAGTGTTGTGGGATTAATTTTTCCTTTTTTGCAGTCTTAGGATGTACACAAGGTGATTGGAATTGATGCTTGACCCTTGCTGATAGCTTATTTCATGATATAGAAGGCTGGATCAGGGGATAATAAATGCCTCTTTTTTTAGAAGGAGCCGTCTTGGCTGTTTTGCAGGAGATAGCTATGAGGCTGCTTCTAAAGATTCTGAGGGTTGTAATAATCAGCCAGTCCCAAATATCCCTTTCTTGAGCAAAATGTGCCAGTGGATGCTAGCCATGCAACTCCAGTCACTCTTGATTGAAACCAATTATCTAGATCCATTATAATCTAATTTCCTGCCTGATTTGGCTCAAACTGTCTTGATTGTTAGGATAGATTATCTATTCTTGGAGAAGGACAGGGGGAGTGCAGCGCTAAATTCTTCCAGATCTTCAGCAGCTTTTGTTACCATTACCCATGGTTTTCTTCATTTTAATAGGCTGTCTGAGTTGGAAGTTGGGGACATGGTATTACAGTGGTTCCGCTAATATCTGGATTCCAGAAGATGGTGGTTGGGTGCCACTTGTTAGATCCCCTGGCATTTATGCTGTATTACTTCTTGTCACCCATTCTTTTAAAATCTACATGAAGATGTTGAGTTAAGTTATCCATGGTTTTGGGAGCTGGGTGTTACCAACATGCAGATAATACTCAGCAGTTTCTCCTTTGCATTGGATTTAAGTGAGGTGCTTGAAGTACTAAACTGTTTCATAAAATCAATAATGGACTGTGTAAAGGTCTGTTGAAAGGTGCTTTGTCTAGGAAGGGGTGGTCAACTTGTTCCAGATGGGGTTGCAATCCTTCTAAAAGACCAGGTCTACAGTTCGGATGTACTCATTGATCAGTTTTGTGGTATGGGGTGTCTTTCACCACCTGAGACTGGTATGCGAGCTGGAACCCCTTCTGGAGAGTGTGCTCACAGCTATCCATGCTCTGGCAGCTTCCAGAATAACTATTGCATTGCTGGTAGGGCTGCACTTGAAAAAATGTTGAGAAGCTTTAGTTAATTCAGAGTACAGCTGCTAGGCTACTAACAGAGACCAAACACATTTCGCTAGCACTTAAGGAACTACAATGGGTTCTGGTCTGTCTCCAAGCACAGTTCAAAACCCTAGATGGCTTGTAACCCAAGGTACCTTAGGGGACCATCTTCTGTGACATCAACCTGCCCAGGTACTAATGTCAGTGTCTGAGGCCCTTCTCTGGATACCTTCGCCATGTGAGTTGGTGATTGGGGCTGTGGCACCCAGCTTGTGGAATTTTTCTAGGAAGTCCCATATAGTGCCTGCTTACCCTTCCCTGTACCTGTTGGCATTCTCTTCCCCTCCTTATTGTTTTACTATGATTTTATTAGATTGTAAGCCTATGCGGCAGAGTCTTGCTATTTACTGTTTTACTCTGTACAGCACCATGTACATTGATGGTGCTATATAAATAAATAATAATAATAATAATAATAATAATTTCCCAAGGTTTAAAAAATCATTGTGTTCTTTTTTTAAAAACAACAACAACCCTTTGTTTTTTTTAATGTTTGCTATTGTTTATTCTTGCATTGATGTTATTTTGGTCATATTTAATGTTTTGTGAACCACCCTGAAAAACTTTAACTTGAAGAGTGGTACAAGACGTTTAAGAAGGGAAGACTGACATTCTAAGAGGAAAACAAATGTCTTTATTGCTTCACTATCTCACTGGTAGCTTATACACTGAAATCTAAAGTGATTAAAATGTGACTAGGTAAAGATAAAGCATGTTACTTCAGTTCACTCAGGCCCAATAAAACCATTACATTATTACTGAAGCCTAATAAAATCATTGCGAGATAGCATAGGCTGAATTGTTCTTAAATTCTGAACTTCAGCAATGTAACACAATTCAGATAATGATAAAAATCAATGCGAGTGTGGCTTTTTAAAGTGTGGTGTGCGGTTTTCTTTTAGTTCATGTTTTTCAAATGTGAATGCAAGTTTGAGAACTTGTGGACATTTTTGGAGAATGTGTTTTCCTGTTTACATTCATGGTTGCGAACAGGCAATTTTTGAGTCATTTGTGAACTGAACCGAAATTCTCATACACTCCTAACTATAGCTGAAATTGCATGTTGCATGTTTCCTAGAAGCGTATGGCCTGGTGTACGTTGTTGGGCTTGGCTAATATTAGCCATATTTCTGGCAGCTTTTTTCTTTTCTAAATACTTAGTGCTGTTTGGATGCCACAGAGATCATTGCACATAGCCTGTCTCATACTGGTATAGTCTAGTCACTACACTGTAGTGACTAAGTTTTAAAATGGGAAGCCCCCAGATCAGATCTCATCTCTGTTATGAATTTATTAGACAAATATTTCTCTCAAAGGATCGTAATATTTCTGTTGAGCAGTAGTCTTCAACAGGTCCAGACCTGAGACTGACCTCGGACTTCCAACCTGCAACATGGGATTCATTTTCGCAATTTTACTTTTGAATTGTACTTCATAGTCCTAATGCTGTGACCCATCTGGACTGATCTCACAAACCACTTTTGGGTCACGACCCACCATTTCAAGGCCACTGCTTTAGAGTATTGAATATTCTAAAGTACTGTGTCAAGTAGTATAGCCTTCCTCAACTTGGTGCTCTCCAGATGTGTTGGACTACATCTCCCATCAATGGCCAATATTTCTGGAGGGCAGCAGGTGGGGAAGGCTGTAGTAGCTTAAAGATTAAACAATTTTTGCAATACGATAATCATGCATGCTATGGGGATTAACTTATTTTCAGGATGCTAAACACCAGAAAAGTTATTAACAGGATTAGCTATGATAATACACAGGCTGTATCACCAGTTGTGTTTAACTTCTAGTTGGTAATAAAACAATTAACACAACTAATCTTAAAGTTAATGATGGTCCAGCAGTAGTGTTAATTTCTGTCCATTTACAGGAGTATTCTACCAACAGTGCAGGTAAAAAACTTCTACATGAATAGCAAGAAAAATATAAACATACTTAGGTCATAATTGTGAATATGGGGTGACTTGAAGAAATTCTGTAAAGCAGTACATTTGATTAAGATGCAACTTGTTATTTTTAAGCAGCTATATGGAGATTTGCAACTGCCTGGTTTTGTTGTTGTTGTTGTTGAGTATGCTCTATATTGACATACCTATTTTTTTTCCTTTTTGTAGAAAGTGGAGCTGTTCCAAAAAAGAAGGATCCACTGACTCACACTAGTAACTCACTTCCTCGTTCAAAATCTGTGGCAAAAACTGGATCTATAGGCCTCTCAGGGCACCAAAGGACACCTAGTTATAGTGGAGTGTCTAATTTTTCTGTACCTAGACAGGGAACAGTTCCTGCAACTTCAACTCAGAAGGTAAGATGGAAGACTCCATGTACAGTGTGCTGCATATTTGTCAGCTTGTCTTTAATAGAAAAGTTGCCATTCCAAATTGAGGAGTTGTGTTTTATAAATGGCAGTTGAAATCTTTACATTAAAGCTTAGAAATCTTTAAGCTCATTTCTGTAGCTTAGTGGCAGAGCACAAGCTTTGTATGCAGAAGATTCTAGGTTTGATCCTCAGCATCCCTAAGCAGGGCTGGAAAATCCTGGAGAGCCACTGCCAGTCAGTATAGACAATACTGAACTATATGGACCAGTGGTCTGATGTAGTACAAGGGAGGTTTGCATGTTTATAATTCCAAAGTGTCTTCTAGAGAAAAGTGTAGCACTTGTTTGGATTGCATCCAGTGGTGGTCATTCTGATGGAAAGTATCCACCGGCAGACTGGGGAGGGATGTAATTTTCAGCAATTCCCTCCTCTCCCTTAGCCTTCCACTCTGCTCTGGAGAACTGGGAGCAAAATTCTGGAGCAAAATCTTTTGGCGAGGGGTAGAAATCACTGAAAGTCAAACCCCGTCCTGTTCTGTGGTGGAGGGCTTCTGTCATTGGAGGGAATTAGTTGTGTTCTGTCCCATGTGCTAGAAATTCTGTCCCATGTGCTAGAAATTAGTAGCTAGTGGTGCTAAGATGGTCTGATCTTCTCAGTTACAAAACTGTTCCAAGGCTTTAAGCATGGGATTGGGAGTGGCTACAGTTATGTCCTGGTGCTTGGAACAACATTACATACAGTTTTCAATTTGCCGTTAGCATCTTTCCTGCTGAAAAATCAGGAAAGGAATCTTGGAATTGTGGTAGATTATCAAAGAAAACATGTCATATGTCATGGTAGCAAATTGTGGAGGGACATTTATGTCTCATTTCCGGTTTCAATGAACAACCTAAGAATGAGCCGTTTTTAGGTTGTTAGCATGACATCTGAACCTGGACACTGAGGGTTGTTTAGTGGTTAAACAATACAGAATTAACCCATGATTTGTTCTTGGGTTAACTCTGGGGTGTTTAATCTTAAACACCCCAGAGTGTCCAGGTTCGGACATCATGCTAACAACGTCTGAACAGGGTATTTGTAGGTTGTTTACTGAACCTGGAAACAGTTATTTGCTCTACTGCCCTATCTATTCTCAAATTCGTTCTAAATATTTAGATTGTTTTTTTGAGAATAAGTCCAGCTAGTCCGATTCAGAAAGAATATACTTTTTGTTTACATACAATAACAAGATTGTCATATTGGCATCAGCCAACTTAGCTCTTACAGCCCAAATGTATAGAGCAAAATTTCTGACCTTGCAGAATGTATTATTTGTTTTAGCATTTTTTTATTATGCTTGTTGTAACCATTCACTGCCAAAAGATGAGATATTAGCCCCAGGTTTAGTTGGCTTCAAGAAATTCGATAAATTCATCCAGGAAAGGTCTTCTCAATATTTTTTATTTATTTATAATAAATCTCCTTTGGCAGGGGCCCTTCTCCGTGAGCCCCTGCCAAAGGAAGTGAGGCAGGTGGCTACTAGGACGGCTTTCTCCGCTGTGGCACCCCGGTTGTGGAATGAGCTCCCCAGAGAGGTCCGCCTGGCGCCTACACTGTTCTGCTTTCATCTCCAGCTGAAGATCTTTTTATTCTCTCAGTATTTTAACATTTAATTTTAACTTAAATTTAAATCTTACTGTTTTAACTCTGTATTTTAATCTTATATCAATTTTGCTGCGTGGTTTTATCCTGGTTGTGCTTTTTATATTGTATTTGTGCTTTTAACCTGTTGGTTGTTTTATTATGGTTTTAATTTTTGTGAACCGCCCAGAGACCTTTGGCTATTGGGCGGTATAAAAATGTAATAAATAAATAAATAATTTATTACATTTTTATACCACCCAATAGCTGAAGCTCTCTGGGCAGTTCACAAAAATTAAAACCATGAAAAGCATAAAAACAACCAACAATTTAAAAACATGAATACAAAATACAATTTAAAAAGCACAACCAGGATTAAAACCAAACAGCAAAAATTGAGATAGGTTAAAATATAGAATTAAAACAGCAAAGTTTAAATTTAAGTTAAATTAAGTGTTAAAATGCTGAGAAAATAAAAAGGCGATGAAAGGAGTACATTGTAGGTGCCAAGCGAACCTCTCTGGGGAGCTCATTCCACAGCCGGGGTGTCACAGCAGAGAAAGCCGTCCTAGTAGCCACCTGCCTCACTTCCTTTGGCAGGGGCTCGTGGAGAAGGACCTCTGTAGATGATTTTAAGGTCCGGGCAGGCACATATGGGAGGAGGCATTCCTTCAAATATCCTGGCCCCAAGCCGTTTAGGGCTTTGAATGTTAGTACCAGCACTTTGAATCGGGCCTGGACCTGGACTGGCAGCCAGTGAAGTTGTAGAAGGACTGCCGTGATATGGTCTCGCTGGCCAGTCCCTGTTAATAGGCGGGCTGCCCTGTTTTGTACCAGCTGAAGTTTCCGGACCGTTTTCAAAGGCAGCCCCACGTATAACGTATTATAGTAATCCAAATGAGAGGTTATCAGAGCATGGATAACTATAGCTAGGCTATCTCTGTCCAGATAAGGGCGTATTTGGTATATCAGCCTAAGCTGATAAAAGGTGCTCTTTGCCACTGAGTTCACCTGTGCCTCAAGTGACAGTTCTGGATCCAAGAACACCCCCAAACTACGGACCTGATCCTTTAGGGAGAGTACAACCCCGTCCAGGACAGGGTAAACATCAATAGCCATGATGTCTCTGAATCTGGAGATTCTAGAGGTAATATGCTTCTGAATACCAATTGCTGGGAAGAAATTATGGGTTATTGCCTTGTGGAATTCTTGAAACATTTTGTGAGAAATACAATGCTGGACTTGATGGGCCTGTTTGGTCTGATCCAGCAGAGCTGCTCTTAGGATTTGTCAAAATATTTCTGGATAAATGAAGTGTACTCCAAATATTTTCTTGTTTCACCCATCCCAGTAACTATCCTTTTTGAATCCAGTTATAGAGTACAGATTACAGGCCTGAGCCTTCATTGTGCTGGGAGGCCATTAAGTTGTAGAGGCCATTAACTTTCCTTTCAGCCCCACACCTAATGCGTACAAGTTCCCAAAACCCATATTTCCCCACCTTTCCAGGATCCTTTAAGCTATTAGGACTCTTCTTTAAGCTTTTTTTTTTTTTTAAAAAAAGGGTAGGACTGGGAAGGAAGTGCTTCCCCTAATGCATATTTACCTCCACTAAAGGACAGTTTAAGCACTGAAGTGGGCAGAGATCCCCCAAACTGTATAAGGAAACCTGAAAGAAGAGGAGGAACTGGGTTGGGGAATGTATGCTTTAAGGCTTACATTCCCAAGTCCAACTTCTCTTTCCTCATTAATCGTATGTTGAAAGGAAAGTTGCTTCCCTGGCTATCTTATGCACTGAGAGCTAGTTTAATTTAATTTAATATTGAAATATTTGAAACAATTTTTTCTTCAGGCGACTCCAAAAAATAATAGAGCCAACAAGCCTTCTACTCCTACAACTGCTGTGCGAAAAAAGAAAGACGCAAAGATTTTTAGAAATGTGGATAGTAATCTTGCTAATCTTATTCTCAATGAAATTGTAGACAGGTGAGTAACAGGAGTGGTTGGCTTTAATAAAGTTCGGGTAATATTTTGCATTGCCACATAGGAAAAGCTAAGCGTGTATCTTACAGGACAAATACCGCAAACCACATTCATTTTCTGTCTCTTTTTAAAGTAGAATTTAGCTTGGGAGGGTGAGATAAACATGCAGACATATTCTTAGGAAATTGAGCACTTTAATATAAATACGGATAATTTCATTATTGTAATGGGTTGCTTAAAGATGAAGGGCATGAAACTAGCCAGCTGCACGCCACACGACTGAAATGTCTATTGTTGTCCTAATTGCTATTCTGTATCTGTTAGTGGACCATCTGTCAAATTTGATGATATTGCTGGGCAGGAGCTGGCTAAGCAGGCGCTGCAAGAAATTGTTATTCTTCCATCACTTAGACCTGAAGTAAGCAATCTGATTTCTGTCAGTTTTTATCTTGCATCTTACGGAGTTTTTTGTTATGTGATAAACTGGTGCTATTCTCATGTAATAGCAACAATTTGTGAGTTACTTAACCCACGATTTTCCATGGCACATGCCAGGCATGTTCTATGACCGTTTTGGATAATCAATTCCCGATTGGCTTGATGTGGGGTTGCTACATGACATCTGAACCCAGACATTATAGGTTAATCATGGGTTAAACAACCCACAGTTAACGTAACTACTAATTGTTTAACCCACGGTTAATGTATAGTTTCTAGGTTGGATGCAACAATGCCCAATCGGGTTGAATATTCAAAATGGTACCGGCATGTGGTCGGTGTCACACATTGTATCCAAACAAGGTTACTTTCGTCTAACTACCTTTCACAGTTTGGGACTTATTTACGTAACAACAAAGAATCAAGACTATTTCTAGAGAAAACCTTGTTATATCCACATTTATTGCTTACAACTGGTAATTAAAAATCTAGATTTTTCTCCATTATAGACCAAGAGAATTGTTAGTAACTATGACTTCCGTGGAGAAAAACTGCCAAGAGTTGCACATAGGTCTTGTCCCTAAAATATTTTTTAAATTATTAAAATATTTGTAAGCTTTCTTTCATAGGCCTAATAGTATGCTGGTGTATGCTCACTATTAGCTACCCATGTGCTACACATGAGAACTAAAATGCTCCCACCTCTCATTCTTCTTTATGGATTTGAACAGTGAATATTCTCTGAAGAAAGGCATTGAGGTACCAAAGTATACCAGTCTCACAGGAAATAAAGAGGGGTGCATTAGCTTGCAAAAAACAATGGTTTACACAGAGCTCCATTCTGATTGATAAATATCCATAGAATTCTACAAAGATATATCTATACCTTTGTGCTGACATAATGGGTTGAATCCGGACTTAGTCGTAGATAGAGTAGGCCCATTGAAATAAATGGGACTAATTTAAATCACAGTGTGTGCCCAGCATATATGGGGCACGATTTCCATAAACACTGTTCAGGTACAGCTTGTCATGTCATCTGAACGCAAACAGCATGGCTTATTTCAGAGAAAACAACCGTCCCATAAACAATGGGCTTTTGTAAGGTTCTTGAAGGGTTTCCCCCTCCAACAAGCCATGCCATCCTGGTTTGGATGACATGACAAGCTGTGGCTGGGTAGTGATTATGGAAATTGGAAAAGATTGTGATCTGAGAAGGCACTGCTTCCAACAGTTTGAATGCTGTATATTTTAAATCTTTGTGCCTTTTCCAAAACATTACATTATTTAATTTGTGCTGCAAAACTACCCATCTATATTTTGAGTTGGATCTACAGCCCCTTGCACACACCCCAAATCTACTCTCCCTCCCCCCCCCCCCCCGGGCTGCAGGGTGGAGGAGAAACCTTTTCCACCAGTGGTTTCCTTTCTGGTGATTGAACAGCACTTCTGAATCCAAATCCATATCGCTTGCATACTTGCTTTGTGTGATGAAATACTGTATAATTCAGCTATTCTTCTAGTTGTTTACAGGACTTAGGGCTCCTGCACGTGGATTGCTGTTGTTTGGCCCACCAGGAAATGGAAAGACAATGCTGGTGAGAATCTGCTTTGCTCTAGTACACATGTGGGCAACCTTAATCACTCTCTGTGTAGTCCATGTAGGCCTGGAGAGCACTGTCCATTATTGCCCAAAGCCCAGCTGATCAGGCATCAACTATGCTCCAAAGAGATGCTATACATTGCTAAATTGTTGATAGATAAAGGAAAATCTGAATATTCTATCTATTACATTTCTTCTATCCCGCCCAATAACTAATGTTCTTTCGGTGGATTACAAAGTTTAAAAAAATCATAAGAAAATATAAAATACAATACAAATATTTAAAAGAATAAAATACAATATGATATATATGTACAAAACAGACAGCATAGGAATTGATAAAACAACCATAATTTTATACTGTATTATTTCTTCCATGATTCAATAAGCATAGTATAAATTTTGTACAGTGCTGTAGCTCTAATCTGGCATTTCTTTTACTCAAGGCCAAAGCAGTGGCTGCAGAATCAAATTCAACCTTCTTTAACATAAGTGCTGCAAGTCTAACGTCAAAATACGTAAGTAACAGTTTTATATCCTGTTCTTGAAGGAAATATCTAAGAGCTCTTGATTTCAGTGGGTTCTTCTCAGGAAGTGCTGCACTGGAAATTGTTGCCTACCTTTGTTTCTTTAGCTGCTGCTAACTGCTAACTTTGCTTCTAGGGTTCTTTTTCCCCTTCAGAGCTGCAGCCGAGAGGGGTCTGTGGCTTTGCGGAAAGAGATAAGTCAACATTCTGGGCCTTAAAATGGGCCCTGTTTGAGCCAAAATGAAATATATCTTGCATATACATACGCATCTGACCTCAGCCTTCCTTCTAAGTTGCAATTGGGATAATCCCAGTACAGAGAGAGGATCTTGGTATGAAAACATTGGTTTCAATTAGCTCTACTTTCACCAGACTACCCACTTTTTTTCATTCCGCCAATCATCTGTTTCACCATGACTGAAAATGTACTCGTTAAATGAGCATGCACGCCGGCCCAATTTGCACGTTGCAACCACCCATGATGAACAAACCGTGGGTTGTTGAAAATGGAGTGGGAGCAAGTGTGACGGTTCCTGGCTTCCCCATCCAGCTTGGTGTGATAAACAACCCAGTGATGCTCTGTCCCTGAGCTGTTTATTGTGGCATCTGAATCTCTGGGTTGCGGGGGGAGAAACAATCCACAGTTGGAAACTGCTTCTTTTTTTCACAACTCGTGGTTACTTAACCTTGGGTTCTTGCAATGTGCGTACTGGGTCTCTGTTTTCTATTGTAGCTTTCTCTAATATTAGAATAGGATCTGGTTTAAACTATGGGATTAATGAAGCAACATTCAAAGTAAGAGATTTTCTCATAAACCCTGTAGCGATGAGGTCTGTAGTCTTCCACTTGCCAATCCCCAATATACAGCATGGGTATTTAGGCCATTCATAGCACCTTAACTCTCTGACATAACTGTCTTGGTCTTCTTGTCCTCAGAGTGCCAGTTTCCCACTCAACTGGTAAAACCAAAATTATGCAAGTGGAGTTCTGCTCACCCAATGAGAGATTCCCTTCTCCCCTTGTGCATGTCCCCCAGAAATGCTCCAGGTGATCCCCTGACCTTTCAGAGCAGATTTGGGGTGTGTGTGTGTGTGTGTGGATTTAATTCAGGAGGAATAGTTTGATCAGGCTATTGGTGTCCATTCCATTGGTGGAAGAACACTATTGGGTATAACCCATAGTTTCTGCTTAATGACATCTCAAACCATCCTCTCCTCAGCTCTCCCGGCTTTTGTTATCTAAAGTAACTTATTCCTGTAAAAGAGATAGGAAAACCAATGCTGTCAAAACTGTTGCCAAGGATGTCTGAGTTGTCAAAAATGGCTTTGTAAAGAACCCTTTTGGGGAGGATACTGGATTTATTTTGGTTTCTTATTGAGGTTGATTCTCTTTTTTTAATGCTGTTGCTACATGTTTTATTTATAATGCTGTGTTTTTCTTCTACTGATAGATGTGTGTTTATATTGTGCTTATTACTGTGCTTATTCTATTTTATTGCGGCTTCATCATAGTTAAAGTCCCATCTGTCTAAGTCTGGTTCCAACCCTCTGAGGGTTTTAGGTTGTTTTTTGTTTTGTTTTGTTTACAAAGAAAAGCAAAAAATTAAAATTAAACCTCTTTAAAAATGAAAAATGCAAGTGTATAATTTGTAGGCAGAATAAATTTGCTGAAAATTCATGAATCATGGGCTTGTTAGAAACATTTAGCAAAAGTCCTTAATTATAATTATGTTTTTTAGATTAAGTATAAAAAGGCCAACACTTAATTTCACTGAAAACTTATAAAACTTATTGGGCTAGTTTGCACAATAACATAGTCCACCGTGGCTTGTTTAAGCCATGGTGAGCTGTGTTATGTGTCAGGAAGCATTTTACATATTCTACCCTAGAAGGTTAAGCATAATGCATGATCAGTTGTAGGGTTATTCTAGGGTCGTTTAACTCTCATATAACAAATGATGGCTGGGTTTAGATGCAATGACAACCTCCAGTTGGGAGTTGAATGGCGCTCAACGCAGCTCACCATGGCCTAGTTCACATGACCATATTTTGGTCATGTGAGCTAGGTCATTAAGTCATTGGTTTGGATCCTAAGATAAGTTCTTTTCAGAGAAAAAGCTTCCTCTCCCCTTCTTTGCCCCACAGTAGCCGATGTCCCTCAAAAAGTCTCACTAGGATGCTTGCAGGCCCTCCTGAATGATATGGAATGGGGTGCAGGTTGTTGAAATATTTGGGAATTTTCCTCTGTCAGCAGCTCCCTTTGTTCCATCCTACTTTATTCAGGAGAACTCATTGGGGTCACTTCAGGGAAAGGTAGAGATGGGAAGTTTTTTCCGTGAACTTCTTTAAGTTACCTTAAGATGCAATCCATTACATACATTTTTTGAGTGTAAGAAAGCAGAGAGCCTATATAGTGAGCCAAATTCACTTTGGACTTGTTCTACAACATGCTTGTAATATGTGAATGAAAAGGATGTGAATCAGCCGAAGTTATACTCTGAAGTAGTTACTTCAACATTCTCTTTTTCAGGTTGGTGAAGGGGAGAAATTAGTGCGTGCTCTTTTTGCAGTAGCCAGAGAACTTCAGCCTTCTATAATTTTTATAGGTAAAACTTCAGTATTTGTCTTTTAAAAAGGCAAGTAGCAGAAGCGAAAAACACACACCCAAGGTATTGCTGTGATTGGGTCATACTGCATCGTAGGTTATTGTTCACCTTATTTGGTTAGTTCTACAGTTTTTTAAAAAGTAGCATGTGCTATATCAAGTTGTTAATTTTTAACTTACTTTTTATTTTAATACTGGGGTATTAAATAAACAAATAAATGTACAGAGAGACTGGATTATGGAGTTAGTTGTAAAAGGAAAAATGTCTTCAGGTATTTATGTTTTTAGTAATTTATTGGGCAGCTCATAGATTTTGGTTAAAATGCCAATTATTCTAGTTATCTTTCTACTATAGCAAATGTTACAATTCTGGCACATTTATTTTTTAGATGAAGTGGACAGCCTGTTATGTGAAAGAAGAGAAGGTGAACATGATGCTAGTAGACGTTTAAAAACTGAATTCTTAATTGAGTTTGATGGTGTAAGTACTGGCCTTGATATGATATTAGTGATAGATATCAATGGCAGCAATTTATTGTGTTTTAAATTCTACAGATCACGTGTAATATTTCAGGTTTCTATAACTAGGATACAGAGAGACAGATTTCAGTCACTCCAGAGACAAAACCAAATATTTAACAGAATTTACTTTACTCAAAAAAGTTTAGTGAATAATAACACGAAGAAAACAATTAACCCGAATGTGAATCAAATATATTCAACTCTCCTTTCAGTCCACAGTTCTCTGTGAAGGACAGTATTAGTTTTGCTGGACCAACAACAGTTATTTTTTCCCATTCTTTAGTCCCCTGGTTGCTTGTCTCTCCGTGTGGAGTGGACTCTTCATCAAACTGCAGACCGTCTCCTTCACCACACTGCTGGTTTCTCCGTCCTTTCTTCCCTTTTCTCCTCCTTCACTCCATTTTTTTGCTGCTTCTTCCCCCTCTTCACTCCTCCAACCCCACTGCCCTTTTTCAACAGAGGTTTTGCTCTTCCCTTACTCCATTCTTTGCCCCTCCCACTTTACTCAACCAACATTCCAAGGCCCTCAGACAGTCACTACACATGCTTCCCTTTTATTACTGAGTTCCCATCTGGATTAATAGCAAATTCAGAGAAGGGACAGGTGACCTTTTGCTAGGAAAAGCAAAACTGAACTGTTGCTTCTGTCTTTCTATTTTGCTGAACTGCAAATGTTCTCTAAAATGAACTGGCACATTATTGAACTGGCATACTAAGAAGTCACAAAAGCCTGTGAAATTGATCAAAGTTTTGAAGTATGGAACTAAATACAGTATTTGTTTTATAGGCATTTTTACAACTGCACAGTCAAAGTTGAGCAAAGAAAACTGTACCATTTTATAATGAGCTTTTTTAGTGTATCTAACTCATTGCAGTGTTACATCTCAAGCTTTGCTTTATGGGGAAAAAATAGGTACAGTCTTCAGGAGAAGACCGAATACTTGTCATGGGAGCAACTAACAGGCCCCAGGAGCTTGATGATGCTGTTCTCAGGTACTTTAAACCATATGTTACTAACTAGCCATATGCATAATAAAGATTTGCATTCAACTGAGCTGCCCTTAAACTCACTAACGGGAGAAGCCATATGTAGTGGATTTCAATATTTTAGATTAGGGATAGACAGTATGATACTCTCCAGATGTTTGGGGCTATAAGTCTCATAATGCTGGACCATGGACCATGCTGGCTGGGGCAGAGGGGAATTTTTGTAGTCCACAGCATCTGGAGTGCACCAGGTTGCCTAGCCCTGTTTTAGAGAATAATTTAGGCATGTGAATCAGGCAGGAGCGTTACGGCCATGAGGTGGAGGGAAATTGGCAAAAAAAATCCTCCTGCCTTCCGTTAGGTGCAGGGAGTGTTTTTTCCATGAGTAGAACTCTCTTTGTAGGATCTTAGGATCCAACCCATGGTGATAAGCAAAAGTTAGGTTTGTATACATTTTGACCCTCAAAATCTTTATAGAACCAATTTTTGCTCGCTAGCAGTTAAATCTTCGTGGTTGGGGGCCATGCCACTTCATTAGCAATCTACGATTTACTGAGTTAGCTAACAGACTTACTAAAAAAAAAAACCTTTTATTTTAAAAAGCATTGGTGAATAGAAGTTTGAATTTTCGCAGACATCAGTTTTGGCCAGAAGCTTTTAAGCTGCTTTAATTTTGTTTCAGATATATTTATTTACATTTAATAGACAAATTGAATGTTCAATTATTAAACGTTTGTTTGGGAAAATCTAGCTAACTTTAGTACCCTCTGACTACAGCAGCTCTTGTGTTCTTACCCAGAAAATGGTGATGTTTGCTCTTACATGGCTTCTGTATAATTTTTATGAACCTGTCAAAGAGCTTCAGCTATGGGGTGGTATAGAAATACAATAAATGAAATGAAATGTATCAATATCTGTGTTTTTCAGGCGATTCATCAAGCGAGTGTATGTATCTTTACCAAATGAAGAGGTATGTAGTTTGAGAGTGCATATTCACATAGGAGAATGCCTTTTTACTAGTTCCTTGTAGGTGTAAATTAGTGATAGTAATCCATAGATTGAAATCTTTCACATAGGTGCCTCATCCATGGATTCTCTTTGTGCACTGTTTATGAAAGGACAGCATAGCCCATTTATAGCATTGAATACATCTTTTTACTTCAGTTTATTTTTTACACTTCTGAAAATCTCAGCTTTCAATTTAAAATATTTCATGTTTGACAATGCGTCTGGAAGAAAAATCTTGATCCTATGCTGCGACACCTGATACAGTTTATGAAACTAGAGTTCTGTGATTAGATGCAACTGCTAAAACTGCAGAATTCCTTCCGTTAGTTTTCACTTCTTTTTCTCCAACACAGCTCTTAGTTTTCTCTTTTGCTTCTCTATTACTATAGTTTTGCCAAAATCTGAAATTTGGTGTACCTCTGAACTTCTCTATTAAGATAATCAAATCAGAGAGACACCAGTTTATTTTACACACTACATTATGATAGTAGAACTGGTGTGTGTGTGTTTGAGGTTCTAAGAGTTAAACAATGACGCAACTCTAGGTTTATTCGCTTATTCATTTAGTTCTTCTTTGGAGGGGATGGACATCTTAAGTCAGGCAGTTTCTTCCATCAGGATCTGGATACAGGTCTTACTTGAATATTTTGTCTCCGCTGGGGGGGGGGGGGGCATCTCGCTCAATTTCCATTTTGCCTCAGAAATAACAATGCCCCAAATTAACATATGTGTGAGAATAAAACCCATTCAATAAGTTTGATCTAAAGAACTATGAAAATAGGCACTAGCATTCTGCAAATATTTTCACAATAGTTTGCACAGTGCTATGATAGTTCTGCTTATGCAGAACTTGTGCAGCCTCTTGCAGAAACAGAACACTATCTTTTGGAGAGTTTCTCTTTCTTCATCAAGTGGCTTTAGCATGTATTTTACACCATGTGCTGCTGTATGAGAGAGTGAAAACAACTGTGAGCAGAAGGGCAGCTTTTGGACCCCATCTAATATGTTGACTTTGCAAGATGAAACCACATAATTTTCAAACACATTGTGCCTTTGTTTTAAGTTTTTCTATAATTTAAAGAGTTAAGTGAGATTTCTTCTTTGTACTCACAAATAGACGCGGCTGCTTTTACTAAAAAATCTCTTGAGCAAGCAAGGAAATCCGTTAACCCAAAAAGAGTTGGCACAGCTAGCTAGGTGAGTAACTTTCTAGCTCATTGCTAACTAGTTGGTTTGTGTGTGGTGGTATTAGCAGCCTTTTTTCATCGGCAGGGATGCTGAGAATAATTGTTCTTGAATATATGTCACACAGGTTTCGTGGCTTTTTATATAAATAATATCAATATTTGAGATGTACATCCCACAAACATAACACCATTGGCATTTTGATACTAAGGCTAAATGTATTTAGTTATATTACTATCAAAACATTCAGTTTAGTGCTTAATGTAAATTAATATTTCATTTTAACATTTATAGGCTGCTTTTTCTACATGTTTAGCGGCTTACAATAAAAAAAAATTGTTTTGAAAACAGAGTAAAACATAGTAAGTTTGCTTAGTTTTCTATAAGGCAATTGTCATTGTGAAATTCCTAAAATTAAGTGTGTTTGCTTTTCCTTTTTACAAAGAATGACAGAGGGATACTCAGGGAGTGACTTAACAGCATTAGCGAAAGATGCAGCATTGGGTCCTATACGAGGTAAGCATGATTAGCTATTGAGAAAAAGGCAATTGTGAAATGGGTAGAAAAACTTGTCCAGCTGTATGTCCCCCGCTTCACATGGGCCAGGATATAAAGAGCTACTTTAGTATGTCGAAGGCCTTAGGCATGCTTTTTTACTTTAAGCAGCACACTCTCCCCTAAACTTCACAAGAGCATGGATGGAAGCTTTTGTTCTAAAGCCCGATGCTGCCTGGGGCACATAGAACTAGATGAACACTGTTTAGAATCCTGGTCACTATCTAATAACTCTTTAAGTTGACCCATTTTAATAAATCAATGAGATTGTGAGTTCTGTTCTGTGTTTGGTTAGATAAAGATCTTGTTTTCGAAGTTTAAAAAAGATAAAAATAAACACAGATTGATTGTTTAACAAGCAATCTTATTGTGCCCTTTACTACGAACAGAGATTACATGATATTGATACAGAATATGAAAAATATGGGATAATTTCTAGTTCCCGGCAGTGTTCATCATCATCATAATAAATAAATATAAATAAATTTATCATTGCAATGTAGGATGCTGGCCATCATTGACTGTATCAACAGTGCCAAGGACCATAATCTTAGCCTGTTGTATGTTCCCTGCCTCGATCCAGAGGGAGAGGCAGGTAAGAAATAAATATGATGATGATGAACCTTGATGCCTCTTTAGATCTTGGCCAGTAGTATAAATACTCTGCGTGGTATCCAACTAATCTCTTCTACCAACGGAACTGCGTCTGTCAGGGGAATGGGGAGGGGGTGATTCCTCCTGGCCATCTGCTGAAGGATCCTCTGGAGTAGATTTGGAGGAGCACAGGGGACTGGAGGAAAGGAAAGGAAAGTCTTGTTTGAGTTCATATTTGGTCATGCAGCTTTGGAGTTTTCCCTCTTCTGTACAAGTAGCTTATTCCAAAACATCTGGCACTGTTCTAAGTTAGCATCCAAGACTGAAGTGCTAAAGAAACATGATGAATTGCTGCTTTTAAACACTCAAATTCATTTCTCCCTATCTCATTATTTTCCTGGGTATATTAATTTTACTATCTAGCTACCTAAAATTATTGCTAGGCTGCCTTTAAGGGCAACGTGCTTGTAGTAATTCTTACATTACCCTTAGTAATACTTCAGATTGGGACTGAAAATATAATGGATTGGATCAAACATAACGTGAGTTTGATTTTCAAGTGTAGACAGTGATGCTTCAAATAAGGCTTGTTTCAAATATAGTTGTTTTGAAATTTAGCAATAATGATTTCCTTAATTTACAGAACTAAAACCCGAGCAAGTGAAGAACATGTCTGCTAGTGAGGTACGCTATTTAAGATTTGTTTTGCTACACAAAACAAATAGTGCACTTTCATGTTTTGTTCCCCTTACAAATTTTAGAAAGTGGAATACAATCTCTTGTTTTCAGATCTCATAGAAGGGAGAGAGAAGAGCTGTGCTTTTTATAGTTGTTGCATGGGTTTTGTAAACATGTTCACTATACTTTTGGAAATATTTCTAAGAGCACAGTGAAGATGTCTAGCTTTTAATACTTACTGTTGTAACAATTCATCTAATAAAGTGAGTTGTCTGATTTGTGCTATGCAAGACTTCATAATAAGGATATTTAGCCATCTAATCAATATGTTTAATATAGCAATGGAAAAATTCAGGAGCCCAAATGTATTTGTGTATGAAATCAATTACTTGTGTAGAACTAATCTTCACAACATTCGAATGCTGTCTCAAATGCAGTATGAGTGCAAGTTAAAAAGACACTCAGGATTGGATCAAACAATGCTGTTCCTGCACGATTCCTCCACCCAATTGTAGACAATTCCCCACTCCCACTGCAGACCCACAAAAAACAGTCCGCAATGTTTATTAGTTCCCTTCCTCCCTAGAGAATATTTTTGGGGTTACAAGAGGCTGCATGGGGTTGTGGTGGGGAGGGTAAGATCAGTTCCACGAGTTGCTTTCTCTTTGCACTTTGTTGGATACAGTCCTCGGTGTTTAAACCAGTCAAATGTTAGTAGAGAGAAGAAAAAAGAGCCTGAGATTCTTGCTTGACTTTTGTTCACATGTATTAGCACCATCTAGTGGAATAGAGGCACTAATACAGAAATAGAAATTTTATTTTCTTCTGCCTTGTTCTGCTTTCCCCCCATGCTTGTCACTTTTGAAAATTTAGGTTGTAACCAACGTTAGTCGTACTTAGAGCAAACCCATTGAATTGAATGGGACTTAAATTAGTTTAACATTGGGTATAATCCTTTGAAATCTAAATATAGGCATTTTTAAAGTCAATTTAATGTCTTGGTCAAAAAATCAGTTTGGAGCAGGCATAGTGTGTAGATGGTTAATCTAAAAAGCTTTCTTTGCTTATAGATGAGGAACATCAGATTGTCAGACTTCACGGAGTCCTTGAAGAAAATAAAGCGTAGTCTCAGCCCTCAGACCCTGGAAGCTTATATTCGCTGGAACAAAGACTTTGGAGACACTACAGTTTGATCTGCACCTTTGTCAAAGGGGAGGGAGGAATGTTGCCAGCAAGAGACAGTTGATGCAAACTGCTGCTGGAATGCAGCCAGAGTTTACAAGACTTTTCAGATCTCTAAATATCTGCACTAAAAGATGGGACTGATTTAAGGAAAAAACGAATAGAACTGTGTTGAAGTTCTCATAAATTTTAACATCTGGATACACCCAGGGCATTGTAAGATAGAGCACAATAAGACATGGGAAAGAGCTCTAGCAATCGAATGATGATAGGAAAAATAATTTGTATATTTTGTTGCTGACTGAAATATTCTACTAGCATTATCAGTTGGGGAAACTGATTGTTTTTTAATTTGCTCATTGCATTTAATTCTGCTTTGTTTCTCTTAACTGCTAACTGTCAGAGTCTGATTCTCATTTTCTTTATCTATGTATCAGTAAAGTGCCAAATAAAAATATTCCCTACACATCAGGAAGGGATAGCATTGGGAATACCATTGGTGTGAAAAGTCCACAATGCAAAGCAGCTAGCCTGCTGCTCTTTGTTCTAATGGAACTCTACAGTCATTAGAACAGCTTAGAAAGCAATCTTTCACAGAACAGTAATGGCCGGTACAACCAATTAAAACACCAAATGGCTTAAAGTTAATGGTCTTTGTCACTTGTTTCCTGCAGTATTTTTCTAATGCATTTATAAAGTTTCTATGGTAGAATCATTGTTCTTATATTGTAGACTTGGAGACCAAGAAAAAAGAGTAAGTGGTATTAGCTGTCAAATGAACTGCAGTGTTTCTTTTTCGTGTTGGTTTTGTATTTACTGTGAATGAGAGCCAGACAAGTTCCTACTCTGATGCAGGTGATCATAGCTGTGGTTACTTGTTTAATTGCATTTGACTTTTATATCTTCCATGTGCTTTGGTTTGTAGGGACACAGCTGACTTTTTAAAAGTACAGTAAACAAACACTTTCTGTAAGTTTTTATTATATGAATGACATGTAAATCTATTGCCTTTTAATATTAAAGGGACAGACATATTTGTCCCTATACAGTTGGAGTTTTGTTTACAAAATGGATAATTTGTTAATATATTCAATTACTGTGGTAAAAGTGCTATCAAGTAAATATAACAAGGTTTCCAGTTTTGCTCATGTAGCAGTTATGGGGAAGATCGAAAAGGAGAAAAATATATTCTGTTAGGAGAATAAATGTATGCACTTCACCTCATTTTTTGTAATTTATGCTTTCTAATGCCAAGATTTAATTTGACCTTATTTATGTGAAATGGGACAGCTATAATTCTTTGGAGAATATATTGATCTTTGATCTATTTACTGATCTTGAACTGATAAGTGTTTAGCACTTCGGTAGAGCCTTTTTATCTACTGCTAGATATCAGTCAAGAGACAATGTCATAAGTGCAAAGCCATGCTAGAGGTACAAATGAAAATTGAAATAGTTCTAAAACCTAGAGTGACTGCTAGAAGCTAACAAGATTTGTTAAGGAATTGTGACTAGATTTAAAATACTGTGTTATAATGGCTCTTGATTAGAAAAAGCAAATGCCTTAATGCAGGAGTGAGCAACTTGTGGCTCTCCCGATGTTTTGGCCCACAACTCGTATCAGCCATCATCATTGGCTGTGTTGGCTAGGGATGACGGGAGTTGTAGGCCAAAACGTTGGGAGGGCCACAAGTTGCCCACTGCTGTCTTAAGTGCTGAAGCATCATGGTAAATGAATTGTGATCCACCTGTTTCAGAAGTTTGAAAAAAGTTGCTATTCTCATTGAATGCCTTTAATATTCCCCTCTAGATTTTTTTTAAAAAATAATCTAATTCTGTTTGCATTGAAAGTTGAATGTGTATGGCATTGTTTCCACCTTGGGCTAAAATGTGTAGTGCATATTAATTATGGACTGTTGATCATATCGGATACATAACAAGTCATAATTTAAAACTTCCTTTCCTTTCTTCTTCTGTGGTCACGTTCGTGTGTTTTTTTTTATTTTATTTATTTAAAGATTTTTATGCCGCCATTCAGCCAAAAAAGGCTCTCATGGCGGCTTACAAAAGTATTTCTTGACAGTCCCTGCCCACAGGCTTACAATCTAAAAGACATGACACAAAAGGAAAGGGGATTGGGAGGGAGGAGGAGGAGGGGGAAAAGGAAAGCAAACTCAGGCACTACAATCTTAATTGGAAAGTTCAGCAGTTACAGGTGACAGCAGGAGGGAGGGGGCTCTCAGCTGGAGCTGGACCCAGGCACGGTGGAGAGGTGCCTGGCTGCTGCTTCCTCCCTCACTGGTGGCCTCTCCAGAGACAGTTGGTAGCAGGAGGGAGGGGGCTCTCAGCTGGAGCTGGACCCAGGCACGGTGGAGAGGTGCCTGGCTGCTGCTTCCTCCCTCACTGGTGGCCTCTCCAGAGACAGTTGGTAGCAGGAGGGAGGGGGCTCTGAGCTGGAGCTGGACCCAGGCACGGTGGAGAGGTGCCTGGCTGCTGCTTCCTCCCTCACTGGTGGCCTCTGCAGTTACAGTTGTTAGCAGGAGGGAGGGGGCTCTCAGCTGGAGCTGGACCCAGGCACGGTGGAGAGGTGCCTGGTTGCTGCTTCCTCCCTCACTGGTGGCCTCTGCAGAGACAGTTGGTAGCAGGAGGGAGGGGGCTCTCAGCTGGAGCTGGACCCAGGCACGGTGGAGAGGTGCCTGGCTGCTGCTTCCTCCCTCACTGGTGGCCTCTCCAGAGACAGTTGGTAGCAGGAGGGAGGGGGCTCTCAGCTGGAGCTGGACCCAGGCACGGTGGAGAGGTGCCTGGCTGCTGCTTCCTCCCTCACTGGAATGTGTATGGCATTGTTTCCACCTTGGGCTAAAATGTGTAGTGCATATTAATTATGGACTGTTGATCATATCGGATACATAACAAGTCATAATTTAAAACTTCCTTTCCTTTCTTCTTCTGTGGTCACGTTCGTGTGTTTGAAGGCAGAAATATTGTGCAGTATCTCCCTCATTCCATTAATTGTAAAGTTGACCTTTTATGGTGGCACAAGTTAACTGCCTACATGAAGAGACAAATCCTAAGTTTTGAATAGCTAGTCATTAAATTAAGGATACATGTCTGCTCTTCATACAGTTTTTCCTGTGATCCAGCACTGTTGTAGTAAAGATAGAGATTATTTTGTAGAAAGTGGCTCTAATTACGGTGTTCTATCTTACTTAAACGTAAGTACTATAAGCGAATATCATGGTTTTAACCCTTGAGAAAAATGTACTTGTCCAAACCTGCCAGATCATCCTAGCCTGAATTCCCAAATTAGGTTTACTTTGTCCTAGGACATTGAGCTTTTACATTTTGATTTACCTTCCTAATGTAGTTTAACCTTATGGTGGCAGTGGGGTTCTTCAATAAGGGAAAGTAGTAGAAATGCCATTTAAAAACTCATACAGTTCAGGTTTTTTTTTAATGTGGTAATCTTAGTTGCTTATTAGTTATAAACTTGGGGCAGAATCCAGTGTGGTGCAAATGGACTTCTTCCTCACTACCCCCAGCATTCTTTTAAAATCTGCTCCAAGCCCTACAGGGTAGAGGAGGGCTCCCCATCCCTGTTCTGCTAACAGAAGCCATTCCATCAGTGGAATGAATCAACTGAATTCCACCCAAAGGCTGAAATTTGCCCTAACTTTGTGCTCATTGGACTGAGCAATTGTAGCCAAGACCAAATGAATTCTAGATTTTACAGTTTTATGTAGGAAATAGTAGACTTGTTGCTGCCTGAGAAATTGCCCTCTGAAGACAATATCCAGAAAATGTGGAGAATAATGTTCATGCTCTTTGAAGGTTAAATTCAAACTGAGTTTTAGGTATATTAAATATTGATTGAAAACTGCTAAGTTGACTGGATGAAATGCTTTTACAGCATGTGTTGGGAAGACTTCAGCCACTTACTTGAACAGAACACAACTCTATATATTTTCCTCGTAGTCTACTTTATGTCCTTATGTGCTCTGTAATAGCTTTGACTATTCTCTGTATTTCAGGTTTCACAAGAATACAAAAGGATCTAGTTTGAATTTCATGTGTTATTATCCTTTGGTGAGAAAGGGAAGATTATCCCTCTAATCCTAAAGCTTTTTTTTTTTAAAGGACATGCAAAGTTCAGTTATACAAATTAACTCTAATACTTCCCAAATTCAAAAGAGAGCTGGGTGGGATAACTAGTGTCTACATAATGTTGCCTGCTTTTATAGTCCTAATATTGCTCTGTTTTAAGGCAGATAGGGGCATCATTAATGCAGTTTCATTAAAAACATAGTTCAGTAATATGATTTGGTCGGTCGTTTTGAGTTGCCTTAGTAAAAGTAGTTGCTAGATAGATGGGTATATGGGCCTTTTAGACTTGTAACACACCATTCTAATAATTCCCTTGGCCCCAGTCTTCTGATATTTCCCTGGAAGAAAGTACATATGGTTTCCATCGGGAACCTGGTAATAATTCTTTCTGCAATCCAAGATAGAAATGGGATTTGTTCATTGGTGAAGCCATGTACATATTGCAATGTCTGTGTGTGACCATTTGAGAGATCATTCATTAAAGTACTGGAGCCCTAGGCAGTTAATGGGAAACTAGAACAAACTATGAGACATTTAAGAAATGCATTAAACTATTTAGAGCAAAGCGCAGAACAAAGCATTCATATTAAAGATTACACTGACTTCATCCTGAAAATACTATTAGGCAGCTGTCAACTTTTTTTTTTTTTTTTACTTTGAGAGGTTTCTTCTAAAGTAGCATCCTGTTAAGAAGGGCCTGGAGATATGAATAGCTGTTTTGAAATTAAAATCAAAGGTGCTGCCAAAACTGGAATTTTCTTCATCTTATCCAAATTTTCAGCTACAGAGAGATCACTTTGTGAAAACATTCTCAGACATTCTTTCACAAACCTTATTTTTTTAATGTTAGACATTGCTATTCAGTATCAAGATATGAAATTTTATTGGGAAAACAAAATGTGTAAAAGCATGTAGTGTTCATATAGGATTAGATTGACAAACTTGATTTACCTTGATAAAATGTTGCAATTTGTTTTCATGTCAAGTTTTATTCTACTACTTGGTTCAGACCCATGCCTTTCAAATCTGTTGCCTATTACCTTTTGCTGTTAATATTTCTCATATGATATAAGATCATGGAAAGATTTTTGTCAAATATTTCCATATGGTTTCTCTGAAATGAGACTAAATCTTAACTCTAATGTAAATTCTAATTAAATAAAATGTGCTGAAACAAGCTTTTTAATTTTTATTACCTCAATTTTGTTAGATTCTAAATAAAAAAAAATGAAAACAATAATTTGAGTGACTACTGAATCCTTATCTAAATAATGGAAGCAAGGCAGGATTTTGTCAGATGAGACGTGTACCTGAATTTAAAGTCAGTTTTTGTACTTATACCAGATGTTAAATGCAACACTTGTCCAAATGTATTTCTAAGTATCCTATCAACCTTGCCACTCACTTTCTCACACAGCTCTTGCCATAATGATCTTTCCCTCCTGGAATTTGGTTGAGAACACTGTACTGATACCTACTGGGAGCAAGTTACAGTAATTTATTTATTTATTTATTTATTTATTTATTTATTTATTTAATTACATTTATATACCGCCCCACAGCCGAAGCTCTCTGGGCGGTTTACAACATTTAAAAATAGTAAACATTAAAAGTATACAATTTAAAAACACACACACACACACACACACACACACACACACACACACATAAAAACAGTATAAAAACAACAGTATCCATTTAAAAACAACAATTGTGGGGTCCATTAAAAACAAACTTAACGTTGTTAAATGCTGTTAAAATGCTGTTAAAAATGCCTGGGAGAAGAGAAAAGTCTTGACCTGGCGCCGAAAAGATAACAATGTTGGCGCCAGGCGAGCCTCATCGGGGAGATCATTCCACAGTCGGGGGGCCACCACTGAAAAGGCCCTCTCCCTTGTTGCCATCCTCCGAGCTTCCCTTGGAGTAGGCACTCTGTATATCTCAATATACTCTATAACAAACTTTGTATATGTAGTTTAATATTGACTGAAAAGCGATAACTTTAAGAGCCCTCAGTATTCAGCCATATCAATATTCTGAAAAATCACCTGGCTGTCCTCATTAAATTGCATGGTGTTCAGCAGTACCTATATGGAAGCAATAGCCACCTCACCCCACCACGTCCCCTTCTATCTAATGCAGGGGTTCTTAACCGGTGGGGTACGCCTCCCCAGAGAAAGTTTGGACTGACTCCAGGGAAAGTGTGAGTAGCCTCTCAACTATAAATTGTTTATTTTACAAGTACATAGCAGCACAGCTTGGCCCAACCTTATTTCTTTCTACTAATCTTGGGAGCTACGACGTAGCTCTTTTGTACACCATGTGCATTATTGTAGTTATCGTTACCTGCTACACATGCGTTAGTGTTCGTGAAGAACAACCAATCTTTCAAGGTAAGTGACTGCTTTGTTCTAAGTCACTTTCCCCCCCGGTTTATTGCAAAAAGTTGAGCTGGGCCAAAAGTGTTGATTGTTCCATTTTTTGGCATTTCGTGGAGGGGTGGGAGGAAAAGAAAACTGAAGAAAAAGGCTTGGTGAAGGAGAAATTTTCGGAGAATTTCTCCTTGGGGAAAGGGACAGGGTTTCCACCTTTTGAAGTTTAAGCAATTGTTCCTTTCTTCTTTCAATTTTTTTACATTTTTAAAAGCGCCCCTTGAAAATGCAGCAGCCCAAGAGTTCTCTCTGAATACTGTTTGGAGAGGGTGAGGTCACATGGTCTCCAACTGCTCGCCTAGGAGCATAGGAGAAAAGGCCTACAATAGGGTGACCATATGAAAAGGAGGACAGGGCTCATGTATCTTTAACAGTTGCATAGAAAAGGGAATTTCAGCAGGTGTCATTTGTATATATGGAGAACCTGGGGAAATTTCCTCTTCATCAAAACAGTTAACGCTGCAGGAGCCCTGCCCTCCTTAAAATCTGGTCACTCTAGCATAGCTCCTGCAGCTTTAACTGTTGTGATGAAGTGGAGATTTCACCAGGTTCTCCATATATACATATGCCACCTGCTAAAGACCTGGATGGATGGATTTGTTGCCAAGGTAAAAAAGGCTGCTTTTAAGTCAAGTTTCCCAGTGAATATTTTCTAAACAATGATGTAGACTAACTGGATTAATTTATAGCTAAATAGAGCATTTATACTGTTCTGTTTAGTGTGGCTGCTTTTATACTGCACAATTCTCCTACCTTGCCGTAACAATCCAAAATTGCTAATTTCAGACCATATGTGCTTGCCTGTTACTAGAGTCAACAATTCCAGGGTATTCCAGAAGTGAAGGCTAGTTACTAGGTCGAGCATTTTCTTTTCATTATATGAAATGTCCTTGTTCTTAAATAAGCTAATATTCATAACTGGGATCTGAACAAATGGCTAAATTCAGGTGGTTCATCCATAAACAGTAGTAGTATAAAGAACAATCAGGTGGGCTGTATCTAATGGCAGCTCCTAGGGAAGGAGTAAGTAACCGTTCTAACTTGTGGGCTCATCTGTCAATAGTATTAACTGTCCTGGGCAGCACCATAAAAGGATGCCTGAGAAGTATAGCTGGTCACGAAAGGACAAGCCTAAAAAAAAAACCTGAATAAAAGACAGAGATGGGGGGTCTGGACTCAACATACTGAACTTCTTTGAATCCTTAGTTTTACACCAAGAGAAACCTATTTGATAGAAAGCTAACACTTTCTCTTCCCCAACTCCACCTCTGCCAGCCAATTCATTGCCCCCTATTATCTTTCTCTCTCTGGATCACCACTCATATCACCCATCTCACACACCCTGGCTTTTTTTTTTTTACTTTATTACATTTATATCCTGCCTTTTCTCCTCTAAGGAACCCAAGGCAGTGTACATAATCCTCTCCATTTAATCCTCACAACAACCCTGTGAGGTAGGTTGGGCTGAGAGTCTGTGACTGGCCCAAAGTCACCCATTGAGCTTCCATGGTTGAGTGGGGACTAGCACCCAGATCTCCCAACTCCCAGTCCAACACTCTAGCCACTATACCACACTTACCACTCATACTCTTGCTAACTCCCCAAAACACACATACAGTCATGTGAAAAAGAAAGTACACCTTGGAATTGTATGATTTTACATATCGGGACATAATAACAATCATCTGTTCCTTAGCAGGTCTAAAAATTAGGTAAATACAACCTCAGATGAACAACAACACATGACATATTACACCATGTCATGATTTATTTAACAGAAATAAAGCCAAAATGGAGAAGCCATGTGTGAAAAAGGAAGTACACCTTATGATTCAATAGCTTGAAGAACCACCTTTAGCAGCAATAACTTGAAGTAATCCTTTTCTGTATGACTTTATCAGTCTCTCACATCGTCGTGGAGGAATTTTGGCCCACTCTTCTTTACATGCTTCAGTTCATTGAGGTTTGAGGGCATTTGTTTATGCACAGCTCTCTTAAGGTCCCGCCACAGCATTTCTATCGGGTTGAGGTCTGGACTTTGACTGGGCCATTGCAACACCTTGATTCTTTTCTTTTTCAGCCATTCTGTTGTAGATTTGCTGGTGTGCTTGGGATCATTGTCCTGTTGCATGACCCAATTTCGTCCAAGCTTTAGCTGTCGGACAGATGGCCTCACATTTGACTCTAGAATACTTTGATATACAGAGGAGTTCATGGTCGACTCAATGACTGCAAGGTTCCCAGGTCCTGTGGCTGCAAAACAAGCCCAAATCATCATCCCTCCACCACCGTGCTTGACAGTTGGTATGAGGTGTTTGTGCTGATATGCTGTGTTTGGTTTTCGCCAAACGTGGCGCTGTGCATTATGGCCAAACATCTCCACTTTGGTCTTGTCTGTCCAAAGGACATTGTTCCAGAAGTCTTGTGGTTTGTTCAGATGCAACTTTGCAAACCTAAGCCATGCGGCCACGTTCTTTTTAGAGAGAAGAGGCTTTCTCCTGGCAACCCTTCCAAACAAACCATACCTGGGAGGGAATCTACACGTCGTTGTGAGGGCGCTTGCATGCGCCCCCAGTGCACCCCCACAACGACTGTGTAGACGGAGAAAGAAGAGACGGAGGAAGAGGAGGAGGAGGAGGCGGCTGGGGAACCGGCCACGTCCTTGCCGCCGCCTCCCCGCCGGCCTCCTGCTGCCGGGGTAAGAGTCACCCAGGTCGGAGAGCTCCGCTTCCGCCGAGCTCTCCGACCTGGGTGGCTCTTATCCCGGCAGCAGGGGGGAGGCGGCAGCGGCAAGGACGCGGCCAAAAGATTCAAGGGGAATACTCTATTGAAGAATGGTATAAAGAAGTATGGGATATAGCTATTAATGATAAACTGACTTGTAATATTAAGTGGAGAAAAGGTATAACTAAAATAAATGAGTTTGAAGGAATCTGGAAACAGTTCCTAATATTTGTGTTTACTAAGGGAAGTGGGAAACCGCCAGCAGAAGAAACGATAAGATTTTGGAATCAGGAATAGATCCCGAGGTGGGGGGAGCACTATTATGTCAAGAATGATTATGTTATGGTATAATATTTTATAGTTAATATCTATTCAATACATATGTACTCAACATTTATTCAACATGTATGTAGTATGTAATAGTTGTTTTGATGTTTTCCTTTATTGTAATGTATGTTTAATCAATGTGGAAAAGCAATAAAAAATAAAATAAAATAAAATAAAATTTTAAAAAAAGGACGCGGCCGGTTCCCCAGCCTCCTCCTCCTCCTCTTCCTCTGTCTCTTCTTTCTCTGTCTACACAGTCGTTGTGGGGGCGCACTGGGGGCGCATGCAAGCACCCTCACAACGATGTGTAGATTCCTTCCTGTTCAGTCTTTTTCTAATTGTACTGTCATGAACTTTAACATTTAACATGTTCACTAAGGCCTGCAGAGTCTGAGATGTAACTCTTGGTTTTTTTGCAATTTCTCAGAGCATTGCACGGTCTGACCTTGGGGTGATTTTGCTGGGACGTCCTCTCCTGGGAAGATTGGCAACTGTCTTGAATGTTTTCCACTTTTGAATAATCTTTCTCACTGTAGAATGATGGACTTTAAATTGTTTGGAAATGGCCTTATAACACTTCCCAGATTGATGGGCAGCAGCAATTGCTTCTCTGAGATCACTGCTGATGTCTTTCCTCCTTGGCATTGTGTTAACACACACCTGAATGCTCCAGACCAGCAAACTGAAAAAACTTTGGCTTCTATAGAGGTGGTCATACTTGCTGATGATCAATTAATCACGGGCATTTGATTAGCAGCACCTGTCTGCTACTTAGCATCTTAATTCCTATGGAATCAGTAAGGGTGTACTTTTTCACTCCATTTTGGCTTTATTTCTGTTAAATAAATCATGACACGGTGTCATCTGAGGTTGTATTTACCTAATTTTTAGACCTGCTAAGGAACAGATGATTGTTATTATGTCCTGATATGTAAAATCATACAATTCCAAGAGGGTGTACTTTCTTTTTCACACACCAATCAACCACAGGCCCCATCCTTCAGAATTTGAAACAAACATGCAGTGCATTCACCCATTTCCTCCTCCACTACATGTACATGAAAAAATCCTAGCATTTTTTAAAACGATCTCTCCAAAACCTCTCCAAACCAGTTCTCTTGTCCTCTGTCTTTTGCATATACATGGAGTCCCCGTTTGGAAGACAAACATGCCACCCTCCCTGGTCCCTCCCGCAACTGTTTTACTGCTGCCCTGTCTAACTCCCCACAGCTGACCAGAGAGAAATGACAGGAGATCCATTTTCTTTCCCCCCTTGCTTTTCTTGGCTGAGTGAGCTGCAGAAAAAAGCATCAGCCTGCAACTGTCCACCCACTTCATTTCCTAAGAATATCTCTGCCCCACATGTGAAGAGGGCAGTGGCTAGAGGCTCTCTACTCTGAAGCATTTCCTCCTGCCAATAAGTTTTTTTTTAAAAAGTGGCATTTATGGGCCACTCAATTTATGGGGTGCACTGGTGCCCATGGGCAGCACTTTCCTTACCCCCCCCCCAATGACTCACCAGTCTTGACTCCAGGATCAATCCCATAATAATCATATGCCTATTGTGCCACATTTAAAACTCTTGAAGTTAAAGCTGTTTTCCCCATGGTTCTCTATACAGAAAAATAGCCTTTAATTCAGTATTTATTATATTTCTATACTGCCTAATAGCTGAATCCCACTTGTGTGTTAGAGGCCTATTGATTTGGTTTTGAGTGAGAAATATAAGGTACCATGAAGTCATGAAGAGTTGGAAGCGACTGAACAACAAGTAAAAATCCAATTTTTTTTTAATGATTTAAAATCAGTAAAAAATGTAATTGTAGATTGGCTAAAATTAAATCTCAATACAATTACATTTTTTACTGATTTTAAATCATTTAAAAAAAATTGGATTTTTACTTGTTCAGTCGCTTCCAACTCTTCATGACTTCATGGACCAGCCCATGCCAGAGCTTTCTGTCAGCCGTCACCACCCCTAGCTCCCCCAAAGTCGAGTTCGTCATCTCCAGAATATCATCCATCCATCTTGCCCTTGGTCAGCCCCTCTTCCTTTTGCCTTCCACTTTTTACTTACCCCCTAAAAAAACCAAACCCAAAACACTTTTTGTCTTTCCTCTCATACATTTTCTGTATCTACTGGCATCCTCATCCACCCTGTTGACCAGGAAGGAAGCCTTGGCTTTACCTTTGATTCTTCCCTGTCTTTTGCTCTCCATGTTCAGTCGGCAAGTAATATCCCTGCCTCTTGCTTTTGGCACAATCTGCATTCAGCACTCGCTTTTCCCCTCCCCTCCTTCATTTGCCTTCCCTGTACTAAATTTTAATGGTAGGTTCTGTGGAGCAGGGATCTCTTTTTTATGCTGTAAAACATCAGGCATACTAATGATGCTATATAAAAAGACAGAGGTGGAACATTCCAGCCTCGAAACACTTGTGATGCTTTCTCCTAAGCATGTTTGTTTGAAACTCAGTCCTACTGAAGGGCAAATTACATTAGATGCTAGCACATATAACACCCTTCTTTAAAAAGCAAAGCTGATTGGGGGGAATGGGGGAATTAGAGAAGCTACTCCACATCTGGTCCCAAACCCTTGGTTCAAATGTGTTTGCATGCACACATTTGAAATACCGTGGGAGAAAAAGCAGAGATTTAGTAGAGGGGAAAGGGATAAGCTCCTCTTCCCCTTCCACATTAAATCTCCCATTTCCAGTGGCTTTGTTTAAAAAACCAACAAAGAGCATCCAACATGTGCATAGGCTTGTAGGCTGATATTATGTGCAATTTATTCATGAGCGTGAAAGCAGATAGAATTGCAGCCTCAGAAGCTGAAGTTAACAAGCCTGTTTAGCTCTCTAACTGAAGTTTGACATGAATATAGTGCAGAAGAAACCATAATCTAAAGACTGGATGGGAAAATGGATCCACAGAGGCAGTGCTAAGGTTGTTGGAAGCAGATGTAGATGCCATCTGGTTAGTTTCCTAGTGCAGCAATCCTAAAACGTACCTCTTCACCCCCAGATGACGTTTTTACAGATATGTACCTTTCTTACCAAGCCTGTGGAGGAAGATGCAAATCATAACACCTACTATTCATTATACTGGAATTCTCTAGTAATTGTGCTTTTCTTAGCAACTGGGGTGGGTGGGGGAAACAAATATATGATTATTTGTGGTGCTCTGCCTTAATTTATACGCCATTTTTGAACATCTGTAGGGAGTGGCGCTGGAGAATGAAATGCTTCTTATAATTTCATTTTTATATCTCATTATTTTTAGAGGCAGCAATAACAAGCAGAAAATGTCAATGTTAACCTATGGAACCCCGAGTAAGGGTTTATAGCATCCTTCTCCAACCTGGTACTCTCCGTATGTGTTGGACTACAGCTCCCAAGTTGGGGGACGCTATAGTTAACTTCAGTCTTACTGTTTGGTGCAATAATATTTGTTTATTAAGAAGAGCTAGCATAGGGGAGAGGGATTGTCTTTTTCATTCCCATTTATAGCGGTAGCTGGTTGGAAGTTTAAACATTAATTTCGGGGGAAGGCTTGACCCATTCCGTGTCCTCGTTCAGAATCCATTCCTAAACGGGCCCAATCCGCCAGCCTTGCTGAAGATCTCCCCCGTATGAAGGCTCCTTCTCAACTGTCACCGCCACAGCCTTCCCTGCAGGCTGAGCCGAAGGGGGAGTGAGGGGCAAAGCAAGGCCGTCCCACCAGCCCTGCTGGAAGACATTTCACCTTCTTCCCTCCCTGTTCTTTTTTCTTTATGTGTTGTGTCTTTTAGATTGTAAGCCTGTTGGCAGCAACTGTCTTATTTATTTGTGAGCCGCTCCGAGAGCCTTTTTTTTTTTTTTTTGCTGCGGAGCGGGATAGAAATACTCTAAATAAGTAAATAAACGGCATTCACAGTTCCCCCATTATTTTCCATGGGCCGTCAGGTAGCTCCCTATCATTCGTTTTAGTACATCCCGTTCTGGAAGGGCGCTTAAAAATGACGGAAAGTACGTCGCTCCTGGACGGGACCATCGGTTGCGTCTTCCCAGCCTTGTCAACAGCCCCCCGCCCCAGTTTCTACATTCACGATTGGCGCGTGCGCATTACAATCTTCCACGCCCGCCACAAAACTGACAGGAGCGCCGCCTCTTGAGTGGGCCGGGCCGGGCAAAGCCTAGCGTCACTTCCTGCTCTGTTCCGGGATCGACCAATTACACGTCAGCAAATTCAACTCCGGCCTTGTCCCCATGGTGACACGAGGAGCCCGCCTGTTCCGGCCCCTTTGGGGAGCCGCTAGTTCCTCAACATGGTGAGTTGGGTTTCTTTTCACCCCAAAGGTGGAGACGGTTAAGGCCTCAGACTCGGCTGGGGCTCGAGCCTGTGCGCACGCGCAGCTAAGGGTTGCTTTATAATGTGCCCGGTGATGGGCTATAGGGCGAGAGAGGGTCTGAGCTGGGTCATCTCCAAATCCTCGGTTGGCTTCAGAACCACCAGTTCTGAAGGAGGGGGGGTGTTATTTCCCCTTCATGGGCGGGAAGATGGGACGATGCCTTATACTGAGCCAGACCATTGGTCCATCTAGCCCAGTATTGTCGACACTGACTGGCAGTAGCTGTCCAGGGATTCAGGCAGGATTGTTTCCTAGCCCTGCCTGGAGATACCGGGGATTGAACCTGGGATCTTCTGCATGCAAAGCAGGTCCTCTTTCACAGAGCTGTGTTTCCTCTCTAAAGAGGAAAGTGTAGTCCTTAAGGTTGACATTATTTTTTAAAAGTAGATTTTTGTGCCTTGTAATGGCTTCAAGATGACTAAACATACAGCAATTGAAGTCTCTCCTAGAGTGAATCTTTTCCAAAGCGACAGCATGGTGTAGTGGTTAAGGGGTTGGGCTCCATGCCAGGAAAAAGCTTGTTGTAATGTTTGTTGTAAGCCACCCTGATAATTTGATTGAAGGGCAGGGTATAAAATCTTACTAGTAATACATTTTTGGACATTAAATCTCTCTTTTGAAGGGACAAGAGGGTTGGAAAGGGGGGCAATTGTTAATCTTAGTGGGTTCAAACCCTTTCTCAGGCATGAAGTTCATGAATGCCCCCAAGCAAGTTACCATCTCTCAGAGTAATGAACTTCATTGTGGCATAGTGAGGATAAAACTACCTAAGAATCCAAAGTCATTGGAGAATGATTGGGGTAGATGTGGCGATACAGTGAGAGGGAGAGAGTTACCTGTTGCATTTCTGCCTGTTACGCAGCTGATAAAAGCATTTGTCCTTAAACAGACAGGGTGCCTTGTAACTCTTTTGTGTTCATATACATTGGATCAGTGAGGGAGGAAGCAGCAGCCAGGCACCTCTCCACCGTGCCTGGGTCCAGCTCCAGCTGAGAGCCCCCTCCCTCCTGCTACCAACTGTCTCTGCATAGGCCACCAGTGAGGGAGGAAGCAGCAGCCAGGCACCTCTCCACCGTGCCTGGGTCCAGCTCCAGCTGAGAGCCCCCTCCCTCCTGCTGTCACCTGTAACTGCTGAACTTTCCAACTAAGATTGTAGTGCCTGAATTTGCTTTCCTTTTCCCCCTCCTCCTCCTCCCTCCCAATCCCCTTTCCTTTTGTGTCATGTCTTTTAGATTGTAAGCCTGTGGGCAGGGACTGTCAAGAAATACTTTTGTAAGCCGCCGTGAGAGCCTTTTTTGGCTGAATGGCGGCATAAAAATCTTTAAATAAATAAATAACCTGTTCTGGATGGGGTTGCAGTCCCCTTGAAGGAGCAGGTCCATAGCTTGGAAGCCTCCAGGAGCCATCTTTGTCACTTGAGGCTCAGGTGGCCTTGGTGGCACAGAGTGCCTTCTACCAACTTTGGTTGGTGGCCTAGCTATGCCCCTATCTGGACAAGGATAACCTGGCCTCAGTTATCTATGCTTTGATAACCTCCAAGTTAGATTACTGCAATGCACTCTTTGTGGGGCTGCCTCTGAAGCATGGTGGCCAGATTGATAATAGGGACAAGAAGGTCTGAACATATAGCACTGATTCTGGCCAACTTTGCACTGGCTGGCTGTATGTTTCTGAGCCAGATTTTGACCTATGAAGTCCTACACAGCTTGGGACCACAATATCTGATGAACTGACCTGTACACTAGATTCATCATCCAAGGCCTTCCTTCAGGTGCCTCCTTCAGAAGGCTTGGAGAGTGGCAACAAGAGAGAGGGGCTTCTTGGTGGTGGCGCCTGAATTTTAGAATGATAACATAACAGACGTGCTGGATCAGACCAAGGGTCCATCTAGTCCAGCACTCTGTTCCCACAGTGGCCAACCATCTGTTGACCAGGGACCAACAAAGCAGGTCATGGTGCAACAGCACCCTCCCATCCATGTTCCCCAGCAACTGGTGTACACAGGCTTACTGTCTCTGATACTGGAGGTAGCACATAGCCATCAGAACTAGTAGCCAATGATAGCCTTCTTCTCCTGGAATTTATCCAACCCCCTTTTAAAGCCATCCAAATTGGAGGCCATCACCACATCTTGTTATAGTGAATTCCATAGTTTAACTATGATCTCTCCTGGTGCCATCATTGTTATAAAGGACAGATCAGAATCAAGTTCATTTTATGGGAATATTATTGAAAAATGGAAAATTCCGTAAAAAATAGTAATTCAGCAGATTAGTATCATTACTTTTTTTGTTACAGGGGACAATTCACTTGTTTCGCAAATCACAGAAATCTCTACTTGGCAAGTTAACACAAGAATTTAGATCCGTAGCGGCTGATCGAAGGGTGAGACTTTTATAGTGAACAAAAATAATAATTCAGTTTTATACCATTTCAGAGAAATATCTCTTATCTTGCTTATTTAAAAATGATTTTGATAAATATTGATTTATTGGAATTCTTAATTTATAGGGGGGATGCAACTATTTCTCCACACTATCCTATGAAGAGTATATGAGTTTGTGCCCTCTCTCTGTCTCTCTCTCTCTGACCTTCCATCATGTTGTAATCTTATGCATAACTACTAAGAAGTCCCAATTTAGTCCAACGGATTTGCTCCCAGGTCCGTATGTATAGGATTGCAGCTAAGTGTTGTTCACTTGCTGGCTTCTCCATCTTGGACAGCTGGGTCACTTCTCCTGTGTGTGGTCAGCTCCAATCCTTCTTTGGCCACATGCATGGCTGCACTGGTTTGTGTGAATTGTGTGATACATTATAATATATCACTGTATGGCTATATGGCTACATCCTACAATATTTAATTATTGCAGTGGCTAGCAAAAGTGGTGTTGTGGTGATGGGAATGGCTGCTTTTTATTTATTTGTGTGCATTAGCTGTATCATACTAATGTTCCCTTGCAATCTCAGCACAAGAGCTGCTCATGCGTAGGAGAATTAGACTATGAACTTGTTCTGGATTTCTCCTCATGAACCATTACTGAATCTCTTTCAGCTTGCTTCACATGCTACCAGTGTTCTTCCCCTACGTTATTGTCAGTTCCCTTCTTAAAATATGGTTCTGCAAAGCCTTGCTTGGAGTATCATAATATACGCTTTAACTGCTATCTGACACGTTTTTACTTTTTGCACTGTTTGTTTTCCTTAAATTGTGAACTGGATGATAACTTCGGTGTGCTGAACATAAACTAGCATAGTGTTTGTACTAATTAAGGGTAGCGGGGAGGGGTCTAAATATATTTAATAGCCAAAGGAGAAAAGGTGTTGCAAAGATTTTTGCTTTGCCACAAACAAACCAGAGAGCTTTTAGGATTCAATTTTGGCTATTCTGTTACCTGTTAATTTAAACCACGCCAGATCTGGGTTTATTAAACATGCACATGGACATTTGGATATAAAGCAATATTAGGGAGTTCTAACTTTTTATACTAAACAGACACACAGTGGAGAGGAGACACACTCCTCTCCCGGCTTACCTTGTTGCACTCCGTTGCTTTTCCCTAGCCTGGCTCCAATGCCAGAAGTGAGCCTGCAGGGAGAAAAATTAATGGAATGCATCATGGTAATAAGGCTGGGGAAGTAGCAGGCTTAATATAAAACCCCCCACCTGCTTATGCTTTGTAGCCAAATGGACAACAATGTGTCCCATTTGATAGTTTATTTGTATCCCACATTTCCTTTGAAAAGGAAGCCCAAAGCAACTGAGATCACATAAAAGTAAATATAATATTAAACAAAGAACCCAATATGAAACATTATGTTGCACTAAAAGTGCACCCATCTGGTTCAGCCCAGTTAAAGATATTCTAGTGCAGGGGGTGGGGAACCTTATGGCCCTCCTGGGTTCCTCGGGTGGCCCATGCCCCTTTCCCTAACCACTAATCATTCAAAATTGTGTGTGTGTGTGTGTGTGTGTATGTATGTTGCAGGATTGTAAGTGTTTCAATAAAGTCAAGCTTTATTAAGTTTTATTTCAATTCTTTTGCTAATAATTACTTTTAACTGTTGTCATTTACAGTCCTGGAAGATCTTGCTCTTTGGTGCAATAAACATAGTATGTACTGGTTTCCTACTTATGTGGTGCAGTTCCACGAACAGTATAGGTATGTTTCTGTTCCTACATTTAATAATAATAATAATTTAAAAAAATATTTCTTACCTGCCTCTCCTTTTGGATTTAAGGGCTTCTGAATAGTAAATTGATTATAGCACTAATATACAAAAGAAGCTGTTTTTGGTGTACAACAGAATTTAGACAGTTGGTATAATAATAAAATGATTTGTAGATCTGTGAGCATCATATGATATCTAGTAGTGTCATTCTCTTGTATATATTCTCCAAAAGATATTCTAGAATCATCAGAGTATTCCCTCTTGTTGCCTTTCCTCAAGCAGGATTTAATAGGATACTAAGAACAGTTAGAATTAATCCTATAATGTGTAAGTCCTTGCCAAGCCTTCCAGTTGAACGATTGAGTTGAAAGAATCTGTAAATCTGTGGTGCTGGTTATTGGTGCCGTATTACGGGACTGTCAATATTTCCTGACTGAAGAAGGGTAAATTTCCCAACATTGGAAAAGTGCATAGACAGACATTCCACAACGTGGGTGTTATAACTGTGACTTGTGAGTGGAGCTGATCATAAACTTGTGAGCTTTATTGCAGGGATGGGGAATCTCTGGCCTGTGGAGGTTCCCCATTTAAGCTGCAGAGGCTTGGGCACCCACCCTGTGCTCCATCCCTTCCTCAAGCCGCCACCGCTTTGAGGAAAGTGGAGGGAGGAATCCTTGCTGCTATCTTGAATCAGTGATTGGAGATAGCAGTAGTGATTACCCTTAGTGCATTGCTCACCCTCCCGGTTGCTAATTTCTACACCTTCCCCATGTCCTCCCCAATGGGGGAAGGTGTGGGACAGGCAAAACCATCAGGCCGAGGCATGGAGTGGAAATGCTACTGATGGTGCTTTGGCCAGGGACCAAATGATGTCAGGGGTGGGGTGCATCATGAGGCCACCCCCCCTGATGTCATTTGCCTTGTGGAGAGCTGGAATGGGGGGAGGTCATCCAGCGTCCCCACCCCCACCCCATTCTAGAGTCCTCCTTCATTGCTCTGATTGCCATTTTTATTCTTGGTTAAGTTTTGGATGAACATGCTGTGGTTTTGCAGAGAATGGTGCAGTTATTTAGAAGAATTTCTAAAAGTTACACTGTAGCTCAGGGTGAATGAATGATAAAAAAATAAATAACCCTAATCAAAATGGTACCATTGAAAATGAGCCTTTGTGCAGGCAGAGAAACTTGAAGGTGCTGAGAATAAAGTCTAACTTTCTTCTTTCTACAGCTTTAACTGCATATACCTACCTAACAATTTTTGACCTTTTCAGGTATGTTTACTTTTAAAATTCCTAATTATAAGACATTTGTATGGTATCTTATCTCATTAGCCAAAAATATTGCTTATGGTAGACATCTATTTTATATTCTATAATAAACCCTGCTTATGTTAGTGTATGAGATGTGATAGGCCATCCTATGCATGTTTAGACAGAAAAGGTCCCACAACTCCCAGCATTCCCCAGCCAACCAATTGTAGGACTTTTTCTGTCTAAGCATGCATAGGATTGCACCCTAAGAGTGCAATCCTATCAATGTCTACACAGAAATAAATCTTACTGAGGCTTATTTCCAGGTAAGGGGGGTATAGGATTGCAGCTTAACGTGTTCTCATTTTATATAAAATCTTTTCATATTGTTTTTCCAGGTCCGATGTTTGTAAAACAGCTCAGATGTTTTCAATAAGACAAAATATGCAGTTTTGTCATATTGTATGCAGTTAAGATGCTTAATCCTACTGACTGCAAATAAATAGAAATGTTCTACCATTGCGTTCTAGAGATAGTATTTCATTTGCACTTGAGGACTCTGCAGCCTTTCCCCTTTATTTGCCGCACAACAGTGATTTGTAGTCAGCTTTATTGGTGCCAAGGGGAGGGGGATGCCCTCCTTCCTTAAGCAAAGCCCAGCCTGAGTTGGTAGAGACCCTGCAAGTTGAGTTGGTATTTGTATTGTGTGTTCAAGCCTGCTGAATTCCCTGTAACTGACTGCTTCTCTTCCCTCCGCCTGGTCATAATTGTTGCTTGTGTATATTTATTTGTTTGTTTATTTTAGTTGTAAGCTCCCTGTGTAACCCTTAGAAAGCAAGGAGGTGTAACCAGTTTTAGTTCTACTTAGGGTAGATCTATTGAAATGGTTAGGTTTTAATGGCTAACTTAAGCCCCATTCATTTTATTAAATATACTCTATTTGGAGTAATAATGGACACAGTTGCAGTTATTAAGCTTGCTAAACAAGTGACAGCCATTTTGCAATCCTGAATGGAGACTGCAATCCTAAATACAATTACCAAGAAGTAAGCCCTATTGTATGTATAGCATTGCACTGCCAGAGTAACTATGTAATAATAATGATATATTTATTTTTTACCCTCCTCTCCCTTTGGATCGAGGCGGGGGACAACATTAGTACAACAATACAATATAAATCAAATGCATAAAATTAATTAAAAGAGCATATAAAACCAATGCAATATCAAAATAACAATCAAGTCATCTTAAAATTCTTTGTTTAAAATTAATCTTGGTAGGCCTGCCGGAAGAGGCTAGTCTTTATAGCTGTCTTAAACTTGGAAAGAAAGTTAAGTTGATGAATCTCCTCTGGCAGGCCGTTCCATAGTCTGGGGCGACAGAAGAGAAGGTCCTCTGGGTAACAGTTGTCAGCCTAGTTTTGGCTGACTGAAGTAAGTTCTCTCCAGAGGACCTGATTGTGTGGGGTGGATTGTGCGGGAGAAGGCGATCCCATAGGTAACCTGGACCCAAACCATGTAGGGATTTAAAGGTAATGACCAACACTTTGTACTTTGCCTGGAAACTAATTGGCTGCCAGTGGAGTGATTTTAATGTTGGGGTAATATGCTCCCCCCTAGATGTACCAGTGACTAATCTGGCTGCCATATTTTGAACTAGTTGAAGTTTCCGAACTAGGTACAATGGTAGCCCTATGTAGAGCGCATTGCAGAAGTCAAGCCTCGAGGTTATGAACTGCCTATAAAATGGGTTCAAATTACTACTGATCCTTTATCAAAATATTCAAATGAGAGTTGGATTTTGAAACTCGAGACTTCTTTAAACTGATTTTTTAACAGCCAGATTTTTCTTATTTTAATTTCCCATTGCTTTTTGTTGTTTGTTTAGCTTAATAACATGCTTAATAAGTTATTGGGTAATGATGAAGAAGCCCAGCCCAGCCTATTCATTTGGGTAAGTTTGGGTAACATGTTGATATTTTATGTTTTCTTAAAATGTTGGAAAGATTGCTTTATTTATTTATTGCATTTCTATACCGTCCAATAGCTGAAGCTCTCTTTGTTTCTCTAAAGAATGAAATAAAAATGAATGGATTTTAAAATAAAAAATTGGATCGAAGTCTGTTTGTGAACATGTGCCAAATTAGTACAAATCTCTTCAACCTAACACAAAAAGGCTAGAACTTGCATATAAATGTGGCATTGTACATAAGGTTTAGTTTTCACTTCATGTCTGCATAAGAAATTAGATGATTCTAGAGATGAGACCATCATGTTTGTGGGACGTCTAGCACAGAGATCACCAACTTGTGGTCCATAGGTCAAATCAAGTTGAATGCAATTTAATCTGGGCCATGGAGACATTACAACAGGGTAGTAATGGACAGTAGGCAACCTTTTTGGGGCCCTGGGCACATTTGGCAATTTGAGAAATTGTCCTGGCTCTCATGGAGGCAGGGCAAAGAACAAAAAACCTGTCTGAAAGACTGAGCTCAAGGCAGAGGTGGGATCTGAGCCCCAACACACTAAACACCCCATTTGAACACGTAGTTTTCAGCACCAACAGAAACCGATTTCACAGCAATCCAGTTGCCAGTAAGAAACTGTGTTAACATCTTTTACGCAGGAAGGGAAAGGCTCTTTGGTGAGTGACAAGAAAGCTGTCCCAGGGGGCATTGGTGCCCATGGGCCCCAAGTTGCCTACCACTGCTTTACACAATTTTAATCAATTTACCCTCATTTTGTCTCATAGGGAAAAGAAACGTGTTTTTATGGGCACGATCATATGCATGTTTCAACAGAAAAAAGTGCTACAACTCCCAGCATTCCAGAGCCAGCCATGATATTGTGTGGACATCCTGTAATATGTGACTGGATGAGCCATGGCAATTCCACAATAAATTTGTCTACAAGCAGCACACAAATAATTTAAAAACTTCTGTAATACACAAGTTTTTTAATTGAAAAAAACAAAACAAAAGTGAATAGAATATTTAACCTATTTAAATAAGTTTTTTTAAAAAAACACACACACATGCTTACTAGGAAACAAGTCTCTCTGAATTTTGTGGGATTTGCTTTTCCATTCATTTGATTTAAAAATGTTTAAACTCCCTAATTTCAGGTTTGAGAGATTCGAAGTCCTAGCAGTATTTGCTTCCACAGTTCTAGCACAGCTTGGCGCTCTTTTTATACTAAAAGAAAGGTAAGAATCCATTTTGCTTGTAATTAACAACTGATACGTTACAAGGGCAATTTAACTGTCCTATTTTAGTACAGTTTTTCAAGTAAGACTGTAAGATATTTGTTTTAAAAGCAGTAGTTCCAAATAGTGGTATGATGTTTTATTTACAGCAGAACCTTTACAGTTGATGACTTACACTGCGAAATATAAATATGATGTGTGACTAACAGTTTTCTTAATAGCAATATTAGCATGTTGACTGTAAAACCATCTCTTGTGTTTTGTAGTGCTGAACGTTTCCTGGAACAACCAGAAATCCACACGTAAGACCTTTTAATATGCAAAAGTATTAAATAATATTGGAATAAAGTAAAAGTAATACAGTGTTAATTTTACATAGTGCTGTAGTTGGTAGCACAAAACTGTAAAGCTTATGCTGACATGAAATAGCAAAAATCTATTTGAATTTAATCACCTTAGATTGTATCCTTAGTTATAAATTGGCTCACATAATTAGTTAGTTGAAAAACTGATTTGCTGCTATGGATTTAAAGCTCATATTTATTATATAGCAAAACCTTAATGCATAACGTATAAGACTGTCTTTCATCCGTTTTAGCTATTACGAAAGTGTGGGCTCTCAGTTAAAGCAATCAGTTAGCTCAGGCTTCCTCAACATGGGGCGCTCCAGATGTGTTGGACTGCACCTCCCACAATGCCCCAGCCAGCCGAGCTGGCTGGGGCATTCTGGGAGTTGTAGTCCAACACATCTGGAGCCCCCCAGGTTGAGGAAGGCTGAGTTAGCTGATTGCGTGTAGTTAAATGGAATCTGAGTAAGGCTGAAAAATATGGTGAAAAATGGAGGATAAAGAAATAGATGTAACTGGTACTTGTACCTGGTAGCAAATTAGATTGGTGAATGGTATAAAAACATGAAGATAATTATTTTACTCTTTTTAGGGGTCGATTGTTGGTTGGCACCTTTGTGGCGCTCTCTTTCAACCTGTTTACGATGCTTTCTATTAGGAATAAGCCTTTTTCTTATGTGTCTGAAGGTACGTAATGAATAGATGTGAAATACCTGGCTAAAACTAGTGAATATTCATGACTTCACCAATGTTACTTGGTAGTCATCCGTCATGTAAGGTTGCCACCAAACCCCTCCCCACAGTCCTTTAGTATGCTTGGGAGAAAGAGGAGGCTGTTTTCCCTCCTTAGTCCTAGAGTATGGAGAAGATAAGGAAGAGCTGATGTCTTTCCTGCTGTTTCTTACGTTCTGCACGTTGCTCTTCAAATGAGACTTCCACTAATGAGGGAACTCTGTGCTACTGGGTGTCCTGTTTGTCAGAGGGCCAGGGGACACTCAATGAAGGCAAGTGGAATTGTGAATAGGGAAGGACCACACCCCTTTTCTTTTCTGGGTGGCTGGGAACACTTCAAAACAGAGTGCTGAGCTGCAGCCACCTGCCATTTTCCTTTTGTAAGAATGGCTCTGGATCCCACATGGGGCTCAAAGCCATTCTTGGAAATAAAGGTGGTGCTCGAGGCCAGAGTGTCTCTTTGCAACATACCAGCCTCCCAATTAAACAATGTTTTTAAATCAAAAAGTATTCATAAAAAAAACATCGCAAGGGGCAGGGAGCCTGGTGGGTGCCAAGGGAGATGTCTGTGGTCCCAGTGGTGCCCTGACACTCCCACATTCTGCACCCCAGGTCTATATATCACATGACTTGGCATAGATTTGCAGCAATATTAGGTTTATGACCATGATGTAATGAGTGTTCTCTTCATGATGACCAGTCCTGCTTTTTTATGCAGCTGCAAGTACAAGCTGGCTTCAGGAACATGTCGCTGATCTCAGTAGGAGGTAAGATAGAGAATGATACCATAATAAAATATGCATTAGGTAGGGATCAGGATTCTGGCTCTCCTGTTGCAAGCCGGGATGAGGGTTAGGCAGAAGGAGCAGCGGCTGTGACCATGGACTTCACTGACATCACACTTTAACAAGATATAGGACACCATTGAAGTGCCACCTTCCACCTCAGACCTTTCACCTATAAAATTAATGGCTGAGCACCAGAGTTATTGTGGGCAGTATCCAATGCTCCCATGCGCTAGTGGGACCTACCACTAGCACAGTGGGAAGCTAGCGATCCCAGAAACAATCAGAAACAAGTGGAAATACTCACTTCTGGAACAGAGCAGGTCAGCGGAGCTTCCAGAAGGGAGCTCCGCTGACCTGCCCCATTCCAGAAATGATCATTTCCAGGATTGCTTTAGAAAGCACTAATTCCCGTTGAGCTAGCAGTTCATCCTGCAGGCACTTCAAAATATGCAGAATGCAATGGAAAGCAGTTGCAGTATTGGATATTGCCCATAGTATCAGAATAGGGATGAGGAACTTCCACCCTGTGGGGTTCACCATCCAACCTGCAGGCTTCTTCTGGAGGTCCCCCCTGTTTTCCTTCCAGGTCTGGCACAAAGTTCTCATTCTTACCTCACTGATTGGAAATAAGAATTGGGATTCTTTGCTGAGTGTTGAAGAAAGATAGCCTTTCTTCAGGAGTGCAGGGCAACCTCCTCTCATTTCCCCACTCCTGATTTAAAAGAGAACTGATATAACTTCTGTGTCGTACTAAAATATTCAGTTGTCATGGCCTGTGTTTGCTTTAATTTTTAGTAATGTTCTAGCCTGACATGCTTGTTAAGCCAGCTGTTCTAGACTTCCGTTTGGTCTCTGGAGGGGCAGATTCTTGGAAAATGAATTAAAATGCTTAAGAAAAAAGCAAGCTCAAATGCATGTAGAGCTTGTTCCTTCTGATGTCAAATCCTAGTTCAGCCTTCTCCATCCTAATGCTCTCCAGATGTGCTGGACCACAACTTCCATTGTCCCCACCCATCACGTCCACTGAGCACAGTAGCTGGGGGTGATGGGAGTTGTACTCAGCACATCTGGAGACTGCCAGGTTGGGAAACGCTGTCCTAGATTATTTTGAAGTTAGCTAGACAGTTTCTCTTTCTTGGCCTTTGTGTCACACAGACAGAACTTGAACCTTGCATATTTCCCTGTGTGGCCTTTCTTTGTTACTTTGCTTTGCTGCCAGATCTGAATCATGCAGGTATTGTTTAGGAACTCTGCTCTCCAGCTGTGTGAGTCTGATCTACTGCAATGTCATTTTCCTGCCTTGCTTGTTCAGAACCACATTCTCCCCAAAAGTGTGTGTGTGTGTGTGTGTGTGTGTGTGTGTGTTTTCCTTCGGTGGTTCTCCCTATAGGAGGATCACCAGATAATTTCAGCTTAATGTGGAGAAGACTGGCTTTTTGTCCTGTGATCACAATACATGAAAAGGACTGAGTCTGAGAGAAGGCTATTGGATGTTATTTGTTTCTTGTTTTGGCTGATATATCCTCTTTATGAGTTGGTCTACAATCAAACAATAGGAACAGAGTTTCTAATCCCACCTGTCCACTTATTGGACCCATCATCACTCTTTTCCATGCATGGCCAGCCTCGCCAATTCCGTTGCGGAAGTGGCCCCCACCACTTGCACAATGGCAAATTGGTGCTTCTGAGTGCAAGCCCTGAAACAAGTGGGAATGCTAGTCTCTGTAAGGGAGCACGGCAGCAGAGCTCCCTTACGTGAACTTGGCCGACCTGCCCCCTTACAGAAACTAGCATTTGCACTCATTTTGGGTTGCCCCCGGAAGTGTTAAATCACTGTTGCGCTAGTGGTGGTGGGGCACTGGTGCAAACAAATTGATGTGGGGGGTAAGCTGGATACTGCCCACAACTGGAACTGATTATCCTTGACCCTGCCTGTCATCTCAAAATCTAATGTTAACATATTGAGTCTGATAGCAGCCTTAGTGTTAGTTTTTTGAATTGCATATGATTATTTGAGGATATTTTGAAGACACCCTGTCTTGCAGGGGTCTGCTTGTTGGGCATGTGGGAAAAGGCTTTTTCCTGTGTTGTCCCTGAACTCTGTTACGCACTCCCTTTGGAGTTACTCCTGGTACCCACTCTATCTGCGTTTAGGAAGGGGGTAAGATGCACCTTTTTTATTATGTTTGAATTTGTTTATTACAAATTCTTTTACACCGCCTTGATTGGTTACAGAAAGTCCATATATAAATGCAATGAATGAATAAACGCAAATCATATTTATATGTTTATTAATTTGTTTTAAGACTTGATAGGCCTTGCCTTTAGGGTATTGCCTTAACAAGGCAATGTTCTCAACAAGATGCATTAAGATATACTAGAGACATCAATGGATACTGATGTTTTTATACTGTTGTTTTTTATGTCTCTGATGGTTTTTAAATTTTGTATACTTTTTAATGTTTACTGTTTTAACTTTTGTGAACCGCCCAGAGAGCTTCAGCTGTGGGGCGGTATTTATTTATTTATTTAGAGTATTTTTATCCCGCACCTCAGCCAAAAGGCTCTCGGAACGGCTTACAATGTATCAATAAAGAAGACAGTCCCTACCCTCAGGCTTACATTCTAAAAAAAAGACATGACACACAAGGAAAAGTGGATGGGGAGGGAAGAGGGAGTGGATATATAAATGTAATAAATAAATAAATCAGATTGTAACTGGCCAAGTGGCATTTTACTGTCTGCAGAGAACTACCACTGTACATGTAATCTTAAGACATACCACTGCACATATAAATGGTCTATGTTGTTGTTTATCTTGCTATTTACACTACTAATCCTTATTATTTATTGCTTTATTTTAGTGTGTGTGGTATCATTCCGGGGTTGAGCAGCATCTTCCTTCCACGTATGAATCCTTTCATCTTGATTGACCTTGCAGGGGCTTTAGCACTTTGCATTACATACATGCTCATTGAAATTAAGTAAGTACACTTGGATTTAAGAGTAACATTCACAGATACTCAATGCTGAAAAGCAGGTGTACCCTCTCTAATGTTACACTTGTTTCTTTCAGTAATTATTTTGCTGTTGATACTGCTTCTGCAGTAGCCATTGCCTTGATGACGTTTGGTACCATGTATCCCATGAGCGTCTACAGTGGAAAGGTATTGCTTCAGGTGAGACAATGAGAGAAGCTGCTTTTTAATAACATTTTAGAGTTCAGCCTACCTAATGAATTCAACAAAAGAAAAACAAAAAGCAGGCAAAATATATCTTCTAAGGTACGTGATTCAATTAAATATGTAGCATAGAATTTCAGTTACAGACAATAGTGCTGAATTTTGATTTTAAATCTATAGCTTTTAAAAAAATATATGCTCCCACACTGTGTGAAATGTCAAAAAATATTGTTACAGAAAGGATTTTTTAAAAAAACAAAGCAGATATGGGACTATCACAAAATACTTGCTGACAATTTACTTCTTAAGAGTAGTGTTCTAAGAGCTGTTTTGCACATTATAAGAAGCTATACAAAAAAGGAGAGCCAGAAGCATATGAGGTTAACCTTCAAAAAGCTGGAATGTTGGCAATGGAAAATGATCTAAAGCAGGTGGGTGACATGTGGCCCTTGCCAGTCCCTGGTGCTGCTCCTGCTACCCACCCACCCTGCCGCCGCCACTGAAATTAGCACCAGCAAAAACATTTGCCCCTACGGAAGCCTAAAATAGCCAAATCTTTCTTGAAAATAAGAGAGATTTGGACACATTAGTCTTCCTTAGCATTTCCCCCCCGGGATCCCACGGAGTGCATCCAGAAGGGCCCAAAGGGCCCCAGACACCCCCCCCCCAAGTTGCTCATCCCTGATCTAAAGAAAAGCTGCCTCCTACTCAGGATCTCTAAAAAGATAAAATGCTTAGGCATGTATTTAATTGCATTTCAAGAAGAAAACAGGATTCCTCTTTTGAACGGACTGCAATTAGGATATCGAGTGGAATAGCTTTCTTATACTGGTTGCTATAGGAGAAGGTTTGCAAGTAAGGTGAATTTGGCCAATTCTTCATTCCTGTGGCGTGCGTTCAATTATAATTCCAGCAAGTTTTTTAAAATAGGTTTAGAAAGGTATAATTTTCTTATGGGCCTTAAAAAATCAAATTGTTAAACGAAATGAAATTAGTCTTAGAAGAAGATGGCTTTGGTTTATCTGATCTTCAGTTACATCATGAAGTTACTAATATTAAAACTCATTCATATTTATATATTTTATTTTTTATCTCTTTTCTGTACTGCTCAATGTTACTGGATAGAAGGGGATTTAGCAGGGCGGAAGAAACTGAACCAATCCTTGTATTTCCTGGATTGTACTTAGGGGAGCCATCATAAGCTTAGTATTGGTCTATCATTCCTTGAATAGCAGACTTAGATGGTGAGCACTGTCATGATTGGAACCAAAACCGAATTACAGAGAAACAAGAGGACTGGAACCTAGTAGAACAGCACTACTGTTAGAAGATGAGGATTCACTATGACCTTTAGCTACAGGTCCCACATGTTGATTTGTAATTTCCTTAAGTATGTCCTTGGGTATCTATGAGATCACAGTAACTCTCCTAAAGCTTTGTGGCATACTTTCCCCCATGGCTGTATGTATAGAAATTGCTAAAAATAGAAGTCTCAGGACCAGTTCACAATGGGGCAGTGGTATCAAAGAATGTGGCACATGGCATTATTAGGAAAAGTAACAAATCAGCTTTAAAACACAAAAGAACAGGACTCATTCTATGCACTTTGGTACATTTTTATTCAACAAATCAACAAGTATGCTGTTCATCAACTGCCACCCACTCATTGCTTCTTTTGGAGAAACTTGCTTGGCTAATATGTCTCTTTTCACTCCCACTGACCGAAAGTTAAACAGTTAGCCAACTGATTCCCTGATACCTTGAACGCTCATATTTCAACAGTACTTTAACCACAGAGTAACGCAATTGTATTTTTAGTTGTTGTTGAATCATAAAACATTTAAAAAGCTGTGACGGACAAAACTGTTTTTTAAAATAACTGTACTGGTATTTTATTTTTCCAGACAACACCACCCCATGTGATCGGACAGCTAGATAAACTTATAAGAGAGGTAAATTAGTATAAAATGTTACATTTGTACGCAATGGCCAGAACTAACCCCACCCTAGTGAATGCACAGGGGAGGAGGTAGTATTTCCTTAGGGCAGAAGCTCCTCTCATGCCATGGCATGCTGCTCCAGAGTGCCCCCTGGTGTTGGCAGAGGATTTGGTGTGAACACTTGGGACTGCCACTGGCAGCAGGGAGCCAAGACGCGTGGGTGGAATTAAACCTATGTGCACTTTGGATCCCACACTTAAATAAAAATAGCACAAGTGCTAAAGGGGATAATGAAAACCTTTTGCCTTTTACATGTATATATTATATACATATAATATAATATATCTTCTATTTATGTTTTTCACACTGATCCTGCTGAAATTTTGTTGTACAAATTTATGTTTCAGTGGAGCAACAAAATAAAAGGGCAGCTGGAATATTTCCCAAACTTAAAAATGTATGATATAACATTTAGTTAAACCTTACAGAATTTAAGTCTGCAGTTGATTGGATGCAATTCAGTCCTGATCTTCTGCATGTTTACTTTGGAAGGCCCATTGATTTCAAGGAGGCTTAAGTCCAATCTTGTTTTTTTTTTAATAACTGACTTAGGATTCTATTATTAAGCTATTTGAAATATTTCATCTTTTAAAACTGATATATGGATCATGGTTTGTCTTGATCTAGGTTTCTACTTTGGATGGTGTTTTAGAAGTTCGAAATGAACACTTCTGGACATTGGGGTTTGGCTCTCTGGTATGTATTTCCCCCCAATGACTTTTTTCTTGAAAAACAAAGTATCAATCAATATTTTTGTAACATAGTTCAACCAATAAAATCCAATAGTTTCTCATATAGATAAATGCAGTAAGTTCTTTTAAAAGTCTGTCTCTCTCTCTCTCTCTCACGCACACACACATAGCGACCAGTCTATCTGAAAGGGACTGATGAATTTATTTAGTTTATTCTTCATTTGCTTTCTAGGCTGGATCAGTACATGTGAGGATTCGAAGAGATGCCAATGAACAAATGGTACTTGCACATGTGACCAATCGGTTGTATACATTAGTGTCTACTTTGACTGTTCAGATTTTCAAAGACGACTGGATCAGGCCTACCTTGGCCACTGGACCTATCGCAAACAATATGCTGAATCTTTCAGATCATCACATCATTCCAATGCCACCTCTAAAGGCAGCAGAAAACTCTAACCCTGCTACTTCTACCCCAGCTAAACCAAGCAGCCCACCTCCTGAATTCTCTTTTAATACACCTGGCAAAAATATGAACCCAGTCATTCTCCTGAATACTCAGACAAGGCCCTATGGACTAGGCTTCAACCATGGGACTGTACCTTACAACAATGTCTTCACTCAAGGGGTTGGAGTACTGGGAATGGGAGCAACCCAGGGATCCAGGACTGGCTTAATAAATGCCCCCTACAGATATGGAACTGGTACTCGAGGTCAGTCCAGACCCTAATAAAGTATTTCCCCCTATTTATTGTTGGATATTTTTTAACCTATTTTATTGCTCACTTTTCTACAAGACCATTCAAATTTTCTAGGTAACTGGGATCAAATATTTCCAATAAACATGAAAATGCGTCTTCATGGTTTTATTTTAATCTTTGAAGTGGTTATTGCTCTCTAACTGTAAAGCTGTAGCTTTACAAGCAGTGAGCTTATTCGTATTTTGATTGCTTCTTTCATAAGAGATTACAGCATAGTATGTGAATCCTTTTCTTTACCTGATGATTATTAAAAGAGTATTATCTATTAATAAAGTTCTCCATTCTATTCCTAAAACTTCAGTGCCTAAAGTCACATTTTCCTTAGTGGAAAAAGTGTACCATATGAAAATGACCTCTTGGAGGGCTAACAAAGTATTCTTTCTTGCTTCTGGAAATGTGATTCTGCTTGCAAGCAAGGTGCATACTCCTGCACTGTGTTTCCTTGCAAAATCCCCCATATTTTGCTGCCACTGGCAAATCCAGGAGCAGAGAGCTGCAGAAACAGCCCTGGGGGACTGCATGCGGCCCATGGGCCAGGTGTTCCCTACCTCTGTGCTAAATCTATATCAGACTTATAAAATTGCACTGTTGGATGAAATTAGTGAGATAATATTACATAGATGTGAATTATGTATTTTTAAGGGATACATAATCCTTCACAACTTGAAAATGTGTCCATTCAAAATTCAGAGTGAGTCAATATGTTCAATGGTATTGAGTTTAAGCTACTACCTCTTTCTGATTCACCTTCAGACTTGACGTCCATTGATGAATAATTGCTTAAAGCAGGAGTGCAAAACCCTTTTCAGCTGGAAAGGTTGAATTCCACTGTGAAGAAGCTCTTGGAGGCCACAAACCTGTGAAGGATGAGGCTGAAGGCAAACATGGGTGGGCCCAAAAGTCCTAAACATATCAGTATATTTTAGCTTAAAGCTCTTGCTGCCAGTAACTAAGCTTTGGAAGAAGCTTTCAACCTTTTAAAATAGTTCTACACAAAAGTTGGGGGACCGGTAGGGGGAAAGGGGCATGACCATTTGGGGAACCGCGGGCAGGCAGGATGGATATGGCTCCCAGGCCTAAAGAAATAACAGTGGAGATGACCCCAGACAAGATAAATGATTGTCGGTTACACCATCAGGGCCATTTAAACAATGACATTATCATGTGACAAGCTGGGGCCCATCATTTCTCCACCTTGTTCATAGTTGTAATCCAAGCACAGGACTCCTACTTCCGTTTTCTTTGCTCACACCCCCAACTACGGTACAAGCTATGACAAAAGCAATGAAAATGTATACTGCAAATGCAAACTGTGGAGCAGTTCATGAGATTTATCTAGACCACAGAATATTAGAAGAAATGAGCCACAAGGGGGAGTTTGTCTGCAGCACCTATCTTTTAGGTGAATTTGCATACCAAATGTGGTCTAAATTCTTACCCCTGGGTTGTTAAGGAAATAGTACTCTCTCAGTATTTTGAAACATGGCTATAGCCAAAATGTTATATGCAGTTATATTAGGCGGCCTGGTTTGCACATACTGACATCTAAACACTGAAATCTGGGTTGTTTAACACACTCACCCACCCCAAATCGCCCAGTATTTGTTGCTGGGTTAACTCTAGGGTAACGCTTGGCCTCAACAATTTCTGCGTTGAACAACCCAGGAATAGTTGTTATGTGCAAAACGGGCCTGTATTTCATAATGAAGCTCAGATGGTGGGAAGGCCAAACTAATACTTCCCATTTATTTCTACTTAAATAAAAAATGGTGAAGTTTTTTTCCTTTTGGTAGAACAGAGTTTGGTGTAATTATTATTATTTTTATCCCAGTGTTAACAATGGTGTAATTCGTTGCAGATCAGGGGTGGGCAACTTGTGGCCCTCCAGATTTCTTGGACTACAACTGTCATCAGCCTTAGCCAGTATAGCCATTGATGAAGGATGATGGGAGTTGCAGTCCGAAAACATCTTTAAATTATCTCGTATGTGTGTTGGAAGAGATACATTAAAAACTTTTTATATTACTATTAAATCTGAAGGGATTGATTCTATTTCAGTTTTTATCTATGGCAAGAATTAAAAGCAGGAATTTCCCCCTTTAATATCCAAAAGCCTTTTCTTGAAAGCATCCAAAGAGGGACAGTGGTAGTATTAAAACAGAGTAGCAACTAGGTGGGTACCAGAAGTGTGTTATCACAGGTTGAGATATTCCAGCACAAACACTTGCAGAATTTTGTTCAGGTTTTCAGTGGTGGGCTTGTCAAGGTTTTCTTCGTTGTCCTCCATAGTATGCCACACTCGAGGGAAAGGAGATGGTATCAAGTGCAGGATTGGAACCCCTGGTAGGAAGGGAGAACAAAAATGTAGTGATTATTAAACATCTGGAGATTATTGTTTTTCTGGACATTGTTTCATGGGATATAAATTAATGGCTCTGTTAGGTTGATCAGAAATTATTTCTAAATCCACTGCTGTTAAATGAGCAATTGGATTGTTAATGAAGAAGGGACTTCCTTTTTTTTCTTTTTTTAAGGAGTAAGGTTTTGGGAATTATGATTTTAGGCCAGTGCTTATGTGGGACCCAGATCTAAACTTAACCTTTTGGGACCACTCATAAATGAACTGTACCTCTGAAGACCTACTTTTCACCCTCAACTTCAGAAAACGCAAGAATATCAAATCAATAGTTAACATTGAACAAGTTTCTATTTCAATTTTAACACTGATATAGGTAGTATATATTCAAACAGAATTTAAGCATGTCATGGACAGAGTGAGGGAGGAAGTGAGCTTGAGTCTTAAAGGGATGACACGGCACCAATGCTATGCTGTTAGCCCAGTAAAAGAAAGGTCCCTAGCAATAAAAAAAAATAGAGTCCCTCATTGGGCCAATGAACATGTCAGGTCCTACAGGTTGAGAAGCACCCTTTTAGGCTATGCAAGTTAAACTAAGGACCACACTAGATGTGATGGGACCACCGTACATGTACCCCTCCCCCTTCATGTATAAAACAGGACGGGGAAGGCAGGTCTCAGTAAAAGGAGCATACAGCAGAGCCAGGCTGAAATTACTGCCTTACATTTGCCTCAGACAATTGCCTCAAGTGCTAGTCTGTTTCAAAACTTGATACCAGAAGTTAGCCATGTGTGGAGAAGTGTTGGGGGCAACAGACTGAGGGGAGGTGCAATGCATTGTCACTTGCTCATGCCCACTTCGTGTGTGAATAGGGTGAGCACAGTGAGTTTGTTCACATGACACAACAGCCCACTGTGGTTTATTTAACCCACAGTGAAGCTGCGGCACGTGTAGAGTGTGTGCAGCTGCTATTTTGAATATGCAACCTCCAATCGAGGGTTGTGTCATGCAAACCTGGTGAGTGTGGGTTATGTGATGGTTAAACAAAATCTATGGTCTGTTTATGGGTTATTTAACCCTTGCATAACCCACACTCGCCAGGTTCGTCGTGGTGGGTTGGTCCTGGGAGAGGGCAGAGTGTCTGAGGAAAGAAAAGGAGACAATATTGTACAGAAAGGTTCTGAGGAAACTGTGAAGGGAGGGAGAGACAGAAACTAAAAGAGCTATTAAGGAGGTGGAGAAAAGCCCAGGAAAAAGGGAGGAGGAGGAGCAGCATTCTGACCCCCCACCCCCAGTTGCCAGCCAGCAGATGCTTGTCAGTTACTGTAGACCAAAAATGAAACATGTGGTAATAAGTACCTCATGTAGTTTGTCTCCATTTCATACACATCCCCTTTTATATTTCTATGGTGAATATTGCATTAGCTGACACCTGCTAGTATAAAGAAAAATCTCCTTCCTTAACTTATATTGCCACTCAAGGCCCAGAAATCCATCCACCCACCCCACCCAACTCTAAGCCCATTAGCATGAGGAAAAATACTTGATGCTAAATTGCAGATCACGCTAGAGGATATTTCTGCACACTTATTTCCCTGTATCTATGTACTCATGCACAAGGAACAGCCTGAGTTGCTGGCACTGTGGCCTAGGCTCTTCTCTATAACAGCAAGGGTGTGCTTGTACAGTTAAATTAGGACTTTGAGAAAAGAAGAGAAAAGTCTGTGCTTTCCTATGTGACATGCTTTCTCAAGTACCACCAGTCCCAGAGTTCTTTGTGCAGAGGCAGGAAGGAGAGACAGTTCGTAGGAGGAACAAAGCACCATAATAATCAGGGACACTCTTCCCAGGGTTAGTGGGAGACTCAAAATATATATTTACAGGCTCAAAATATATGTGACTAAGTGTCTATTGTACGTATGCACGAATATAATACTGCCATGTGTGCAATCAATACAAATCGTGAGTTTGTATGGATGGGATCATGGTATTGGGTGGGAGAGGGGCTATGCTGCATGTTTGTACTGGGCCTCTACTAAAATCATGCTTGGGGCCTGTTGCCACTAGCAAGATGCCGTGCAGTAGAGATGTCAACCAATTAAAACAAATGGTTGAATGACAGATAAATAATCACTGGTTTATACGGCCAATTACTTGATTTCCATTTAAATAAATAGTTTAAATTACCAAACCTTAATAATATTACAAGTGTATTGTTGAGAAGGAAGCATGAGGTAACCTAATTGTAAGACAAGTCAATACACGCAAGGTACAATAACACCACAGAATCTGGTGGCATCTTAATGATTTATTGTTGCATAAATATGCATCTGATGCATTTAATGGTTGCCTAAGTGGGTAGGTAGGTATATCCTGAGAACAGAGAAAATAATTGCCCCCCATCCCAAGTGGGCCCCAAAAGTGCAAGAGATAGTAGCTGGTATGTGTCATTGTATTATGCAGAACACAAATGTGTAGGATCTTAACAGTGTTGATGTAAGACACTTATGATTAACATCTGCTAATGATGAATAAACAAAGCAATATCAATAGTGTAGACAAACCCATGAAGAAGGACAAGCAATTTCTATAACTAAGCTAGGACTTTCCATGATCTGTGAGGCCAATCTAATAGGCCCTGTTTGGGTGATCGTAATTAAGATTAAGATTACGCTGGGTGTTCAAATAATTAAGATTATCATTGGCAGTCGGTCAGGAATGGATCACACCCATGTTGATTAGATTTTACTCATTTGATTAGATTATGTATTTATGCTCAGCATCACATTGCGACATTGTTCGATCTTTTGACCTCCCCTGTATACAACAACAGGAAGAACCTCCCTTTTCTCTTAACTCAGAGTATATGTAACTACTGACCTAAGCAACTGCTTCATGCATTTGGCCCACAGAAGCTTATGCCACAATAAAACTGAGTCTTTCAAGTATGACTGTTCTTCTGGAATTTGTACAAAAGGCACCACTTGTATGGACAAAGGAAAGCAATTTGTCTATTGGCTGTTGACACTAGAAAGTCACTCCTTCCTTCATACTCTCTGCACTTGTCAGGGGAAATGGTGCACTCTCACAGCTGAAAGATGGTAGATTTCTCAAAAACAGCCTGTTTCCCTTTCTTACTACTTTCTGACTCTACCGCTCCCACCAGGATCAGCAAAGCAAGGGTTGGAGGACAGACTTACGAAGCTGGAACATTTACATAAAAGTGATAAGTTATGTTTTAGGTTTTCAAAACTGGGAACCTGAAGTTAGGCAGCTGAGGTTTAATTCACATCGTCAATAGACCATGCCAACTATTTTGTTTTGCAGTTCCAGCTTATGGTAGTTTCCTGCTTGTGCAACTTATTTGCCAACTTTCATACCCTACTGCCAACTCATACTGAAGTTGTTTGTGATGCCATACAAAACTGGAAACTGGGGTGTATAATTTATCTGACCTGCTTTCTACAAGCTGTGGCTGCCACAGTTGAACGAAAAGGCCACTAAGCCCAGCAGCCATGTCAACTAGCCCTAAATAGATATATTGATTCATGGAGAATCCTGTGATGCTTGAAAAAATTAGCACCCCTCTTTCATTGTTTACAGCGTGGATCAATTTGTACTATGTGGGGGACGAATGCAATTTCCAAGGTCCTATGAGAAATTGGTAATGAAGTAATCTATGTTCTTGTGTGCTAGCCAAAAAGTAGTTAAATAAGGGCTTTCATACCTCTTCTTAGAAATGGAACATGGTCGTCCTCAACTGGTTGTCCTTGTAAGTCTCTCCGGAAATACTGCCTTTCAAAAGGGTGATTCTTTAGCAAACCCAAATCATGAAGATTTTTTTCTGCAGTTGTTTAAAAAACAAACAAACAACTGTGCTAAGCAGTGAATGGCAATAAAATCACTCTTTTAAAGAATCCCTACGCCTGATTAAAACAACACTTTGAGGTGGAAAATAGGTTTTCCTACAATTTCTCACAATGAAGTGGTATTATGAATACAGTCCCATTTGCTATTATTGTTATTACCACATCCCAGAAAATGGCTTCAAATTACTCTTCTTGCAGGGAATATTTTTAAATGATTAATCTGGTTAGCTGCTATGTTAGCACTTCTCGTTTTGGCCCACTCACATTGTTCTTTATCTTAAAGAGCAGTGTACTGTTTGCTCTGATTGAAAAAGAAAGAGAAAACATTTATGTAACTAATTACAATCCCATTCTTTAATGAAATAAGGAGGGATTTTTTTTTAAGGGCTTTCCCCAAAGCGGGAAAAATGATGGGAACACCCAGAGTTTTAATGTAAAATTCTAAGAGTATTTTGTCAAGAATAACTCCAGTGCATAAAACTAAAACAGTTCTAGAGTTTCTACTATGTGGAACTGACAGTGTGTGTGTGTGTGTGTGTGCGCGCGTGCGTGCATGCACAGACGTGTGTTTTTAGTATGCTTTGCATAATTTGTCCTTACCAATTGCTTCAAGTCTTCCAAGCCATCGAGCTGTGTTGAGAAAATAATTGGGAAAGGTTGGATTCCGGGCACCAATTAAATCCAGTAACACAAAAAGGTCCTATGAGAAATTGGTAAAGAAATAAGCCTTGTCACTTTCAGAGCTCTTATTGTACACTGATTTTAGATAGTCACAATGTATGTCAGCAATCCCAGTCAAATTTTATGAATGGCCCACTTGTCGAACATCCACGGGTTAATAGTGACAATTTCATTGAGGCTGCAATCCTATACAGTACATACTTACCTGGAAGGAAGTCCCACTGTCTTCAGTGAGGCTTACTTGAGTTAAGCTCAGCAGTGTATAGTATTAGTCTATCAGCTTTCAGCAGTACATCTCTAAACTTTTGGATAATCACCAGATTCACCTGCGCTTGACAACATTCACATCACCAAATTTCAGAGATTTTAAAAAACAAATATAGAATGGTTATTGAAGACATTGAGCCTTGTGTGGCGCAGAGCGGTAAAGCAGCAGTTTCTGCAGCTGAAACTCTCCCCATGGCCTGAGTTCAATCCCAGCGGAAGCTGGTTTCAGGCAGCCGGCTCGGGTCGACTCAGCCTTCCATCCTCCCGAGGTCGGTAAAATTAGTACCCAGTTAGCTGGGGGAAAGGTAAAAACGGCCAGGGAAGGCAACGGCAAACCACCCTGCTATAAGGCCTGCCAAGAAAACGTCAGCAAAAGCTGGCGTCCCTCCAAGAGTCAGTAATGACTCAGTGCTTGCACGAGAGGTTCCCTTCCTATTGAAGACATTAGTAAAAGTGGAAGGATGGTCTAATTTCTTTCTCTTGACTATTCTCAGTGAGAATTTCTTATTTCTTATTTTGATGGCTAGAATTAATATTGAAGACTTCAGTGTTTCTTTAAGAAATCAGTTTGAAGACAAAATTACAATAAAATCTAGATGTGATGGCAAATAGTTGCATATAATAAGGAAAAAGAGAACATTGTCTCCAATTAAATCAACAATTGTATTTGAAATGGTCCGTGAACTACATCCAACATTGCATGACTAAAGTCCATTTACAATGGACTGCTTCCGTCCTCTCCTTCCTACAGCCTCCTATGCAACCCAAAACCTGCCTAAGCCCCCCCCCACATTCCAGAGCAGGTGGGGGGGTGCAGGGGGGAGGAAGACCCTCCACTGGGAGATACCATTTTGTCAGTGGATGGACACAATTAGATTTCACCCAGTTAGTCTTAATTATCACTTGCCTTCCCTCTTTAGTATTATCAGGATTTCCCCCAATATGCCTTCAACATTGGCTTTATTAATATAGTGTATTTCAGTATCATCTGATTTGCTTTTATTATATGGGGGAGGTGTCTGAAATTCTACTCTAGAAAGACTAACATCACACCCCACTAACTACACATAGCTCTAAAAATGTATTAGATGATGTGCACAGGTTAGGTGGGGGCAGGGAGGTCTTTCTTCACAACTTTGAGAGCTAGAACTGTAGTGATGGGTGGTAGTTTTAAGTAAGTTCAGATTCTTGGGCTTCTATGGAAGCTACCTGATTCTGTGTTAGAGACCATATGGTACTGTTCAGATTTGTAGATTAAGTTGCTGTGGACAGCTGCTCATGTAGGACCAAATGGCTGTTCACTGCCAGACCAAATATAGGCATGCTTCCTGGTATTAATTTCAGTGGGAGAGTTGAGTACATACTTGTCATCCATTAGAATCAACATATCTTCAAAGTGCTTACCGTTGGTTGGATGGTGCCAAAATTTGAACAACAGGTCCTATATAAAGCTAAAGAAAGACAGTTTATATACCTTTCACCCATCTAACAATTGAGACACACTTTTGTGCCTTTGCCCATCTTGTCTCCTGAGCACTGACTTTTTCTGGCATTACTTCAAAGCAATTCAGACAGTTGCACCAATGAAAAATCATGCCAGTTATTTCACATGACGTTTTTCATATCTGTTACCTAGATCCATGATTTTTAAACCACCCACTTTCCCCTCCATCTCTATAGAACTCTCACTTACAATGCCCTGGATCTGGTTTGTATATGTGGCACCCGGTGGATGCGGGCTTGTTGCCATTAGCTGGGCCAAGTGCCGAGAACCATAGAGCGAATCCGAAGGGGTCCATCGAACGAAGGCTTCTTCGCCGTCAAAGAAGATGAGCTGCAGAGAGAGATCTGGCCTGCCACCTGAACTGATCATCTGCAGAAAAGAAGGGGAAACAAAAAGCAAGTTCAGTCCCCATGTTGAAGTCCACATAGTGAAGGATGATAGCTCCAATGTCAGTGGGGTGGTGAATCCGCTCCGGGTTTCAGCAAGAACCAGTCAGAAGGCTAAGGGAACTAGCCAAGGTGCACCTTGGATAGCTCCTTTAGAGCTCTGACCAAAACCTGGAGCGGATTCACCGACCCGCTGACATCAGAGCCATCAGCCTCCAGTGGGTCCACAGTTAATGCAGAAACAGCTGGAGAGATAACATACCTGCAGATGATGAAGCTGTTTGTCTAGGGAACGTGCCAGTTCTAGCATCATAGCACAAGGCACAGCTGAGTCAGTGGCGCCAACAAACACTTTGCCGTCAAACCGGGGTGGAAAGTATTTTGAATCATAATGGCAAGCGAGCACCAAATGGCGCTTGGCAAGGGGATTGAGGGTGCTGATGATATTGGAAAAGGTGCGGTATCCGTAAGGAGTGTGGCTCTGAAACGTGTCTTCTTCAACAACCCAGCCAGCCTGCAGTCCTTGCAAGCGGTGCTTGATATGCTGAAACATATAAAGGAGATTAAAATGGCTTATTTGAAAGCCAGGCCATGCAAAGTAACTCTGCAGGAACTAGAGAATGCCCAGAAAGAGCTTAGCATTGTGCATAGATACTTCAACATTCGAATAATACCCATTATAGCTTTCTTATCAACAATTCATTTTCTTTAGGGACTTATTTCAGGCAAGTACACGCCCTGCTGGATTGTGAAGTGGTTGCGTGCTCTGCTTCAGATTGGATTGCTCTTTAGGAGGAATCAAATTTTGGAGTGAGAAGCTGCACACCAGTGGTGATGTTAGGTAATTTTAGTTTCTGGATTTAATAGTCTTACATCCAGTCCCCTTGGATGGTAATATGCATTACTTACTTCAAAAGGTGGTAAACGAGCCCTGCTATGCTTGGGGGCCTTCCTGCTCATTCTGCTGAGTGGGGCCCTGGTCTTCTGCCCCAAAGTCCTGCCCTGGCAGCCCCTCTGTGGTACACCCGTACACCTCTCCCCTATGAAGGCAGTAGCCTAACAGGGGAATGACTCTTTCAAGACGGCACTGCTAGGAGCTTAAAATATTTGGAAGGCAGGCTGATAGCACGGAAATCTGTGTAAAACATGCATATGCATCTATATCTATGTATCTTATAAATAATTACTAGGATTTATTTGAATTTCATAGAAGGCAAAGGTAGAAAATTAAGTTCTCATGCAAATCGCTTCAAATAAATTCTTCAATTAATTTGCATCCTATCCCAGATCATCTCATATCAGTAGTTCCTCTTCAATTACATCATTAATTTGCAATGCTATGAAAAAAAAGTGCAAAAAAGAGAGTGGCTGGTATGTTTTTTCATGAATGCTGTCTCGGTCTCTCTCCCTCTCCCTCTCGGTCTCTCACACACATCCTGAACATGGCAACCTTTGCACCAAAATCAAGCCAAGGGTGAATCAGAGAGTCACCTCAATTCATTTCCCAATTCCTTTCCAGATTCTGCTCCCAAATTTATCCAGTTCCCCTTCAATGAATTACTCCATTCATCAATAAGTGCTACCTCCAAATACTAATTTCAAAGTAAAATAAAGGGTCAGAGAATGAGGGAGGGAGAGAGAGAGGACAAGGAGGGAAAGAAGCAGGCTTGTGGGGTGGAGATCAGAAAGAGGGAAAGGTTGGAGGACTTTGTGGGAGCCTGGGAAAAGAAAGGGGAAGGGGTGGCAGAAGCAGGGAGCGGGTGGAAGGATGGTTTTCCCCTTTCCCTACTCTGCAGTTTCTGAGGTTGTTTCTCCATGTGGTGGGGTCTTGGGACTTCTCTCCTAAACCCCAGCACATACACATAGTGGAGAAAACTAGGAAATGTCATATCCCACCTCTATATGCAGCTAAAAGGTTATGGCCAGCTCTGGAAAAGTGTGCATGGGCACGGATGCATCATCTACAACATTTTCTCACACTTTCTCATGTTCCTAATCAGAAAAGGCATGGAAGTAGTTAAAAGTGGGAGGGAGGGAGTGCAATTCTCTTCAGTCTGCAAATCCAGCTGGAAATGAAAGGCAACCAGGTTCTGGACCCCAGCTGCTGTCACTTAATGATATTTAATTGCACCCCCCATTGAGGGTATATCTTTGGATGTTTCCTTAGCAATATGTCTCACCTGCTTTAGAATTGATCCCTGTGGCACATTTAATGTTATTGGGTTCAAGGTCTAAAAGGCTCTTCAGTGTCTTATGTAACATGTTGATACTTGTCAATAAGCAACATGCTGTCCAAAGTAAAAGTGATGTGACTACAGACTGGTTAATTTATTCAGAAGGATGCAAACCGTATCTTCCGTGAAATCAAATCAATGGATAGGAAATCCATGATTCAATGTTTATGAGAATGAAATCAAACAAGACACAATTAAATATCAGAAGACCACTGGCAATGAAGAAAACTATGGGCCACCCTGGCCTGTGGGGCATTTACTAGGGCAAAACCCCCAATAAATTCACATCCCTGAAACTAAACAGGTCAAAGCTCAAACAGTTTTTGAACAAGAGGTCAGCTTGTACACCTCTCAGAGATTACTGTAGGAGCACAATGTAAATGTAACAAACATATAACAAACTGGCAATAATATAGGGGAAGAGGACACCAAGAACTCCATGCAATGGGTCACCTATCGAGGAATGGAGTCTAATCCATCCCCATAGATTATCAGTGTTGTCTACACCAAGCTGTTGGCACACCACAAGAGATCTTCCCATGCAGGACAGAAGACAATTTGGTAAGCCTTTGCCAATGTTCTTGAAACTGACAAGGAAGCATTTAATATTCTTTCCAGGAAGTTCTAATTTTCAGGTATTGTTCTTCTCTCATAGCAGCACAGATTCTTGCCTGAACATGCCCAATGATTGCTGTGCCAGAAATGTCACGGTTATGCTCTTTGTTTAGGCTATCTGCCAGTAAATCTCCAAGGAAACAACAGCACTAGGTGCAAGAGATGCTCTTTGAAATAGGCATACACACACATTTCAATAATTGCAGATCATCAGCCTTACTTGTCAAATTCCAGCTGTACTAAGATGGATCACCATTGCATTAGGGCCTTTGGCATGAGAAATGCTCAGTAGTTACATACTTGTGGATATATTTTGTAACAAGGGGATACCATTCTTCTTCTGGCTTAATACATCAATTGCTAGTGGCTATTACCTGTGATGTTATGAGTGATGATGACATAATTGCAACCTCAACTCCAAAAACTTTAGCCATGTAATTAAAAAATCAGCTTGTATTTCCTCTATGATGTGTTTGTTACAATATCTTAATTCAGTGTTCCCTCTCCCAACTGAACTGTCCTGTCATTTTAGGAAGCTTTTATTTCAGCATTCATATTTGTCCTTGCTAGCTGTGTACAGCCTGCCATGCTAGCGCAGTGCAGGAGCAGTCACACAACGCTGGCTTTTTGAGGGGCAGTAGGGCTTTATCACCCCTACAGCAAGTCTATTCCTATCCAATCCATTACATGGGAATTGGAGATTATGTTACTGGTGCTAAATCAGAAATTGTATGATTACAGTATTAAGAATATTGTTTTGGATCTGACACTGGCTGGCTGCCGGTGGAATGGAAACTACTGGCAGAACAGATTTCCCCTCACCCATGCAGCTCCCTGTGAGTCCCCCTCCCCACACCAAATCTGGTTTGGCAGATTTGGTTCATGTGGGGGTTGTAGGGTGGAGGAAACTAAGGAGAACTCCTCTTGCATGACATTGATTTAACCCCCGTTTAACCACTGCCTTGGGTGGCCCTTCCACTGCTCTGAATGCAGAGAGAGGTTATGGTTGAAAGTGGAGATGCCACCTATCAAGGCATCTTGTGGAGTAGTTTACCGAGAAGCAGTGTGTACCAGGGTGGCTCAAACTGGGAGACAAATGGTGTGAGGAGACCGGGAAAGTGTCAGAACAGATATCAGCATGGACTGTATTTTGAACCTGTTCAGCCTTACCTGACGTACAGCATAACTTCCAGGTGACCCTGGGTATCGCTCGATCAGTATCGGTTGCAGGTCATTTTGCCACATTTGATTGATATCGGTGTGCACAGCAACTTGCCGGATGCTGGATGCATTTAAAATGGTTGGACGGTGGGTATACTGAGGAAAGTAACAAAGGCAAGATGACGATAATAGGTTACCATAAGATGTTTATCTGTAGTGCTTTGTATTTGACAATAGCGAAGAATATATTTATTCATTTAAAAATACCTATTACCTATTTTTCTGTTAAAACCAACATCCAACATGATTAACAATGGAAGAAAAATATATACTTTGTCTTATCTCATGAAGACATTCCATTCAGGCCAAGCAAATGTGTAAATATAAACAAATTTGGGCTGTAATACTGCAGACAATCGAGCCAAATACAATCTGCCTTCATGCCCTCCATATCACCATGGGAGCCACTTCCCCGTGTGACCCATTTGGCTACAATATGTGTGTATCAGAGCCATATGTGTGTGGGACCTGTTATGTGGGGCCAGTCACCACTCCATTGGGAGGAACGGCAATAATTGGATAGGAAAGACCCACTCAACTTGCCCCCCCCCCTCCATTCTGGTATTCACACATAGTCCACAGTCACACGGGATTGCACCACAGGAAGTGACTCCCATACATCTGAAGTTGTGTGTGAGATTACAGTTCCGGGCAAAACCAACCAATTCAACACAGGGCAGGGGCTGCACATGAAGGGTATAGCACAAGTTCAGAATTGCCACAAGAGTAAATATAAACACGCCTACCAAGGACTGCTGGTTCATTTCTTTTGGTTATTTTCAATGCCTGGTATGCATAATATGGCAATCTTATTTTTATTAGAAGTTATTGTTTAATCATTTCAATTAAACAACTTCTCCAAGTGACCACTTGCATGAACTCAAGTCCATTCTAGCCATGAAAGTCAAGACAGGTTGTAAGATGTGTTTCATGTGTCTGTTCCAAGTGTTAGCTTTCTAGCTTCATTATTTCCTTATCTGATCGCCTTGACTCTCTTATCAGAGTACTTTCTAATTTAGGCCAGGGGCTAATTATGTATTACAACTGATCTCTATAATAGATCCTCAATCCCTATTATTTCCCCCCAAAGCTAAAAAGTGTTCTAAAGAGGGAATTTAGAGCAAAGAAGTGGGGTGGATATGGGGGAGGGAAGACTGTCAGTTAACCCTTTCTGGCCTGTAGTTTTGCCACTCAAAATCCTTCCTTTTTGCCCCCACCTCACACTTCCTCACAGGGTTCAAATGTGTGTTCACAAAGGCAAACACACCTAGAAATTCTGCAGGTTTTCTTAAATAGCGTTTAGAAGCCTATTATGGTGTGTCATGTGCAAATAAATAACTGGACTGGACTCCAAACCCAAACATGCTCATTTCAATACATTAAATATCAAGTTTATTTGCCTTAAGATGAATTTTTGGTGTTCTGTGGAGGATATATCCTGCCCTCAAAGTGCCCCCCCACCCCAATCTACAGAGGACACCATTTTACATAAACCCTGGATCATGTCTGTGGGCCACAGCACGTGCTTTAAAGTTTAACACAATGTGGTGCAGCCTGTGTTGTACATAAAAATACATGTTGTGAACCTCTTCAGCTATTGGGCAGTATAGAAATATAATAACTAATAAATAACTGTTAGCTTTGGGAAATGAAATGCTCTCTGAAAATGGAGGACATAACTAGAGCAGAACAAGCAAACAGGACAGCTGTTAATGTTGGCTGCAATTATCACTATTTCAAAATGAAGCTGTTGCAAAAGCACAATATTAGGTAACTCTTTGGGAAAAGGAGAAAGTCTGTATTTAGGCTTGGGTTCCGATGCTCTAATGAGTAGCTTATGGGTGCAACTTTGCTTTCAGTAGCTATCAACACATTTAATCATACATGGGACAATAGAAACTGGGAGGGGAGAAAATAATAAACTTAAAGCCTAATGACACATCTGGCATAGTAAAGCTGTATTCCTCCTGTCATCTTTTATACACGCTGCTCCATTGCCTTCACGTGGATTTGGATTGGGTTCGCTGTGCCCAATTTGCATTTTCTTTATAGCAGCATAAAGAGCTCTCATCAGGCAATTATTAAGTGGGTAGCAGCACTGTGATGTAATGCAAAAGTGGGCAGACTTTAAGCTTGCAGGGTCTTCTTTCTTACTTGAACCCCAAGTTCCATCAAGTGGAGACAGTTGCAAAATTGGGTTGAGTAGGATTGAAGGGAAGATCATACACTCAAAATCAAGGAAAAAGCTTCCTTTTTTATTTTCAGTACCAAAACTAAGTGCAGAGTACTTTCACTCAAACACTCAGTTCTGGTTTTCTTTATTTTAGAAGCCTAATTTAGGATGGGGAGGGAGCCTTGTTGTTAGTGTTAAGCAACTGGAAGTCAGAAACTCTTAATGATTTACTGCAAATCATCCAGAGATCTACCAATAGATCCCAATCTATCTTTTGCCCACATCTGTTGTAATGCACTGCATTGATACAGTTTAATAGTACAGTACATAATGGGTAAAGCTAGTATTTTGTATGAAGTTTCAAAACACACTCTCTAATCTCACACTACATGCTACACCGTGTCTGTCACAAAAACCCAAAAAAGTGCACTTTAACAGTGCATCTCTGCACTTGCACAAATGGCTGAGGTATCCCATCTTGCAACATGATCTCTAAGTTCATAGCAGCTCTTTGTGGCTTTTGGAACAACTTCAAAACCATTAGTCCATAGGCGAAGGAAGTATGGGTTGTAGGATAAATGACTGTCCTCGAAAACAACAACTTTAATATACAGAAAATTGAAACTGAACCCATAGAAAGTGGGATATCACAATGTTTATAACAACCCCACAACTAGTTATGAAACCAGATGCCAATTTGGATTGTGAGAATATTAGGAATGCCTCCCTATCTTACCTTGAGTTTCATAGGGCACACTTTACAGGCTGGGAGAAAGGCTCAGTTCAGACAACACGTTTCTCAACAGTGGTTTTAGAACTCCATGGTGGAGTGTTGACAACACCATTGAGAAACATGTTGTCTGGCAGGAAAACTCCACGCAACGATAGAGGTGGTTTTTTTTGGAAAACACTCCTTGCAGAATATCCATGCTGTGCAGAGGAGAGTTCCTGCACAACCCTTGTGTTGCATGTTGTATGGCAGAATCTTTAGAGCGGCCTTTGACTCCATACCCCAACCCCGCCTGTGGCGGAAGTTAACACTACTAAATATAGACCGGAGGTTACTTAGAAGAATACAGGGGTTGTACTATAACTCTAGCCTATGTGTGAGAACCTCCAAGGATGGTGATTTATCAGAGCCCATCGCCACTAACAAAGGAGTACGGCAGGGGTGTTTGTTAGCTCCACTGCTATTTAATTTATATGTAAATGATATTGTTTCCTCCTTGTCCAGCCTTGATTTCAACCCACCCCACCTGAAGGATAGGAACATCTCTGTGTTATTGTATGCAGATGATGCTGTCCTCCTTTCATACACTCAAGTGGGGATGCGAAGGATGCTAAGAGCTCTAAGCGCATACTGTACGAGTGAAGCTCTCCAGATTAATTATGACAAAACCAAAATTTTAGTTTTTTGGGAAAAAAGGAAGATATACCATTGGCAGATTGACAACCGCCAGCTCGACCAGGTGAATAAATACAAATACTTAGGAATAACAGTCCAGAGTTCGGGATCTTGGTCTGAGCACTTAAAAGGAACAGCTTTATCAGCCAATGTAACTGCAAATGCTATCTTCCGTTTTGCAGCTGGGCCTGGAGGGAAGATGACAGCTCCCCTAATAGAACTATTTAAAGCTAAATTACTCCCACAGATTCTGTATGGGGCGCCTGTATGGGCCCTTGCTGATATTACACCATTAGCGATTGAGCAACATAAATTTCTATCCAGAGCGCTTGGGGTCCCCAGATCTACATCCAAAGATATTGTCCGGCTGGAAACAGCGTGTCACTCAATTCAAACGTTAGCTCTAAAAGCAGCAATCTTCTTCTGGCTAAAGATATTGTTCCAGTTGGTTTCTCCACTGGTTATGGCCACACACGAGGATATGGGGAAAGATTCATGGGCAGAAAAGATGAGCCATTCTGTATCCAAATTGGGCTGCTCACAACTTTATCTCCTTACAAGAGGGTTTGATGGGGCTAAAGAGGAGATCTCAAGAAGACTGTATGATTGTGAAATACAATCTTCTTTGGCTGTCATCAAAGCAAGCCATTCAAATACGATATACCAAAGTATAATTACTGCCCCGGGAAAAGCCCCTTTATACCTAACTTCTGTTACTTCACATGAGTTGAGATGGTTATTTACCCGGTGCAGATTAAACTCACTCCAGTTAATGGAGGTGAAAGCACGTTACAGGACCCATCCACGCGCTAAAGCTGACTGCCCTGCCGGCTGCCCCAAAACTGAGGACATGACACACTTTCTAGTTGAGTGCCCAGTGTATGTCGAGCTGAGGAAGCAATACCTTGTGCCCCTGATTCCCGGGTTCAACCACATGTCACCTAAAAATGTAACCCAGATATTATTGTTAGGCTCTGATCATTATATATCGTACAGGACTGCAAAATTTGTACAGCGGGCGCTGGAGGTACGGAAGCTTCTGTTTGCCATATAGGATTAAATTTTACTAATCTGAGATTACTTGCGGGCCAGTACAGGTACTGCAATTGAGCCTACTATCAGTTTTATATTATTAGCTTGTATTATTCTTCTGATTGTGGTGAGATTGAATTTGGATATGCCATTATGTTATTATGTTAGTATGTTATTTTGCTACTATTTTATTTGTTTGTGAATGGCCTGATTGGCTAACAAGCAATAAAGATTTGGTATGGCAGAATCCATGGTCTTTTCCATTGTGTTGAGTTGGCTTTTCCCACTGGCTACAGAATTCTCTGGCAAAAGACCCTGTGTTGCTTCTGGCACCTTCTGAAAACACCTCTATTCCTTAACTGGCAGCCATGGTTTCATAGGCATTTTGATTTTTTTGAAAAGTATAGTTTTAATATGGTGTTTTAATCTTTTTCTTCTTTTTTTTCTTTTTGGTGTTTTATGTCCAGAATCAGTTCTGGATATGGAGCAGTAGACAATTTTTGCAAACAAACAAACAAACCACCTACTCTGATTCTCTAATCATGGCACTGGCTCTCATGGTTCAAAATGCCATGTCAGCTACGCAGAGATGTACTGCTTGTAAGTAAAACAGTATAGAGTATCTGCATAGGTTGCCAGCCCACCAGTCTATGGCAACATTCAACATCATGCAAGTGGACGTCTCCTCACACAACAGGACTTCCTCTCCCTCACTTCCCCCCTGCTCCCCCCAAATCTTTTCAAGTGTGTGTATCCCCCACCCCTCTGGAGCAGATTTGAGAGCACAGAGGGCTGCAGAAGGGAGGGGGAATGCATCCTGCCAATGATGTCAATTTCACTGGCTGACAAACACAGCTAGATTTCACCTTATCTTGCCTGTTGAGATCCTTGGCTGAGGGCCTGCTCCTTGCTCCACCATCATCTGAAGCATAGGGTGTACAAGAGGGCCTTTCCTGGTTTGGGAACTCACTGCTCTGAGAATTTAATGAGTCTCCTTCCCTATTTTTCAGATGCCAGAACAAGATGTCCCTGATTTGGCATTTGATCTGGGTGATGTCTGAAATACCTTGACTCTTTGATTTGTTTTCTAATAATTGCTGCTGCTGCTGTTTTATTGATTGTTTTACTGATTGTGATGTTTTACATTACTGGATAATGGTGCTTTTAAAAAAATGTAATAGCATTATATCTATGTGTATTGTGAGCCACTTGAAAATGGCCCTCGTGGACAAAAAAGCAAGATCAAAATATTTTAGGAAGCTCCTGAACTTGGAGGCTTCTGATTATCCAGTGTAGGGTGGGAGGCATGGTGTAGGTGATGTTTGCCTCCCCATCTTCCTGTCCTGCATTTTTTGCTAGATAGGCTTTTTTTCCCTGTCTAGCAACGGTGCTTTGGAGGGGGAGGAAAGGAGGCTGGAGCAGTTGCAGATTGGCTTGTATCCTGGGCTCTCCAGTCTTCTTCTTTCCCTGCCCACTGAAATACCCCATTTCCCTCCTCCCTGAGGTCGCTTTTCTCACTCAGATGCCCATTGGCACAGTTCTTCCCATGCCAGCTACAAGGGGGTGGAGGAGGGGGGTCAGATCTCTGACTCCCCCTTCCAAGGTCAGAGCACTGTCTCCCACCTTGGAGGGGGGAATCTCTAGTATCCTATGGACCCCTCAGACAATGTCTAGGTGCCATAAGATCGTTCCCTTAATAAATAAGTATGTTGGGTGGTCTGTCTCTTGGCTCATTGCATGGCCACGAAGTAGTTAAATCATAGAACATACCTTATTAACTTAACCATGCAATTCTTATACACACTGTGAAGAAATGCCTTTTATATAACGGTTACTGTTACCTAATGTTTACTTTGTGTAGCCTCTGTGAGGCAATAATGTATCCGAGTAGGCTTGAGGTTTTATTTTGTTACTGTCAAAATACTGTGTAGTAGTTGTTGAGTGACATCCTGAAGGGAAAAGGAGGGACAATAGGTTTGAATATTGTTAGAAGGGCCCTGGATCAGGTATATTCAATTCTGATTGGCTGGGGATTTTAGCTAGGTGGAAGAGAGTGGTTGGGAAATGACAGTTAAAGTATGGCAGTGGACAGGAGAGTCAGTGGCTGCGTTCGAACAACACAATAGTCAATGGTGGGTTAATAGTCAACTCCATGGTTGATTATCGAGGGGGTACTCCCCAAACAACGTGATTATAATCAACAATTTTGTGGATTAGGGCCAGCATTGAGTTGACTATTAGTTAATGGTGTGTTTGATTAACATTACCCCCCCCCCAGTTCTCCCACTGGTATCCCATTAGCTATTGCAAGTTTTGCTGGCTGGACTAGAGTGGCAATTGCTGCTTTAGTCGCTCTTGCCAGGGGACTGCGCAGTCGCCGAAAATAACCAACTGTGTGCCCAACATAATGGTGTCTGACGCACGACATGGAAACCAACGGTTGTTCAGATAATCAACTCTGCACAGCGTTGGTTATTTGCATTGGTTATTTCGGCTGAATAACCAACTGTGGTGGTGTGAAAAAGTCCCGACAGACCCGTATATTAAAGTGGTAATTTTCGAGGACAATCTGTGAGGGAGAAGGTCTGCTGGTATTTTAAAAAGGCTATAAGAAATCTGAAGAGAAATTGAATAGCTAAGACTTGAGTATTAAGCTATTCTTTCTCTGTGGGATACCCATTTGTGATTGGTTCGGATGAGGAATAGGGAGCAGGTGGCTGTTTTATGCCAAGAGGCTGCCTTAAGATCTTGCCAGAAGGAGGTTATATAAGCAGGCAGTAAAAATTCAGTTAAAATGTCAAAGCAGAGAGCTTTGGTGTCACAGGAAGACTATCCAGAATACAGACCTAGCAATAAAGCTATTTGACTAGGGTGCAGGTTTAGGGAATTTGGCTGAAGTCCTTACAGGCTTGTAACAGCAATAGTGTCTCTTGAGTCCTAGAGAATTGTCACTAAGCAGTCTTTTGAAAACTCCTAAGTAAATATTAGTAATCCCTTATGTACAAAATATCCCTTTAATAAATTATTTGTTTAATAGTTCATCTTGTCTCTAATGTTGGTGCACATCTCATGCCTAAACCTCTTATACCAGCTTTAGAAGGTATTCTAACAGAACTGCTGGCAGCAGAAAAGGGTCAGCTCGTGGAACTCCGAGTTAGAGTGGCAGAGAGTTCTTTAGGCCCAGAAATATAAGCATTTTCTCTAAATAAGAAACCCCATAGGTGGGATTGCCCAGAGAAGGAGCAGCTCCCCCATAGATGGTGGCAGTGCTGGAGAGAGGAAATTCCCCAATACACACCATATTGGGGGTAAAGCCAATTGAACTAATTGGGACTTACTTCTGAGTAAAACATACATAGGATTGAGTGGTTACATCTGCTTTGAAGAATATCCTAGTTGTACTTTGTGTTATTTTTATGCGGAGCACAGGGTTCCCACCCAGGCAGTGACCATGCCCAGACCTGCTTTGCTTCAATAAGGTTGCTGTATTATGTGCCCCTTTTTGACTATCAGCCCGTATCTAGTGTGCACTTTCTTTCTCTGGTGTCTGCATGCTCTGCTTTGTCCTGAGATAATTGGGCTGTGTGGGAGGCACTTCTCTGTACATCGATCACACTACTGGATCACCTGTTTTTAAAATCTGCAACCAACCTACCAGGTCACCTGTTTTTCAGTTATGCAAACCCCATTCTGGCGAGCCACATGTAGAAATGCACATAGTACTAGAGTAATGTTAAAACACATAACAGTAGAAAAATGCAGAGATGCCAGTCTTCCCGTTTGCCTTATCATCACCATTAAAATGCACATTCATGCCAACATTTGCTCATAAGGGAAGGAGAAAGGATCACGAGAGACTATTTTAAATCCAGACCCCATGACTGACAGGCCCATGACCTCTCCCCCACGCCAATTTCCCTGCTGGCTCTCATTCCCCTGCCATTCACAGATCCCCCCTCTGCTCACATTGCCCCCCAAGAGTGAGGGAAATACAACACAGGCAAACGGAGGAAGACGGCCGACCCACCTTTTCCTGAGTCCAGTCTGCTCTGCCTTCCCTGCCATTCACCCGCGGGGAGAGAGAGGCGATGGCCAGGGAGAGAGCCCAGGCCAGGCACAGAGATGCGGCTGCACCCGGGCTCGCTCTGCCTTGCCCAGCCATGCCTCTTCAGAACGATGTGGCAACAGCGGGCTGCCGGTCCTCGTGCTGAGCAGGATCTCTGGGTAGACCAGATGAGGCAGCTTCAGGGGGACTAGGCTGGAGGAGGAGGAGGGAACGGGGCCCGTGCCGGAGCAGCCTTCGGGTTGAGAGCGGCTGGGCTGGAAGCGCCGTGGGGCTGCCTGTGATTCATTCGGCAGCCTCTGCCTCATTAGCTTATTTTGCCTCTTCCCCGGCTTCCTGCCTTTCTGCATAAAACGGAGAGAGATGTTTGTTCACACAGCCACTCAGACTCAGTCCAGCGTCGCCTCCTATCATTTCCTCAGGGATGTGACTTTTGGCACCACACCAACAGCATCAGGAGGACGACAGCCCGTGACTAAGCGCTCAGCCCTGTGCAGCAGCCACAGCGGGATGGGCTCTTTCCCCGCCTACATGTCCCTCGGTCTCTCTTCTGCCCCCGCCTCCCCACCCCCACCCCCACGATGTGGCAGTGTTGTTATACAGAAGCTGGCGTTTTTCACTAGCAGATGAGCAGCGAGGACCGAGGTGCACTTTGTGACTCCTTTTTTAAAAAATCCCTGTGGAGGGAATCAAAGCACATTATTTCTTTTGATAGGATAGCATTCCAGGGTGGTGAGCGCCAACAGCTAGCATAAATTTACAGACCATTTGAGGGTGGGAGGATAGGCCACTGACTTGAATTCCCTAAAGAAACCTTGTGAGCCTAACATTCTTTATTAAGAAAAAATAAATCTTGACATTATTGATAACATTAAGCTTCTTGCACGAGCCTTGATAATACTCTAATGATCTAAGGTTGTAATCCTGGGCACGCTTACCTGGCAGTAAGTCTCACTGACTGTTAGAGCAGTATGACAATGAAACCAATGACCTAGGGAGGTTGTGGGCTCTCCCACACAAGAGGGAAGAGGCAGCTGGACAACCATCCGTCCGGTATGCTTTAAGGTGGATTCCTGGGCAGGAGCTACACTATTGCTTTAAAACGGTTTATAACAGTAGTGACAACTGATTGGGCCCAGGACACACTCCATATACAGTTTTCAAACCATTTTCAAAGTGTCATATCCTGCTTGGTGTAGATCTGGCCCTGCATTGAGCAGGGGGTTGGACTTGATGGCCTTATAGGCCCCTTCCAACTCTACTATTCTATGATTCTATGAATGTACTGGGTCTTACTTCCAATGCATAGGACTACATTGTGTTAGCAGGCATCTTGGCACCCTCCATAATACTGGCAGCCATAAGCTTGATGTGTTTAAGGAACTTTAGCTTGAGTCAAGGTGAAAGACTTTTGACATGAACAAAGGAGATTATTTAGTAGCTTTGGTCATGTGCGCCAGGCTAGATCTGGTATTAACAAAACAATTGATGCTTTATAGATGCAAAAAGTTTTGAGGCAGGCAAAAAGGTAAAATTAATACAATTATGGTAAACCAGCCCTGAAGTGAATCTCTGCATTGCTGCTAGGTTTTATTCTGGTTGTACTTTTATACTATGATTTTAAGCTTTTATGTTGTTGTTGTTGTTTTAGCTATATTTTGTGGTTTTAATTTTTGTGAACTGACCAGAGAGCTTCGGGTTTTGGGTGGTATAGAAATGTAATGAATGAATGAAGAAATCCTCCTCTGGATTAGATTTCCAGGGCCGGATCTACACTACTGCTTTAAAGCGCTTTATTACAGTTTTGACAATTGTACGTGGAGTGTGTCCTGTGTCCCAACAGTTGTCAAAACTGTTATAAAGTGCTTTAAAGCAGTAGTGTAGTTCCTGCCCAGGTGTAAGGAAGGGAAATCATCTAGTTTGTAAAGATTTACCATTTTGCATCCTTGGGACACAGCTCCATAGGATGGGTCACTATTTTCAAGAATCATCCACTTTTGTGTTTATTGATTTGTCTGCTAGAGGGTGATCAACCCCATTCTTTTCAGCTAGGAATGCTCATTCTTGGTACTTGAGAATCTTCCTGCAACTTTTGTGCTTTTTGCCATGTTTACACAAAACATTTTTGTCAAATATTTTGTGTAAAATGTCTAAAAACCCTGAGTTTTGTTGCACATAGTGTGCCAGCTTGTGATCAGTTCCTAGCCTGACAAACCAGTAGTTTCTGGCTCCTCACTATTGGATGTTTTGGGCTCTTGGCCAAACCACATTTTTGGCAGGAGCTTCAACCAATCTCTCTAAGAGAGAGAAAAACCCTGGAGTCCCGTCACCCTTGGACAAGCCCAGAAAGAATGGCATAAATGGCGCTGGGAACTTTGGTTCTGTCCAGTGGAGGCTGGTGTGAACCATCTTAAATAGCTCCTTTAGAGTTCTGATTGGCTCTGACTGAAACCCAGAGCGGATTCACTACTCCACTTGACAGTGGAGCCACCAGCCTCCACTGATTCAGTCTCTCCTCCACTGGTGCTGTCTAGTCTGGCAGCTCAGGTCCTTGCCTTGCCACAGTAGAAGCCCTTTTAAAATGGACACATTTTTCCTTCTACGGGCCCCAATCTTCAACTTCAGGAATGGGGCAGATAAATTCAGCAAGGGGTATCTTTCAAACCATATAATATCTTTAGGAACTGCTTCAAGACATTGTACCATCCCATCCTACTCCCACTTTTCTATGATGTGTGTGTGCGCGCGCACGCTAACTTGGTCTATGCATAGAACTGGATTTGGTTGGAGCCCCATCTGCCTTGTGAACCGTCCCTGAAGTAGGACTCCTGGTTGCAGTGGGACTCCTAGTTGCTTACTTGTGTTCCCTCTCTATTCCTACATCAGTTGATCAAGTCTTCTGGAAGGATCAATCAGGCTGATGGTGGTCATGGCTAATGGCAGCTGAGGAATGCAGTGGTAATAGTGGGCATAAATGCAAGCCTGTTTCCCTTCTTTCTGAGGAAACAGGAGTAGAGTGCACAAAGCAGCGAGGTGAATGTATTTTAAGGTCTAAGTAAGCTCCTTCTCCCATCTCCTTTTGTTATTGTCACTGTGTATCAGGACTAGCCTGAGCACACTGCCTCTTGTTAGGACAACCTCTCTTAAGCCCTTTCCTTCTCCCCACCCTTTAATGCTGACCTCAAAGCTTTCCTTTTTCTTTCCCAAGAATGTTAGGGAGTCCGATTTAACCCCCCACCTCTTTGATCTCTCACACTGACAGGCCCATCCTAGATCATGGACTGTCAGTGCATGTCCAGGGCTTGGTTTGTTCAGGAACCCTTGGGTTCAACCTCAAGAGAACTAAGCTAATTCCCCAACTCTTTTGAAATGCAAACTTAGTGTTTCCCTTCTGGGCAGATCAATCTGCTTTAAGTGGGGAAATAAGAGCAAGCAAAAAGAAGGAAGGGCCTTCACCTTTGAGCTGCCTGCAGGGGAAATAGTTCTGATTCAACATCCTGTTGTGAATTTGGCTGCCTTGATCACCAGTGCCAGGCACCTGACAGAAGAACATTAATGTTTTCTACAGTTTGTGGATGTTTTCTTCAATGGGTAATTGAATCTTGGAATTGTTGTAGAAAATTCAAGCTGAATATGAGCCAACAGTGTGATGTAGCTGCAAAAAAAGCAAATGCTACTTTGGGCTGCATTAATAGAAGTATAGCTTCCAAAAGGTGTGAGGTACTGGTTCCACTCTATTTGGCCCTGGCTAGGTCTCATTTTGAGTATTGAGTCCAGTTCTGGGCACCACACTTCAAGAAGGTTGCAGATAAACTGGAGCGTGTCCAGAAGAGGGCAACGAGGATGATCAGGGGTCTGGAAATAAAGCCCTAGGAGGAGAGACTCAAAGAACTGGGCATTTTTAGTCTGGAGAAGATAAGATTGAGGGGAGACATGATAGCACCCTTCAAATACTTGAAAGGTTGTCACACAGAGGAGGACCAGGATCTCTTCTCGATCCTCCTAGAGTGCAGGACACGGAATAATGGGCTCAAGTTACAGGAAGCCAGATTCTGGCTGGACATCAGAAAAAACTTCCTGACTGTTAAGAACAGTACGACAATGGAACCAATTGCTTAGGGAGGTAGTGGGCTCTCCCACACTAGAGGCATTCAAGAGGCAGCTGGACAGCCATCTGTCAGGTATGCTTTAAGGTAGATTCCTGCTTTAAGCAGGGGTTGGACTCGATGGCCTCACAGCCATGGAATTCACTACCACAAGATGTAGTGATGGCAAACCTCACAGCACCAGAGCTTGTCTCCTATGTACACCTGTTACTTGGTGCTTTCCCCTGCTCCCATTCATACTCGCTTTAGGTAGTGCTGACTCCCCATTGCGGTAGTGGTGTGACCTGCTGGTGCAACAGAATGAGTGGAAGAACAGTGATGGTACTGGGTACTACTCTATAATTATTTTAATAATTCAGCTGACATAAATCTCAAGTAACAATAGGATTCCAGTAATATTCCTTTACCTTGTAGCCACCCTGTCTTATTGAAAACATAAGGGAGCATTTTTCTCCCTTTTTTAGGGGCTGACAGGATAATGTAGGATAGGGATGGTCAACGTGTGGCCCTCTGTATGTTGTGGGAGAACAACTGCCATCTGCCCTGGCCATCACAGCCAATGGTGGGGGATAATGGGAGTTGCAGTCCAACAACATCTAGAAGGCCACAAGTTGCCCACCCCAATGTAGAATAATGGCATGCTACGACTGATCAATGCATTCTGCATTCACGTGACCTCTGACCCCAACAACTAGATATGATGTGGAAGATCATGTTCAGGGATCTCCTGTGGGTTTCTAAAATAATAGCAACAGTTTCAGAGCATTCCAATTTGTATTGGAACCATGGGGCTGGGGGAAGCTGGGTAAACCTTTCTCCCTGCATTATTTCCCCATATTAAGTCATCCTCCCCAAGCTTCAATTTGCCCTGCAGAACAAAACAAAACATACCAATCAGGTATCATATCATTTAGGAATTGTGGGAGTATGATTGGCCAGCTCACTGGTCTTTCTTCATATAAATAAATAATTCCCCACCCACCCCAAATCTTTGTGCAATCCAAGTTTCCCAGTGAGTGCTTTGGCTTCAGACTCAGATTGTACATCTGAAGCTGTATTCCAAGTACCTGCTCTAGGTCCCAACCTGTTCTAAAGCCAACTTCCTCTTCCTACATACAGTCTGATCCTACCACAAATTTTAAGACTTTTGGGATCTGAGCCTGCCAAAACATGCTTCCAGGTAGACTGTGCCCAGTCAAGAAATTATAAATCTTGTGTTGGATCCAGAGTTCTCATGAGCAGAACTCCACTTATGGAATGCTCCTACTGGAGGAAGGAGGGGGAGATGATGATTTTTGAGAATTCCCCCTTCTCCCTGGATCCCCTTAAAAAGTTTCCTTGGAGGGTTGGGGGCTTTCTGGAACAATGTGAGGAGTGGCTTTGACTGCAGGGGAGGGGGTAACCAGCAAAAATTGCCCTCCTCCCTTTCTCCAGCAGGAACATCCATTGTATCTCAGTTCCCTGGGCAAAGAGAAGGATCTCTTCCAAGGTTCTAAATCATATGGTCGGCCTCCACGGAGAGGGGATGTTCTCCCTTGTGCACGGCTATGCTCCACATGTACTGGGCAACAAGAATGGTTATGGACAGGATGGAGCTAGCACACTCATCCCCTCCCCCACCTTAGCACGTACACAGAAGCAGGGCAATCTAAAACATGTACAAAATAAGGAAAGCTGAAAAGTCTGAGAAGCCTAAATAAGAGAGGATACTTACTTAAATACTTAAGCATGTATTATTATTATTATTATTATTATTATTATTATTATTATTATTTATTTATTTATTTATATACCACCATCAATGTACATGGTGCTGTACAGAGTAAAACAGTATTTAAATTGTATTAATTTAACTAAGAATGAGTCTTTCTTAAGAAATTATTTATGACCAGTTATTTGGGGTGGAAAACTTCCCAGAAAGTTTTCCAGTACTTATTTTTCCATGGAATTTTTTCCATTTCATAAGTTCATTAGTAAAAATAAATGTATGCCAATTGCAAATACAATTATTATTCAAGTATGGAAGTTTCAAAGTTGTACTTAATGTTTCTCATGTGATTATTCCCTAGCATACATATATGTTATTGAAATACATATGTGTCTCAGAGTGAAATGAATTGAAGGAACAGTGAGATTGAAACCAAAAATATTCAACAACCTCTGTGGAAGGAAGTTGAACTCTGTTGAAATAGATTGTCAGCATATCATGTACATTTTCGCGCTGCTTTTCGTGCTGTAAAACCGTGAGTGGGTAGTAGGGAATGTGCGACAAAGCGCTTGTCTAATGAACTCCTTGATCTCTCTATGGCAGGGGTGGGTAACTTACGGCCCTCCATATATTTTGGCCTATGGCTCCCATGAGCTCTAGCTAGCAGGACCAATAGTGAGGGATGATGAGAGTTGAAGGTCAAAAGATCTAGACCTCTGCTCTAGGGTATCAGAACATTTTCTGATGTAACCCAAAAATGTTCCTATGCAAATGAACCTATGCAAATGAACCTAATTTGCATTGGTGAAATTTGTCATGAAAAATTTCAAGATTTTCTGGAAAACCAATTCAAAATTTACAGGAAAAGCCACAACACTGCTTGTGATATGATAAAAAGTAGACTGGAAAAAAATTGATATTCTTACTAGTAGGTATAAGCCACTAAAATAAATCTGAACTGTAAGGAAAATATCTTAATTATTTTGAATAGGGATTCAAAATGTAAAAGAAAGGGGGTGAATCATTCTTCTTTGCAATGGTTTTCTTAGAATAGTGCCATACCACACATTCATTTTAAAAATGCCTTACTCAATTATTGATGAAGATAATGTTACAGTGCCACCTGTTGGCTACTGGAAAAAAAAAGCTTTTAAAGTCTTTTATATAAAATGCCAACATTTATATTAGGATAATACCTTTATTAGGACAATTTCCAGAAGGTTACTAGGTTACTCTTCTTGCAGCAAAACCAACAGAATCTTGTGGCATCTTAAAAACTGTCTCATTTACTCTGGCCTAAATTTTCATGGACACTGCCCACTTCATCAGATGCAACTGATGAATTGGACAGTGCCCATGAAAGCTTATGGCAAAACAAATGTGTTAGTTTTCAAGATGTCACTAGACTCATTGTTATCTTTATTAGGCCAACTTAAACTTCAACAAATATGTGCAAGCTTTCAAGATCTCCAAAACTCTTCATCAAGCAAGAACTTCATCAAGCAAGAGAGGGGGACATGGCTGACTTGGTATTGAAGTCTGAACTGTCAGAGTCTTAAGACGAAATGGGGAAGGATGGAGTTGCAGGAATTTAAATTTGGCTTTATGAGGTGACATGATGGTTTCAGGGACGGTCCCAAAGATGCTAGGAAAAGAAACAAGCAAATACCAGTAGATCCCCTATTTTGATAAGATAAATTCAAACTCTTACTCGGAACTGTCTCCATCCTTAGCTAAAGCACACAGCTTCCTTGACAGATGGAAAACAGAAATAGAGAGAACTAGACAGTTCTTCTATTAACAAGGCTGGAGATAATTTTAGATCGGGGTGTGCAACCTGCAGTTCAGATCTCTGGTAACTGGCAAGAGCAATCTGTCCCTTCCTTGGCATCCCACTGCATGCGAAGGGACCAGAACAGAGAAAAGGAGATGGCAGAAAGAGAGAGAAAAGAGAGTGGCAGAAAGAGAAAAGGGCTTACTCAGGTCTTGTCTATATGCCCTGTTTAGCCTGTTCTGGCTGTGCAGTGGCACTGCGTTGTTTATATGACGAAGCCACCAACTTGCAGCCACATCGGGTGTCTTCCCCTGAAACTGTGCTTTTTCACAGTGTTGAGTTACCACAATTTTTAAAGTTGCTCCAACATCACCACATTCTTTCCTCCGTCTATGAGTGGTGGCCTTGGTTCGGGTTGAGCCAGTGGGCATTTCTGGGAGCAGATCGAAGCCCTGGGTAGGTCTGGGTAACCACAGGGAGGCACGGCAGCATGCAGGGGGGGTGGGCTCAACGAGCCCAATGGCTGCCGGTGCTGTGGCTTTTCTGGCTGGAGAGCCCATGCTCTGTCCTGCCATTGCGATTTATCATTCCCACCCTGCAGCAGTCGAAAGGCAAAATTTGGTATTCCCCACATCACACAAAAATCAGAGGTCTAATTAACTTTATCCTCAGTTATAAACTGCATCTTAATTCAGTCACTGTCAAATTTTCTGTCATCCTTCTCTGGTGTAGCCAAGGCTACAGAAAGGACATGAGTGGCTCCATCACACCAGACTGCCGTATGTAACATTGCAAAAGATTCCAAGTCAGCTGTCCCACAAAAGAATCGTGTGGCAGGAGCAGTTCCGCCTTTCTGGCCTGGGCAAAGTTACCTACTGCACGCCCTAAGATCTTACCTGGGTGTCTGGTGCTTCTAGAAATTAGTTGCTCTTTGCCAAGTTCACAACTGTTCTGACATCAGTGAAGGAGGGAGGCAACTCTTGTGGGTGGAATCCAACTGTCATCAGGTCAGCTGCCTGAGGGAAGAACATTTTGGAAGGAGCAGCCCTGCAGCTCTCCTGGCCAGGACACTATCTGATATGTTCCCAAATTTGTTCTTGATGTGTGAGTGGGGTGGGGTGGGGTGGGGTGGGGTGGGGTGGGGTGAAGAGGACTTCCAGGAAGACATTGGTGAAGGAGTCTGCTCTTTTGTTTCTGGGTGAAGATCTATGTGTGAAACCCCACCCCAATTGAGATTGAAAACAACATGGTTGCGAAAGATTTGATACCACTTTTTACTACTGGCCACTGTGTGAACAGAGTGCTGGACTAGATGGAGTCTTGGTCTGATTCAGCAGGGCTCTTCTTATGCTCTTACCGTGTAAACTACTTTGAGAGCGTTATGCTGAAAAATGGTGAAGGTGAAGGAAGAAAGAAAGGAAGCCATATGTGTAGGTCTCTTGGCAAAAGTTCTAAATGTCACATTTACAGCGCAGTCCTCTCTGCATGTCTACTCAGAGTGCAATGAGACTTACTCCCATGTAAGTATGCAGCCTCAGGATGAAAAATAAATAAGGTATCTAAAATTAAGCTACAAGATACAGCTAAAGGCCTGACCTCCCATTAGGCAGAGTGAGGCAGCTGCCTCATGCAGCTGATTTTGGATGTCGTGAAAGAGGAGCATATTTTGAGTTATTTTCGGTGCAATCCTTTGCATGTTTAGACCAAAAAACGCCCTACAACTCCCCTCATACTCCAGCCAGCATGGAATGCTGGGAATTGTAGGATTTTTTTTTGGGTCTAGACATGCATAGGATTGTGACCTTAATTTATTATTGTTGTAAACAGAGAGGGGGATTGTGGGGTTTTCTGTCTCAAGTGCCAAAACAATTTGGCTGCCTTTGGGTACCATGGCTATGCACCTTGGCTTGTTGGGGAATGGTGAAGGTGTCATTTGCCGAGCTGCCTAAGGCAGCAAAAAAAAAAAAAAAAAAAAAAAAAAGAAGTATTGGATCAACCCTGATAAGTGTTTCTACATCCCATTAATGTCAATGGAAGAGTTAAGCACATGCAGTGACAGTTTCCCAATTAAAATCAACAGGTTCTAAAAGTATTTTACAAAGTCTATTTTTTAAAAAAATATGGTTCTTATACCATGTCATTGAATTACATGGTGGGAAGTCATAATTTATTAACTTCCCTCTTTTTTCTGTGAACTGAGACTATGCAGAGAGAACCTTTCAGTTTCAAATAGACAAGAGTTCTACAGGAAACCTCAAACCACTCCAGTGTCTTATCAGGAAGTGATAATTTATTTTGCCACAAGCAAATATAATAGAAATGAGATTCTAGTTTTGGAAAACAAAATATTATTCTAGACAGGATACCAAAAGGTGCATTGATGAAATGAAGCGTTTTATTTACAGTGGCTCAGATCCCAAGATAAACTAACGTAAGGAAGCACATGGAAAGGAAGTTCCCTGTGCTCCTGCCCCCCTGCAATCATCAGTGATCCCTGAAAAGCAGTCAGGCGCTACCATCAGGCAGAGTGAAGCAATTGCTTCAGGCAGCAGATGTGGGGGGCAGGGGCAGGGTGTGCAGCAGCAACTCTCCCCCCCCCCAAGCTATTCCCCTCTGTTGGAGGACAGAGCTATATGTGTCACATGGCCTATCCTCCATCCTTTAAGCTAGCCTGCTGTGCTCAGGTGTGGTGGAGGAAACTGTCCCATTGGCAGTATTGAAGTAAAATCCAATTGTCAGTCCAGTTCCTTTTCATCTTTTCCTTCGCCTGGAGCAGCAAAAAGTTTTGAATTGGTCCTGCCCTTACCTTTGTCTCAAGTGATTGAGATTCATAATATGGGGGAAAGCGTCAAAGAGGTAGGAGCCATGTTAGGGGCTGAACTAAGGGCACAATCCCATTGGGATTTGTTGGCCTCCGAACTTGGAGGTTGATGGGCATCCTATGCAAAGTGCGAGGAGAGTGGAGGCTACACAACCCCCCTCCCCATCCACAGGTTATTCTTGGATCCTGGAATCCAAACTATCCCATGGCCTCCAGACACTGTCTAGGGGCCAAAAAATGCTCTTTAAGCTAGAATGCGGCCCAGTATTTAATTCCACTGTTTCTGTCACCATTCTAATAGTGGGGGAGAGGTAGCAGGGAATTGTCAACTGAGATAGAAGTGAGGTAATTTTGAAGGTTGAGGGAATCACTCTCACTGATTGATAGATCACCATGAACAGGAGGAGGAAAAGGGGGAAAAACTATGCTGGAATCCTGTGCAGGCTTCCTCAGAGGGGTTGCCTTCAAGGTGCTGTGTTGCCTCCGCTTACCTGCTAAACCCTGTGGTTTTTCTTTTGCGGGTATGGCAGCGGGTAATCTTGATGGTAGGAGGCAACACGGTCTTTCCAGTGGGCATCTGGCTTGCTGGGCTCATCCCCTGCCCAACTTCCAGCAATCAATCAAGGGTTGCTATCTGCCCAGGAACACCCCCACCTTGACGCCAGGCGAGAGGTCACCATAGCAGAAGGGAGCTTCAGAGAGCTTTGGCAATTGGGCAGTATAAAAATGCACTAACTACATAAATAAGGGCTATGGTGACCTTGCTTTGAAGAATAAAGTCAAAGTAAGTCCCTGACTTTTTAGCACGGAGCTTCATGTAGAAGCCCCACAGTGGCTGCGAATTGGGGCTGTGTCATACAATGGGTGCAGCACCGATTCGCAGTCACTGCAGGGCTTAGAAGAACATATAGACAGCCCCAGAGGTAAGTGTGCATTCCTGCCTATTTCCCAGTGAGAACACCTCTTCTATAAGGCCATTCCTATGGCAGGCAACACCTTCTACCACACACACTCAGTACCACTGTCACTGGGACCTTTACCTCAGGGTTCAACACACTTAATCCTCAAGCTATGAAGACACACTGACTTTTTACTCTGACCACAGGGTATTTTTTATTATTTACAGACATGATTTTGAACAATAAGTAACTGCTCTAATATTAACCACCCAAATTCTAATCACACACTCTCTCCCTGCCCTATCCCTATCCCTTTATGAACCCTATCTCTCTCCCCACAAGCCCTGTCTGCCCTCCACACACACAGCACTTCACCCCATCACACTCACTCAGCTAGGGTGACCATATGAAAATGAGGACAGGGCTCCTGTAACTTTAACAGTTGCATAGAAAAAGGAATTTCAGCAGGTATCATTTGTATATATGGAGAACCTGGTGAAATTCCCTCTTCATCACAGCAGTTAAAGGTGCAGGAGCTATACTAGAGTGACCAGATTTAAAAGAGGGCAGGGCACTTGCAACTTTAACTGTTGTGATGAAGAGGAAATTTCACCAGGTTCCCCATATATACAATGATACCTGCTGAAATTTCCTTTTCAATGCAACTGTTAAAGATGCAGAAGCCCTGTCCTCCTTTTCATATGGTCACCCTACACTCAGCCAATCACCTCACATATGCATCCTGTCACTCATCTCACTCTCACTTTAGATATGCTCACCATAAAACTCAGAGTCATAACAGGAATCCACGGATATAACCACACATTCATAACATGTAATGTCACAGCAAGCTGTTCTGAACATATAGGGACATATCTATTCGTTTGCACACAATCACTCAGTTAATGACGTGTGTGTGTGTTTCAGAATTTTGAGATAAAACATTTCCTTCTTAAAAACCAGGGAAATTTAATGATAAAAAACCTGTGTTACTATAAGATGAGAGTTAAGACTATGGCACATTGTCTCAAGCTCCACAGAGCCAGGAAATTGGAAGCTAAGGCTGATGCCTTAACAGATGTCTCCCTTGATCACAAACAGTTGTTTGTTTACAAGCAACAAATAGGCGTGGGTCAACTCACAGGATGATTCCTCTAGCAATACAGTAAGTGTTTCATCACACCAGCATTTTATTGCACCTTTGTCCTGCCTTCTTTACCATTTTACCCCATGACCCTCACACAACGTTGTCCCTGTCCTGCAGTCATCTTGCCTCTTCCCCTCCATTTTCCATGTTTTTCTGGGGTGGGGGAAGCGTGATATTTTTTCTCCATACAGGATAAAACTGCCCTCCTGTCCTCGTGTATTGCCGTCCTCATGAATGTCCCTCCTTGGGGGTATGTGCGTTGAAGGGTGGTATTGCTGACGAAAGGGGGGGCGGTTCTCCGGGGCGCCAAGTCGGTCTAACAGACTTTTGCTGCTCCAACCCCACTCTCTGCTCTGTCATCCACCCATTTCAACTCCCCTCTTTTTTTGCCTGCTGTCTGAGATTACCAGCTGATGAAATGCTAAAGTGCTAAATTTTAGACAACAAAACCAGGGGGGGGGGGGGGGGAGAAGGCGCTTACATCCATCAGAATGTTCATCACCACAAGAACCAATGAACTGGAAGGAGAAGGGGCAGGGTTGTGCAGCGATACCGGGAAGTACAAGCTGGCACAGGTGAAAAGGTAAACAAGGCAAAATAGTGCAACAACGCATGCATGAGAAATTGACCAGCGCTTGATGCTCTAATGAAACAGAGGTGGAAATCACGGAAACCAGGAAAAAAAGTAGGTGGGATGGAGCTCTAAGGCTTAGATGCTTCATAAGACAATATAAGACCAGTGGGCAATCTTTTCTGGTCCCAGGGACTCCACTCTTCCCATCTGGATTTGGGCCTGAAAGACCTAGGAAAACTGTGGGTAAATGGCGGGTAAGTTGTAAGCAAGCACAATTTGTGACATTGGATACCATCATTACGTATTAATATGGGTGGCTGCTAAGGCATCAGCCTTACCTTCTAGTTCCTGGCTATGTGGAGCTTGAGCCAACATGAGATAGCCTTAAGTCTGGTTTTAAACTGGCAGGTTGTTTGTTGTTGTTGTTTTAAATTTTTTGTTATTGCCTTTGGCTAAAGAAAACAATTTTTGAATGATTTAAATTAGCTTGCTTACACCATAAATTAGTTTGGATAATCAGTGTCCTAAAACACAGGATTTCAGTAATATTGTAGAGTGTAATCACATGCAGGAGCCCTGCATTTACATGGCTAAGTGTGCAACTATAAATGATCAAGTCAAAAGCTGCATTGAGATTTAATAGTCAAAAACAAAATGACTCCTCTGCTTTAGAAATGTAGACTTATAGAAGGGCCTAACAAAAGCTTCCCAAACGGATGCTGGTGTTATTTTACAGGCTATTAATAATGATTTCACCTAATCCACCCTCTGTTCTAATCTATGAAAAAGCAGCTAGTATGGCTAAGCCTCAAGGCAACAAATTAAAGAAGCATTGAATCTGTTCGATGTTACATAGCTAAGCTTTGCAAAGAAGCTTAATTGTTGTCCAAAAATGTTTCCGGCAATATCCAATAGCCATCTGTTATTGCTCATAAACTGATACATATTTGGGAAGGGCTGAAAAATATTATCTGTATACAAGAGAGCTTGCTTCACTTAAAGTGAATATAGCTCTGCCTTTAAAACTGTTTATACAGCCGATCCCTGATGATGTTCAGAAAGCTGGTGTGTGGGAGCCCCACTCTGGGTGAAAAAAGAAACAATGATTGCTCTGAACTATCTAGCACAACACTTTAGCAGCAAAAAGTACATCTATTCATTGTATATCCATCATGAAAACAATCCTAGGAGGTATTAACTTTTCAAATGTGCAAAGCAATATGCCTCTACAAATTTTATTTAAAATATATCAAGATTTCAACAGTTCACTGATACATTCTAAGCACATCATCTGGCTGTTCATTTGCAAATAGTTTTGTAACATTCTAGGACGGGAGACATTGAAGGGAAAGGATTTTTATCTTCAGGAATTCTTTTTTTTTAATTAAAAATGTTTTTACTACATTACAAAAACAAAACAGCTATAGAAATCATTATTACAAAATCATATGCATGTCTGCTCAGAAATAAGTCTCATTATTTTCAATGGAACTTACTCCAAGATACATGTGTATAGGATTGCAACTAAGGGCACAATCCTATACATGTTTAGAAAGAAAAAAGTCCTACAACTTCCAGCCATCTAGGATTTCCCTCCTGTCTAAACATGCATAGGATTGCAACCAAAGTGAGTTAAGAATATTTAGATCACACAAGAACATTAACTTTGCTATCCTTTGTTTTTCAAAATTTGCTATGTTTATCCCATGAAAAAGAAATTTTACAGATCACATAATAATGCAAGGTTTCCTGCTATCCCTCTCTATGTTGCTGTACTATAAGAGCTAATAATAAAAACAAATTTATAATGCATAGTGTAGACCATGGTAATATCTAATGTTTGATTATACAGTTTGCTAAGCCGGGGGTTTGTCTTTCTGTTGTTATAAATCTGGTGAAAGAAGCACCACCTCAAATCCCAAAGGGAAAAGGGGATCTTCTTATTCCAAATTTTTTCCTTTTGAGCCTCTTCATCCTTCAGATGCTTTGAGATGGACTGGGTCACATGACACCTCAAGCCATGAACAATCTCAGAACTGGGGAAAAGAAAAGAGAAAAGAAGATTTTTCTTGTTGTCTGCCAAAAACCATAACAATTTCCCCTATGGATCTTTTGGATAATTAAGTTTAACATACTTATGATGAAAACAGTAACGGATTGTAGTGGAACAGACATAGCTGGTTTTCTTCTTTCCTGTGCAGCTCCCTAGAGGGGTAGGGGACGCTCTGGAGCAAATTTGGGGGATGCCATAGGGAGGAGAGGAAGGGGGAAGTGTTATCATATGAGCAGAGATTTATTTGTGTGACACCGGATGGAGTTCTGAGATTTTAGGGTGGTTATTAAACTATATCTTTGAAATATTCACTGATTATTTTTGGCCATCAAATTTAGATTCTCGGAGAATAAACATGACGTTCATAAATGATCTGGAATTAGGAGTGAGCAATTATTTAGGGTGGGTAAAACAAAAAGGGATTGTGAGGAGCTCCAAAAGGCTCTCTCCAAACTGAGAGAGTGGGCATCAAAATGGCAAATGCAGTTCAATGTAAGCAAGTGTAAAGCGATTCACATTGGGGCAAAACATCCCAACCAAGTATAAGCTTATGGGAACTAAGATAGCAGTGATTGACCAAGAAAGAGATCTTGAGGTTGTGGTGGACAGCTCAATGAAAATGTCAACCCAGTGTACGGCTTCTGTAAAAAAGGCAAACTCCATGTTAGGCATAATTAGGAAAGGAATTGAGAATAAAACTGCCAATATCATCCTCTCGTGCAAGCACTGAGTCATTACTGACTCTTGGAGGGAGTAATTTCGCTGATATTTTCTTGGCAGGCCTTATGGCGGGGTGGTTTGCCGTTGCCTTCCCCGGCCGTGATTACCTTTCCCCCAGCTAACTGGGTACTCATTTTACTGACCTCGGGAGGCTGGAAGGCTGAGTCGACCCGAGCCAGCTGCCTGAAACCAGCTTCCGCTGGGATTGAACTCAGGCCGTGGGGAGAGTTTCAGCTGCAGAAACTGCTGCTTTACCGCTGTGACCGCACTTCAAATACTGTGTACAAGTTCTGGTCACTGCACCTAATATATATATATATATATATATATATATATATATATCGTGCTATCAGAAAAAGTACAGAAATGAAGAACTAAAATTATCAAGGGGCTAGAGCAACTCCCCTATGAGAAAAGTTTATAACGTCTGGAATTATTTAGCTTAGGAAAATGGTGAGTAATGAGAAACATGATAGAGACATTTCTATCATGCATGGTGTGGAGAATGTGGATAGGGAGACCTTTTTCTCCCTCTCTTATATTACTAGAAACAGGTCATCTCATAAAGCTTTAGGACAGATAAAAGGAAATACTTCTTCACACTGAGCATAGTTAAACAATGGAATTTGCTACCACAAGTCATAGTGATGGCCACAAATTTGGATGGCTTTAAAAGATTAGAAAAATTCTTAGAGGAGAAGGCTATCAATGGCTATTAATCTTGATACCTATGTGCAGCCTCCAGTCAGGCCCGGTGCTGCCAAAGAGGCAACTCAGGCAGCCACCTAGAGCGCCAAGCAAACGAGGGCGCTGAACAGCGTATCCGGAAGCTGCTCTCCTAGAGCGGCTTCTGGGTGTGCTGTTCCAAAGCCTCCGCCCCAGCCTCCGCCCAACCCCAGCATCCTGGCTCCTTCGAAGCCAGGATGCTGCGGTTGGAGACGGAGGCTTCAGTACGGTGCGCCAGGAAGCCACTTCCAGGTGCGCTACTTCAAAGCCTCTGCCCCGCCCCCCAACCCCAGCATCCTGGCTTCAAAGCTGGGAGCGGGAGGGTGTGGGCGGTGAGTGGGCGAGCAAGGGGGAGCCGTAGTGGTGAGCGAGCGAGCGGGGGCGGCGGGCGAGCGATTTGGGGAGCTGGAGTGTGTGAGCGAGGGGGGAGCCGGAGCGGCGAGCGGGCGGGGGGCGGCGGGGAGCAGTAAGTGAGCAAGCGAGCGGGTCGGCAGGCGAGTGAAGGGGCGGTGAGTGAGTGAGCGAGCGGGGGGGGGGCAGCGGCTTCAGAACGCGCCTGCCTAGGGCACAATATAGTCTGGCGCCGGCCCTGCCTCCAGTATCAGAGGCAGTAAGCTTATGTACATCAGTTCCTAGTGAACTTGGGCTGGAGGGTGCTGTTGCACTCATGTCCTGCTTGTAGGTTTCCCGTGGGCAGCTAGTTGCCACTGTGTGAAAAGTATGCTAGACTAGATGGTATACTGAAGTTAGAGTTAAGAGATGTTACAACTGAATAAACAAAAGCATTTTAGAAGGAAAAGACATATTTCATACTATTCATTCTCTAATACTGTTAGCTCACAAGAACCAAAAGAGTCTCAGAACAGAAATGCATAATAGAACAGTTATATTCCCAAAATACAGCTGTAGTGGTGGTAAACGATGGACTCACTGAAAAGATACGACTAGCCAAAGGTACAAGACAAGGATGTCCGCTCTCGCCGGTCCTGTTTGTAATAGTCATGGAAATATTGGCGAAGGCACTAAGGGAGGATGAAGAGTTAGAAGGAATTGGAGAGGTAAGGGAAATAAAGTTAAATATGTTTGCGGATGACACTTTATTGACCATTAAGAACCCAATAAGAAAAATAGAAAGAATCAAATATCAGTTGAGGGAATTTGAAGAAATTACAGGGTTAAGAATAAATTGGTCTAAATCAGAGATGATGCTGTTTAATTATACTAAGAAGGAAGAAAAGGAATGGGAACATAAGGGAATAGAAATGAGAGTTAAGGAGGAGATTAAATATTTGGGAATCAAAATTACAAAAAAATTAGAGAATCTTGAAAAGGAGAATTTAATGAGGTTAAAGAAAGAGGTATTAGAGAAATTGGAGAAATATAAAAGACTAAATTTATCTTGGTTTGGAAGAATAGCTTTAATAAAAATGAAGATTTTAGCTAAAATTAATTTTGTGTTTAGGATGCTACCAATAAAAATATCAGAAACCGAGATAAAAAGTTAGCAAAATATTATTAATAAATATTGTAATGGAGAAAAGAGAGTAAGAGTGAATAAAAATAATTGGTATCTAAGCCAAAAAAAGGGTGGATTGGGTCTCCCAAATATAAAATTATACTACGCAGCAAATAGATTAAGACATATTGTAGAAGCAATTATAGGAGTAGGAGATTTACATTCGATGGAAGAAAAAACTATAAGTAATGTAGAGATGAGTTTGGATAATGTCTTTTTTAAAGATGGAGGGAGAAAGTGGGTTGGAAGTATAGATAATCCACTCTTGAGGACTCAATGGGAAATTTGGAGTAAATTTAAAGGGAAGTTGCTTCCGAGCAACTCTCCCTTAGCACCGATAATAATGTTAAAGAATTTCCCAGAGGATCTGAAGGGTAGATTATGTAAAATATTAAAAGAGAAAAATAAAATGAAATTAAAGGATTGGTTAAGAGATATAAAAACAAGAAAAGATATGGAAAAATTGTTAAAGGAGAAAAAATTATCTTGGTTAGAATATGGGCAATTAGAACAATGGAACAAAAAGTGGATTAAAGATAATAGAGTTTGCAGAAAGATGACGAAGTTTGAAGAGTTAATAGTAAATAAGGAAAAAGGTAAAGGAGGTAGTATAGTTTTAAAAGGGTTAATGAGTGAAATATATAAAATATTGTTAGAAAAGGAGTTTAGAGAGAACTCAGAGAAAATGGTATGGGAGTCAGATTTGAAGGTACAAATAGGGCGACAGAGATGGGAGGGACTATGGAAACAAAGAGTGTTGAGAAGTTTGTCAGTGAGAATAAAGGAGAATTATTTTAAAATTTTGTGGAGGTGGTACCTAACCCCGATTAGATTGAATAAGATAAATGATCAGCATTCAGCAAATTGTTGGAGAGGTTGTGGGGAAAAAGGAACGTATTTACATATGTGGTGGGAATGCAAATATGTACAAAGATTATGGAAGATGGTGTTTTCAGAAATTGAAGATATAGTGAGAATGAAAATAGAACAAACACCAAAGATTGCATTACTGTCACTATTTGAAGATATAGTGTGGAAAAGAAACTATAGAGTTGATATCGAGTTTGCTGGTTGCAGCACGATTGATGGTAGCCAGGAACTGGAAGATTCAAGGGGAATATTCTATTGAAGAATGGTATAAAGAAGTATGGGATATAGCCATTAATGATAAACTGACATGTAATATTAAGTGGAGAAAAGGCGTAACTAAAATAAATGAGTTTGAAGGAATCTGGAAACAGTTCCTAATATTCGTGTTTACTAAGGGAAGTGGGAAACCGCCAGCAGAAGAAACGATAAGATTTTGGACTCAGGAATAGATCCCGAGGTGGGGGGGTGCACTTTTATGTTAAGAATGATTATGTTGTAGTATGATAATGTATAGGTAATACTTATTCAACATATATGTACTCAACATTTATTCAACATGTATGTAGCAGTTGTTTGATGTTTTCTTTTTATTATCATTATTATTGTAATGTTGTATGTTTATATAGTGTAATAAATTAAAAAAAAGAAAAAGAAATGCATGCCCTCAACTTACTCTTCTCACTGAAAACAGTCTTACAGTACATAAAAGTTAAATATGCGCATGTAATCTCTGTAATGCTTAGGGGATAACACAGTGAAACATATCCCATGTCTGAGTCCTATTCTCATCATCAAACAGTTCCTCCTTTGGAATACACATGAACATTTCATAAAGGCTATGTCTGAACAAGCATCTTGATTTAATAAGCGGAGAAATGAATAAGCCTTGCACCTGTGTAAGCAGCCCCTTCTTTCTCTCGTCTTGGTATGCCATAATTAAACCTGGAAGACTTCAATTAACCATAGTTTACCATTTTGCTTGAACTATGTCCAGGAAGCTATGGTTATCAGGTTCAGAAGAAGACAGTATTTTGAACCAGTTTAAAGTTGATTTTAAACCCTGACTTGTTCCAAATCTGGTGATTATACTTTCCATGTTAACTGAAACCTTCCTTATTGTGACACATTAAGAAGAGGCAGCATGAGGATGGAGTGCAGAGGCAAAAGATTTTCACATATCTCGTCTTATTAGGCTGAGGTATGATTGTCCTCCAAACAGGCTAATATATCATTAGAGGTTTGTTTGCCCAGTGTGACGGATTAGTGTGGTTTGTGTCTCACCTCTGGAAAACTAACTATATTCTCAGGTTAAAAACAACCTATTTCTCACTTACCCATCTTGTTGTCATTTATGAATGCTAACTGACAAATATCTGGACAAAATGTTCCAGAGCAAAGTCTAAGGCTTCACTGATAATCACCAGTTCAATCTAGGGGAAGCTGGATAGAAGAAACATAGTTCAGAGGTGTTTTTTTAAACACACACTCACTCACACTCTCTCACCCCCCCCCACTTTATGTGCTTACTTATGGTGGTCTACTGTACACTTTTAGGTAGCATGTGAGATCACTATGTATGTAATAGATGAAATGAAGACGTTTTCCAGACTTAAGTAAAACAATGCAATTATATTAAATACAGTAGTACTAAATGGATATGGTTAAGGGAGAAGAAAAGCACGTTTAAGTGATTGATGGGTTTTGATAGGTTTGCACATACACCATATCCCCAAGACTTTTGTCACTCATGACATCATTATTCAGGACCAATTATTATCTAACAGCCACCCACAGTATCCATGAAAGAAGAATTAGCCCACTCTGAAGAGTGGTGTTCTTGTTTTACAAATGACACAGTGACATGGAGAATTCACAAAACATGCAAATGCAAGCAAAGTTTCCCACTTCCCCTCTCCCTGAACTTCGATTATTTGGATTAGAGTCAGGGCCACCCAAGGCTTTTTGAGGCCTGAACTATTTATTTATTATGTTTTTATACCGCCCAATAGCCGAAGCTCTCTGGGCGGTTTACAAAAGAGAACTAAAGGCCAAGATATTGGCAGTTGAATCTTATTTCAATACTAACAACAGGACAACATCCTCCACCACAGCTGAGGGCAGCCGGTTAGCTTAGGCCAGGGATAAGGAACTTGCTATTAGCTATGCTGGAAGTTGTAGGCCAAAAACCTGGAGGGCCACAAGTTGCCCACCTCTCTGGATTAGGAGACGCAGGGAAGGTCATGTGGCACACACAGTTCTTTCCTCCAATACCTTGCTGCTACTCCACATCTCCTAGCATCTGCTGCCTGAGGTGGCTGCCTTACTGTGCCTAACAGCCCTGGACTTGGAGTATGGAGTTTGTAGCAGGAGCCTTCCTTACTGTGGCCATAAAAAGAGTTCCACTACAAGTTATGCAGGCACTCAACCTTTCTGGGCTTTTGGGACCTACTGAAAACATACCTTTCCCAACAACATTCCCAGGAAGATAACCTTATACTCTTATCAAGACTTGTTTTTGTACATCGCTTAGAAATTCCTTTAATGTAAGCAATTCATGAATATTGTTAAATGAATAGGAAGAAATAAACAGGCAAGTATAATTGAAAAATTAGTTGTTTTTGAATAATGAAATGCAGGACAAGGTGCAACTTTACAGTTTATTGGGAACAATGTAGAGGAAAGAGTATGTAAAGCTAGAAAGCAATACAAATTCTCAATTGACTGGGATAATAATGTGGATGGCCCTACAGTGGAAATATGCATAAAATCTGAAGTGAGATTGTGTTATTAATTTATTTAAAAAGGGAGACGGTGCAACAACCTTTGGAGAGTGCTGATTGGCAAACGCAGTTGGATTGTCTTCAAAGCAGAAGACAATGAGAGCCAAGGCGTTCGGTCTCTACTAGGATCGGAAGAGAAGGTGATGATCAAATGCAATTGGAATTTGGGCCATGAACTAGCGGAGCTGCAGATCCCAAGCAGCCACACAGCTTGTCAAATAACCTGACTTCTTGGGCGGCGCAGTAAAGAGCTTTTGCCAAACGACCAAGATGTGATGATCGCTTAACAATAAACCCCTCATGAAAATGTTAGACAAATTAAGTCTCTGCGAGGGCTTTCCAGTCCAATATTTTACTTCTCCATCCGCGCTGCTTCGTAAAAAGAGAAAGAAAAAGTAGTAAATCCCTATTTCTCCCTTTGACTATTGCATCTCCTACCCCTTTATTATCTCATTCTTGCTACAGCGCTTTTCTCTCCCGGCCCTCTTTTTCTCTGTCTCTCCCGCTCCCCCCTCCCGCGGGCTCCCTCGCGCTAGCGGTTCAGAAGACCAACCGCCACAGGCACTAGAAGTAACGGAAACTCTTGTCCCGCGCCGTGGCGCCTGCGCCATCCCAACTTCTCCGCCTCGCTCCCGCACAGGCTTGCCGGTTGCTGTAGTTCTTGCAGCCGTTCGTCTGGGGAAGAAGGAGGGGGAGGAAAAACTTCACTTCCCGGCATCCTTCGCGGCCCTCCTGTCCCATCTCGGGCGGCTGAGGCTTCTCTTAGTGTGTGTATCTGTGTGTGCTCGAAGTGGGAGCGGCGATAATGAGATGCGTGTGAAACCGCCCAGTCCCGGGAGGAGACGGAGTTGCTCGGAGCCTTAAGTGAGTGGCGGGGCGTCCTGGAGGTGGGGGAGGTGAGGTGAAACGGCAGCTCGGGGCGACGGGGAGAAGTTCCTTCAGTCCCACAGGAGGCGGCAACGCCGCCCTTCCCGGGATACCGGGGGAGGGGAGAAACGAAGCCCCAGCAGCAGGCGCGGGCGCGAGGTGAGTCCGAAGTGTGCCCCTCCTCCCGCGCCGGGACGGGGGCTGCCCCCCGTTCCAGATGGGGTTAAGGAAGGGGAGGCCGGGGCGCCCAAATGTGGAGGGGCGGGCGGGGGAGCGACTCTCTGAGGCCACATCATCCCTGCTCTCCCCCCCACCCCCCAGCTGTGAGGGATGCTTCCAGGCAGAGTTTACCGCTTCATCTCCTGGTGCTTGAAACCAACTCCCCCTTCCCGAGTAAATGTCTACTCGCCCTGGCCAGTCGGAACCCCAGAAGGGAAATGAGCCCTGTGTTCTTCTCTTTTTCCTTGCCCCCCCCCAATGCAGGAAAAAGGACTTTCTGATCCCGAACCTGTCCTTCAAACAGCCTTTTGACCCAAAAGTTGCAACGTGTGTTCAACAGACTGGCCCTGGGAAAACGCACCCCTTCCCCCGGCCACAACTTCTCAGCCTGGCAACCTGTTGGGCCGCAAGAGAATGAAGTCCAGAAGCCAAGGCCTCGATCATTTCTAAAGGTGCTGGATGCTTTCGTTGTGATCCACGCATCGCTTAAGCTTTTTTTATCAAGTGCGTTACTGATTTCAGTGGTAGTACAATAGCTCAAGGAGTGTAAGTGACTTGTTGAATGGCAAGCTTAATCTTTAGTGGGAAGAGTGTAATTAAGAGTCTGCTTAATGAAGCAAGTTGGTGATCTGATGGTAATCTCATAATAAGACAGGGGTGTTTTGCTAGGCTCAAGGCTGTGGTAATGTATGATTGGGGAGTAATAGAGGTGTGAATGGAGAATAAACTGAGTCAGTTTAGGTGGAAAGTTTCCCATTTTGTTTGACACCCCAAACCACATGAGGATTATGCTGTTCCCTATGGTGATTGCTGATAGTGTGGCTTTACCAGAGGCTAATAGGTGGCAGTGATGTAGTCTAGTGAAAAGGGTAGTGGTGCATTGCAAGCTGCCCTCCCCCCCCTCAACTTTATTTCTCAGCTAGTCACTTGCAGGTGTTTATTTATTTATTTATTACATTTTTATACCGCCCAATAGCCGAAGCAATCTGGGCGGTTCACAAAGTTGTTGTTGTTATTATTATTATTATTATTATTATTTATATAGTTGTAGTTGAAGTTATTGTAATCTTTATTTCTAATCTTTGATTTGAAGTTCAACATATGCACAGCATTTTATTAAGCATGTTCCCTTTTGAATAGGTTGCAGCTGTGATTAGGCTGCAGTGTATTAGACTCCACAGAGTACAGGAGGCTGTCAGTGTTTCAGGTAGTTCCGCAAGGCTAAGGCTGCGATCTTTGGCATGCTTACTAGAAAGTGAGTTCCACTGAATTCCAGTTTCCTTCCAGATACACATGTACTCTATTGAGCTGCACAGTTGCCTTGTCAATTGGGCACCTCTTTACTGAGTAATGTCTTCCCCTACAGCTGATGGTGGGCTGCAGCACTAAATTGGTGGTGTGGTAAGGATGTTTTGTGAACCAAGCATTAGTCTGAACATTAGGAAAAACTTGCAAACGCTTTGAAAGCCTCATGGCTGGTGATTGCCAGGAACTGCCCCTTCCTTGCTGAATTAGCTTCTGTATGGCTGAAGGAGTTCCTTGCCATTCTTTCCTGTTCTGGGTGCCTTGGCCCTACAGTGGCATGGAAGCCTCCCTTCCCTGCAAAGAAGGTGGCATCGAGCTTGTCACTTTAGCCGCTGTGCAGCTGAGGCACTTCAGAAGCCAAACAGCCACCAACCTTCTTTCCCACCTTGGAGCTGGGAAAGGGATTAGCATGCAACTACAAGGATTATATTAGTTCTCCCACCTCTCTGCTCCAAGAGTGGGAGGATGTTTGGGGCTTGCCATGTTCATGAGGGCATGAGCATGGAAAGTGAACATGTGGAAGCCTGCTTGTGATTCTTGAAATTGGTCTAGGCAAAACAGCAGAAGCTGGGCAAAATGCTTAACTGGCAAGGTAGTGAAATAGATAAGGATTTGAATTGGTTCCAAAGCCCGATTACATAAGGGCTTTGACAGCTTCTGATTTAGAAACTGATTATTTGAAATTCAGCTTTTAGAATCAGTGATTTTTTGAGGAAGGTACTAAAAATGGCTACAAAATGGAATTTCACAAGTTAATAATGCCTTTTAGTCCTGGATGAGTCAGTTTGTAGGCTATTGTAATTTAGAAAGTGGAAGAGAGCCATTTCTAAATGGAAGCAATGGTCTGACCAGTGTGGTTCTTCTTTTCACACTCCAAACACAGGGAATTTAGATAGTTTGTACAAGGTTTAGAGTGGTAGTGAAATTCATTAGATGAGAGAGTAAATTTTGGGAAGATTCAGGCAAGCTCTGCAGCGTGACCTGATTTCTAGCAATTTCTCTTGGCCAGACTTGCTTATCTTTTCTTGCTTAGATTCATGCACTTTTTATTTTGGCCTTTATACTTGGAGTTGCTTTTCCAAAGTTAACTGAGGCAAAAATCATCAAGTTATTCAAACTAGAGCAGCTAGTTTTGTGGAAAAGCATGAGCCATTCTGGAATAGTTGCTTTCTTTGTTCATTTGGATCTCAAATTGGAACACATAGATGCAGCCTTGCCTATGAGAAGTAGCACTAATAGCAATAATACCAGCAGTGCTCTCGCTGCTAAATTCGTAACAAGATGCATTCTACTTTTCTTTGCATTTACTACCTGATCCTCTCTCACCTAGGTTAATGCAGTTTCCTCCCCTCCTGCTGGCTCCCTGCTATTTGTTCAGTTCAAATTGCCTTTTCTCAAAGCATGTTTCTCTGTTATGAACAAGTAGTCTCTTTCCTTATCCATTCTTAACTGGCCAGGTTATAAGAGTGTTTGTTACATTCCAGTTCTATGTTGTTGTTGTTGTTTTAGTAAAGATTAACAGTACGTTGTGGTTATTGCAGGGAATATGAAACATATTGATATTTCTGATTTTGTCCTTTACCTCTGAATTTGCAAAAATTGGTTTCTTTAGCAACTACTTTTTGTAGTTTTATTGTTGTTGAGGAAATGTTTCCTACTATAGAAGCCTTGAAAATTTAATGATTTATATCAGTTTGTGAAAATCTGAATTTGCTATCTTGTCTTTGGTTCTATTCATGTTAAAGTTATGTAACTTTAGCACTTATTCCACTAAAGAGAATCATGTTTTAATATTGGCTTGAATCTAGACTTAGTAATATTTAGAGTAGACCCAATGAAATTAGCCATGCTTAACCTAAGTTCCATGGATTTGAATGGGACTTCTCTAACATTGACAAAGTCTAGATCGAGCCCACTGTAAATAAGAGGCAACCGTTGAATCAGCAGTTTGCACTTGATATATCTTGTCCTTCCAGCATTCTTTTACTGTTCAAGACAGTGATGCTATTCCTGAGAGTATACTGCTATGCCAAATATCTTGAAAAAGCAGTATGAGCCTGATTTTCTTTTGTGTCTAGAAGGAACGGCTTTATCTGAAAAAGGTACCTAGTTTTGAGACTGAGTGTAGTGTTAACAGAAATTCATTTGGGGTGAGAGAAGGTACATATTGCATTGTCGTTTGTTTACAGTGCAGTATGTACCTTCTCTCTCACCCCAAATGAATTTCTGTTTACACTCACACTCAAAATTAGGTGTTATTAAATAGTCTCAAAACTATTTAATTATCTTATAGCACAGTCCTATAGATGTCCACTCCAGAAGTAAGTCCCATTGAATTCAATGGGACTTAGTCACTGATAAGTGTGTACAAGTTTGCACTGAGCTAGTAGGAAGGTAAATGATGGCTAGGATGAAGACCAGTGTGAGTAGCTGTTCCACTTGCACATGGAGGCCTTTAAAAGCTCCATGTTTCTGAGTGGCATCCCCTTCATCCCCCACAAAAAACCTCTTCCAAAGTTAGGGGCCACAGGAACAGCAATGCATAAGTTATGAGGAGCTCCCATTGGAAATATTTTTTTACCCCTCTCTCATTGCAAATGGAAGTATTTCCTGCTTGTATACGGGATGTGTGGATCTCACCCCATGCATTTTTGCTGTCTCCGCAGCTTGATGTTGAATAATGTGGGCTGTTCTCAAATCCCATTACATCATGTCTCTTCTCAGAAGATTGGACTCACTGTGCAGTTTTTGAAATGTAAATTTGAGATAGGACTCCCAAGTCAATAACTAGAATTGGCTTTGTTATATGAACAATTACTTTTGACTTCTGTTGTGAAATACACATTTGCCTGTTTCTTCTATAAGTTAAAACTCAACCACTTTTGAATTTCAGTTAAAATACCAAATTGCTGCTAATGAAAATACATGTTGATATGTTGGGCAGAAATGACACTTGGCACTTCTTTAAAAAGATGCTGATTTTAGGCAATATTACTATTTTGGAAAAAGAAATGACCAAAGAGCTCTGAAAAATCAAAGCTAAAATAATTGCAAAAGGATACATTTGCACTTATGACAAATCACACAAGTGTAAGTGAGCACATTGCTTGTGGCACAGTCCTCACTTCCACTTTCCGTAAACAACCTAGATTGGCCCATTCGTAGGTTTTGAGTGTGAAATATGAAGTCTGAGCACTGGGTTGTTTAGGAGCTAAAGAAACCAGTGGTTAACTTGTGGTTTGTTACCAGATTCAGTATGGATTTGTTTAGCTACTGAACAACACAGTGTTCCATATTCGGGCATCATGCTCATAACGTACAAAAAGGCCAATTGTAGGTATTTTACAGAAAGTGGAAGTGAGCGCACTGGAACTAGTACTCTTGCTCTTTGCTGCTTACTCATGACAAATCATGGATTGATTAGCCCACAATTTGCTGTTATGTGCAAAGTGGTTCATTGTATTAGAAGGCAATGTGTTGCACGAACACTGAAATAGTATGAAGCAGTAATGTCTAAAATATACTTTGGACCCATCATTGTTAGTTTTTGAGGGGAATTCAATCATAGGTTAACCAAAATTGCAATAGAGGGAATGTGGGGAATGTGACACAAGAAGTCGAATATAGAGGAGTTGTGGGAATGATGAGTGTTTTCTAAACAAAGACAGAATTCCATTGTGGGCACGTATTAATACATGGCATCCATGTTCACCATCTTCATTCCCTTTGCATCTACAAGGCAGAAGGGAGGGGTGTGTGAGTGTGTGTATATGTATAGGGGAGAGATCATGTGCTGGGTAGTTATTGTGGGGAAGAGCTAAATTCTATTTTCTTCATTGAAGCTGCTTCCTGATCATGTAAAAACACTGGGCTGGAAGCATGAGAAACTCGCACGCATACATACTCTTAACAAAACGATCAAGAAATGCTAATGTAAAATATCAGGATTGTTGAATAAAGATTTCGGCACTCAAATGGACATTATTTTAGAACAGCCATCTCCAACATGGTGCTTTCCAGATATTTTGGACTACTACTCCCAGCATTCCTGACCATTGGCCACGCTGGTTGAAGCTGAAGGCTGTTATAGTCTAAAACATTGTAGAACACCAAGTTGGGGAAGGCTGGTTTAGAAGAATAGATATAACTTTTACAAATGAAAACAAAACTATTTTACTGTATGAATACTTTGGAGGGAATATATTTAAACAAAAAGTTGGATAGTTGGTTTTCTTGTGGGGAAATTTTTGTGGGTGCCCCGTATAGTATAAAAAATGCCAACATATTGCAGTTTTTAAAGACTCTTGAGTTGGATCCAGAATTATTCATACCTCATACCCAGTGAAATCAATGGGACATCACTTAGTCATGCTTAACTTAAGACCCATTGATTTAAATGGATCTGTTCTAAGTAAGAGCATATCTGGACCCAGCCCTCAATGTTATGTCTGGAGGATTTATTATTTTCAGTGTAATGTTTCTGTCTAACATTTACCTACTTTGCATCTCTGTATTCTGGACAAGTGCCTACATGGTAGAATTGTCTCCTAATGTTATGTCTTTTTGAACAGAACTATTTTTAGGGTCTCTTCATACCTGCAATATCTTTTTAGACAAGTTCTGTAATCATTGTGTCAGATATCATTTTTTTGTCAAGGAACCATAAGCATCATATACGTAGGAAGCTGCTTTATAGTAGGTCAGAGTACTTGTCCTTCTAGCCCAGAAATGTCTACTTACTCTGAGTGGTAGTAGCTCTCCAAGGTCTTAGCCAGAGGTCTTTCACATCACCTGGTACCTGATCTTAAATGGAGAAGCCACAGGTTGAACTGGGGAACTTCATCATACTATTTATTTATTTATTACATTTCTATACCGCCCAATAGCCGGAGCTCTCTGGGCGGTTCACAAAAATTAAAAACATTCAAAGTATAAAACAACAGTATAAAACCATAATATGAAATACAATATAAAAGCGCAACCAGATAAAAACAGCAGCAATGCAAAATGACAAATTTAAAACACCAAGTTAAAATTTATTTATAGACTGTTAAAATGCTGGGAGAATAAAAAGGTATCACCAAGCTATGGATACAAGAATAAAGTGAAGTTTCTTTTATCTAATAAAATAACAGCAGAAACAGATTGTAGCATGTGGATTTGTGAGTACGGTATCATTTCTGCTTTTACTAGACTGATTATGGTGTTATGTAACTTTCGTAGTATATGTGAAATAATGTATTTTTTCTTCCACTAGGCAGTACATTACAGTTCAAAATGCTGCAGACTACCACTGTGAATCCAGCGCTTCTGTTCACTGTACTTTTATTTGTCGAAATTTTGTTCCTTCCTTTCGTAAGATGAATATCTTCCAAAGATGAAAACCTGATCATTGACGGTAACCTTATTTTCTCATCTCTGTTAAATGCAACAAGAACTTCTAGAAACGGAATAGATTCATCCAAGACAGAATTTGTGATCCAGGACATTATCCATTTTTTAAAAAAACTGACAAGCATATTGGCATAAATTATAACTGCATGCATGTTTTTGAATTTTTCAGTGCAATACATCTAAGTTTGGCGTTTGATACGTCTGCCACTGTCCTCCCCCCAAAGTCTAAAGTTGTCTCAAAAGTAGTGAAATGAAGAGCTTGTGTGAAAAAACAATGTCTATTTCTGTTTCTGAAGAGAACAATTTCATAATGATGTAAGCCTCTCCCAACATCTGGATGTGGTGCTAAAGGCAAAGCATTTTTGATCAGCTGATGTGAAGCTGTGCAAAGAGGACCTTTCATTAAAATAACTTCTGGCCAAAATAATCTTAAACATCATCATGCACAAAATGAAAAAGAAAATGAAGATGACTTATATAGGAGGACATTTTCTTGAACTATAAAAGGGAAACGTGAAATTACACTTGCAACATTGCAAGGTAAAGGAGGAAAAAACACATTTATTGACAGTTGGACAGTTTTTGACAGATTTAAATCAACTCAGATGTCATCAAACGAATCTTCTCCTCCATCCTTACAGAAGTTTTCCCCATCTGTGTCCCATGCTGCCGCTCCACCTACCCCTTCTTTATCTTCAAGTCCTCAGTCTGGGCTCTCAGGCCGGCTGTCCAATGGCAGCTTCAGCACACAAAGTCTCACCAACTCCAGGGGCTCTGTGCATGGAATCTCCTTCCTACTGCAGATTGGTCTCACTCGCGAGACTGTTACAATTGAGGCTCAAGATATCTCCCTTTCTGTTGTCAAAGACCTAGTGTGCTCTGTAGTTTATCAAAAGGTACAGTACAACACAGAATGTTACTGATTTTAATTGTCTTATTACTATCATCTAACATCCTATTCAGGCATTTGCTTCAGTGCTTAATGACCACACGGGGTGGGGAGGAGTGAGAATAAGCATGCTAGCTCCATCTTCCCTCGGATACTACCCTCATCACCCTCGACATGTTTTTGGTGACCCTCTGCATCAGGAAGCCTTTTGTATCGATGTAGACTCTCCCAAGATTTACTATCCTGGAAAATCAAGAGTTCTAAATTGCATGGGAAGCATCTTTGCTGTGGAAATTCACCCCAAGCATGTAGAGGGTGATGAGAATAGTGAAGTGGGAGGGGGAACCATGGAGTTAGCGTGCTCAACCTTGCTCTTTCCCTCTTTTTTCCTCTTTCTTCTTCCCCTCTTCATCTATTTATTAAACCCTGAAGCAAATGCCTGAATAGGGCCTGAGTAAACAAGAAATGTCCAAATGTGAGTCAACAGTGCAATCTTATACATATCTACTGAGAAGAAAGTCTCATTGAGTTCATTGGAGCTTACTTACAGGATTTCAGCTTAAGTATTGCTCTGAATCGAGAATATAGTGCTCAACGGAATTACTTATTGAATTGATTGTAGTATTACCATTTATCCAGAGGAACTACTGACATTCTTGGCTCTTTCAGCATTTTAGTATGATTACATCTTTGAATGTTACTGGCAAATTTTTACACTGTCCAGTACATGCATGGTATGATCTTGTTTAGAAACATTTATTATATTTGTATCTTCTACTTTCCAAAGGCCTCAGAGTCATGTGTTAGCACCACAGCAGGCCTCGTTGACAGAGAAGGTCTGTTCACATTTTGGATACCTATCCCCCCACACCTCTACCTCAGTTGTACCTGCAGAGAGATTAGAAGAGAGGTACTCTTTTGGTCATCCCTTCTCCAGTTACTATGGGGAGAAGTGAATCTTTGAATCAGGAGGTCCTGTATTCTCCCTATGGAGAAGGGAGCGGAAAAGGGGTCCATAATACCAAGGTCCACTGTCAACCTGGGTAAAATCTTAGGGGGGCACTTCAGCTCGAGAGGTTGGTGGTGACTTGCCTAAGGCTACAGAGGAAAGTTCATAGCCAAATGAGTATTTGCGAGTTTTCCACATCTGAACTTGCTACTCTCATATCTGAATTACATTACTTTGCTGGGTAAGAGATTATCAGGCATGGCAATTCCATAGGAATGGGGAATGAAAATAGATCATAACACTCAGTGCTCTCTCCAGATTTTTGAGGGCCCTTGGGCAAGGCATCCTCAATTGTCCTCCTCCCTCAGTAGCCTGGTTGTGTTGTGCTGGGTGCCAGTGTCTGCCATTTTTGCATGCTGCCAGGCTTTTGTGCCATGCAAACCTAGGCGTAAGGGGTTGTTTGAGGTTTAGACAACACTCAAATAACCCTAAAACAAGCCATGGGATATTTGAGGTTTGCCTAACTCACAAACAACCCCTGCTACCAGGGTTTGTATCATGGTAAGTCAGGTGCCCATGGGCGCCATACAAAAATGGCACCTGGTATAACACAACATCCCCCATGGGTAAATCCACGGTGGGCTGTTGTGTCATGCGAACCAGGTCAGTGTGTCTATCTACTCAACACCATTGTCACCAATGGCTATTACTCTTCCTCAACCCTTTTCTCATCATTGCTTCCACTTGCTTGCTTGACAGGTAGCGATTGAGGGAGCAAGAAGGCAGTGGCATTTACTGCTCTTTCTCACTGCCACCATTGTCTGGGTCAGAGTGAGAAGGTGGTGAACAGGCAGGTTGGAATGAGGAAGAGGAGAGCAAATTCAGGGGCTCCTTTTCAGTGGGCCACTGCTGGAGTGTGTGTCCTTTGCAGGTGCCTTACCATGCCTACTGTTGATGCTGGCACTGATAAGACTCTTGTGCTTTTGTTCCATTACATATTGGCATTGAAAGGCTTGGTCTTTCTTTCTGTTACTGGTGAGTTTGGTTGCTTATTACAGAGTATATAGTGGGCTCACCAAAAATCCAGCATGCCCTGTGAAAAGGATCCAATGTACATGGATATGGGTCTGAGTAGTTGGTGGAAGGATTTGAGTTGAATTCTCAAGAAGTGATCTCAAGATAAGTAAATCCAATACTTTCTTCCATGGTCAAAAATGATCAGACCCAGCTTTTCAAAATGTAGTGAGGCAACATGAGAAATGAATTGAAATAGTGCACTGACAAGTTGTTTTAATTTTCTAGTTTTATGCCTTTCTAAATTGTTTCCTTTGTGTGTAGTCTTGTTAAATCTGGCATTCAGTCATCTCATATTCATGGATTTTAAGTGGGTTTCAAGTGACACTGGATTTTAAGAAATATAATTCTTTTGATATATTTTTTCCTGGCAAATCACACCTCTGACAGATTATTGTTTCTATTTTGTCAGTTTGGCAGCTTGCATAACCATTTGTGTAGTTCACTTCCATAGTTGGACAACATGCTTAATTTTGTTAGGGAGAAACCTTAGCATTTGTATTTCAAGTTAATGATTCATGCTTTCTCTTTTGAATTCATTTCGTGTGTGTGTGTGAGAGAGAGATGTGTTCTAACACTTTATCTACTTCCTGATTTTCTTGACTTCACATTTGTCACACCTTTTCCCCCTTGGTTTAGCCTTTTAAGTGTGTGTCTTCCTGTCTGTTCTTGGCAATCTCCACTTGAATGAGCACACAGCTAAAGTTCAGAAGCATATTGTATAGGGAGCCAATTGTACTGTAAAATCACTAGAACTTCAGATTCTGGTCTTGTCCTCTCCAGTTGGCTTTAGTACAGCTGTATGTGATCGAATGCTCTAATTATGCCAGCAGCAGCTGCAGAGTGAACACATGTCCTGTGCAGGCACCAGACTTCTGATCAGGAAATGGGGAGGAGGGGTGCTTACTTATAGCGGATTTCTTTTTCATAAGTACTCCTGCAGCTGGTGCACAGGTGGCAGTATAACTCCAAGAGGTCAGGCGTGTCTTGTAAGTGAATCTGATCCTCAGCCAGGTTGGTTAGACATATCTATAAGTCTTAGCAAAGAGATCTAAACTGAGATTGTAGGCATGTATAACTATTATATACTGTAAATGTTGTCCAGCATGAAAGCACTTCTCTGCCTATTAGGAGCTGGTAGCAATCCTGTTTGAATTCTATAATATTAAAGGATCTCCTATCTGTGCCATTCCACAGGAGGCAGAGTTTTTCTCTGTAGAACTGATTGCTTTGTCAACTTTATAGCAAGTTAGGGCCAAAAAAGGATGCTAACCTCTCTATATTCAAGAGTGTGTGATTGGTCTAAGGTAACCCAGTGAGTTCCATAGCTGGTTAGAGACTCAGCCAAGGTCACTGATCCAAGTAGAATCTGTCTACCAGATTACACTATCACTCTTCATGTATTACTTGCATAGAGGGCAGTTCCACACAAGATTGGCGCCATGCCACTGCTTCTCCTACCTCTGACATGTGGTCTAGCTAGATGCCTGAAGAAGAACCCATAAGTATAAGTAGCGCCTCACATGTAGGAATTATTGTTCAGATATTAGTGGTTACACTTGTCCTATCTATGAATGCCCTTCATATGGATAATGGGGGAAGAGAGCTATGGACTCTTCTTTCTAATCAGTTCTGGTAGCACTTTATGCTTTCAGTCTTCCTTTTTATAAGCATCTTAAAAGGTTTTTCTGGGGATATTGTAAAAAAAAAAGTTAAGTTGAAAGATGGTCTTTTAAAGTTCATAATTTTAGATTGTTAACTTTGGGGGTCACCTGTTCTTGAGTGAGTTTAATTTCTTATTTGGCTATTTCATTAGCTGTGTAACCTACATAATTATGTAGTAGTACTGGTTTTGGAATGGATAGTATTCCAAAAGAGATCAGGCGAATGAGTTCTAATGCAACATTTTCCTTCATCGTGGATGTCTTTGGAATTTATACTTGTAGAGAAAAATATGTGAAAAGGGTTAGGTTGAAAAAAAGTTAACTTTTCATGAAAGGCAAGTCTGCAGGAATTTGCAGACCTGCATGAAGACTCCTTTTAAGAGAGTTTTTAAAAGACATGGCTTTTTCTACTTAATTTAAAAAAATACCCAGAAAAGAAAAGACATGCATCTTCGTAATTCAGATTTTTCTACTCAATGTACAGAAATAATTGCAAAAGTAGTACTTTATATAGCACCATCAATATACATTGATGGTGCTATATAAATAAATAAATAAATAAATAATAATAATAATAATAATACTGTGCCTGAATGACATTGCATTAAAATAAAAGTTCTTAAAGCAGCATTGAGGGAAAAAAATCAGAAAACGATCCTCATCTACATATTTGTTTATTGCAGGGTAGTAGTTCAAACATGGACAAGGTATGTTACCCATGCGTGGCACTGGCTATTTTAAGGTACATGAGGGAAAATTACAAACAGTGTGTCTTGTATAAACAAGCATTTTTTGTAAGATGTCACTCAAAATGACAAACTTATGATTTGCTTTTATAATGTTTCAATTAACTTGAACTCTGTTGACTGAAAGTACTTTTGCAGGCCCTGCTCTCTTCAGGAGTGAAGTAAACTATCTACTCATTAGTACTGTAATATGTTTTTGAGGTGTTTGGGTACAGTACATCTTCTTGGCCCGCCGCTCTGACCATGTCACTCCACTTCTGAAATCTCTTCATTGGCTTCCAATTCACTCCAGAATCCAATATAAACTTCTCCTGTTGACCTTCAAAGCTTTTCACGGTCTAGCTCCTGCCTATCTCTCCTCTCTCATCTCACACTATTGCCCCGCTCGTGCTCTCCACTCCTCTGATGCCATGCTTCTCGCCTGCCCAAGGACCTCTACTTCCCTTACTCGGCTTCGTCCTTTTTCTTCTGCTGCCCCTTACGCCTGGAACGCTCTTCCAGAACACTTGAGAACTACAAACTCAATCACAGCTTTTAAAACTCAGCTAAAAACTTTTCTGTTCCCTATAGCTTTTAAATATTGAGTTTGTTCTGACTCTATACTGTTCAGCTTCACCCTACCCAGTGCCTGTTTACACTTCCCTGTGCCTGTTTGCATTCTCTTTCCCTCCTTATTGTTTACTACAACTCTATTAGATTGTAAGCCTATGCGGCAGGGTCTTGCTATTTACTGTGTAATCTGTACAGCACCATGTACATTGATGGTGCTATATAAATAAATAAATAATAATAATAATAATAATAATAATAATAATAATAGAATACTACAAATTGAAGCTGTTCTTGTTTTAGCAAGCCCAAAGTGGAGACATTTTGATAACTATACTGGAGATAAGTTAATGGGTCTGTTTGCATGAAATGGTGGCAAATCATGGAGTAATTAACCTGCTCCTTCTCTTGTACTGTTGCCTCAATAAGAGCAATAGCTATTCTTTTTCCATGTCCTTTGCTTCTGCATTTCAGTCTGTGACCAGTACAGCTGTCTGTCTATAATACTCACATGTTTTTTCCCATTTTTTCCTATTATTTTTGCTCTCTCTTGGGACCAGATTCCCTTGATCCTCAAGGTAACTTGTGAAAGGTGAAAACTATAGTAATAAATTAAAGTGGTCCAGTATTCTCTACTAGCTTTAAACCTAATCATGCATGGTGAAGCATTTTCTAGTATCTTATGTTTTTAGAATAGACAATTGGGAATTCTACTTTTCTTGATAGGAATCCGTTATTTCAGGATGAGAAACTTAAAATGTATGTACAGACTTTTTTTTACTCTGCAAGCTGGCCATTCTCCACCCCACCCTCTGAAACTTAAATCAGTAATCATAATTAAGTTAGATCAAAAGTATTCCCCCCCTAAAAGTTACTGTTCTTTATTACTCATCTTCCCCAGATTTGCTTTTCATTTTTCATTACAGTTCCACTCTTCTATTATCCGAACGAATGTCTCCCACGCTGTTTCCTTTAATGGTTCATGTTCTCTTTTCTGGCATCCCTTAAAGTGTTATTCTCCATTATCTTTTCTTTTGCCCAATCTTATGTGCTCTAATTTCTTTGAACTGCCAGCACTCATCTGATTCTGCATTCTTCTGGTTTGCAGCCAGCCTCTCCCTGATGATTCAGCTTCATCCCTTGCATTGTTACAGAAACTTTTTGGCTTTTCCTGTTATCCTTAATTGACTTCCTCCAAAAGTTAACCTGCATCTAATACACCTTTTTTCTATTTCCATTAATTATTCCTCATTGCATTGTCTTCTCAGCTAGTAACCCTTTTCTTAAAATATGATGCAGTGCTATGTGGCCTTCACTGTTTTTGCCCTTTCTCTCATTTTAATCCTAGATTAATTTCACATAGACCACTTTTGAGTCTCTTTCCTGCTGTTGATATACATGTGTGAAAAATAGGAATGCAATTTGGAATCCACTTGTATCAGTTTTGAAAATAGTTGGCAGTGCAAGAAGGTGGATTGACAATTTCATTTTAGCTTTCCAATGTGTTTTGTTTTGCCTGTGAACAGATGCATTTTATGTAAAATGCAGTTTTAGTTCATTTTAGCCTTTTCTTCCTGTAGGGAAGTGTCCTTTTGCTCAGCACTATCTGGCATGGCATGACTCTGTTACCTCTTCTGTGCTGCTTCCCCATGACTGTGGGAATCTGCTGTGCTACCATTTCCATCAAAGTTCTCCTCTTCCTCTGGTTTCTGGTGAAATTGACAAGGTTTATGGGGAGACTTGTTAATTTCACTGTTATGTGTTTTTCTTTAAAAAGGAATGTATGTATGCACCAGCATTGATAGGCATATAGGTGCCCCTTCGAAGGAAACCCACCCCCAACAAAATCCATTCACTGATGAAACTGATAAAGCTCCCCTCAATTTTGTCAGTTTCATCAGAGGCCAGAAAGGAAATGGTGGTAGGGTGGATGGACATGTAATGCAGAAAGGGTGGTGGGGGTGGTTACAGACTGTCAAGATAGTTGCCAAACATATAAATACATTGCAAAGAAAGGCTCCTTTGCAGATGGATACTTCATGTTCACAAGGTTAATCGATTTCGTGTGGCACATGAGTTCTTTTGTGGATACCCAATTTGGGAACCACTGATATAGACAGCAAGACTTGTTACAAATGCTACTGTTCTATTCTCAGATCAAAAGGATCTGGCATCTTACTATTTTACAAACACACAACATTGAGCACTGGGGGTTAGGAGCATTGTACTGTTGTGGAAACAAGTCTACTGTATAGAATTTGCATATCCTGAGAACTAATCCTATTTACTGAGCCTGTTGAGAGTCCTTTATAACTTAGAAGTTTGCAAGTCCTAAATCAACAGAGAATGGGGCAGCAGAAGAATTGACTTTTCGTTGTCCCTTATTCTTTGGGACCCACATGATAACAGCTTATGATTGCCTCATCCTCTTAGATTTCTATTAAAAGCAATGTTTTTCAGTTCTTTTAAAAGTGCTTTCTCTCCCTCTACAGACATCACTCTTTTTGACCTATTTCACTGCATCAAAGTTGTTTCTATGTGAGCTGTTTCTGCTTATGTCTGAGTACAACTTCCCTATCCTTTTAGCTGTGTCTTCGATGTTGCCTTCCATTGTTGTCTGTCGTTTTGATCATAACGTATTCTATGCCATCTGCAAAGAATACATTTCAGACCTGACCTATCTCTCCTTCATCTTGTCTCATGAATGTTAATCCCTTCTTTTCTTAAATAATCTTCCAAGAGTTGTGGCTTCCTTTATGTATATGAAGCATTACTAGATGACTGCAGTTAAAATGAAATGTTGCTGAAACGGTATAGACTTTGCATATCCTGAGAAGCTAACCTATTTATTGTGCCTATTGAGAGTCCTATATAATTTTATTTTAAAAGTTGTAGTGCAAGTGTTTAGGTGGAAAATAATTAAAAAAACATAGTGTAGCTTATCAGAAATGTTATGCTTGAGACTTGCATTTTAAGCAAGAATAATGTTCTTTTGAAAGCTGAGCTAGGCATTTAAGTTCCATGCTATCCTAGGCAGCAGTGAATTGTCATAAAATACTTTTAGTACAATGTTCTGATTTCCATAGGGATTTTTTAATATATATTTATTAATGGAAAACACATGTTCCTCTTATTGGACCAGTTTGCATATAACGCTAAGCCACCATGGATTAATTAACCTGTGAGGCTTCATGCTACACACAATATGCATTTGAATGTATGGGTTGGACACATGGTTTGTTCTAGGGTTATCAGAGAGTTGTTTAAGCCTCACATAAACAGTGCTGCCCAGGCTCACATGATACGACAAACCACATTTGGCACCCGCTGCAACTTGCATATTCAAAATGGCAGTTGACATGTGCTGCAAAGCCCCTATAGGTCAATTAATCCATGGTGGTTTAATGTTAAGTGCGAACTGACTCATTCTTTTAGCTGCTGTGATCAGTCAAAACCATTTGTAGAACTGTTTCCGCCTGAAAACATAATGCATTTGAACAAACTGTGGTGAGTGTGGTTCTACAGCAACATCAATACTCAGATTGTGTACATTTGTACATATCATAAAGAATCAAAAGGGGATGTGTGTGGAACTTCCCATAGTTTCCACAGTAATGGCATGGATTCTTATATACTTATTAGAATCCATGCCATTATTGAAGAAGCATAGCTGGCAGGGGAAGGTGGGAAATGTAGAACTTTTTTCTGTCTACACATGCAGAGGATTGTGCTCTTATGTCAATCTACTAACAAATTATGTTGCACTAGTATAAGGGAACTCTAGCACAATGGCAGTTGCCTTAGTTGACATGACAAGATTCCTTGAGAATCCTGTTGCACCAGCTAATGGTAGAGGTTCCTTATGCTTATTTCAAAAAATTAAATTACTGGATTGACACAATAGGATTCTTCCCTTATAGGTTAAGGTTTGTATATTTGGGAAGGAAAAAGAAAATTAGAGGAAGTACAATAATTGCAGGTTATAATGTCTTTTTGTAACCCTAAAATATTTTTATCAAATATTAAGCATTGCTTCTGCCATGTTGAAAGTCAAGGTACTTCATTTTGGGATATGGTACTTGCCTAAAATTGGCTCTTCGTTCATTAATTTTATGTAGCCACTGGTTCTTGATAAAGTAAATGAAGTGTTAGAACCATTATAATACACACATCTACTTGTGCACACACATACTGTTGCATGAAAGTGAAGAAATGATATGGACTATGTATAGAATCTTACCTAGTGTTGTATTTAAATATTCGAACGTATAAAGCACTGTCTACTTAAACTAGATCACAAGAGCTCAGACACAACTAATTTCCCTTTTGGTGTGATTCTCATTAATGTTTCACCAGTGAAAACTTGGCATGGCTTACTGCAGAAAAAGGGTGTTCAAAGATGATTTCCTGTATTTAGAAATAATTGTTGTATTTAAAAAACATGTTTCTAGGAAATAGTGAGCTAACCTAGAATAGGTTTTTCAAATTAATATAATGCCATGGAACAAAATTGGCAAAAATGGAGACTTCAGTAAGCGGCTGGAGGAGCTATCAGTTGTATATATTTGGAAATTTGGTGTGGTTGTGCTTTTAAACAAGGCCATACCTTTTTTCTGTGATAATTTAATTTATCATTGTTTGGTGCACCACACCAGGGAATTCCAAGCTCTTTTTATTTATTTCAGATTCTAGTTTTCTACAAGATTTATACTAAGTTCAGTGATTGAAAAGTTGTAGATTATTTATTTTTAGTAATTATCCTGAAGGTAAACTAAAAAGTTACATTTAGGGTGCAATCCTGTCAGGCTGGATTTGATTTAAATCACTACTCAGAAAGACTCAATTTAATCATTTGACTCCCCCCCCCTCCAAAAGTGCACTCTTCCTCGCTATATTTTACACAACTCAGAGTTACCAAAGACTCATTCTTGCTGGTATAATCGTAACATTTACAACCAGATGTAGGTTTCATTTTTAGAATAGCAACTTTTCATAGTTGTTTTACAGTTATACATATTTGTTTAAAAAGTGATTTGGTTATACTATTAGAAACACATCATAGATAAAAATGGTCTTGGGACCAGGATACCTGAGAGAGCACCTTCTCCCTTACCAACCTGCCCGGTCACTGAGGTCATCCGAGGGCCTGCTCCTGGTGGTTCCACCTAGATCCATCCTCCGATTGGAATCCACCAGGGGAAGAGCCTTCAGCGTGATGGTGCCCCTCCTGTGGAATTCCCTGCCTCTGGAGGTTAGGCAGGCTCCGACCTTGTACTCCTTTCGGCGCCTCCTGAAAACATCTTTATTCCAAGAAGCCTTTCTTTAACATGCAGCCTTGGATTTCTGTGTTGTTGTTGTTTTGCTTCTTTTTAAATTTTGTTTTAACTGTTTTATTCTGTTTTTATTTTCATTTTATTTTCATTTTATTTCCGAAATTTTTCAATGGGGAGCGTTATATAAATATTCTAAATAAATAAATAAATAAATAAATACATCATAGATAGATAATTATGAAATTATTGTGAGGTGAACTATCTCCAGTATAATAGGACAACTTTTCTGCTGTACTTTATTGGAAGGAGAAAAATAATCTTACAGAAACCTCTGGAAGAGCATGACATTGTGAATGGATTAATGGAATTCATTTACCAAAAAATTTAAACAGCCTCATGCTACATAATTAAAAACTAATCCTTATTTCATGATGAATAACCTTTGGACTATAATGTATCTTAAATAGAAAACTATCTTTAGATAGATTTTTCCTCAAAAAGCATTTTATTAAAAAAAAATCCAATTTATATTAAAAAAATCCGTTTTTTATTTTTTTTAAAAAAACATTGATTTTTATCCATCCTATGCAGATTTAGATAGAAAAAAGCCCTATATCTCCCAGCATTCCTCAGCCAGCATGCTTCAAAATCAGTGTTCAAGGGAGCTGGGAACTCTTTCAGACAGCTCTGTTGCTCATCCGAAAACATTATTCAAGATGCAAACAAATGCCCATCTAATTGGTAATTGTGAAGGTCTTCCAGAGCTATTCTTAGGGTGCTCTCCTATTTTACAATGGGTAGTGTATCTGCCTGTTAGGTTTCTCAGTCGTATTGGAATGGGCTCTCTCCAGTTTGAGTAAGTGGGTTTATTGACATCATTGGGATGGTTGCATCCAAACACCTTGGGGCGGGGGCGGGGAGAATCTCCATTTCGATGATGTTGGCCACTGCCAGTGTAAGCAATAGCAGGTTTGCTATTCTTTGCTATTCTGAAGTCAGAATGTGGAGTTCCCTATAAACATGAGTGACCTGCAAATGAACTGAGAGAAAGAGAGCGAGAGAGAGCAATAGTGTATTGCTGAAACAGCCAACGATTTCTAGTTTAGACCTTGGCTTATAATACATGAAGTGTGAATCAGCCGTGCCTGTTACAATCCTGGGTATTCCTGTTTGTGTAAACAAGCCTGAAATGTATGTCTGATTTGAAATAGGGCATTTCAGGTCCACTCGGCTATACTAACACTCTGCATACAAAGGTAAATTGTCTTGCTGAAAGGCCTACTTTAAACTAAAAAGTAGCCCTTTGTAGTTAAGTCAGCAATAAAGCTCCATTAGTGGATTTCTTACTAAGGGAGTTGTTGGAACTAGTACCTTCTTTCTTCTAAAGCCCATGTAAATTTGCTGGGGGCTTGTATAAGATAGGAGCAAAGCTACCAGTTCTACTGCTTCAGTTGAAGATCCAGTCAAAAGCTGATTCTGCAGCCGCTTGCTCTAAGGAAACACCTGTGGACCATTACAGTGGGGAATACAGCTGGTGAACAAAGACAAAGAGTAGAGCTCTGGCTGATGCATTCCAGAGACTGAAGGCGGGAAGAAATGTTACTGAATAGGAGGGAATACACAAAGCAGAGAATGCAGATTCAGCGGAAGAGCTGAGATCAAAGAATGACTTTGGCCTAGTTCTCACAGAGGTGGTAAACCTGTGCCTTGGCTATATTGCTTGAGATGGCAGGTCTCATGTTATTCAATGCACCTCCATACAAAAAATGGCCTGATCACTGAAAGCTAGATGTCAGGGAGGAGAGTCCTAGTTTTCTACATGCAGGAATATATTGGTGGGGTTTTTTTTGGTATGAAGCCATATTCAGTCATGTGACCCCTGACTGCTGTTTGGAGTAGTAAAGCTGAGACACAATTTTATCACCACAGTAAGAACTAGGTCTTTGTCACATAGTTGAACTGTTGCATAGCTCAGTTGTCTGGCTCCTGTAACAGGAAGAGTGTGTGTCCTGTGCATAAATAACCAAAGGGTTGGATCCAGATTTAATCATACTTTGACTAGGCTGAGACTTGAGTTAGTAACAACTAAATCTGGATCCAGTCCTATATCTGCAAGATAAGGAAGCTTTCTATACTAGTTGAGGCCAGCTATTACAGCGGGCAGAAGGGGATCTGCTTAGTGACTTAAGCAGACTTTTTCTTTCTTTCTTACATTACTATACCGCCCAATAGCCGGAGCTCTCTGGGCAGTTTATTGTAATTTGTTCATCTGATATTGGCCAAAGTGATAGATACCTGTGTAGCTTGAGCCAAATAAGAATATAAGCAGAGCCCTGTAGGATCAAATCAAAGGTCTATGTAGTTCAGCAGGTAGTCTGTTTCCCACCGTGGCCAAACAAATGGCTGTACAAACCTTGCAATCCGAATATGAGGGTAGTAGCTCTCTTCCATTCTTGTTCCCCAGTGACGGGCTGTGATCCGCTTCTCTTCAGTTCGGAGAAGCAATAGCGAAGCGGGGGACTTCGCCTTCATTACAGGTGGAAGAGAAGCGGATCGGGTGGCTAGCGAAGCATGGCGAAGAGAAGCGACTGAAAGCGAATAATTCACTTTTACATGAGTGCTACACCCGCCGTTTTGGATATTTTCCCCATAGGATTGCATTGCGGAAAAGATTAGCATATAACTTTTTTGTTTTTCAAGCTATCTCCTTGAAACTGAATGTGCTTAGTCGTGGGTGGGGGTCATTTGTGCCTATTTTTAGCAGTTTTCATGCTGCGGTTTGCTTGCTATAATTTTTTTAAAAATAGGGTAAAAAAAGCGGGAGGGGTACCTTTTTTTGAAGCGCTGAGAGGCAGTCAACTCCCAATCGTGATCACCTGATGAAGCATTGTCCAATCCCAAAGTTGGAGGGGTGGATAAACAAAACGGGATGTTTAGTAACTTGGGATACTGGGAAACTTTTCTTTCTTAGTCTCTGAACGGACTTTTCCCAGTGTTTTTTGAAACAGTAGCCCCACCAAATGCACAAACACAACCTTCAATCATATACTAAGCAAATAAATAACAGATAGGACACACAGCACTGCTACCCACCCTAACCTTGGTGAACAAATGAATAGATGTGGTGCAAGGGGATGAGGTCCCCTAGGGCATGTGGATGTGCCCAGTGCACACTCCTGTCCTTGGAGGGTCATCAGAACCCTCCAAAGGTTAACCAGTGGAAGCTACCTATGCCTATCATGAGTTGAAGTGTAAGGTAGCATCTGAAAGACTGGTACCTAGATAATTCCCCCTCCCCCTGGGCACGTCCACCTTCCTCTTACTGGTAAAAGACAGACATAGCCTTTTTTAAAAAAAAAAAATCTTCTTGTTGTGTTTCATCAACACTGCTGCTTTTAATTCCACCCCTCCTGTGTTTATTTATTTATTTATTACATTTATTATACACCCCATAGCCCAAGCTCTCCTGGCTTTCCCTCTTCAGTGAAGTCAGGCAGGCTTTCATTGTGGTTCAACTCCTTATTGTTGTGGTTGTTATTATTACTATTAATATTAGTACTGCTATTAACGTTATTAATGGCTGTGATCACAGTGCAGTCAATCAACTCTGAAGCAAGGATCACAAAGCTTTACTCTTATCCTCCTAGCCTCCTAGTTATGGGATGCAAAAGAAAAGGCATCTCTCTGTGCTGTTCCCACCTCACAGGGACGGTTTGCATTATTGGCTTTGAAACAATCCTTGGCTCACTTCGTTGTGCCCCCAAAAATGTCTGCTGCATGCCTGCCTTCCCGCCTCCGCCTGGGTGCTGTTGTGTTGGGGTATCTGCTGGGACTTATTTCCCTATAGATCTATGGCATAGTCGTACATCTCTGCCTGCCTCTCTACCCTCCTGGTGCCTGGGAGATGTACTAGATGATGGGCTTTGTGGTTCAACCCCACAAGCCTCTGGCATGCTTGCTCCCAGTGCTAATGGGGCATGATGCCTGTCCTTCTCTGTGCCCGCCTCACAGGGATGGTTTGTGCGTATCTTGCTTTGACTCGGTATCCTTCCATGTGATAAAAGGCAGCTGCATTGCGTGCTCACCCTGTTCAAGATTTCTTTGTGTGTGTGTGCATTTTTGGAAGTGTTTCACCTGAGATGAAGATCCTTATTTAGAAAAAATCTTGATTTCCCCAAATCATCTGTGCTATTGATTGCTATGGGCAAGCACTTTGCAATGGATCCCTATGGGCAGGTATGGTTTCCTTATGGACATACTGTCCCTTTTTGTGGGGGATTTTTCATATATTCCCCCAAAATCAGGGGATGCTCAATTTCCTTTCAACTGGGTGTGAATGTGGATACCTGGATAAGCTCTCATGGTGTCAATTTTGAGGTTTCTAATGTGAAAACTGACGGTGTTCTAGCATGGGACTTGAATTGGGGTGAGTTAAAAAGGGAAAAAAATGCCAAAAATCAGGGGATGATGGGATTTGCTTGAAGCTTGCCATGAATGTGGATCTAGATGGCATCTGTGAGGGTGCCCACTTTCAAGATTGTATCAGTTAAAATGTCGGAGTAAATCCCATTTCTGAAAATGGGGTGTAGGATTTTCAAAAATTCCTCCAAAATCAGGGGATGCTTGGATTTGCTTCCAGCTGGGCAGGAATGTGGATACATGGATAAGGTCTCATGGTGCTGATTTTGAGGTTTCTCATGTTAACAGAAAAAAAAGTTATAGGCGTGTGAATTTCAATGCAAGTCTATGGGGGAAAACACGGAGCTCTGATTCGGATCTGGAGCTCCGCAGCAAAGCGGAGCGGACCATAGGTGGATTGCTGCAGAGAGGAGTGGACCCGATCCGGAAGTTGCAGCTCTGGATGAGAAGTGGATCGGGGGTCCATGCACAGCCCTACTGGGCATACTGCCTCTGATGCTGAAGGTGGCATATAGCCATGATGACCAGTAGTCACTGACAGTTTATTCTCCATGCATTTGTTTAATTACGTTTTAAAGGTGTCTAAGTTGTTATTACCTCATCTTGATGTAAGAACAAATCTTTTCATGTGGAGGTTGGTTAGTGTGAGCTTTTTCATAGCAGCTTTTTATTTTCTTCTATCAAAGCTCAGTTAATTGAAGGCAGATCACTGAAGGCATGTCTACATTAAATGCCTTACTTAGGCTTCTTATCCTCAATCAATAGCCTTTGTTAAAATATATTGGGAATTGGAAAGTGTCTTAGAGGTGGACACCACCTCAGTATCTTGAATATCTCATCTTTCAGGCTAAGGTGATCCATATTCTGATAACTTCTAGCTTGGATTACTTTGTTGTTGTTGTTATTATTATTGTTAATCTCTTTCTCACTCATGGTGTTTTTTCTAGTCTTTTACAGATTCAGGAATTTCCTGACAGTTGAGCATGTTTTAATTATGGCTGCTTTCTGGATGTTGGTGTGGATGTATTTTGGTAGGCCCAGTTTCTGAAGGTTTTCTGTATTGTTTTTTGATGTGATGACGGTGACTGATGTGACTAACAGAATAAGTGTGACATTATTATTTTTATCATCATCATCATCATCATCATTATTTATTACATGTATGTACCGCCCCATAGCTGAAGCTCCCTGGGCAGTTTACAAAGATTAAAACACGGAACATTAAAAACAAATATACAAAATTTAAAACTATGAAAAGCATAAAAACAGATTACAAACAATATCCATCTATTCCAGGTCAGTTAAAAACTCAACATATGCTGTTAAATGCCTGGGAGAAGAGTGTGGTGTGTTATACATGGGGCTGCCCTTGAAGACTGGTTGGGAATTGCAACTAGAGCAGAGTTCTGCCTGCTCTATCTAGGAGGAGCCATATTGCACCTATCCTGGAGGGATTACATTGGTTGCCTGTTTGTTTCATAGCCTAATTCAAGATGCTGGGGCTTAACCTGGGCCCAAATAGCTGATAGAGCACCTCTTCCTACATCAATTTGCCTGTGCATTAAGATCATCTCATGCGATCTTTATATGAGCTCCATCTGTAGGAGAAGTACATTTTGCATCTGTGAAGGAGACACTTTTTGGTGAATTGTACCCTAAAGAGGATAAGATTAGTGCCAATCTTGTATTCTTTTCAGCACCAGGTCAAAATATTTTTATTTCCTGACCATGGTTTTAGCTGGTTGAGTGTTTGTTTGTGGTTTTTTTTGGTCCTTTGCCTCTCAAACTCTATTGTTTTAATTCTGTTTGGCTATTTGGACATTTTATGTCAACTGCCCTGGGATTTGTATCTGGATGAAAGCACAGTATTAGAAAATTTTAAAATAAATAAAAATAAATATTTTTTATTTCATCCAAAGTCCCCCAGACTGTTATTTAAAATAAATAAAAGTTTTTTTTTATTTCAGACAAGGGTATATAAAGGCCCCCAGACTGTTCCTGTTGATTGGAACTGAGAACAGAACTTAAGTAGAGCTCCCAAATCTCTTGGGACAGAGTCACCCTGCTGTTTCCCTTGTAATCTCATTCCTCTTTACTCTTCCTTTCCCTTTTCAATTTGTCCTTTTTCTCTAACACTCCTCTTTCACTAGTGGCAGTAGGAAGGGAACCCATAAGGCCATCTCTGACAATGTTAGTAGTTCCGTTTCCTCCTCACACTCTCTAGAATTGTCCCTCCTGTACAAAAAAAGCACTTCGATCTCTCTCCTTAGCCAAAGGAACATTGAGCAGAAATTACTAACATCTGTGTTGAGTTGGCAGTAAGTTTGCACACTCAAGAAGTTTCCTTCTCTAGTGGCTACCATTTTAGTGGCCTTGATTAAGCTGTATTCCTCCAAATTGAAATGAGACAATAGTTCAAAGGTGAGGGTGTTGTTTGAATGGAGGGAAGCACTCAGCCTCACTCAGAAATATATTGGTGTTCGTGGATGCTGGTTCTTACTATCCCTCATTGTTCGTTTGCTGCTGTTTTAATCTTAGCATAATTCCCACCACCATAGTAAGAACAATCAAGCCACGAGAGGCATAATTTGTGAACAGGAATATTCCCTCCCATTAACTGCGTGAAAGCACCAACAACAACTTTCATCCCAGGACAAATAGCAGTCTTGATGCTGTTCCATCCTCCCTGTGGTGGCAAAGTTTTCTCATTTTAAAAATATTATGCCTGTTAATAGTGATGCAAGATTTACTTCCATAACTGGAAGATAAGTTAGTCTGTGTGTGTGTGTGTGTGTGTGAGAGAGAGAGATGGGGGGCGCTGGGGGGGGGAAAGGGGAGAGGGAAACCATTCCTAAATGTACACAGCTCTATGGAAAAATGGTGGGTATGGAACTAAAAATGTGCTTCAGATAAAAACACTTCACAGCTTTGGTAACAAGCAAATTATAAGCAGTTTGAACTGTAATTGTAAATCCATCTTCCTGATGTATAAAATTATTTTTTAAAAAACCCTGATTCAAGTGCATTTAAAAATGCACTTCTGACCTTCACAGATGCATATCAGGAGGAAGAGAGGGACTTCAAACACACTTTACATCAGTCTCTGCCTTGAATTAACCAATTGATTTTGGTTAATTTACTAGGGATTGAAGTAGATTTCAGAAGTTGTTGTTCTAAGATAACTGATAACTGCAAAGGAATTGTGACTCAGCAGTTGTTGGGCCCCATTTTCCTTCCATAATATGTAGAATTTATTTCACTACAGATCAAATGGATAAAAACATTAAACTGGTAGTTCACATGTTGTATACCCTGGAGGGCTGGAAAAATCTCAGTGGCATAAAATGTTGGTGCTGTTGCCTATTTAAAATACAGTACTTAACAGGGAATTGGGATTGGAAAAGTGTGTCATCTACTTGATCAGAAGGTATACTTTATGTTCCTTGTACAGAAATCTTGCATTTAAAAAGAATGCCAGAGTGCAAGAGATTCAGAGAAAATAGCTAAGAAACAAAAGCACTTTCTTGAATAGTATGTGGAATTCGTACTCTTTCACAATTTTACTTATCTCCCAGACATTTTCACGCTGCATACGAAAGAACCGGTTCAGAGGTTTTCAGGCAGTGAACCTGGAATTCATTGCACCTAATGCACATACTTTTAAAAACATGGTTATAAAACTATTAGACTAGGATGGGGTGGTGAGCACCAAGAAGTTGGGTTGCTTTAGTAAAAAGCAGAGTCCAAAAATAAGATACCCATTGTTTTCTTGTTCAGGAGGGGTGTGGAAGAAAATTGGCGCATAGATTTCAGGACAATGCAGAGCTAGGAAAGAATTATCATATCCTTGTACCAAAGAAGTAGGATTTGTGTCCTTGGGTCCAGCTTCTGATCACCCAGAGAGTTATTAATGGATCATAAAACTTTGAAGCAAAATCTGTCCCTATGTGTCCATTTTCTTGCTTTTAAACAGAAATAGTTTTTCTTAGCAAAGAGACAGGCTATTTTGTTCACTTAGTGTCTCAGGCCATCTGACCATTGTCTCTATTTCCTGTAGTATCAGTGTAGTAGCTATAGTTTCATCAGCAAGCGCTGACCCTTTAAATATGTTCTGAATCTGATAAGCTCTTTTAACAGATAAATGTTAAAATGCAAGGAATCAAAATATGCACTATATAGTGCATATTTTGATTCCTTGCATTTTATTTTTCCATACTGAAATGAAGATCCTTATGTTGATGATTGTACATGCAAAATAATTTGCTTTTGGTACATCACACAGAGGTGTCATTAACTTTTACACACATAAGTCCTCTATTTTATCCAAAGGAGTATATATGTTTAAGGAAGGGTATATGCATCTGTGAATCAAATTTCAGTTTATCAGCCCGGTTTTTAACTAATTTCTTAGGACCTTTGGAACTTTTGAGAGAACAGAAACCTTTAACATATTGCATAACCTAGGGATGGAGAACATGTGGCCCACCAGATGTTGAACTACTACTTCCATAACGTCTCACTGCTAGCTAAGCTGGTTAAGGCTGATTGGAGTTGCAGTCCAAGCACTTTCTAAGTCAAAAGAAGCTATTGTGGCTTCTCTATCCATCCTTGTGCATGCCATGTATATGCCGTTTTTTTACATAATTACCTGTACTGCAGCGTGGGTTGGCATGTCATCCAAACCCAGTGCACAGCGAGGATGGCTTCATACCCACCCTACAAGCCCTACTGCACATCTTGAGCAGGTGGTGCAATGCTAACCCTGCTGTGCTGCGTGCTAGGTTTAATGACACAATAACCCATGCTATAGCATGAGTAATTATGTAAACAATTAGCATGCGTACAGCACGCACATGGGGAGTAGAGTGATGGCTTCTTTTCCCCTTGCAATCATGCAAATCCAGTCTATCTGTCCATCACTACCATAGGTTCAAGACTATGAAATCTAGATGTCTGAAACTTGGCATGCGTACTAAAGGGACCATTTGTTGAAGCCTGCAGTTCATTTTTAGTGACTAGGGACAGAGTGTCCTAACTAGTTTGAAGCCAGGGGAGATTAGTTGGCCACGGGACACATATGTCTGTGCCCCCTGCCTGCTGCTGTGGGGCAGTTGTCCCCCACGACATTAAAATGGACAGACCCGTCACTTAAGAGATTACAGGAGTGCACCTAGTAGGACCTGTGTCTAGAGATGTGTGGTTCCACTCAGATGAGGGAGGCCCAGTGGGTCCTGCTCTCTGACCACTGTGTAGGATTGTTTGAAGGCTTCACTGAATCAAACTAAGGGTTATTTAGTAAGCTGAGGAACAGAGTTATATACTTGCTCCCTCTCCCCTGATGTCGGGCAGCCTCCCTCTTCAAGAGAATGGAGTGCACCATGGCAGAGGTCATGTTTAGAAGTGCCAACATTCATTGAGACAAGGTGGGCACAATGTGTCCAGCTGTGATAGCTGTGTAAGTTTGCTTACAGCCTTCACCATATCAATGTAAGGGCTATTCCCACCTGTGCACAGCTGGGTCTGTTTGCTTGTAAATAAACAGTCCCATTTGACCACTGCAATAAACTTTAGGAACACTTTGCTATGAATGGTGAACAGATGAAGGATCTTGACTCTAAAGTGGAGAAGTGGGAGCTCAGTTACATCCCTGAGAAATGTTACAGTTATCATTTTTCATTTACTGTGTGAATTAAAAAGTATATACTGGGCAAAATTTATATAACTTACATTGTGGGCAAAGGATGGTGATTCATTTATATTTTTTCTGTTCAATACAGATTTGGCAGGTATGAGAAAATTGATGGATGTTGCAATATGACTTGTTCTAAAGTGCCATTTATTAAGACGTGTTATACAGGCAACTATTCTATGAATTGCAACTAGCCTCTCAGTCAGCAGTTGGGGCAGTGAGAAGAGAAATGCAGATGAGAGAAGTTCTAGATATTGCCTTTCGGTATGAATCCTGCCAAGTTGTTGGAATTTGTGTTGGTCAGCCTGTCCAATGAAAATGTGATTGCACCTGTGGCAACCATTTTGCTTGGGCACCATCATGATTTTCAGGGGTCATTCCTTATATTACATCAAAAGTAATTCATGATGTCCATTCAAAAGTCCCTTTCTGGAACATCAGCATGTGTTGTCTGCCCCCACCCCGAACAATAGTTTTCGCATTCACTGAAATCCTTGCTTGCCATTTGATGACCTTCAATAGTATAGTGACTACTTGGTAAAATTCTTAATTGAAAGCAGTTATGCAACCATCACATTAAATGTTAGAGTAAATAAGACCGTTTAACATAACCAACTCTGTTGGCCTTCCCCTTCCACAATGAAAATGTGATAATTCGCCTGCCCAAGAGTCTCCACTTCCCTTGCTCGGCTTCGTCCATTTTCTTCTGCTGCCCCTTATGCCTGGAACGCTCTTCCAGAATATTTGAGAACTACAAGTTCAACCACAGCTTTTAAAGCTCAGCTAAAAACTTTTCTTTTTCCTAAAGCTTTTAAAACTTGATTTTGTTCTGACTTTATACTGTTAGTTTTACCCTACCCAGTGCCTGTTTACCCTACCCTGTGCCTGTTTGCATTCTCTTCCTCTCCTTATTGTTTTATTATGATTTTATTAGAATGTAAGCCTATGCGGCAGGGTCTTGCTATTTACTGTTTTACTCTGTACAGCACCATGTACATTGATGGTGCTATATAAATAAATAAATAAATAATAATAATAATAATAATAATAAGGGCTAATATGATGCTGGAATTGTGATTCCAAAGAAATTAGATGTCAACAGATGATGAGACAATAACTGTGGGATATGGTGGCAGAGTGAATTGATTTAAATCGGCAAGAAAAAAGGTTGATTTAAATCAAGTTTCCCTTTGAACCTTTTATATTTATTTCCTGAACAATGGTGCAAATTTAACCACTAAACCATGCTGATTTACAGCTAAATAGAGTATTATTTACAGTTTTATTCTTACAAATGGGGTTTGCATCTGTTTGTCTCACTATATATATTTTTCATGCTTTCTTTTTTTCCTATAGAGAGACTGTCTTTAAAATATTCCTATATAGGGTCTCTTTTATTATCAGTACCCATGATAGTTTCAGGTTAGCAGCACTGGCCTATACATATTGACTCTGAAATAGGCTCCATTGTGTTCAGTGGTGGTTACTCAGGAGAAAGTCAACAGGGTGACTTTTGTAAAGCAGGAAGGGTCAGACCTTTTCTGGAGTTTATGCATCTCATAGTCCAGGTCTGAACGTTGCAACGTATTAGCTCTTGTTCAGGCATTTGCTTGAACACGTGAGGGCTTAAATTGGGTAGAAGGATGAGTACAACTTCCTTTCAGACCTTGCTGATTCAACAAGACAAGGTCTGAACTGAAGCCAGCACACCCAGAGATGGAAGGTGGGACCAATGTGCACAGTCCCTTCTACCCACTTTAAGCCTTCACACGTTCAGGTGAATAGGGGGGGATCTACACTACTGCTTTAAAGCGCTTTATAACAGTTTTGACAACTGTTGGGGCCCAGGACACACTGCATATACAGGTTTCAAAATGTTTTCAAAGTGCTTTAAAGCGCTTTAAAAGCAATAGTGTAGATCCCCCCTAGGTCTATAATCATACACCTTTAGCTGATTTCTGGATGCTTTTCTATATAATACAAAAATGCAGAGTCAGGACCTGCCCCTAGACGACAGCTTCTCAAGATGTTTAGCTTTTGGCTAACATGGTATGTGTGTGTGTTTTGCCAAGATCCAAATGTGCCAGTACAAATATAGTAGACTTGTTCTATCCAATGCTTGCTCTGTTTGACAATATACCTTGTGGGTTTACATACCAACAGTGTTAAGTGCCAAACTTCATTTGCTATCTCTTTTGTCTGAAAAGTTATGTATTTGTTCAGGGGGGTTATTATAAGTATAGCACACAACTCTGTGGTTAGTGTAACGTGTAATTAGGCTTGAAATGGAGAAAACAAATTTCAATTTGCTGTTTTAAAATCTAGCAATTAGAAAGATACATTGCTGAAATGGAGATTCCTCCCACGCCCAGAAACTAATGTATTAAAAGGAATGGTGTATTTGAAGGAACACTCAAGCTTTTTGTAGTTGTAATAAGTAAGAATACCACAAGTTTATGAGAGTAGCAAGCTACAGCATGTTCTAATTCGGACTCTGCTTTTTTATTGCAGTTTCCAGAGTGTGGGTTTTTTGGCATGTATGACAAAATTCTCCTGTTCCGCCATGACCTGAACTCAGAAAATATTTTACAGCGGATTACGTCGGCTGAAGAGATACGTGAAGGTGACCTTGTTGAGGTTGTTCTATCGGGTAAGGATATTGTATTTTCCGTGATGCACTCTTCTTGACTACACAAGGGATCTGATACATAAAATCATGATATTGCCATTGCTATGAAGTAATTGAAACGTGTAAGCTGCTACATAAATATTTATGAAAGGTTTCTTGGCACAAAATTGATGAAATGACATCTCGTTCAACCACAGATTCAAGTATGAAAACTCCTGAATTCTTATATAATACATTGTATCATCTTAATTTATCTTATTGTTGTGGGATTAGTAAATTCTCTGTTCTGTAATAGCAGTTGTGATATTTTAAACAGTAGAAACTTCAAAATGTGGCTCATATTCAAAAACACTGTGTAAAAGTCTTTGTGTACAGAAGTGTTTCACAATGTATGTGTCATAGCATTTGAGCGTAGCCATTAGAGTTTCTACACAGGGCAGTCTGTTGAAGCTATCAGTATTTTAAAGAAAAATGTTTCAGTCAGTACTTGAAAATTATTGCAGGAGAAGAGTAGAACTTTTTTCTTTTTCATCACTTTTTTTTAAAGCGTTGGCTACAGTTGAAGACTTCCAGATTCGTCCTCACATGCTTTACGTGCATTCTTACAAGGCCCCCACTTTTTGTGACTATTGTGGAGAGATGCTTTGGGGCTTGGTACGGCAAGGGTTGAAATGTGAAGGTAAGTTTGTGAACCGCCCAGGGAGCTTCGGCTATTGGGCGGTATAAAAATGTAATAAATAAATAAATAAAAGTGAGTCATATGGACAATGTGTGTCCAAAGGCCAGTATACACTTACAGATATACAATGTACATCTTCGATATATTTTAATATATATGTATAAAGCAAGGCAGGTTTTTATTTTTTGGTTTTGAAAAAAAATCTTATGAAATTAATAATCCTCCCCCACACTTCCACCCCCACCTGACATGACGAATTTCTCTTGTGGCAAGTAAAATGTTCGTTTTAGGGGGATGCTGAGACATAGGCTAAGGCTTTGGGGGGCATCCTAGAAGATTTAGAGTGTGCAAAATACAATTTCAGTGTAACATGAGAAGTTATGACATGATGCCATTGTGCAGGCAAGACATGCTGGTGCAAATGTTTTGGGCTGAAGTGTTAATTAGTGAAAGGTTTCTTTTGCTTGCCTGGGCTTTTTATAGCTTTTGAAGAAAGTTCCAAACGGAGATTCCTTTCCATGTGGCCTTTATTCACTTGGCTGCAGGATCTTCCCTAGTTGTCCTGTCAACAGGCTGTCATCCAGGTATTAGTAACCCAACACGTCTTGCCCACTGGCTTCTGCACAACTCCTGGAGTTCTAGCATAGCCAGGTGTACATTGTTTAGATAGTCTGCCAGGGGAAAGAAAGCTGAGGAAGATCAGCAGCAACATGAATTGCATAACAGGCCCTGTTTTCAGGCTTTAGTCAGGGTGAAGCAGGGTCAGAAAAGCAAGTATTGAAGCCAAAAATGTCCATGCATTGCAGAAATCTGCTGTTAATTACATGACTACTGCAGTATTATAGGTGATGATTAAAAATTAAACTGTTGAGGTTAGCTTTGCCATATTTGGGTTTTGATCCATTTTTTTTAAATGTCTCCCTAAACAATCACTCTTAATTTTATTTCAATGTGTAGTTTCATTTGCAACAAGTAGTTTATATTTTCCCCTCCCTGTTTCAAATGTTAATTCCATTAGGGTGTGGATTGAACTACCATAAGCGATGTGCCTTCAAGATCCCAAACAACTGCAGCGGAGTAAGAAAGAGGCGTTTATCTAACGTGTCTTTGCCTGGAGCTTCACTTTCAGTCCCAAGATCAGTACAAACTGAATACACAGTCACTGCCACGGAAGAGGTATTTTATGCCCACTTGAAGGGAAAAAATGTTGTCAAATCAAATTGGATAAGCTACTCCCACTAATCAAAGCACAACACCAGAATTCCTGCATTGGTTTTCATTCCCAGAAATTTTTGCCCTGCAAATTTGTTTGTAAAACTTCTAAATCACTTTCCTATAAAAAGTATCTAAAGGTGATGTTTAAAAATAGTAAACACAGCAGTAGTTTAAACTTGTGAACTTGCCACAGCATGACAGAAAGCCTTTTTAGTATGGCAATTGATGCTGTTGATCATTTTATGTATATGATGCAAGGCTCTCCTGGATAATTCACTATGGGTAAAATCTAGTGTTTTGCAAGTGGAAAGCAAGCTTGCATAGTAGGCCTTTCTCTTCTGCTCCTTCCCACTGCAGCCTCCTGGGTCTCCCACAAGCTTTTCTAGAGGGTCTGGGGGAACCTACAAAATGTTTTGAACTGTGGCTGATAGAGCTGCAATGGGAGAGGGGAAATTGCCAAAATCGAGAACCTTGCGCAAGAAGTGCCTGATTCCCCAATTTTGGGTGATTTCTTCTCTCTCATTATAGCATTCTGGAGAAGAAGAAGGTAAAGATCTATTATGCAAGCTTGTCTTCTGCTTGGCCAGTGTTGGATATCACCCACGATATCTTTCCCTTTTCTCTCAGTCCCCTCCAAAGCACTGTAATATGTGTGTTTGCATATTTGTTGTGCCTTTTCTTGGTAGCTTTTGTATATTTATAATTAAAATGAATCGCTTACCGTTATGGGTTGGATCCAGACTTAATCACCCTTGGGGTAGACCCATTGAAATCAATGGGACTTAATCAAGGTTAGGAATAGGACTTCGTAAGAAAGTGCTACATATGTATTCTGTAAAATTAGAATTTAACAATACCTGAATGTAAAAGGATAAGTGGACAGTTCTGCAATGTCTTGGTGCACGTTATTCTGTTTATGCAGGTGTTACAGGAGTATGAAACTGCTAAACTTATTTCCAAAACAACATGAAGGATTTTCAGATTAGAGGGTGTGACTTCAGTCAGGCTTGAATGCTCACATCTCTCATTTCAGGAATTAAGCATCACCTGGTGGCCATTGTATATATTTATTATTTATTTATTTATTTATTTATCATACTTATACCCTGCTCTTCAGCCAAAAAAGGCTCTCGGAGCGGCTTACACTTAGCAAAAAAGACAGTCCCTGCCCTCAGGCTTACAATCTAATAAAGACATGACACACAAGGAAAAGGAGTCAAGGAGGGAGGGAGGGAGGAGAGAGAAAGAGAGAGAGTGTCCAGCAGGAGCAGGCCCCGATGTTACTTCTGCCTGCTCCTGTCCCCTCAGTCCTTCTTCTTCCCCACAGGGCCAAGATGGCAGTTTGCCCTGTGAGGGGGGGAAGAGTCCAAGATGGCAGTTTGCCCTGTGGGGGGGGGGGGAAAGAGTCCAGCAGGAGCAGGCCCCGATGTTACTTCTGCCTGCTCCTGTCCCCTCGGTCCTTCTTCTTCCCCACAGGGCCAAGATGGCAGTTTGCCCTGTGGGGGGGGAAGAGTCCAGCAGGAGCAGGCCCCGATGTTACTTGTGCCTGCTCCTGTCCCCTCGGTCCTTCTTCTTCCCCACAGGGCCAAGATGGCAGTTTGCCCTGTGGGGGGGGGGGAAGAGTCCAGCAGGAGCAGGCCCCGATGTTACTTCTGCCTGTCAGCAGTCCTTAGCTAAAACAAGGCATGAGCTTATCAAATGTAATGGTGGATGTGTTCGGAAGAGCAGAGAAATACCTCTGGCAAATGCTGAAAGTTCTTGCTTTCAGCTCATACCAGCATTGGTTAGTAATATTCTGGCTTCTGTGTATAGAACTAATCAGGCATAATTTTTTTTCAGCCTTAAGTAGAAACAGTGTTTCATTTCTTAGAGATCTAATTTGCGATAGTCTGTTGCTGAAAAGGATTTAGGAGCTAGGAAAAGTAGGAGGCTAGGAAAAAGACCTGGAGAGTAAAGTCTGCATTATACTTGTATTATCTCTTTTTTTCTTTCTTTCAGCGTTGTCATCCAGAGCCCAGTAAGAGGATTCCTTCTTGGAGTGGGCGTCCAATATGGATGGAAAAGATGGTCCTCTGTCGGGTGAAGGTTCCACATACCTTTGCTGTTCATTCTTACGGTCGACCCACTATATGCCAGTACTGCAAACGGCTGCTCAAGGGCCTCTTTCGCCAAGGAATGCAGTGTAAAGGTAGGAGTTCCGTTTTTCCATAGCAAGGTTAATCTGTTCGATTAAGGCTTTGAATACACTCAACCATCAAAGAAAAGCTTGAATGAATATTGTTTCAAAAAGTAACATTGCAAACTTTGAACTATTCCACTCTGACCTGATTAGGCTGGGGTTGTTTGTGTCCTCTTTTTTAAACTTGCAAACGACTTTTTTTCTGCATACCTGGGGAGTCCCCTGTCTTTGCAGAAACTCCTATCTTGTCTGTATGCAGAAACTCCTAATGTTCACTTCTTTCCTCTCCTTCACAATCTCCCCATCTCTTTCCTTGTCAGCATAATCTTTGTGTAGCATTAATATCTCGATTGATGCAAACCGTGGTTAGGGAACAGATTACAAAGAACCTGTTCAGATGACACTGTGGTTAAGCATTATGAGCTAAACATATTGGCTTAGCATGTTGTGTGAACCATGACTTAGCGTGTTGTGTAAACCATTCCTAACCATGGTGGCTACATAATCACATTTTAATCATACACACTAACCATTTGCTGCAAAAGGCTTAGTAGTCTAAGCATGGCTTAGCGTGTCATCTGAACGAGCCCAAATTCTGATTAAAAGCTAAACCTGCTTAGTGCAATTGTAGAAGTAACACTGTGCATTGTCTAATGTTGACAAGGAGGGTGAGAACCTGAAGCCTTAACTGCACTTAAGAGATTGGCAATGCTACTTTTATGTTGAACGTTGGTCTTAAGGTAGCTTCTCAAGAGTGCATTTGATTTATATTATATTGTTGTATTAATGCTGTTCCCTGCCTCAATCCAAAGGGAGAGGCGGGTAAGATTTTTTTTAATAACAACAACAACAACAATTTATTCCCATCACTCCCATTAATAACTTGGAGTTGAGAAGAGGAAAGAATATGCAGTGGTGGTCTCGCAGCATATGTTTTCGTAAGAACCTTGCAGTTGTATTTCCTGATCACTTCAAAAATATATCTGGAAAATAAAGGGATGCCTTGTAGGAGTTCTTCTCAAAATTATGAAAACATAAGCATTTTTTCTCATTTTAGATTGCAGATTTAACTGTCACAAACGTTGTGCCTCTAAAGTACCTAAAGATTGTCTTGGAGAAGTAGTGTTCAATGGAGGTAAGAGCAAACATGTTTTTGAAACAGTAAAGGGGCTATGGAAAGGTAACAATTACAATCTTTAGTTTTAGCTTCTGCATATTTTTCAACCCGAAATATTGGTATACATGTCTGCCTCATTTTTACATCATATTGTAAACTGACCTGAAAAGTATTTGAAGAGTGGAGTAATTTTCTGTATTTTGTAAATTTTATTATGAAGTAGTTAAGAACTGATCTTTGCTAAAATGAAACAGTAATGTCTTGTCTTGCTCAGCAGAGTTGATAGGAGTATTCTTTCTAATTCTTTCAGTGGAAATGTCCTATCTGTTCTGGTCAGCTCTTTCAGAGATGCACTAGACTTTGTTGCTGAAAAGACGTGGAAAGAAAATTCCCACAGATGCACATTCTCTTTCTACTACTGCAGCCTTTCCCAACCTGGTGTCCTCAGCCAGCATCAGCCGTACTGGCTGGGAATAATGGGATTTGTAGTTCAACAGAACTGGAGGGCATCAGTTTGGGAAAAGCTGTATTAGTATAACTTTAATTCAATGGTGTTGAACTCAAATGAGGTGAGAGACTAAATTCCTTATCCAACTGATGCTGTGCTGTGGGGAACAGGCACAGATTTTTATGGGGAAAAATTACCTCCTGATTTGACACTAAATGATCCATTTCACTTCAGTAAGATACTATATATATACTTTGTGAATAGAAGTTGTTTTGGCAGCTTTTATCTTTTCTTAAATATTTATGCTTTGTCATAATACATTTATTCTGTCAATTTATAAGCCACCCTTCAGTAACAGAACTGTCAGGGTGGTGAACGATAAATAAAATCACATATGTAATTTTATGGTATGTTTTGCTGTATCTTGGGGATTCCAGGAGCAAGCATTCCTATCTGTAAATGGTAGCTATGAAACAGGGATGACATGCTGTCCCTCCCTCTTCACTAACCAAAGGTAAAAGTTTGATGCCAGGCTCTCGTAATACCCACCATTTGCTCTCTTATGAAGTTGGCTTCCTATCCCTGACATTAGTTTAGTCATTTGTGTGGTGTGTAAAACAGATGCTGCCTTATGTTTGACACCTCTGTTTTAATTACTAGCATCAATTAGGAGTGTCTTTTGTAAAGCATTATACATTTTCTGATTTGTTCTGTGTAGAGATCATTACTAGAATCATTTCTAAAGCTGATTGAATGAAGTGGTGGAGAGCTTAGCTATTTCTGTCAAGTTCCTTTTCTGTAGCTTTGTTCCTGTGGCTTTCTGAAGAGATAGGATTGTTTCTATGTGTGTGTATGTGTGTGTGTGTGTGTGTGAGAGAGAGAGAGAGAGAGAGAGGGAGAGAGAGAGTGTGTTATGGCTGCCTATCCTTCAGTACTCTGATGTGTTTGGGGCTCTGATGTGTTTGGGGCTGCACTTTGCATTAGTAATGAACCAGGTGTAAAGGGAATTTTGTTCTCGGATCCCTATCCTGTCCACACCCTTTCCTGGAAAGACCTGGTCATGATGTTCTTGCATCAGAGGATAGGGAGTCAGCTGGCACAGGAGGTGGAAGAACTATATATATGCCAACTTTCCACTGATGGAGAATTGCCCTGTGTCAGGAAGTACCTACATAGCATGAAGTAGCCTTAGCAAAACAAAAAGCTTAGCCCAAATGTTTCTGCCTGTTCTCCTGTCTTGGCTGCGTTTGGCTGAATTTCTGTAATTCTGCTATATATGAACAGAGGGTTGCAACAGATTCTTAACTAATATTGTCATTAATTTGATATCTTTCCTGATTAGATTTTTTGGCTATAACTGTGTGGTAAAAGTTTGTGCCATTGGTCGGAAATGAATAATGACGTCCTGTTTTATTTTCTTTGTGTTTGTTTTGGAATAAGAACCGGCTAGTCCAGGTCAAGATATTGATATGCCAATGGAGGTTGACAGCAGTGAAATGAATAGCGATGGTGGTAGGGGCTTGGATGATGCGGAAGAACCCTCTCCTCCAGAAGACAAAATGTTTTTTATGGATCCAGCAGATCTCGATGGAGACAAAGATGAAGAGGCTGTCAAAACCATCAGGTTTGTGAAATTGAGAGACTATGAAGCCCCATATTAAAGTCATTTTTCTGTGCAATCCCAAATGAAAGTTGCTGTTCGCTTTTTTCATTTATGTGGTTTTATGCTTTTCCACCCTTGAGCAGAAGTGAAAACAGCTCAATTAACAGAACTGATAAATGCAGAAGTATGTAGACATGAATCTTTCAGAAGCTGAGTCCCCTATGAGAGTCAACATTGAAATAAAGTACATTATTGAAGAATGGTTTGCTATACAGTCTAGTTGATGGAAAATGCTATGCTGACCTAGATTTATAGTACTACTTTATTCTCCTGACCTTAGGCCAAACTCATTCCAATCCTAATGCAAGTCAATTGATTAAATGGAGTTGCATAAGGAATCAATTTAGCACCTTTTGTGTGTGTTTGGAAGTGAAGATGAAGCAAATTTGAATGTCACTTCTAAAAGGGTAACTTGTATTTTTTTTCTTGTATACATACAAGGGTGAATTAAAAAGAAGAAAGCTAGTGTAGTTTATGGGATAGAACACTGGACCTGGGTCAATTCTCAGTTATGGACTCATTACGTGGCCTTAAGAATGGAATCTCTCAGGCTCAGTTCCATACTGTAAAATGGAAATAATAAGCATAAGTTTTCACAGGGATATTGTGAAGATGAAAGAAATGATTATAGGACACTTTGTTCAGTAAAAGTGCTACCTGTCCACCTAAGATATAATTTCCATCAGTCCATTGTGTGCTTTTTGATTGAACAAATGGGAATCAGAGTACAAGGCACTCCTTGGGCACCATCTTTTTCATCCTATGTCCTCTCCTCCTATGGATGTAGGAGTGGAAGTGGTATTGAGCTCCCATCCTACTGAACACCGTGCAGGATTGGTTCTTAGAGTATCTTTCTTGCCCTGCAAAGGAGAGAGGAGCACAGGAGGATTGCTTTCATGTTAAGCGTGGGCTTTCGTCTTCTCTTCCTGATTTCTAGTGAGAAGGGTGCTGAGTTATTTATCTTCTGGTTTGGTTCAGACATTTTTGCATTTAGTAACTGAGTTGTGGAGGGATTACAAGATTCAGGTACACTAATCCTAATTCAGGATACATTTGTGGTCTAGCATTGCATAATCTACGGACCTTACATTGGGCCAAAAACATTTATCCCAGCTTAGTATATAAAACCTTTCTCTTTCATTATGTACATGAACTTGAAAATATGAGGAGCTTTGTGGTCATGAGAAATGCAGCTGGCCAAAATGCACAAGTACCCTAAGAGGTTGTTTGGAGCAGCACTCATGCTCCAGCACAGAATGGCTGGCAAAAGTAGATGCAGTGCATGATCAGAACATGGCTTAGACACTATTAGCACCTGCTACACAAGAGGTAACAGGTGTGTCCCAGCATCTCCTATCACATTGCAAAGGATCCTGAGGCACTCATCTTAGACTCTGCACTGTAAGCCCTGAATGCGCTAAAATGACTTTGCCTGATCCTGGGGTGGATGGGTGATTTAAAAAGCTCCTCTCATCTGAATGCTCACTGCAGATGTGACCTATGTTATGATGGTTATATTTCGAAGATGGTTGTTGAGGTAGAATTTACCGGCAAGAAGGCACTCTCCCCTTGAAATTTGCATTGAATTACAGCCCTACTCTTGGGTGTGACAAAATATGTATGATTAAAGCTGTGCAATTCTTTTTCCAACAGCCCATCGGCGAGCAATAATATTCCATTAATGAGGGTTGTGCAATCAGTCAAGCACACAAAGAGAAAGAGCAGTACAATGGTGAAGGAAGGATGGATGGTTCATTATACTAGCAGAGACAACCTGGTCAGTCATCTCAGGTTCCTTACTTTTCAGTATATTGCTTTACATTTTAAACTAAGCATTCTGCAAACTCCCAAGAAGGGCAATGATCCTGCAAAGTAGCTCTGTGTAAGCAGGACTTCTCCATTGCCAGCTATGAAAGGAAACAAGATTCCTGTGTGCTTGCTGAGTTGACTGCCATAGCAACCAACAGAAGCCCTGTGTGCATGCTCGGTTCAGGATCATAGCTGTTGCAGAGGCTCTTTAACATGAGATAGTAACATGCCTGTGAAATCAACATGCCCCCCCCCCCCCCCAAATTCCCTTACTCCATACTCTGGGGCCTGGGCCTGTCCTCTCTTTTTCCAGTACTGATAACATCAGTTTGAATGAATGGCTGTGGACCAAAGAGTTGGGGGAAAGGCTCTCTCCTCTTCCCGACACTGCAGGCTGGCCCTAGGTTATGGAAGGTTCTCCGTTATCCCTATCCAAGGCAAGCCTCCTGTGTCAGCTCTGTTGCAGCCTCTGAGGAGCAGCTGGGAAGTGGGGCCAGAGTTTTGTCTCCCCACCTGCTCTCTTTGATCCCCTCAAGTCACATAGAAGCTCTCTTAGGCCGCACAGAGGGCTCTTCCAAAGTATTGGGACCATGGTGGTCGTACCTACTGCTGCTGACCTGGGATACAAGGTGGGGTTAGCACCTTGTGCCAAAAATGGGCACAGCAGGTACCGGCAAACTGATCCAGATCCTGTATGTGCTGTGTAGGATTGTAGACAGCCCAAAGTATGCAGTATGTGACATACTGCATACTTCGAGATGTTGTAAACCACCCATAGAGCTTCAGCTATGGGGAAGTATATAAATGCAATAAATAAATAAATAAATAAATAACAGTACAGTGGCTAAGAAGACCTCAAAGATATAAACACAAGCTGAAGTAAATGCCATTGAATCTTCCAGGACCGATACAAGTAGAGGGTGCCAGCAGCCATGTCTTAATGCAAAACCTTTCTATGTTTGTTGCAGAGAAAAAGACATTACTGGAGACTGGATAGCAAATGTCTTACGTTATTTCAGAATGAATCTGGGACAAAGTATTACAAGGTAAATGATGATACAAATCTCATTGCTTACCAATGCTAGCTCCCATTGAAAATGGCACTTGCCTATTTCATCTCTAGTTGAATCCCTTCATTTGCTGTTTTTTCTTCTGAATGAAGCTCCGTAGTTGTTGTTTTTTAATTTGTTGAAAATGGAACATCATAGGTATGTTTAGAATGAGATGAGCTTTTGCTGAAGCTGCACTGTGTCTCCAGTGTATGGTTTTTCTATTTGTTGTTTTGTGCACTACAATACCCAGCCATATATGGATATTTTCTTCCTTTTGAAACCAGACTTAGGAAATGTTTGAGGGGAAGAAATAACAGAAGTAGAATACCGTCTGGAGAGAGTGTCTGCTGTCTGTGCATAAAGACAACTGAAAGGGCCAAAATTAGTCCTGGCCTGTGTCATAGTTCAAAGGGTAGCTGTAAATAAGGAGAATTGTAAAGCATTTGAAATGCTATAAAATTATGAAAATATGCCTCCCACACCTGTTTGTAGAGTAGGTGTGGAGAGACTCTCCTATTTTGGATACAGCACAATGATTCAGAAATATAAGTCGGGTTGTTAGCTTGCCAACAGTGGTACTGAGGTAAAAGATGGCTTGCAGTTGACAATGCAGCACCAGAGATGAAAGGTGATTCCATCCTGTACCACAGGGTGCAAAACCTCATTCAGCCCAAGGGCCAAATTCTGTTTTGGAGAAGCTTCCAAATGCTGCATTCCTGTGGTGGGTGGGGCCAAAGGCAAAAGGGGAGGGAACAAAATACAACCCACCCATCCAGCATATTTTAGCTTTAAGCTTTTCCTGCCAGTACTAAGCCTTAGGAGAGGCATTTCAACCACGTAAAATGGGAAAAACTGCACAAAAGCTCAGAAGTCATCAAACTATTGCTGGAGCCAGGGGAAGGGGGCAAGGCTCTCCAAGGAATCCTGAAGGGCTAGTTTGGAAGCCAGAAGGCTGGATTTGGCCCCCAGGCCTGAGGTTCTGCACCTCTGCCATAACCCAAGGGAGGGCAATTTTGGTGGGGGGACGGGACAGGACATAGCTATATTCCATTGTGGGAAAGTGGCTGGGAACCGCATACTCTCATTGGGTGGAGACACCGCTTTTCTTTCTTCCCCTTTTCCCCACCTCACCCCCATTCATTCATTATAATCTTTCATGCATTTATATTCTCGTTTTCACTCACTCACTCACTCGCACTTGTGCACACAAATATCCTCCTTCTCTCCCCTTCATCCATTCATTTTCTTGCATTTACTGTCTCACAGATGCAAAAGCTCCCACTGTGGCTCCTCTCCTGCCACAAACCAGCCAGTACGCCTGCCTGGTCTGCTCCTTCCTTTTTTTCCAAAACTCTGTCCTCTGCAAGAATAGAAACGCCCAAAGGATACAGCAGCCCAAATACAGAGTATGCCAGAGTGGATGCTTTACCTGGTGCTCTCTATGCTCAGCCTTCCGAATGTGGCTGCCAAATGACACTCTGGCATCCACGCTTGGAGGGCTGACTGTATGGCATGCCAGCTCATTAGAGGCTCCAAAGGGCCTATCGGCATCATTGGTAAACCTTGGGAGTATGTGAGCAGCAGCTACAGCTTGGACACTGCAAAATCAGTGAGGGTGGGAACTTGGACAGTGAGCATGGCACCCAATGGGCCACATGAGAGAACCCCGAGGGCAGTATGTTGTCTACAGCTGGGCCATATGTGTCATAACTTGAAATGGAAACTTGGGTCTTCAGCAAAACCCAAACTTCATTGGTGGACTTTTTTAATGAAGTATTTGTGGAATGCTTGGGAGCATAAGACCTATACCACTCAATGCTACCCAAACATTCCTAGTTGAGTGCAGCAGTAGTGCTTACTACTTTGTCTCACTACTGTGATTTTGACTTGCATAGGTTGCTGTTTCACCCCTCCTTTGTGTGTGTGTGTTTTACACTTTGTGTTCCCTTTAGGAGATTCCGCTTTCCGAAATCCTCCAGGTGATTCAACCACGGGATTTCTCTAATGTGGTGCAGGGCAGCAACCCTCACTGCTTTGAAATAATAACTGACACAATGGTGTACTTTGTTGGTGAGAACAACGGCAGCAACCACCACAACCCCGTTTTAGCTGCTACTGGAGTTGGACTGGATGTAGCACAGAGCTGGGAGAAAGCTATTTGTCAGGCTTTGATGCCGGTCACACCTCAGGCTAGCATTTGCACTGCGGCAGGCCAAGGGAAAGATCATAGTAAGTAACTGCTGAGTAACTGGCCTTGGTTCAACAAAGTTTTGTATTTTTTGTAGATGCAAATGCCTGACAGTATTGAGGTCCTCTTCCATAGTATGGATACACTTTGAGTGATATTATTTCATGTCTAGCAGTTCTTTTGACTTACAACATGAAGAGCAAATTCTTAGTTACCCTTTTCTGTTACCCATTCTGTTATCTTCATATTTGGCTTATGCCATTCAGTAGTAAGTTCCATTCCTGAAAACTCAAATCTAAAAGTTCCTTTGTGCTTTTCATGCACCTGATGCTCTTCATAATTGAAAATCGTATGCTCATCCCTGCTCCCAAAATGTGTACTTAAACGAGTGATCGTTGTTGCAAAAATCTCCTGCTAGGCATTGCTTTTTTCAGTAATATCTAATAAGGTTTTATTTTAAGTGTATCCCACCCAGGGGCACAATCGCTTAAGCCTGCAACATTTGATATGGCTGGCTTCATCTTAAAATTAAACCCCCAACTGTGACAGAAAGTGACATTAATATATTAGTGTGCCCCCCCCGCCCCCTGGGGGTCATGGATTCTTGGTGTGATAATTCTACATATGTAATAGCTAAAGGGTTGATTTCAATGTGAAACTGTGCGGCACGTCATTCACGTAAGCAATGTTAGTACTCTTCTGCCTTAAGTTTATTTCTATTTCGCTTTTCCAAACGATGGTCAAAGTGGTTCATAAGGAGAGTAAACAAATGAATATATAAAACAAACATACATACATACATACATACATATCTCAAACACATTCCATAATATACAAATAATATATTTTCCTAAATATACAAAGAATCAAAAAAGGGGGTTAGCGAATGAGTGACAACCCCTTCAAATTGCTGAGTGTCTCGCTCACTGATGCCTGCAACCCAAGAAGGGTTGGAAGTGCCATGGGTTCAACAACCCCTACAACAAGCCAGGCCTTGTCAGCCATGATGGATTGTTGTGGCATGTGAACCCAGCCATATCCTTTGGCTAAAGCACTGTGAAGCCGTGAAGTGTTTATATCAGGGGTTGGCAATTCTTTTTTTTAGGGCAGTGAACACGTTTTACATTTTGAAACATGTCTGTAGGTGCCACGAAAAATTGCAATCTGGGTTTGGTGGCTGGGTGGGTTCCTCCTCTTCCTCCTCTGCTTCCCTGCTCCACGTGCAATTTCTATCTCCTTTGTGGTATGCGTGTACTATGTAGGGGCGGGTGAGAAAAGGAGGGCTTGAAAGAAGGGAAAGGGTGGTGGAAACCTGGAGTGGGCTTCTTTTTGTGGAGGGAGTCTGAATTTAGCCCTAGTATTAAAAACAGATTCTTGGATTGAGCCCTTACACAGTGTAGCCCTGGGCTGGGGGAAAGAATGGAGAAGTTGGTCAGGGCAAAGAATGTGAAGAAAATCATATTTGAGAAGCTGCTAGGAAATGATAGAGAAAAACAGGGAATGGATGCTGGCTGAGAAGACTGGGTTATCTGATTGCAAATTAATAAAGGAGGCAGTAGCAGTGCTTAATTTCCAAAAAGACCAGTGCTGGAGCTCCAGCCTGTGTGATAGTCATGTCACACAAGCTGTACAAGTGCATGCTTACTTGCAGGAAGGTGGATAAGATACAGGTGTTCAGTAGGAGGAAAGTGTACTCTCCACATAGCTAGAGACACCCTTTCTCGCATATTGCAGGACTTGGGCCTGGAACTAAAAATAGATTTCAGGGTTGAGAATTTGGCACAAATGCAGTTCAACATATTTTCTGCAGTTTGGGGCTGATTCTCTCCCCACCCCCCATTTTTGGACATTGGAAATCCAATTTTGTGCATTGGTGTCTGCAAGTCTCTCAGTTCCTGAGCAGCACAGACCTAAGGAGAGCATGTGGCTTCAAGGCAAGAGGGACCTAAAACAATAAGTTGATGGCCAGTGATAGAACGTTGCTGGAGGAAAATGTTCCACACTGTCTAAGGAGGGGAGGAGTTTGATGGTGTTGTCATCAATGCGAGGGAAAAGTTGCAGGTTGCGGGTTCGAGGACCTTCACCAAGCAGCTGGAAACTTAATTGTAGCTGAATATTAAATATTGACTGGAACTTGTCTTCTAAATTTGGTTGCTTGGCCATTTGTCTTTCACCGTAGTATTGCCTCCACATTTAAAACACATGTATTTTCTCATTGCAGAAGAATTGTCCGTCAGCATTTCTGTTTCAAATTGCCAGATCCAAGAAAATGTGGTGAGTCATAAAGTATAAATACTATTGTAACTAGAAACTTTGTAAATGATACTGTTAACGTGTGTGTGTGTGTGTGTGTGTCTGTCCGTCCGTCCGTCCCCTGGTATGAACGAATTGAATTAAATGAAATAGATGTCAGTAGCCAAATTTTGAAGCTATAATTTAAAGCCATCAGCATTTATTGAATCTTGGATGTGAATGAAGGTGTTTTTTAAATCTATTCTTGGTGGGGCTGACTTTTCTTTATTTTGTACTTATTATTTATTACACTTTTATACAGCCCATTAGCTGAAGCTCTCTTGGTGGTTTGTAAGACAAAGCTTAAAACCATATAATATAATAACAAAATAAAACATAATATAAAGCCACAATTTAAAATGGTGCAACTCCCTCCAGATCAGCTTGAATATCACTCATCTGGGCCAATAACCATTCACTTACAGTACCTTTGTCTTATCTGGATTGAGCTTCAGTATATTGGCCCTCATCCAGTCCATTACTGCACCCAGTGAGAGCCAGTGCCTCACATTGATTTGATGAAATGGAAAGATAGAGCTGCGTGTCATCCACACATTGGAGACCCTTTAGTCCATATCTCCAGATAAACTCCTTCAACAGTTTCATGTAGTTGTTGAACAGTGTAGGGGATAAAATAGAGCCCCGTGATGCCCCGTGGTATAACATTAAGGAACAGAGCAATAATCACCCAGCACCACCTTTTGGAATTAGCCATCCAGGTAGGAGCAGAACTATTGCAGTGCACTACCTCCAATTCCCAGCCCAGGTTGCCTATCCAGAAGGATATCATGATTGGTGGTATCGAAAGTTGCTGAGAGGTCCAAGAGCATCAGTAGAGTTGCACTCCCCCTGTCCCACTCTCTTTTTAATGAATGTTTCACTGGAGCATGAATGACATTGTTCCTGATGCATAACTTGGGCATCCATGTGCTAAAGAAACAAAGAGCCATGGTTCTTGCTGGGAGCGGAGAGGATTTATAGGCTGCTACTTATGTAGACTGGCCTTAGCATGCAAGCATACCTCCATGCCGACTAGAAGGCTGATTTTTTTTCTATCAGGATGCAGCTGGAGACACCTTTTTTGGAATACACATTGCAGTGGAGATTGTTACTCCTTTTGACTGAGGAGCATGTCACTTGTGTGTGCTGTCTCCATCTCACCCTTAGTATGTCAAACGTGGTAAATAGCAGTAGAAGGGTTTAACGGTTCTTTCAGGTGGGAACGGACAGAACTCCTTAAAAACGCTTGTCACAACTTTTTTCTTCCCTATTTTAGTGTGTAAGTAGTGCAATTTTTAATGTTCTAGTTTCTACCTCTTGTTACCATCCATCTGTAATTTAGCCTAACGTTTCTTTCCCCTTGGCTACTCCCTCCCCATCTCCAGGATATCAGTTCGGTATATCAGATCTTTGCTGATGAGGTGCTTGGCTCTGGTCAGTTTGGAATTGTGTATGGAGGTAAGCTTGAATAAACATCGCTGGAAGTGCAGACTTGTGAAAGAGATATTTGACTTTTATGCAATGTTCTTTTTGTGAAAGGCTGAGATATAAAACAAACTTGGCACTTGGTTATAAAATGATATGTGACTGCAGAAAAGATGAGAGTTATGGAACAATAATGGGAGCTGAGAGCTGTAGCTTAGTGGTAGAGCCCTTGCTTTGCATGCTGAAGGTCCCAGATTCAATCCCGGGCATCTCTAGGTAAGACTGGAAAGACTTCTTTCTGAGACCCTGGAGACCTGCTACTGGTCAACGTAGACAATACGGAGCTTGATGGACCAACTTCCTAAACCTGAGATTTTATAAAATATTTTTCTTGATTTGCTTTTTTCAGTTTTCTGTCCAAACTGATCTCAGCAGCCATCAGGGCTAGAAAGATTTCTCAGAATCCTAACAGACTGATTCCTCAGCTTGGACAATCTTGCTTCATGCCGTTTCTTTTCCTGGTTTAAGACTTAGTGGTCGCTGTTTGTCTTATGCAGCCTTTTAACAACTTTAACAATTTACATTCCTATTTAGTTGGCTCTCCTGCTACCTTGTGAATGTTAAGCAATGTTGCTGTTAGGTTGCCTTTTACTTTAATGAAAATTAATCCTAATTTTTTGTACCTCTTACTTATATTCAAATCTTTAAGGCAGGTACTCTTTCTGCTTGCAACTTTCTTCCAGAGCAGTTATTGTACCCTGACTTGTTACAGAACCACCAGTACTGAATAAGGAATTCCAGGTGAGGTCTAGCTAGGCCTCTAGTGGTGCAATGTCCTTGTAGTATTTCTTTAACATTCTTTGTACCCCTTTATGTATATGTTGCACACACCTCAAATAGACTGGTAAGCTGTTTATTTGAACAGGTGTATCTTCAATTCTTAGATTCCCATTTTCCTTTAATATGTTAGAGTATCAGGGTTGAATATCAAGGTTCTTGTACATTTTATACACAAACAATTTTAACTGAGGATGAGTGTGTTAGCAGCTAGAGTTGTACTGTAGGCAGAATCTGGATTTTCTAGTCTTAGCTCTTTTATTAACTCACTGGACAAATATGGACAGATCTGTTCGCCAGAGTTTCTCATCTGTAGAAGATGAATAATAAAAGTGACTGGCTAAGAACGTAATTAGATGCAAGACATTTTGCACATTGAAACTGTTATTGAAATTAGTTATACACTATAAAATCTCACATAGAGCAACCTCTGAAATTCTGTTTTCTGTTGAATTGATATAAAGTAAAGAGCACATTTGAAGAGAATTAAGTTGCCTCTGACTACAATCTATGAGAGTGGAGCTGCATTTCCTGATTTTGTAGATTGAGTTTTTATACCCATATTTTATTTTTTATTAACTTTTATATACCGTTTTATTTTTTAAAAGCCTCATCAATGCAGTGCACAGCAATTTTAAGACAATAAAACATTTAAAGATAAATAACATTAAAAAGAGTAAAACATAACAACTACATAATTTAAAAGGCTAAATTAAAGAGAAGTCTTCACACCCTTTCTAAAAGTCAAGAGAATGGAAGCCAATTGTGGTTCTTGAGGGGAGGTCATTTCCAAGTTTGGGAGTGATGCAGAGGAAAGCTCTTTTACATATGTCCAACAAATGGGCTTCTGCGTGTACTGGTGCTTCAAAAGGGCCTCTCCTGCAGATTTTAATGCCCAGGCAGGTTCATAGCAAGATAGGGAGTCCTTTAGATAGCCATCCTAAGCTGTTTACGGTTTTAAAGGTTAAAACCAACACTCTGAATTGAGTCCAGAAAGAAAAGGTGTAATATGGTTCAGACACCAAACATCAGTTAGCAGCCTAGCTGCCATATTTTTCACTATTGTAGCTTCTGGATGGTCTTCAACAGTAGCCCCATGTAGAGAACATTGCAATAAACATGATGTAATCAAGACTTGGGGGCTGCCTTGACAGCGACACATTGGCACCGCATTCCCCCTGAACCCCGTGGTTTCTTTCCTGTGGGGTTGCACTTGGTAATCCCCATACCAAAGAGGGAGCCCCGGGTTTCCAGCTGTCATCCGGGTACTGGAACTGCCCCCCTCCGCCACCTTCCTGGCTACCAGCAACCAATTGCCCATCAGCATCCTCCTGGAACCCCCCCCCCCCAATTGACCACAGAGCGAGGTCAGATGGCGGAATAGCCAGGGTGATCTCGCTTCCACTGAAAAAGTTGTGGTAAGTCCACAACTTTTTAACTGCTCAGCTTCATGGAAAAGCCCCGCGGTGTCTGTGAATCTGCAGCTGTATCATATAACTGACTCAGCACCCATTCACGGCCACTGTGGGGCTTTGAGCACATATAGACAGCCATGGATGACTGTTGCCAAGTATTGGTAAACTAATATAGTGAGACAGGTGTAATTTATCTTCAAGTACCTTCTGACTTTTGGTAGATTGAGAAAGGCTCCCCACATCCTCTTCTCATCTTGGACATGCAAGGCATGTAGTCTTAAGATAAGATTAGACCTTAAGCTGCTTGGACAATAACTGTCTTAGCAGAACAAGTCATGGGGAGTATTTTAATATGGTGCGATCTTTAGCACAGTGCAGATCTCTGTTGGGATAGTGATTTGGAATGCAGAACTCGACCCTACCCACATCTTCACTTGATATTCATGCACTGGACTTCATGTTTGCTTAGCAGCCTGCATGCTTCAACAGATGTAGGACTTATCCACGAAATCTGTACATCTTGATTTTGCTGTACACAGGTCATATGGCTAGAACCTATCATGGTGGGCTCCAAGTTTGTAAGCCCCCATGCAAATGTGAAGCTCAGCTTACAAGTTTCAGGTGGTTGGGAGCAAGCTAGCATGATCCCAACGATGTGAACAGATTAAACTTCTGTACAGGAGTAATTTTTTTTCCTGATCTCAGTGTTATGATACATGTTATTTCCAACCTTTGCCTTTATGTGCCAAAGGTTTGCTTTGAATTCTCTCCTTTTAGGTAGGCTGGAGATGCTTAGTTTTCTTTTCCTTTTTCCTTTTTTTGTGTTTGTGTAGGAAAACATAGGAAGACCGGAAGGGATGTGGCAATTAAAGTCATTGATAAAATGCGATTCCCTACAAAACAGGAAAGTCAGCTGCGCAATGAAGTGGCCATTTTGCAGGTACAAAGAGGATGATTTGAATCTCTTACGTTACATCAAAGGAATCAATTTATTATTGCAAGATTGTGAATAGACTGAGCAATCAGAGGCTCAAATTGTACTCATTGACTAGTTTTCATTTTTATCCGAAAGACAAGGCTAGATTATCAGAGTGTTTACATGATTACTGTTGATATGGCAAAGTGCAATTTCTTGGTACTCTTTTTCAGATTTGTATATTTAATATTTCTGTTAAGTAACAGTTTGAACTGCACAGGAAAGCTATAAACAGAGCCATTGTGTATATTGTTTGTCTATAAATATTGCTAGGGATTTCTTGAGTGCTTTCAAAACAATTAAACCATAGCTAGTATCCAGACGAAACACGGCCTATTTGTAGTAGATATTCCCTGACATGTAGTACATAATGTATGTTGTTCATGTCAATATTAAATATTTTCCTAGAATTTGCACCACCCTGGGATTGTAAACCTGGAATGTATGTTTGAAACTCCAGAAAGGGTTTTTGTTGTGATGGAAAAACTTCATGGAGATATGTTGGAGATGATTCTCTCCAGTGAGAAAAGCCGGCTTCCAGAAAGAATCACCAAGTTCATGGTCACCCAGGTGGGTCTTTCATTGGCAATGGCTGGTATATTCCTGTTCTCTGCTGTCTTCTGCTTATATGAAAGAAGAATTTCTGATGTTATTGTGAAGGAATCTTTCACTATACCGCCCAATAGCCGGAGTTCACAAACTTTAGTAAAAAATGTGTTTCTAAAGGCATTTGAACAGCATGTATATACTGCATTTTTGGAGCTGTTACTTAATATAATTATTTTAGAAAGATGTATGTGAAAAATAATGTTAAGAACCTCTGAAACATTGGCCCCATTCAGACAACACACTAAATGCTGCTTAACCACAAAATGGTTAACGGAATGCATTAACCTTAATGCATTCTGTTAACCATTGGGAACTGGTAAGAGACTGAGATTTCTCTTCATTGCAACTACAAAGAAGCACCTCTCACAAACAACGTTTGAATAATGACTCCGACTCTTGTGAAGTTGGGTTAGTGTTTCCTCTTCTTCCCCCCTACCCCCAGTCTTTAAAAGAGGGGAGGGGCAGGACTTTGGAAACACTTCATCTGAAGACTTTGCACTTGGTTTTAGGGAAATCCTGAACTACATTCAAATAACTTGCACCTATTTAAGTGATCCTGAAAATATTTTTTCTTTTCCTTTTGTTAGATACTTGTTGCTTTGAGGAATTTACACTTCAAGAATATAGTGCACTGTGATTTAAAACCTGAAAATGTACTCTTAGCATCAGCAGAGCCATTTCCTCAAGTGAGTAAGGAATGAAGCAGTAACTCTGATGACTGTATATTCTGCAAGAGCAAATCTAGGATACGATTTTCATTAATTCGGTATTCTTGTATTTTTTTATTATGCCATTTTGGAACTTCCAGTATTTGTAGGCATCTGAATGAACTGTTAGCTAGAATCATTTCTTACGATTTACCTACTGGCTGCATTCAGATGTAACATGAAACCATAGCATTAAAGATGTCTGAGACCACAGATTAATGTTATGAGAATGTGCTAGTTTTTTTCCATTGCTCATGCACTCCTCCTGGTGTGGCCACAGGGGACTGGAAGCTTACATTTTTGTTTTAGTTTAACCATACTTTAGTGTGTCATCCAAACCCTAAACTGTGATTAATCTTAGGCACAGTTAACTTGACTAAGCCACAAGCCATCTTCACACACACAATGGTTTAAAGTTGGCTTGTTTTCACTTTCCATAATTAAGATTAATCACAGCTTGTCTGAATTCAGATAAAATGTTAAGCTTCATGTGAGGCTAACTTTGTTTTTTTAATGCTAAGCTATGGTTTGGCATTATGTTCGAACCAGCCCACTGTGTCTTGTCAGGCCACTTGGTATTAATGATTATTGCGGACTGCATAATGCTGTTATTCTAGAGACATTTTTTGGGTAAAATAGTTCACACAACTTCCTGAACTTAAAGAAAAAATGGCAGCCATCACAGTTTTGTGTCTTTTAGACATTGGTGTTTCGATGTTAAATGTATGATAATTTAATCAAAGAGTGTTTGTTTTACAGGTGAAGCTGTGTGATTTTGGTTTTGCACGCATTATTGGTGAAAAGTCTTTCAGGAGGTCTGTGGTGGGAACCCCAGCTTATCTTGCTCCGGAGGTGCTCAGGAGTAAGGGCTACAATAGATCCCTGGATATGTGGTCAGTTGGAGTCATCATCTATGTGAGCCTTAGTGGTACATTTCCATTTAATGAGGATGAAGATATAAATGACCAGATCCAAAACGCAGCATTTATGTATCCGCCAAATCCCTGGAAGGAAATATCTAGTGAAGGTAAGTTTAATCAGGATACTTTGGATATAATATCTTGGTGCATAATATTTTCTAGGTAGTATTATTCTATATCTTGGAAAATAAGGCATAGCATTTATGATGTATGGAACCCTGGAGTGATAAACTGTGTTAGTAGGAGACAGGTGCTGTTATTCAGGAGTCGGGGCAGCATTCTGCGTGTCTTACCGCTAGTGCAACAGGAAGCTAGTGGATCCTTAAGCAAAGAACAGGGCAGGTGAGCAGAATTCACAGAAGGGAACTCTGCTGACCTATCCTGATCTGGAAATGAGCATTTCCACTTGTTTCCAGGTTTAAGGATGCACTAGTTTCCTGTTATGCTAGCATTGGCTCCTGCTGGTGCCACACAATCAGCAAGAGTGCAGAGGCAGTATAGGGTAGTTCCCATTGGTAATCAATGTAATTAAGCAGATGGAGGAATGGCTTTTATTCTAAAGTTGGAAGCCTTCTATTTCATGTATAGGGCCTGGTTTAGAGGTTAGTAGGCTCCTGGGGCTATGGTACTGTAAGGGAGTCTATTCAGGGCTTTCCCAGCTGTAGAAAGGGAGAGAGACCTGTGTACTGAAGAAGCCCCAATTGCTCCATCACAGAGCTTTTCAGTTGGTGCAATACGTCATTCCAAAATGCTTCTTGACACACTTCTCTTAGCACACATCCTATTCCCAAATGCTTCTTAACACACATCCCAATTTTTTTTGTTTGCTCTGAAGTTACAGAGTACTTGGTAGTGCCTGTAGGCTGCCGGTCCCCAGAAGAGGAACATTACTTGTGTTTCAAGTATGTTTATGTAATGCGTATCAGTGCTGGTGTGTATTGAATTGTCAATTTAGAACTCATTATTTAGGCCAACTACATACCTTGCCGCAAATACAAACTTTCAGGCATAGCAAACTTGTCTGAAGGGAATAACTAAGAACAGTTTTAATGGTAGGTATCAACTTGTATCGAAAGGATCCAAACTTAGGAAACAGCCTGTTCCTTTGCATGTTTACTCAGAAGTAAGTTCTGCTGAGTTCAAATGCAGTCCAACCATTAAAATAAATGAAAGTCTTGCTGTGGACATCAGAGCAGGATGGATTGCACCCTTACTGTCTGTCTACACATGTTTTTGAGCTTTCCTTTGTCTCTTGAATACGTTGTAGTCCTGAACTATCATTTCCTATCAGAATCATTATTGTGAAGGATAGGAAGGAATAAAATACTTATTTTCATTACTTTTTCTCTTGCTTCCTTCTCCAGCTATTGATTTAATAAACAATTTGCTTCAAGTGAAGATGAGAAAACGTTACAGTGTCGACAAATCACTTAGTCACCCTTGGTTACAGGTACAGTTATTTTATATCTATTTTACTATGTTATATGTTACCCAAGCCAATTACAGGAATCATAATCTGACTAACAATTGAGAACACTTCTATAATTTTAGATGTTGAGAACTTTTTATACAGTGCTACTGTTTGATTCAATTTTCTTTCCTACCTCTTTTTTTTTTGGACATGAAATGAGACCTTTTAATTTGGGTTAGGTGAGCCAATGAGAAGTATGCATTGGATCATTTGAGATGCTGTATTATGCATTCCTATATGCTATGCTTGCCCAGACACTTGGGATAGAATGAGTTAAACCTGAAACTGCCTACCTATTCTCAATTTCTTTGTTGTTCTAAATTTTTTCTTTAATCTCCTATTTGAATCCAGTTCATTAAACCTGTGTGATTCTCTCTTTCTAGCTCATCCCATAAGTCTTAGAATGCTGTGTCTAATATCAATTACATTCTAGGAATTATTTATTTATTTATTTATTTATTTATTTATTTATTTATATAGCACCATCAATGTACATGGTGTAGTGTAGATCCTGTCCACGTCTTCCATCCGTATTTTTGACAAGATAAAGTGACTAGCTTCATGATGGATACAATGCTTGCAAAAGAGGATCCATAGATAGAAGGGAGGAGTTTTTTTTTTAAAAAAAACAACAACTGCTGTTTTACCTGCTATAATCTCTCCAGACCATTCCTGCCCTCTTAGTTTTGGAGCCCAGCTGGAGAGGATAAAAAAGCAACTTAAAATTGGGTTGAGGTGGGGGAGGAGTCTGCAGGAGAAAACCAAGTTCTCCCCTATTGTTCCAAGGAAAACATGGGGTTTGGAACCCAGTGTTTGCCTCTTAAGAACGATTTCTGCATAATTTGGACTCAGCCTGTGTCAGAATGAGGAACTGATTGTATTGTCACAAACAGAGGAAGCAGAACAAAGGTATATTTTCTATTTGCATCATATTTATCACCCAGAAGGTGATACATATATTTCTATAGAATGTACAAATGTAAAGAAATTGCTGTAATCTGAATGGGTATACAACCCCCCTCGCCCTTTTTGGAGCAAGTCAAAATGGGAAGGGAATTCACAAGTGCCTCCCTCTAAACTTGACCCTGACAGAGAGCATGAGGACAGTGGGCTTTATAGCCATGGTGGTCTGTTACTATAATCTTTGCCTATTTTATTCGGCTGGGATAGCCTGTGTATCTCAAGGTGAAAAGGCTTTGGCTTGCCTTGTTGTTGAGGCATGAAGGTGTTGGATAGAACATCCTGGAATTTTTGCAACTCTGTTCAGTCCTGCTGTTGTGATATTGGCCTCTTTCTCCACATTCTAGAGATGGTGCTCTGCCTGTGGACATTCCTTAGCTTACTGCAGCATACAGACAAACTGTTACACTAGGGAATGTTAAGTATACTGAAGCAGTGGTAGTGGCAGAGTCACAGGCAACAAACTTTCCCCATCCTTGGAGCTTAATCCTGCTAGGCAACATACAGTGTTTTTACAGGCAAATCATTGCTCCATTAAGTTTATTTGTTTTAGTATTGTTTTTCCGAAATCACTCATCTAAACTTTTCTCTTTCAGGATTATCAAACTTGGCTTGACCTTCGGGAGTTTGAAACTCGCATTGGAGAGCGTTACATTACCCATGAGAGTGATGATGCTCGCTGGGAAGAACATGCAGATGAACACCACCTTGTATATCCCAAACATTTCATTATGGCCCCCAATCCAGATGATATGGAGGAAGACCCATAATTATTCTCCAGGGAAAGGCACTTAAATTAAATCAATACTGATTTTTTTTTGAACCAAGTGTTGCCCTCTGTTCTCCAGGTGATTCAGTCTGCAAAGCATCGAAGGATCCTGCATCAGTTTGTGGACGGACTAGATGATCTGGAAAGTAATTCTTTCTCTAGTTTCTACAACTATGAATGTGATCCAGCACTGGGTTAAAAGCCATGAAGTATTTGTGTAACATTGCCTTACTGGTACATCACAGTGATGTTACTGACAGATGAAGTGCACAGAGACTTGATGTTTGTGAATTTTCCAAGTTTTTTGTAGTTTACACAATAACAAAGCAATTTTAATGGTTTTCTAGTTCCTACCTATTAAGCCATAGAATACTATTTTCTAGTATTTAGACACATCTACTGGGAAGCTGTAAAGAAACCTGAAGTATATCATGACAGACAGAAAAACCCTTGATTTTTAAAACCCATACAAAACACTGGTAGAATATTTATTTAACAGGCATGATTTGGGAAAAATATAAAAGTGAAGGGAGTCCATAATGTTCACTGTTAGGACCTACAGCTTAATTGCAGTCTTTTGATACATGGAAAGTCATAGCAGTAAAAGTACTTCACATTCCTCCTGAATCTAGATATTCGGTGTTTTCACCCTTTCAGTTGTATTATGAGAGCAATAAACATGGTGGGTTAGTACTGTGTGGCAGATGTTAGTGTGACTTTGGTTTGTATAAAGGGCTTTGTGCCTTCGTTTGTCTGAGGGCCAAGATTCAATGATGCGATTTGCATGCTACCAGAAGAAAATGCTTCACTTGTCATACCAGTTCCATTTGCTAGACATAAGCTGCTGTTTTGTTTAAAAAATAACCTGTCTCTTCTGCAGTGGGAATTGCTGTACCTAACACAATAAATTGAAGCTCCAACTGTATATACAGCTTTCTTGCATGCACATATTACATCTTTGCCCAGGCAAGTAGACTAGAGTGCATGCCTAAGATCTTGGATAACTTAGCCTTCCACTGTGAAAGAACTATTTGTAGCAGGAAGTTTATGGTAGTAGAAATGTCAGATATCTTTGTGGGGGGAAAATGACTCTGTGTTGTTCACTTTTGGTTGGGAAGCATGATCTGTCTGCAGCAGTTGGGCCTAAAAGCAGCTTTCAATTTTAGAAAGAATATGGTTAAGGATTTAACTTTACTTAATTTTCAGTTAATTCAAGGAACTTTAGAGGAGGCCCCAGTGCAATTTCCCCCACGTGGTTTTCCAGTTTGTTGTTGTGGAAAGGAGTTTGTTTCTTCGCTTCTCTTTTGCTTCTTTTAAACCTTGGAGACCACCATAACCACTAGCAGCTTTTCTATTGGCTACTGATGATTGGGGTGGGTATGGTATGGTATTAACCTTTGCCTCCCACTTACTGGTTTTGTATCACTTGACACATCCTGCTGGCAAAGTGGGGAGGGGCAAACTGGATTTAATGCCTTCCTTCAGGCCACTCCCCACCCTTTCCCTGTTGGTGGATCTCTAGAACAAAGGCAGCTGCATCAACAGTAGTTAGGGATAAGGAAGGGATGGGGAAGAGTGTCTGCCTCCATTCTTTCTCCTTGTCCCATAGATCCATTTGAATGGCACTCGGCTTGATGATGCAGTTGCCTTCCACTTAAATGATCTACTGGAAGAGACGGGATGGGAAGTGGCTTGGAGGAAAGCCTGAAGGCTGACTTCCCCATTTCCTTCTCTCCTACCAGTGGGTCTGCTTATGAGTAAGTGCCTCTTGTGTGATACACACAGTTCTCAATTACAGATGAGGACATGCAGATTGGCAATCGCTATTTAGTCTAAAGGATATGAGCAGTACTATGTTTTATGGATTTAAAATCAACATGACCAATTAATTTTAACCCCCCCCCCCAATGAATATACAAACACAAATGAGCCCAAGTTATTATGTATTCCATGACTACAGTATTAGTTATTTGTTGTTGGCTGAATAGTCTGTTACAGGTCCTGTCGGTTCTGTTGCTTTGCACCTGCTTTTCTCATTTCTGCTGTCTTGACTATTTACTTTTCTTCCTCCTCCTCCAGATCTGTCATCAGCATGTTCTTTCCTTCTCCAGTTGTCAACAACTAACTTATTTATCCCTTGTCCTGCATTCTATAATGCCACAAGTGTTTTCTGTGAATTGTAAAGAGCAGGACTGGAATAAAGCAGAAGGGATATCTTGAAAATAGCACTTCCCCCCACCCCCAATAAGGAATGGTCCAGTGCATACATAGCTTAAGTTGGGTTAGATCAATTCTTCTATGATTTCTATAGTCCAGATTTCTAACCAGACACCACATGAGAAGTAACAGAAGCAGCAGTTTACTTCAGAAGTGAAGCTTTAGGTACATAACCTAAAGTTTCATGGTTACTCTTAAATCATAATGGATTGAAGAAGAGAATGTATTAAGTTACACTTAGATACTCGGAATAGGGCTCAATGTGCTCTAACATCTGCCCTATAAATTACAGGGACATCTCCAAAAAGGGTTCATCCAGCTAACCTGAACACAGCAGGGATGGGATATGAATGCTGGGTTCAAGTGCAGAGGTATTTTGGCCTCATAGTGCCAGCAACATCTATGTGGGTAAACGTTCACTGTGATTACCTCAGTAAATATGGATGCAATAAGCTTTTTGTGTCTGGATGTATCAGCTTGTACCACCACTTTTCTAAATTGTCTATACATGTCTCTTAGAAGTAAGCCTCGTCAATGTGTGTGTAGGACTGGAGTCTTTGAATGTTAAAGAAAACTGAGAGCCTAAAACCAAAATTTGGTTTATTCCCCCCCCTCCCCCCGGCATTCTAATCAAAAGTTTTATTATATTACATTATTGAGAAACAAATTGTCTTGGGAAGTTCATATTTCCAGGGAAATGCAGTCTACACTTCAAAGAAGCTGTATGAATGTGCCGGCAAAAACAGATGGTGTTTTCTGTGAATTATTCAATGCAACTGCTCCTCCTGCAGAAGAAGCTTGATATAGAGGGAACTGATATATGGATTGTCCTGTATTGTAGAATAATATCTCACTAACTCATTGATTATCATGGTGGGCCCACAAGAAACACTGGTCTAATTCTGGGTATATTTAGCAGATTTTGAGAGCGAGCTATTCCTCATGTGTTTGCCATCATGTTCTGATATACTTTTTAGTACTTTGAAACCTATTTAGTTATTTTTATTTTAATGTGACTCAGGCTCAATTTGCACATTATCTGTGTTTGCTACCCCCATGGTAAATTTGCATTTCACATGGTAATGTGAAACCCATCACTTCTGTGGGTTGGGTGACCCACATGAATAGTGTTTTCATATTGACATGTGCTGACCATGAGGAACCAGTTTGGCAGAAACTTTGCTATATTGATAAAGTGTAAGTAAATTGGGTCTAAGAGCTGTAGTAAACTGGTCAACGGATTGCACACATTAATCTTTTTCTTGCAGTTTGATTTGTCTTTCACATGTGGGTTGTAATAATTTACTTATTCAGAATGAAATCTAGAAAATACTCGTAGAATGTTATTCTTTAATTAGTAATATTGTAATTTTATTGTCATCTGCTACTTGACCTTTCCCACAGTAGATGCTAGAGGTAGTGCTCTCGGTGTAAAGAAATCATCCACAGCAGGAATGAAGATGATGCAGATAAAATGTCATGGATCAGTGGAATGCTTGGAAGAGTCTGCCCTAAACTACTCCTAATCATGTAGGAACTCAATTCTTGAAGATACAGTTGGAACTATTTGTATTTATAGGGTAGGGTTGCACATTGAAAGTGGCTGTTTGAGCAAAACTGTTAGATAAGCCAGAGTAAAATGTATCTTCTAGAAGTGAATGTGTTCATAGGTGTTCCATTGTTTTTTCATTGTTCTTTGTAAACTTATGCACCAAAAGATAGCGTCAAAACTGTTCCCAATTTTACTCATTAACTGCTGTTCTATATGTCTACTCAGAAGTAAGTTTCAGTGTGATCAATGGGGCTTACTTCCATGTAACTGCATATACAGAATGCAGCCTTAAGATCAGTTTCAGTATAGAATATTAAATAGCAAACAAAGTCAAGAGGGCACAGTGTAATTTATGCTTCCTGGATTAACTTTAGTTTTCAGGACAGCAATGTTATGAACCAGTAGAGTAGGAACTCTGTTGTGGTTAAGAGAAGTAACTGGAATGTTTCTACTCTGTAATTGCTGTTACACACACTTTACAAACCATAAATAAAATTGCATAGCTTGCACTCTTACTTTCCTATGAATGCCTAAAATATTATTAAATCAAAGCTTTAAGTCACAAAAGGGTTGGCATTAATCATTTGCTCCAGATTAATTTGTACCCAGTCTTGCATTATCATTTATTTTTGTTTTTGAGTTAAGTTGCATTCATTGAAGTAATAATGCTGTACTGATGCTAGAAGATATTCATGTAAAACCTGTAGCCTCAAAAAGACACTGTCAAGTACTTTTTATATTTTTATATGTCCCATTGTTTGTAAATATCCTCTAAGCTTGAAAATAAATTTTATTTCCCTATCATGTGTGTTCTTTTTCTCTGTCATATCCTCTGTACCTCTTCTACCTTTGGTGAATATGTAACAGAATCCCTTATATAAGCATAGCTAAAAATATAAACAAGTAATATGGCTATAAGAGAATTATACGGCTCTGCTGCACCGCAGTTATTAGCATAGCAACATGCAGTGAATTAACTGGTTGATTTAATAACCAATGTGAAATTAACACCTGCTCTCAATGTTTTGTGGCCCTCAATATGCTTAGGTTTTCTAGGCCACAGTATTGTAGTGGCAGAAGCTGCAGCTGCCAGAAATGCCTCTTCTGTGCCATTTTTAGCAACCCCATGCCCTTTTGGGTTGCTCTGCCATAGTCTAGGTTTTTATTACTTGCACACATGTCTCCAAATTTCCTTACTTCGTGTGGCCTCTTCCCAGAGGTATGCCTGCCTTACATCTCCACATCTGCAGTTAGGGAATGTATGAGATTTTAATCTCAAAGTAGCTGGGCTGTAAACCTTTGAACAACTTCATGCTCTGAACATTTGAAACACACACCATTCAAACAGTGTCAGAAGTTTCATCACCACATTACAATTCAGGTTACCTAGCAGGTCTGTCTTCCTGTTTACTGGGATTCTTTAAAAATGACAGATAGTTGTTGCTCAGGGAGAAAGAATGAGACATCACTTATACACGTTATTATAATCACTGTATTTCATAACCCAGAAACACACTGTCTTTTGCACCAAACCAGCAGAGAGGCTGGTGCTAAGTGTTAAGGCCTAACACTTAAAAAGACAAGAAAATACACTTTCCCCCCTCAGTTTGTATCATGCCTAATTTTTTCTGCCTCTAACTAGGCTCTTTTCTAGTAAATGCCTGTGGCAGGTGTCTTTTTTCATTTTATCTCTTATTCACCGCTCCAGAATCTCTCTAGATGTGGAGTGGTATTACAAATGATATAAATAAAATAATTACCACAAGGCTTAATACTAGGTAGTACAATCACGTACATTTTACAATATTAACACAATATTAGATGAACAAGAGATGCATTTTTCCACCCAGTTTTACTGAAGCCATAATTTTTTATTCTGGGAGCATGTTACATGATATAATAATAATGGAATTATTGGGTATTTGACATAAGTCATGTTCGTTTTATCTGAAACCTATTTCCATAATGGATTGCTATAGGACACCTGCATATTTGACATAAAAATTTTCACATTTAGGGTTCACTTCCATAGAAGTTCACCAAAGCCAGCAATAGGTGCTGAAAGTGATGTTGAGTGACCCGGCTTCATTAGCTGGTCTGAAGCCATACATCTGTAGTGAGGCACAATGGCAAAAAAGTTGAAGCGCCCTCCCATTTTATCTAGGTCCATCAGCATTTCATAACTTCGGAGCAACTGATTGTGAGTAACTGCATCACTAGCATTCTGCAATAGTACCTAAATGGAAAAATGAATTAATACGCCTTTAAACTGTAGCGTTACCTGTTAGTGCATACAGAATCTATCACTTTCCAGTTATTTCCATCCTAGCATTCACTGACTCATATTTTTCCCAATTTATATATCTCCTAAAGTTGTTATAGTCATTAAGTTACATTCATGTTTTGTCTGCTGAATAAGGATGCAATGGAAGTAGAAATAATTCAATTGTTGCAAAGGGACAAATGAGTTGCATTCCTATGCATATTTATGCTGAAAAAGTCCTACAGCTTCCAGCATTGCTGCTGGGGAATGCTGGGAGCTGTAGGACATTTTTTTCCTGTCTAAGCATGCATAAGATTGTACCCTTAGACAACCTAAATCTGATTTAGTTAAATAAGCTTTTAAATAAATATTAGATGCAAAGAATGGCCCTACCTGCAATCTGGTATCAATGCCCATGTTTTTCAAAAATTCCTGTTGGATTATGGGACCCAATGTGGCTACTCTTTTCTGTGCCATTCTTCGCAGATAACTGAAGTCAACATCTGCTGTGAGATCTGCTGTTCCTGGGGATAGTAACACATCGTGAAGTTTATGACCACGGAAACCCTGAAAAATAGGAAGAATACAACTTAAAAAGCAAGAACCCTGGTTGTATGCCTTAAGCAACAATTTAGCTATTCCTCACCATTTTTTAAGGGATGCCACATTTCTCTGGATATGCATTAGTGGCAACAGTGTGCAATAGATTTGGGTATTTGAAGAAACTTTCAGCTGTTTTCTTTTGCCAGTATTTAAAAACAAACAAACAGTGGGTGAGTTTGGATGATTGTGGCAGGGGGAGAAGCCATTATTCACCGTGCTGCAGCACAAGATGGTGCGTTGTGTGTGGGGTGTGTGTGGCTGGCTTCTTATCCATCCTACAACCTCCACTTCACATCATGGGTTGTAGGGTGGGTACAAAGCTACCCCCATGCACGGTTTGGACGACACACCAATCCGTGCTGCAGCACGGGGAATAATGCAAATGGCGGTCATGAATGTGGCACACAGGGAGTGGGGAGAAGTCATGGTACTTCTCTCCCCCCACCCCCGGGCGATCATCCAAACCCAGTCAGTCTCTTCACACACTCTAACTGTTGTCTTAGCCTGCAGGACATCTACATGAATCAACCTACCCTGAAAGTATCTGTTTTGGTTCCGTCATGACCATAATCTACAACCAGTGCAGCTCCTCCATTCTTTTCAATATTATGGGCCAGCTTCTGGATGATAACACCAGCATCAGGACACACTTCCACATGATTTCTGGATTCTTTGCTCTAAAATAGAATTCAGAAGTTAAACAATTATGAAGAATAGGGGCTGAAGCTGTCCAGGACATGGGATAATGGGATCAAGTTACAGGAAGCCAGATTCTGGCTGGACATCAGGAAAAACCTCCAGATTGTTAGAGCAATATGACAATGGAACCAATATCCTAGGGTAGGTCATGGGCTCTCCCATGCTAGAGGCATTCAAGATGCAGCTGGACAGCTATCTGTCAGGTATACTTTAACGTGGATTCCTGCACTGAGAAAGGGGTTGGACTTGATGGCCTTATACGCCCCTTCCAACTCTATTATTCTATGATTCCAAGATAGGAGCAATCTCACAATTAATGCAACATCTTGTACAAAGGAGAGCCATGTTTTCTCTATGCTATAACCTTTGATTGATTTAGCTGCTGTTACTCTCATAGAATCTTGGGAATTGTTTAAGGGTGTTGAGAGTTTTATGAGGGAACTTGTGTCTTCCAAAAGAAATGTACTTCTGTAGGAAGCTGTAGCAGTAAACCTATAAGGCACAAATCTGTAACAAACACTGCCTGGAAAAAGATATCTGGATCTTGCAACAATGTAATTATTTTGCATTTGCTGTGCAACAAAGCAATACTATAGATAGAAGACCCCTTTGTCAGACTGAACTAGAACAAAGATGTGATCTTTGTTTTATTTTAGGAAATACTTACTGAATGTTTTCATTAAAACAAGAAGGTAAGATGATAAAGATGATCCTAGGATGTTTCTGTCAAGGAGTATATAGCTTAATACTCTGCTACTAAAACAAAAAGCCTGTCCCCCTCCTTTCCTAAAATTAAACATTTATTACCTGTTGTAGTTCAGATTGACGTGTAACTTTTTCATACAATTTTATAGCACAACAAATGCATGAAATGGACTTTATTCAATGAAATCTGGAGGTAAGTATGTTTGAAACAGTGATGATAACCTCAATTGTACTTTTTGAAAAGTGGTGGGCATCTCAAAATATTTAACACCTTGGCTTGGTTTGTGCACAACAATAAGACAGGGTTTCGAGCTTATGACTCCAGTTTTTTCAAGGGAGAGACAAGCTAGAGTTCTCGGTTCGCATGTAAGGATAAGCAAACTACAGATGGAAGGTACATGGTTTGCTTAGCTACTCCTGCATTGACAGTAAGTAGCATGCTGCCTCATTCACATATTATTATGTGTGAAATGGGCCAAAGGCAGTATTAACTTAATGGAGAGGATTGTACAGCCTGGAAATGCAATTATATAATCAGAAACTTACATGTATGAAGGCTTCTGTAGCTGGAGCGACAGATGGTGCAAGGACAAATCGCAGCTTATCAGGACTTTCTGGATCAATGTCAACCAACAACTCACACCACCCTTTTTCTGTTTTCTGTTAATTTAAAATACAGTTAGATTGATATGGATCTTATTGATCAGTCAGCTACAACTTTTACCTTTTCATGTAAATTTGTTCAGGAATGAGACAAGAATATGACCTCCAAATAATTAATTCTTCTACCATTCAGTGAAGCTCTTTAAAAGTCAACTTGCAAACATATTTTCATTTACCACTGTGTACCACTGCACTTACCTCCTGCTTAGCTGCTCAATATCCTTTCCTTATCAGCAATAAATCTTTGTAGATCAACAATTAGAAAAATTAAAATTAAATTCAGTCCTGAAAATATTTGCCAACTTAAACAAATAGGTGTAAGCTGACGGCATCTTGCCTTATTATGCAAGTCTCGATTCTCAAACGTTTATATGATAACTACTCCCAATGAACTGATTTCAGAGCTTCCAAAAATAGGATACATGCATTGTATCACTATTATACTATCTTTCTTTAGCAGGTAGGGTTAAATCTTCCACAAGCCCATGCATTGAGATGTGAATTGTCATGTGGTGTTTCAGGGTTGACCCCCCATATCTAGAGAAAAAATAATGTTTTTATTCACATATCATTACATGTTTTGGAGATCAACCCTAACCATACTGGAATGACTGTTAAATGAAAAAAACATGCACATAAGGTGCTAGGGCTCAAAATGACTGCCACAAAATACTGTTTAAATGTATTAGTTACTCAACATGTCTACATATGCATGGTTTAGAACCTGTCCTTTCCATTCCTTGTGAGAAAGGAGCATAGGGGACACAATATATATGGTCTGTTTTCATAATAGACAAATTGCTCACTTTCCTTAACCAATGGTATTAGGGGTCAATAGTACCCCCCACAGGTTTCTAGCAGGTGGCAATCCCATAGGATTTCACCCTAATTTATATTTATTTGGGAGATTTCTTTTACCAGATTAAAATGTGCCAGTTTCATCACACACACACACACACACACACACACACACACACACTCCCTTCATGTGTTTGTGTTTCTCTTTCTATTGTACATGCTCCTTAAACAAAGTCATATGGCAGCTTGTGATCATACCTGAAATTTATGTATAGGAAGAGCATCAAGAAATTCATGTGCTAAATAAAAACTATAGCCTAGGAGAAAAACAAAGTGTAAATTAAATTCCAACAATAAAAACTAACATTTCCCACATTTACAGCATCTTCTGAATGAATACCCAAAGTCTTCATTTGGGATTGTTGTATGAACTAGATTGTGGGGCTCAAGATTATAATTTCAGTGAATTTGACTGCATTTTATTCTCTTCTGTTGGAGAGGCTATTTTTGTGCAAAATATGGCATCCAGGTTGGTACACCTAGGGGTGACCATATTACACCAGCTTTACAACTACTCCACTGGATATTAGTTCCCCAGCAAAGTATAAAGTGTTGGTTATTACCTTTAAATAGGTATAGTTTGGGGGTGCTCTTGGATCCAGAATTGTCACTTGAGGCACAGGTGAACTCAGTGGCAAAGAACACCTTTAATCAGCTTAGGCTGATATACCAACTGCGCTCTTATCTGGACAGCTATAGCCTAGCTACAGTTATCCATGCTCTGATAACCTCTCGTTTGGATTACTGCAATGCGTTATATGTGGGGCTGCCTTTGAAAACAGTCCGGAAACTTCAACTGGTACAAAACAGGGCAGCACAGGGACTGGCCGACGAGACCACATCACGCCAGTCCTTTTCCAGCTTCATTGGCTGCCAGTCCAGGTCCGGGCCCGATTCAAAGTGCTGGTATTAACATTTAAAGCCCTAAACGGCTTGGGGCCAGGCTATCTGAAGGAACACCTCCTCTCGTATGTACCTGCCCGGACCCTAAGGTCATCCTCAGGGGTCCTTCTCTACAAGCCCCTGCCAAAGGAAGTGAGGCAGGTGACTATCAGGAGAAGGGCCTTCTCTGCTGTGACACCCCGGCTGTGGAATGAGCTCCCTAAGGAGGTTTGCTTGGCACCTACGTTATATGCTTTTAGACGCCAGGTGAAGATCTTTTTATTCTCCCAGCATTTTAACAGTCTATAAATAAATTTTAACTTGGTGTTTTAAATTTGTAATTTTGCATTGCTGCTCTTTTTACCTGGTTAAGCTTTTATATTGTATTTTATATTATGGTTTTATACTGTTGTTTTATACTTTGAATGTTTTTAATTTTTGTGAACCGCCCAGAGAGCTCCGGCTATTGGGCGTTATAGAAATGTAATTAATAAAATAAATAAATAAATAAATTTAAAGCCCAACATGGATTGGGTCCAGGTTACGTGCGGGGCTGCCTTCTCCCCTACAATCTGCCCCCCCACACTCTGGTCCTCTGGGAAGAATTTACTCTGGTCAGCAAAAACTAGGCTGACAACAGTTACCCAGAGGACCTTCTCTTTTGCCACTCCCAGACTATGGAATGGCAGAAGGAGGAGATTCGTCAACTTAACAGTCTTTTCGAATTCAAGAAGACTGATCTCTTCCAGCAAGCCTACCCAGTTGAATTTTAAGATGCCTTTTAATAATGTGCTATCTTTTAATAATGTATTAGTTTTATATGTTTTTAATCAATTATATGTATTTTATGGTGTTTTGTATTTGTGTTGTACCCCGCCTTGATCCAGAGGGAGAGGTGGGTAAGAAAATAACAACAATAACATGTCCTGAGCATTTGTTATATGAGAGGCTATAAATCTAATAAATTAGAGACACATAGATATTCTGCTAATCAACTGAAGGAAATCTTGGCATGGATTCTGTATGAATGAAGAAGTTAAGTCATATAATGAATGGGATTTTAAAGTAATTCACTGTCAAACTTAAACTCCCCCCCTTCCAAAACATGGAAATATCATGGAAATGATTGATCATAAGAGCTTATGACAATAACAACTACTTCTACGGTTATGCACAACTTGAATACGGCAATCATGTGATATTCAAAATTGTTTTCACATCATGAGAAAATACCATTCTTCCTATTTCAGTTTTGGACTTATTTTCCAGGATTCATTGTGTAGACACTGCTTCAGAAACAGTAGTTCTGACACACATACATTATCTTGGATTAGCAAATAAATGCTTGTAGCTGTAGTGGAAGATCTCTCATCGCCTCTTTTCTACCATCTGCTTTATTTAGAAAGTACACAATTAACAAAATCACTACATTCTTCTAGGACTATTTTATGCAGGTATCTTCTCTTAACACATTTAATTGTTACAGAATGGTCATATTTCACCAGGATTTTAAAGAATGTAAGAAAAGCGATGCTGGATCCAGTCGAGGATCCATGTAGTCCAGCATTCTGGCCAACCAGCTGCCTGCAGGAAACTCACCCGCAGGACAGGAAGTGCCTCAGCACCATCCCAGGCATGTTCCCCAGCAACCGGCAAACTGTCTCTGATAATGGAAGTAGCATAGAGGCATCAGGACTAGTAGCAGTTGACAGCATTCTCCTCCAGGAATTTGTCTTACCCCCTTTTAAAGTCATCCAAATTGGTGGCCATCACTACGTCTTGTGGTAGCAAATTCCATATTTGACTACATGCTGTGTAAAGAAGTACTTCAACACAAAAGGGAATCCTAATGATGATGATTAATAAAGATGGATTTGCTTTTTAAAAACCCACCATGGTGGATATCAATATTAATTGAATTTCTCAAAACAGCACTGGTATTTGTTCTGGAATCTGGATTCACAGTATAATCAATGAATGCTGCTACCCATACATCGAGTAACAGTATAATACATCTTTATGAGTATCATTTGTGAGTAACTACCAACTTTAGCTGCAAATCTGCATGTTTTGCTCTGTGCTGCACTGTGTCCTTTGTCTCTCTTGTTGATAGATAACATTTTCTTAGCAAAATGTGCGGAGCCATGTTTATATGTTTCTCAAACATTCTGTTTGCTAAGTAGGACCTTGTTTCACACTATTATCCCAGATCTAGGGCATTGCAAGCACTGCAGGTGCTTCCACACCACCTGCAGTACTTTCACGGAGCATCCCTTCCCCTCCAGATGTGATTAGCACCGACAGAGAAAAATGCTTAGCACCCACTTCGAAGGAGGTAACTAATGACATTTGACTGAGGCCAGGCACCTCTTCCCCCATGTTTAATTGGTGACCACAGACAATCCATTAGTGGGTGTGCACTTAGTACAGGGTTTTCCATTTGTACCCTGGTTGCTAGATGGTTATCCCACCCTATCCTTTACAACAGGGGTGGGGAACCTCAGGCCCAGGGAGGGGGGAATCTGGCTCTCTGGGGGTTCCCAGAAGCCCCCTCCTTCCCCTGGCCCCACTCCCTTTACCCAAACCACCAGCCGTTCAGTGGGTTCCCTACTTTTGTGGAGGCTTTTTTTCTCATTCTAAAACGCTAAAACACCTCTCCTAAGGATTAGTTACTGGCAGTAAGAGCTTTATGCTCAAATATGCTGTTTATTTTTTGTAATTTTGGTACTATTTATTTTGTTTTTGGTCCCGCTCACTTTGCCTTCATCCCTGCGCATCATTGGAATGTGGCTCCCAAGAGATTCTCCGAAGTTGAATTCGGCCCTCAGGTTGAAAGAGGTTTAACACCCCTGCTTTACATCCTCAGTAGGGTTACTTGGTGTGGAAACCTGTCTATGCACACCAGTAAGGTTGGCCAGGCAGAGGTGCAAGTCTATATGAATGTACCATGATGTTGGGGATGCTACAAGTTTGTAATGTTTCCCACAATAATTTTCAATCACAAAATGAAGAACTACTATAATATTGTGTTCATCACCACAAAAAGGCAACTTTCATTTGCATTCAGGCTACTCATATTAAAAAGCCTCAGGCAGAATCACATCTACATTTATCTTCCCTGTGACCCCTCTCCCCCGCTCCAATTGCAAAACTGTTCCTAATCCTAAGAAAATACCTACTGGTTGTTGAACATATAATTAAATAAGCACAAACCCAACAAAATCTTACCTATTGGCACATCATTCAAGTCTCGATACCAGGAAATTGGCAGTCCGGTCTTAGTAACCCCTTGCAAGTAAGCGGAAGGCCCCTCTTGTAATTCTGTCTTTTCTTCTGTTAATACTGATGCTTGAATCTCACTTAATTTGGGACTGACCTCCACCAAATGAACAGAAATATCACATTTACTAAGCAAAGAGCTCAGCTGATTAAAAACCTGTTAAAAACAGGACAGTAGTATTAGAACTAAAGTATGTGTAGTGATTTTACAGAATTCCTGTAGATTGTGCTTAGAAATGAGATTCTAACAATAGTTTCTCAATTATCTGGATATACTCCTTATTTTTCAGATGTGACTAAGTGACTTTTTTCAAGTGCTCAGGATAATGGGAACATCAGGTACTTTGGTAGTATGATGAAAATGATGGCATTACTTCAGAACGCCAGGGATATGCTATTGTTTTGCAGGCCAAAAGCGCAAGCTGGAACCTAACTATTGAAAATCAATGATACTGACAAAATATCTAAAAATCTGTAAGACTACAACTGTGCTGTACTGCATGAAATCTTTCTGTGTAGTCTAATTGGTGGCATATGCAGAATTCTAGGTATACACAATAAAGAAAAGTTTTAGCCTACAGTATTGTGGAGAAAAAGGCTGTGTTTACTTACCCGTAAAATATCATCTGTAAGGCTACCTCTACCTGGGCCCAATTCCACCAGCTGAAATTTGTTTGGTTTGCCAGTGGCCATCCATTCACTAACAAACCAAATACCTATTAACTGCAGAAGAGAAAGAGGCATGTGATATTTGTTTCTATTAAAACACCTTCATTATAAATTGAGTGGCACAGACGTATTTTATCATGACATTTAAAAACACACATGTAATTGAAGTGCCAAGGTTGTAACCATGCACACAGTTAAGCTGCTTAAATACTATTGAAATCAATAGGAGTTAAGTCGCTTAACTGTGTGCAATTTCTGCAAACTTTCAAGGAGTTAGAACCCACCCACCCCTTTTGTTACACATGGGTGGAGAAGAGGACCTGGCAATGGCTTGAAAATCCACAAAGGAAGCCTGGATACCTGCTTGGCTGGGCAGGAGAACTACAGAGGGAGGAGGTACAGGCAGATGGGTAGTCAGGCAAGCGAATCAACAACACTGTGTAGCTTATTTGTCCAATCATCTGTTGGGGGACAGTAGGCTATTTGCCAAATAAGCTACTGTGCTTAGCTTATAAGCCACCATGGGTTAATGTGATGTGTGAATAGGTCCCAAATAAAAAGCGTTAGATGCAGAAGTATCAGATTTATCAGATGAAAAAAGGCACATTGTAATTTGTAAACTGAACATTTGGAAATAATATTTTGACCTTCAAAAACATAATTGTGACATGCATTTTGTACTTAAAAGGGCTAGTGCACAAAAGGCTTGACAAAATAAAGGCCAAGAGTGCAACCTTATGGGTTGTGCTCCTGATAGACAAAGGCCTCAGACTATCCAATGCTCTGCCGGCAAGAGCCAGGTAGTGCGTTTGGCGAATGGAGGCAATTTTTCCTCTGTTTAAAATACAAAAAGCAGCTAGATGGGCTGATTTATCTTTCAGCAGGTGAAGAGGGGACTGGAGAGGCCATAGGATGCTGTGTATCCAAAACTTTCCTCCCCCCCCGCCCATCAGCATGCCCCCCTTTCCCTTTGACTTCTCTCATGAGGTCACAGTTGTAACCTCACCAGAGAAGTGGGGACAGGAAGATTCATGATCAGATCTCCTTCTCCACACTCGGACTTCTGTCTATAGGTGCAGAGGAGGAGACCTGCAGCATCCTATAGCATCTCAGACATTGTTGAAGGGTTGTTGGATTGCCCTCTTAAACACTAACACCATAATTTCATAACTTGTTAGGATCTACATGACCGAACACTCATAACATATATTCCTTAAGAAATAACTGTACTTAAAAATATTACCTCCCCAAAGATCTGACTTATTTCAGGTGAAGTAACAAAATCTCCTTTTTCTCCTAGCATGTCTTGGTGCATATAGTATCCCTATGGGAAAAGAAGGAATGTATCATTTGATGCACTCATCACTGCATGTCCTTTTTATGGTCAATGCTTTCTATCCCACTAAAGTTCCCAAACTTTGATTAATAAAGCTAGTCTGCTTTATTATTATAATAAAACAAGCAAATAACCTTCTGAAAAAAAGAGCATTTTTTAAAAAAAACTATTTCCTCATTCTGCAACATAATTTCTCAGAAAAAATTTGGAGGGTGACTGGATACAACAGCAGATTTGCTGATATGGTAAAACGATTTACCTTAGCTAAGAAGCTGTGTGAAAAGAGGGCCCAGGAGGCTGAACAGGCAGAGAATCCTAAGGCCAGGGGACACATGCAGTGGGTTGAGAAGCAGTAACCTGAGACTAGGATGGAATCTTGTTTGTGACAACAAAGCACACATGATATAAAATGGGGGGCGAGGAGAGCAGGACACTGTGGTCCTTCAATGAAATAAAAAAGCCAATTAAACGACACGTTTACATCTCCCATTCCCCCCCCCCCAAATTTTAGTCTCAGTGCAGGAAAAAAAAGGAGGGTGGGCTACTTAACCTTTTCTCCTCTGGCTATTTTGTTGCTTAAAATTGCTGCCCCAATACAAGCTGCTTTTCAACCTCCAGAGGAAAGATTGTACCTTCTCCTCAGTGGGTACAAAAACAGCCTGGAGAAATGCAATTTGGAACAGAAAAATAGCCAGGTGGGAAAAGGGTCAAGCAGCTTCATTTTGTGTGTCTCCTCCCACCCTTCAGTATTCCTGTGTTAAAACTGACAGCCTCTTCAACCTACTTTTCATTTAATAACAAACAAAATAAAGAAAATGGTTGGGAGGCTGTTAACACTTGCTGCGTATATTTGGTTTGCCCAAAGGAATGAACATAGAGAGATGCTTTCAGTAATGATTCCTGATAAATAGGTATCAACTTGGTTAGGAGCTTGAAATATTTAAACAATATTTATTAGAAAATGTTAAAAGCTTGGGGCAGTATCCAATCCTGCTCTTCCACTTAGGGCTCACTGTTGCTTCCATTTCACGTGTGGCCAATCCTATCAATTCTGTTGTGCGAGTAGTCCCCACCAATTGAGCAATGGAGATTTAGTGTTTCTAGGGTGAAGCCCTGAAATGACTGGAAATGCTCATTTCTATAAGGAGACAGGTTGGCAGAGTTCTGTTATGCGAGCTCCGCTGACCTGCCCCCTTTCAGAAACAACAACAACAACAACAATAATAATTTCTTACAACATTAGTACAATACAGCATAAATCAGATACATAAAATTAATTAAAAGAGCATATAAAATCAATACAGCATTGAAAGATCAACAGATCTTAAAAATTATTGGTTTAACACTCATCTGGGTAGGCCTGCTGGATGAGATTAGTCTTTATGGCTGACTTAAACTCAGAGAGAGTGTTAAGTTGATGAATCTCCTCAAGCAGGCCATTCCACAGTCTGGGGGCGACCTGTGAAGTCTTGCCTTCACCTGTACCACCCATGGGCTACTTGACAAGACTATCCACGCCACTAGCACTCAGGATCTACTTCAATCTCCCCTGTGCTGATGGTTTAGGTTTACTGCTGCTGCTCCTGTCTTGCCGTTACTCTTTTAGGCCCCACAGCCCAGCAACCCAGCCCTCAGTTTCCCTTTCCGCTGCCACCATTAACTGTTCCCTCCTCAGTCACTCTTCCGCAGACTATACCAGTTGTTTGAAATTAATTGGAATTTATTAACACAAGTAAGTGCGTATACATAAGCTTAATGGTTTCCTTAGTTGCAATGCGTATGATTACAAGGCTTCTTTGCCTATTGGTTTCTGTCAGTTCTTTCTTAAAAGATTTCTCCATAGAATTCTACTATTCTTTATCTTAATATCTATATTCTCAACTCAATATCTCACACCAATCCTTCATATCCAGTATCTGCCTCCCGCTGTCTTCATATAATCATCCACACTACTACTACTACTACTACAGAATTATACACTTCTCTCATATAAACATCTACTTCTATAGAATCATAGACCTCTCTCTCATAGATCATACACTTCTCGTTTCTGCTCATTTCAGATTGCTCATGGAGGTGCTAACTGTCTGTTGTGCAAAGCCCTGGAAGTGCTACATTTCTGTTGTGCAAGTGGTGGGGGCCACTTGTATAACAGAATCAACGGGACTGGTTGTGGGCTGCTGCTCACCATGGGGTACTGCCCTTTGAGTAATAGACAAATATAAATCTCAAATTTGTCTTTGAGATTTGAGTTTCAATCTCAAAGACAAATCTGTGTCACACAAATTTAGTGGTATTGCTGTTCGTACCTTCACAGGATTAGTCAAAACTTCTCGCATATATTCAGCTACTGTAATGGGACCAGTTGACTTTATTTTCATCATGAGATGTTTCAACATTGGAGTCACTGGGCCATTTTCTGCTGCTTTATTTTCTGAACTAAAGCACTGGCATCTCAAAAGAGTGGAACAACCTGTGTAAAAATGTAACATTAACCATCCTCAAGTGGTCCATCTGAATAATCTCTCTGGAAGTGACCAACACTGTCAAGTGTTAAATGAGACAATCATTTTAATTATTAAAAAAAACCCACTGTGTGTAACAATCAATGTTTTAGAGATCCTTGAGAACTTAGAAAATAGAGTTGTGCTTTTAAGCATAATAATTATTTAAGCTCAAATAATTATTTAAGGTCAGTTGCTGCACTACTAGTTTGTTTCTAAGTTCTATTAAAAGTGCTGGGTTTGAACTTTCAAGCCCTAAACTGCCAAAATAACTTTGTTGAAACTATTTATATACTGCCGATAACAAATACCAGGGTATAAGGATTGCCTTCCTTCCAATGAACCTCCCTGGCAATCAAGACCTTCACCAGAGACCCTTCTCTGGGTGCCCCTGCTCTCCTGAGCATAGGTATGCAGCTGCTGGAAGGGAATGCCCACTACCTCTAGCAATGCCCACGTCTAGCAATGCCCACTACCTCTGTAAAAATGTGCACCGACTGCCGTTGATACTATGTTTTAGGTGTCACCCTGTTCTCTTGGGGTTTTAGTTGCATCTGATTTGCCCTTTAGAATATTTCCCTCCTTATTTATGTCGCTTTTGTCTTCTGGTTTGTTTTAGTGATTTCATGCTGCTTGCTGCTGGTTTTACGCCTGTTGTTTTGTTATGGTACAGTTTTAAATTGGCTGTCATCCTAGCATACTTACCTGAGAAGTGAATTAACAGAATTCAAGAAAACATCTAGAATCAAATTGTGTGTGCATCTATCCTCCCCCTCTTTGTTGCCTCCCCCTCCTCTCCTGTTTTCATAAGTACAGATTTGGACTATCTGAATTGGTGTTTTGTGGTGCAAAGATGTCTTTTTGAGAATTACAACCCCAAAGCTAGAAAAAAGCATTGTTAAGGCAGCTGACTAGACCTACTACTGACACCCAAAGCCCTTGGCCCTATTCCTTGCTGTTGCTGACTGTTCAGGTGCCCTCTCCAAGCATGTGAGCAGAGTCAAGAGCAAGGAAAAGGAGCAGCCATCGCCACTTGCCTTGTCTAAAGAGCTGCCTTCTCAACCTGGTGCCCTCCAGGTGTTTGAGATTCAGCACCCGTCTGGGCAAGAGAACAATAGGTCGGAGTGACTAGTGCATGACAGCAGGAAAGTGGACATCTTATGGAAGCCTTCTCCACCCTCCTGCAACATTTGGAGCTGACACTGACAGTTCTGCGTTGCAGCCATGAATCATAATCCTCAATGACGGGGAAGAAATGAAACTCGGGGTGGGGGCACTTATTTCCGTACACATTCCACGATTGGAACTAGATTCTAGGGCTGAAGTATTTAAGCTCGAGCTCTGTGGAACCACTAAGCCCTCAGAGGCGTCTCTCCTTAGTACAGGGCTGTGCTTGTCTGAGGTAAAATAAATAAATAAATTTCACTCTCCAAACAGGAGATGCACGTGGTCCTGTTAGGTCGAGGAGTGAAGAGGGGAGCGAGACAACGAAAATTCGCCCAGCTCGCGCTCAGGAAAAACCTAACTTAGGGCAAAATTCAAAGTAAGTCCTACATAGAGTAAACCCATTGAAATGAAGGACTTGTTAGTCACGACTAATTTAAGTTCCATTTATTTTAATAGGTCTACTCTGTGTGGGATTTAGGTTGGATTTTGCCCTTCGGCTGCAAGCCTATGCACATACTTGAGCTTAAGCCCAACTGAACTCAATAGGACTTACTTCAGAGTAAACGTGCGTAGGGCTTTGGGTTGTTTGGTAGGCCCCGCGAGAGAGCGGGCCCAGCTAGCGCCGTCGTTACCATGGAGACGGAGAAAGCGGTCCTTTCGCGCGACGAAACGCGCGGCTCGGAGAAGGGTTTGCCCGGAGAGCGCGAGCGGCATGCTGACGCCGTCCGTAGTTCACGTTGATCTTCCTTCACCTCGTCGACCGGCTGCTCCTGGCAGCTGAGTAAAACAGCTTTTCTGAAAATGCGCCAAGCGGGGCCACGTTCTAGGCCGCGTCTGTTCTAAGCGATGTCAATTGACATAGATAGAGACGAGCAAGGCTGCTTCCCCGTATTTGTTTCCTAAGCCATCGACGTTTATTTCACACGTTTGTTTACCTTGCAGGACCTTTCCTTCGAACTGGCGTCGTCATCGCCGCTACCCGGAAGCTAGAGTAGCGCATGCGTGACTTGACGGGGTGAAGATGGCGGAGCAGAATCTCAGACAGATTGACGGGATAGATGGCGAGGAAGAGGCTGACGATGGAAGCGGCTTTACGCTGCAGGAGGTGCTGCGCCTCGGCGGGACCAAAGTAAGGGAGAGCGTCCCTGAGGCGCCGAGGAAAGGCGGACGGGGGCGCACGTGTGGACCTCTTTGCGTGTGCGCACGTGGCGGGGAGGGGGCTGAGAGCCTTGCGAGCCTCGGCTTCGCCTGGAGGTTTTCTCCTGACAGAGCGCGGATGCCTTGGAAGGCAGACATTGAACTGGTCTGGCGCAGGTTCTTCACGAGGGCATATCCTGTCCTGAGGGCGACTTCGTCTATTAAGTTTCTGCCTGGCATGCAGCTCTTTTTAGCCTAAAGACTGACCCAATGCCTACGAAGTGGAAGCTGTAGGGCAGCCTTCCCCAACCCGGTGCCCTCCAGATGTGTTGGATTACAATTCTTATCATCACCTCAGCACAGCCAATGGCTATGATGGCTGAGGATGATGGGAAAAGTAATTAACGTCTGAAGGGTACCGGGTTGGGGAAGGCTCCCAGCCCTAGTGTCTGTGTAACTTTGGGGTGTTCCAGAGAAAGTCAGTATTTTTCATTTTCCAGCTTCTCGCTCTCACTGGCTTTGTGCAAAGAACATTCTAATCATAGATTGGCTGTAGAAGAAACTTGCCTTTAGTCAACGAAAGCCAACTTCAGTTGCTTTAAAGGGCATGGGGTAGACAAATTCATGGAGGATAAGGCCATCAGTGGCTACTAGTCATGATGGGTATATATTATCTCCAGTATCCAAGTATGCCAGTTCCTGGGGAACATGAGTGGCAGAGTGCTATTGCATTAAAGTCCTACTTGTGGGCTTTTCAAAGGGAGTTAATTGGCTACTGCATGAACAGATTGTTGAATAAAGTCCTTGGGCAGATCCAGCAGGGCTCTTTTTATGTTCTTATACATTTGTGAGGGCAAGTGGATACTGCGTTGAAGGTAAGTAGGATATTGCTTACATTGAAGGATATTTCAAAGTTATAAGCAGTGATAGTTAATGGCATGTGATGAAGGACTGAAACACAATGACAGCATTGGTTGTAGACTACAGAGCTTGGAGTAAATGACCCACTTTCATTTATCTTTCTTGTGCCTTTCAAAGAAGCATCTGGTTGGCCACTGTGGAAAACAGGATGAAGGACTTGGTGGATCTTTGGCCTGATCCAGCAGGAATCTTTCTTATGTTCTTATGGTGCGTCAGTGTGGCCTGCTTTCCTTGGTACTCTTGTGACTGCTTTTTGCCTATTAGGCTTATTGAAATCTCAGTCTAATGTGGAAGCAAAGTCTTTTTATGGATGAATATTAAAATGCAGTCTGTTTACTGTTCATTTACTTTTCATTTACTCTGACTTTAAAAACTTACTAAGTTCTTTGTGATTCTGGATGCATATATGGTAAACCTATGTGTGCTTTGCTGTTCATCACTGTCAAATGATTCAGTTGTATTCTGTAAACACATTAATGAGACATTGTTTTGTTTTACACAGCAAGATTATATCATGCTTTCCGCTTTGGATGAGATGGAAGAACTTGTAGATGGTGGCAAAAAAGGAGCAATCGATGATCTAAACCAAGGAGAATTGGAGGCATTTATAAATTCACTAGGTGTGAGCCAATATTCAAAAAAATTCCTGGTGGAAGAAGAAAAAGAAGAGGATGGAACAGCAGTAGAAAGGGTGGGAAAGCCCCCACAAAAAGAAAAAATTAACCGAAAGGAAGTAGATATAACTACAGTAGGAAAAACAGAAAACAAAGTAAAAGGAAGTAAAGAAAACATACAGTCAAGTAATGCCAAAGATAGTAAGAAAAAGCCAGTTCCTGGTAGTAATGAGAACAGTGCTCTGCTGCTGGGGAAAAAGAAAGCAAAGGAAGAAGAAGCTTTTCAGTTTCATGAGCGGCAGGTGCTGCTGATAAAACCAGGGGGCAAATGGTATGATCTGGAGTATACAAGTGAATTTTCTACTGAGCCTCAAAATCAGTCTCTTGTATCCAGGTATAAGGCTTTGGCTGAAAAGCTGTACCAGCAGGAGGCAGACCTCTACAAGAACAAGACAAATCTGCGGAAAGGATCGTCATCTGCTTGGGTGAAAACCGTTGTGTCATCAGGTACTCTTGCTGACAGAATGGCTGCTATGACCCTTCTTATCCAAGATGCTGCTGTCCATTCACTTTCATTCATAGAGACCCTGGTGAATCTGATCAAAAAGAAAGGCAGCAGAAGACAGAGCTTAATGGCCCTGGATACTTTCAAGGAGCTTCTCATAACACATATTTTACCAGACAGTCGGAAGTTGCACACTTTCTCTCAACATCCTTTTGACACTCTGGAGAAGCTTTCGAGTGGCAACAGGGACTCGAGGGACAGACGCCTGATACTGTGGTATTTTGAGCATCACCTGAAGCACTGGGTGGCTGAATTTGTGCAGGTGCTGGAATCGCTGACCCACGATCCCCTTGTGGCAACGAAGGCTCGTGCGCTTGCTGTTGCTCATGAACTTCTTTGTAATAAAGTAGAGCAAGAGAAAGCCTTTCTGGTGCAGTTGGTAAATAAACTGGGAGATCCTCAAAACAAAGTAGCCACCAAAGCATCTTATCTTCTAGAGACTTTGCTTCATAAGCACCCCAACATGAAAGGAGTGGTGTGTAATGAAGTGGAGAGGCTTCTCTACAGATCAAACATTAACCCCAAAGCACAATATTATGCCGTTTGCTTTTTGAATCAGATAGTCCTCAGCCACGAGGAGTGTGAATTAGCTAACAAACTCGTAACACTTTACTTTTGCTTTTTTCGGTCTTGCGTCAAGAAGAAAGATGTTGAATCCAAAATGCTTAGTGCACTATTGACAGGGGTGAACAGAGCTTACCCTTATGCTCAGGCTAGCGATGAAAAAATAAAAGAGCAGATGGATACTTTGTTTAAGGTTTTGCATCTTGTGAACTTCAGCACCAGCATCCAGGCATTGATGTTACTGTTCCAAGTGATGGACTCCAGCCAGACCGTGTCTGACCGATACTACATAGCCTTGTACAAGTAAGCATTACATACATTTTGATGAATCAATCAAATATTTTTTGGAGTAGTAATTATCGACTGACCAATTTTTTGGATGGGATATACGTGTTTAAATTGTGAATATACAGTAATGGCATGTAAACGGCGCTTCCATCAACCAGCAATAACTGCCATGTTTGACAACTGATACGCAAACTGTTTTGCTTGAAAACTTATGCCAGGGTAAACTAGTTGGTCTTTAAGCCAAGGGTGTTCATAAGGTGGATTAGGGTTTACTGATAGATCTCTGGGTGTTTTGAAGTAGATCAGATGTTTTAACAACAGCAACAAAACTACCCCCTTCCCCAAATTGTAGTGCTGACATGAAAGCTGAGCAGGTTGGGTGGGTAGCCAGGAATGGATTTTTATGTGGAAGGACAATGAGCTTGGTTCAGTTCTGGCACTCAAAGCACATATCTGAGTTCAGAATTCTATGTCTTTTTGCACCAAACTCTGGTTGGTGCATCTTAGGGTACAAGTAATAAACAAAGTCTACCCCTGTGCTTTAAGGTGCCTGATTTTTTTTTTTTTTTACTCACCTGGAATTCTATTGGTTATCCATGGACCAGAGCTTTTCTTTGTCTTGTCTCTTAACTCATTCCAGATTTTGATTCACATCTTTAACGTTTAAATAAACTAAAGGTTAAAGTGAATACAGGGATTGTTCACTCAGGCTTGTTGGTTGTGGAAACAAGCCTTTTAAATGAAATGCATTGTTCATTATATTTAATTAAATGTCAGTTATTCTTGGATTTTATCCATTTAAAATAGTTGTCCACTTTAAACTAGGATGGGTAAAATATGTGGTGTGTCAATAGTAGTGAGCAAGTTGAGAATGGGACATAACTCATACTTTGAAAATCCATTAAAATAATTTCATAGCCTTATTCGTAATCGGAGGTTAATGTGGAGAATGACATTATTTTTTGCAGGAAGCTGCTGGATCCAGGATTAGCATTATGTGCCAAGCAGTCTATGTTTCTCAACCTTGTCTATAAATCTTTGAAGGCTGATATAGTACTACGTCGGGTGAAAGCTTTTGTGAAGCGATTGCTTCAAGTCACCTGTGGACAAATGCCAACTTTCACCTGTGGAGCCCTGTACCTTCTGTCTGAACTTCTCAAAGTAAAACCAGGCTTAAGGGTGCAGCTACAGGATCATGTGGTATGATGTCCTTGTTTTTATTAGTCTGTCTTTGTATTACTTGGTGATTTTTTTTAAAAACTGCTTTGTGTTATTTTATTATCTTATTGTGATTTATTTATCATGATTTTAAGTTAACTCACCTATACATCATCCAGAGAACTTTGATTACTGCATAGTCTAAAAGTGTAAAAGAATAACTAAAAATAAATGCTAGCTGTTGACCTCAGTTTTGAAAAAGTTGCTTTTCAATCTGTTTTGCTTTAGAAAATATCCTTTCTGTGAGATGAGTGGTTTAGATTTGTTTAAAAACTGTGCAATAAGGGTGCAATCCTATGGTACCTGGAAAGCATCCCAGGAACCATAGGATTTTTCAGATTCCCCCTCCTGAAGCTGTAGATGTTGCTATTAATTTGGAAGGGAGACTTCAAGATCTGATCCCTCCCTCTCTCTTTCACAGCCACCATGGAAAAAACTGCAGCGCCTGCTTTCCAAGCTCACAAAAGTGGCTGAGGTTGAAAAGGGGTTTTTCTTGTGGGCGGGAAGGGGAGAGGAGAGGCCAGGATACACAGAAACCTATGGACTCCCCAGTGGTACCCTAGCAGCACGACTACTTTATATGGGGTCAGAGACACATATAGGGAAGAAAGGAAAAATAGGAGGACAGAGAGGCAAAATTGCCTCTGTCACTCCTTCCACCCTGCCTGCAGGAAGCTGGGAGAGCATAGGATACTTGGATGCCTCTGAGATCTGACACTTCCATCTAGTGAGCAGCAACCTGATAGGGTTGCAGTCTGATTTATTTTTAATGTAGCATCTTTCTTCAAATATGTCACTGATACTGTACATTCTGCATTTACTTTCTGAGTGAAAGTATTGTAGAATATCAACCTCAAGTAGTTTAAAACTTGAAAAGCCATATATTGGCTTAGAAATTATGCAGCTGTAATTACAGAGCTGTAGTTTGTATTTATTTAAGTATTTGTAACCTGCCTTTCAACTAATTTCTTCTTCAAGGTAGCTATCTATACAAATTATGAATGAATGAATGAATTCCTTTATTTGCATCAGCCACAGGCCTTAGCATTTGAAATGAGATGTACAAAAGAATAAAAGCAAGATTGTACTTGACCAAAATTATCCAAGTTTCATTTTAAAAATTACATTAAATACAAATTCCAGAATTAATACAGGTCTTTACACATAGAATAGGAATAAGTAAATAAAACAAACTTCTGTTCAGTCAAAGGAGCTGTAAGAAATTAAGACTCTGATAAGATGGTAGAACTTATTTTGATAGCACCTGCTAAAAATCTTGCAGTTTTTGCTGTCACCTGCTTATTTTGGTCTGCAAGAAGGAAAGACACAGAAGCAATAACTGACCGCCCTGGAATAGATAACAGTAGTGGAGTGATCACCTCTTTCTTCAAGTCTCTATAAAAAGTACAAAATAATAATACATGAGCTACTGTTTCGATACTGCCATCTCCACATGGGCAGAAACGGTTTTCCAATGGGATTCTTTTAAATCGGCCCTCAAGTACAGCTGATTTGTGAACCGCTCAGAGAGCTTCGGCTATTGGGCGGTATAAAAATGTAATAAATAAATAAATAAATAAATAAATAGCAGTATATTCAGTCTTGCATAAGTAAAAGCTCATCTGTATTTTAAAACAGTTGAGTTTTGCAAATAAGATGCCAATGTGTCAAAAAGGCGGGATGGAAAATAGTCATACCATGGACAAAATTTTCTTAAAGTGGCCAAATTGTTCTGTTGTTCAATATCATATAGGCGTTGTCTAATTACATCTTTTGCTTTGGACAAATTATGAATAATATATCATACAAAACACAAATTTTAAAATGCACAGTCAGACAATACTTTTGTTGAGACTAAACAAAATGTCACAAAATTTAAAAAAGTCTGCTCATATGAATTAGCAGCAACTTTCCGTCTCTCTTTTTGAGCTGCCTTCTCAAAGATTTATCCCTCTGGTTGCTCGCATTTCCTTATCAGTACCATTTTATGGTTCCCCTCTGTTTAAGACTGATTAATTTCCTAGGAATCTGATGATGAGGAACATTTTCATGACCATGAGGAAGCCGGAGAGGAGGAAGAAAGCTTTGTAGATGCAGACAAAGAGATCAAAAGTAAAAGAATTGGAGAGGCTGTGAAACCTCATGACCCAGTTTCAGGAGCGTCATGGGTACATCACCAGAATCTAACAGGTAAAAATATTTGTAAATCTGTGAGAGTCTGGCAAACACTGAATGTAATGGCTTGAGGTCCTATTAGAATGTTTTAAAATCCACAAATTTTAATTTGAAGGACAATGCTCAGGAGTGACTTCACTTTTCCAACACTTGTTGCTTTGAAAGAGATAGAAGAAACTAGAGAGTGGGTGTGCTAAGTGTATGCCACCAGTAGTTAAGATATAATTGTGGTAACTGCTGTACACTTCTTAATTGGTCTTTTTGTGCCTCTTATTTCCATTCCTGTAAGGAAAAACTAAAATTGTATCTCTCATTCGGTTTCCAAACCATCCTTTGAGTTACGTTGCTGTTATTCCCATTTTACAGAGTGGAGCTGAAGCCATGAGATATTGATTAGGTCACATGAGTAATTCTCCCAGATTTATTCAGCACTCATATTACTCTGGTGACACTGGTTCCTGCTCCATTTTAGACATTTGGCAGCCTTGTGGAATTACCCAGCATATTCCCTTTTCTACTGTCTTCGCTAGCTTTTGCAATCTAAATTTTAGGCATTTGAGGACCAGGTTTTATGAAACTGGATTAGAGCACACAGATTTAGTTAGATGTTTACTGCAGAAGAGGCCTCTCTCCTCTCCTGTTCTATTAGATAATTGTGTGTTCCCATTTTAAATATGTACATTTGCTTGTGTTTGTTGACATAAAATGCGTTTTCTTTTTCAGGTGGCAAGAATGTGGGTGGCTATGATCCATTACATCGAAATCCTTCATACTGTGGAGCTGATAGAACAAGTTTTTGGGAACTAAAGAAGGTACTTTTGTTCAGATTTTCATGGACACAAAATTCACCAGGAATTAAGATGTGGCTTTAATGAGATGGAACCTAGACTTTTGCGGAAACTTCGTGGTGTCATTTCATTGTCTACTATTTAAGCCTTAAATGAAGTGGCACCACCTGATTTAAGGGGACTTGAGCTCTGTTTAAATGCTCAATGGCTTTTAATTAGAGTTTTACAGCAGGCCCGAGAATTCCACACTTAAATGTTGAGCTTATTGTTGCTTCACAATCATTTTCAGTGGAGTTGTGACTCACCACAGTTTATGACAATGTTTACTCTGGGCAAGGAGAGCGTATGAGGGTTTTCTTCCAGATTTGTGGGCATTAGCCAGCTGTTTTACAATATTTATTGTTGATATGTAGGGGTTATTCAGCCCGTAAAAAAAATGCTTTATGTTCATTGTAGAGCTAATGTACAAAATGTGTGGCCAGTTCTACTGCAATTTTGTTGGAAACGATATAGTTGTTTTGTTTTCTCTTTCTTCTGAGGTTTAGAGTGGGGTCATGGTTGCATGTACAAAAAAGAATTCCCAGATCTAACATATAAAAGTAGACTAAAGGCTGACCTGTATGTTACTGCCCCCACATGGAGCTGCTGAAAAGAGCTTTTGTGTGGCAGGATCTGATAAGAACATAAGAAGAGTCCTCCTGCATCAGTGGTCAATCAGGTACCCATAAGAAGCCCACAGGCAGGAGATGAAGGCAACCCTCCTCCCCCAGAAAATGGTATTCAGAGATGTTTTGCCTCTGATGCTGGATGTAGCATAAAACCAAGACTGGGGCTGCCTTTGGAAATGGTCTGGAAACTTCAGCTGTTGCAAAACAAGGTAGCAAGTTCGTTAACAGGGGCTGGCCAACAAGACCACATCACATCACACCAGTCCTTTTCCAGCTTCACTGGCTGCCAGTCCAGGTCTAGCCCCGATTCAGAGAGCTGGTATTAACATTCCAGTAATGTTACTGGAATTGGGGCCAGGTTATCTGAAGGATATGTACTTGCCCAGACCCTAAGATCATCCTCAGGGGTCCTTCTTCGTGAGCCTCTGCCAAAGGAAGTGAGGCAGGTGGCTACCAGGAAGAGAGCCTTCTCTGCTGTGGCACCCCGGCTGTGGAATGAGCTCCCTAGAGAGGTTTGCCTGGGACCTCTTTTATACTCTTTTTGACGCCAGGTGAAAATCTTTTTATTTTCCCAGAATTTTAACAGTATCATCTTAGTTTTAAACGTTGCTGTTTTAAATCTGAATTTTAAATCTATGTTAATCTCTGCATTGTTGCTCAATTTTATCCTGATTGTGCTTTTATCTTGTACTTTTATACTGCGTTTTTATACTGTTTGTTTTATACTTTGAATTGTTTTCATGGTTTTAATTTTTGTGAACCACCCAGAGGGCTTCAGCTATTAAGCAGTATAGAAATGCAATAAGCAAATAAGACTAGTAGCTATTGAAAGCCTTATCCTCAACAAATTTGTCTAATCCCCTTTAACACCATCCAAGTTGGTGGCAATCACTATAGCTTGTGGTAGGAAATTCTTTAGTTGAACTTTATTCAACTAGTATTTCTTTATTCTGTGAAGGAATACTTCCTTGTTTGTCCTGAACCTCTCATCACTCCTGGGTTCAGGTACTATGAGAGAAGGAGAAAAAATTGTGGCAGATCCATGCAATGTGACACTACTTGTGTGGAAAAGCAGCCACACAGAAGCTGTTTTCAACAGCCTCCATGCAGGGGATTGCAATGTGTACATTGCTCCCCCCCTTCCCATTTCCTGGTTTCAAAGCTACTTAGGCCATGTAGTAATAGCTGGAGCAATTTCACACCTTTTTAGGTTAAGATTTTTATTTAATCTGTAAATAGCATGCCAAAAAACTGTGTTAATATATATTTTTACATTATGTAATTTAATTTCTTCCATCTTGGTGGAAAGAACCCTTTGTATGCTTAAATAAACATTTATAGAAATTTCAAAGATCTTACAACACTGCTTAGTGATTTTATATTAAGCAGTATATAAATATTATTAATAAACAAATCTTGCTTTTCCAGCTTTCAGAACACTTTCATCCATCGGTGGCCCTTTTTGCAAAAACAATCCTAGAGGTTAGTTGAATTTCTTCATTTTTTCATTATGTTGGTTGTCATCTCTTCTGTCCTGTCTTTGATGGGATCGTGTGTGTGTAGCTTGGCTTTCCCTGCCCCTTTCCAGACCCAAAGAAAAAGCTTGAGTATGTCAACATACTCAGTTGTAGATGTGTTTCCTGGGGAACCAGTCTGGCCTAAGGTTGACAGCTTGCTCCCTAGACACAGCCCTTTAAGTCTCCCACTAAAGTTGGAGGCAAGGTAGCCATGTTTCTGTGTGTTTCTTCTATAGTCCTGTTTTCTGCCTCCTTCTTCCCCTGATGCTTTGACTCTGCTTTAGGAGGCTTGAAGAGCTGTTTCTGATCCCAGTTACATAGCAGCAAACTAGTCTAGCAAATTTCAGCTTTCCCTCCCCTGACTCAGATCTTCCAGATCACCACCTTGTGACAGTTCCTTCTATTTGTTAGTTGCTAATTTAAACAGATGTTGCTCTCCTGCAACTTCCACCTATGTATTTGTTAATGTGAATTGACATAGCGAATTTTGACTTTGTTTCAGGGCAATTACATTGAATACTCGGGAGATCCTCTGCAAGATTTCACACTAATGAGATTCTTGGATCGTTTTGTTTACAGAAATCCCAAAGTTCGTAAGGGCAAAGGTATGAAGCCTATCAACTTTTGTAAAGGGTAGCAGATCAGCTAAGACAGGTTAACCTTAGTGACAATTAGCTTTGTATGACCTCTTTACTTTCCTATGCAGAGAACACCAGCAGTGTGGTAATGCAACCAAAGAAGAAACAGTCAATGAATGATGTGCGAAATCTTGCTGGTAAGTAAAGACATTTCAATCCAAAGATTGTAGTTGGTGGTACAATCAATACAATGCAGTGTTATAAATTCCATCAATTTCAGTAGAAGAAATCCAGTGATGACATTCTATTCAGTATCCTATTCGACAATAGTGCTAAATTACATTGTGCTAGCATAAGCAGCCTCTAGTGCACTGCCAATAGTGTTTGCTTGTGCAATGTGTTTTCTTGGGAAACCTGTTGCACCAGCAAATGCTATTGGCATTGCACTGGAGGTTGCTTATGCTAGTGCAACGTAATTTATGTTAGCAGTGGTGTTGAATAGAACACTGTCCAAAGTGGAGGATGCTGAGAATGGAAGGGTGTGTGTGGTGGTTCTTACCAATTCTTCCTGCAGCGCCCATGTCACTGCCCATAGTGTTCTGGAAGTTCCTTTAATTCTCCAGAGCAAATTTTGGGGGTGGTGGGGGTGGTAGGATTCGGAGGGCAAACAGAATCTGGGAAAACGCAGGCAGTAAGTAACACCTAACTTATCCCTGCTTAAAACTTGCTGACCTCTGTTATTTCAGCAGACAGCTGGTTAGGCAAGGGGTACAGCTACTTTTTTACACTGCATCTCCTGGAAAATTATCATCAATCTTTCAATAGCAGATAGTTCAAAAATTTTCTGGTTTTGCACTTAGGTGATGGAAGTTAAACTCATTAAATATTTTGACATTGAAGGATTAATTAAAATAGCCCTCTCAGGAGACCCAGCTCCTCCTTTAAAAAGAGGGACATAATAAGATACATAGATAATAATTAAATTCTCAAAACTCAGATTCAAATGAATAGGTAAGAGTTAACTCCTCGACAGTATCTTTAGTTATGATGTTATGCTAACACCACTAAAGCTGTGATGTAAATAAAATAGTGATTTTGTAGGACCTCTCAACTTTCTATTGTAATCCATGTTCCCAAGATATCATGTAACTACATTTCTTCTTTATAAATGATTGTTATTTAAACTTACTTGAAAGGATTATATAATGGACTTACTTGTTACTGGAGGATAGTTTATTGGATAAAATTTCTAATTGGCAACCATTTGGGGGATTAGAAAAGCTATTATGTTGGCAATATGTTTTTCTGGTTCCAAAAATCTGGCTATCTTTTGTCTAACTCCAATCTGCTATATTAAGATTCTTGATTGGATATAGTGACAGAAGCTTGGGTGGGGATCTTGTGTTTTTTTCTCCGAGTGGTTTCGGTATACAGTTATGGAAGGCAATGCCCTTGTGATACAGCCATGTCTCCTCCTCTGATGCCATTTTGGCTCAGAGGAGATTGGAAAATTGGATTTACTGTGACTTGTTCTAGGGAGTGAAGCAAACAGGGTTCTCTCTACTGTATTGGGAAAGCTATAGTAATTTAATCATAAAGTAAGCAGTATATTCTATCTTTGGACCTAAACTAAAAGGAAGAACCATGTTTAAGTTCCTTATTCATCGGATTTGGTATTGGGGAGGGGGTGGATCTGCTGCCCTAACTTGCATGACAACAGATCCTTTAAGTGTCTCAGGTTTCATAGTTGTTGCTTTTTGTTAGTCCTGCATCAATTGGTTAGAGGACAAATTTTAATCTGCACAAAGGTTTAGTTGACCACATTGATTAACTTATTAGAGCTAGCAACATTGCTTAGGAAAAAATATATACAATACATGGCATACAAATGATATTCATGGCAAGTTTGTTTGACAAAGCAACTATTATGTCTTTATTTTTAGTTAATAGTAAGGAGTTCCTTGCACAAGATGAAAGCAAAATCCCAGTAGATGAACTATTTTTCCACAGGTAAGGAAATATTGTTTTTAATGATACTGTTGTGGTTCTAGTACTCTTATTTGCTTCTTGTCTGGAGGGATCCTTCGTGTGTATTTTTTTTTTGGCATTACATCTTTCTTTGTGAAAGAAGTCTTGCAAGTCTTTGATATGAATAGAACATTATAGAATAGGGTGATCGCTGCTGGAAAAACATCAAATTATTAATGCTAAGAAGAGTTTTTAAGACCCATGGAGGAAAAAGCTTTTTAGGGTGTCAGGTAAAATATACCCATCTAGATAACAGTCCTTAGGAAGGTTACATACATTACAGAAAACCAGTAAGGAACTTTCCCAAAGAACTATGCCATCTTGGCTCAGATTGTGTCTGCCTGGGCATCATCTGTATCATCTGTTAGTGGTAGCCTGCACTAACTTGTCACTCCTGGATTTTCAGCCCTAAAGAAAGCAAATACATATAAATATATGTTTTAAAAAAGATGTCTGTTTGCAAGAAAGCTTGCTGAAGAATTTGGCAACAGTGAGTTATACCCACATATAAGTGATTCACAATTAGTCCTGTCTCTATGAGCCTCCTGAGAATGGCTTGTAGGAGCCCTCTTCTGTCAAAATGGTTATGAAGGAATTATTATCATTAATTACATTTATATACTGCCTCACAGCCGAAGCTCTCTGGGCGGTTTACAAATGAATGAATTGACCTGCAGAACACAAGGGACAGGGAAAGCTTAAGCAAAATGCAAAATATAGGTAGATAACTGCAACTGTTAGAAAGCAGGCCAAATAAAATCTATACTATCATTCACAATATAACATTAGCACATCAAAGCCATTGTAAATGTTTACAGTCGTGTTTTACCATAGGAGAGGATTTTTTTTTTTACTTCAAAGTGCCATATGACATTAGAAGGAATGCTTTCACAGTTAACCTGAAGGAAAGGCTCTGGCTGGGTGAGCACAATGAAGGTAAAAGAAGCTACTGTAGCTTCTCTCTCCCAGTCCCCATGCATGCTGATTTTTTACATAATTACCTGCACTGCAGAACGTATTGATGTGTTGTCTGAACCCAGGGCAGATGGCGCAGCACAGGTGGCTTCGTACCCATCTTAACACCCACGATGTACAGTAGGGGTTGTGAGGTGGGCACAAAGCCACCTCGTGACACGTGCTGGGTTTGGACGACACACCAACCGGCACTGCAATGTGGGTAATTACGTAAACAACCAGTGTGCGTTTTGGGGAAGAAGCCGCAATGGCTTCTTTTATCCCCGTGATCGTGAGAACTCAGTCTCTGTGTCAGCAAATAATGCCTAGGCTGGGGTGGGGGGAATGGAAATTTGTGACATCACAGCATGATAAAGCTTACTATGCTGATGTTGCAAGGAGATACCAGCCCAATAAAATTTGGAACCTAGTACTAATGACTTTAAAACAGGGACGCAGAACCTCGGCCCAGGGGCCAAATCTGAGCCTCTTGGGGTTCCTCAGAGGGCTATGCCCCATTATCTTGCCCCACCCCGTTTCCTGGCTTTTGTGCAAAGGTTGAATTGCCTCTCCTAAGCCTTAATTTGAGCTTCTCTAAACTGAAATTTGGCCCTGTGGGCTGAAAGACCTTCACCCTTGATTTGAAACAATGCAACGCTACTTGATGTTTAAACAATTAAAACCTATTGAATGATTCCTATTATTACTTTAACAAATCAGTATGACCTTGTAACCAAGTTTTATATCAACAACATTTTTTTTTCAATTTTTCAGATTTTATAAGAAGTTAGACACAGAGAAGGAGAAACGGAAACCTGTGAGAGATGATGAAAGTGTGGAAGATGTAGATGACGATGAGTTTGAAAGAGCACTCGGTAAGGCTACCCACCCTGTCCTGTTTTTCATCCCAACTAGACCGTAATGTACATAGACTACATTTGACTTCCCTTGAAGATAGTTCTTTGAGAGTACATGTAAGTCTGATCAATAGATGAAACTCAAGATGACTTTCTATATGGAGTCCCAGTTCAAAGATGTGGGTGAAATCGAATGTTGTAGGAGTGGAATTCTGCTCATGCAGTGGACTTTGCTCTCCTACCCTTCTAGCTCCTTGCCAAAAACACTCTGGTGGGTGCCCCAATCCTCCAGAGAAATCTGAAGGGGACACGGGTGGGTAGTCATCCATTATCCAGCTGAAGGACTGATTTGCATACTAACCTGTGTGTTGAGAGTTGGCTTAACATTAGTTTGCACTGCAATACTCAGTTGGGGATATTAGTTACTTGAGGAGACCAGGCAAATGCCAAATTTCACATCTGCATGAATATAAAGTAAGGATTGTTCTTCAAAAGTTTTCAGATTGCAGTTGCTTCTTGCAAGAGTATAGGGCACCTATTGCAAATAATAATAAATTGTAATTTTTTTTCTTTCAGACTCATTTGAACAAGATAGTTATTTTGATACAATTGTCAAGGACGACCTTAATTTTGCTGGGTAAGCTTTCCCCCCTTTTTATGGAAAAGAAAAATATCTGAATTCTAGAAGTTTCGGCAAACTGTGTAAATTGATTGTGTAGCATGTGGAGGTTCTCAAGGCTTTACTAAAACTCTTCACTCTCTTTAAGAAATCAGAAGCTTCAGTTACTAAATGGAGTGCTTCTTCCTTCTTGAAACATGACTACATTGCTTGTGGGATTATTAATCAACTAAATTACTATGAAGTAAATGTAATTTTTATATAAAATATATTCAGACTTTATCCTTGTTTGATCTTCTTGATATGGATATTTAGACAGAAAAGAGTTCTCCAACTCCCAGCATTAGCTGGGGCATGCTAGGAGTTATAGAATTTTTTTCCTGTCTGAACATGCATAGGATTACGTCCTTAGTTACTGTCTAGCTTTTAGGCAGAGAAAATTTTCAGAATCTGAGGTAGTTGCAGGTGACTGATGGCTAGAACAAGGTCTTTCCAATTTTTTGGTTTAATGGCGGAGGGCTCTTCTCTGCCTTTTGGCCCAGCCAGACTCTGGCTGCAACCTATGTGGTAACTGTTTTATTTGGGGATGGAAAGAGATAGAGCTTGTTTTCGTAAATATTTGGCTTCTACACTCTAAACTATGCTGAGGGACAATATGACTTCTCCCACCCTTGGTTTCCTTACCTTGAATGCTGAGGACTGAGTGCTGCCCTGCAAGATATATGTGAGAGATAACAATCCTGATACTGTGTGAATGGGCCTGAACTAACCCCTTCCTGGAGGTTCCATTCCCATAATCAGTTATGTGAATTAGAATTCCTGTTTAATTTATCAGCACACATTGGAACAGTGGAAACCGCCCGCCCCCCCTTATTACATGGATTGTGAGTAATATAAAGGGCCTATTCAGATAATACGCTCAGCCATGGTTAGGCTGCAAAATGGTTATTGAGTGTGTTTATACCATGGCTATGTAGCCACCATGGTTAGGTACACGACACACTACATCATAGTTCGCATGACATGCTAAGCCATAACGTTTAGATGAAAGTGCTTCACCACTGTGGCTTAGTGGGATCAAATGGCATAACAAGGCAAATCCTCTGTATCAAGTGATTTTGAGTGTGCTCCTTATTTACATCTAACGAGCCTTGAAATATTTTCATCTTAAATAAAGGAAGCTCATTGGAATAAAGCTTAAAAACAACCAGCTTAAAGTTGATTTTTTCCACAAATGATCACTCTTAATCACTTTGGATTCATTCTCTTGTTGATGATGATAATTTTGTTTACTGGTATCCCAGTTATTGTAGGCTTGAATTCCACATGTGAGATCATCCTTCTCTAGACAGGCACAATACTAATAGGCAGAAGGGGCCTCAGTGCTGACGAGAGCCCTATTTTTCTTCTCCCCTCCCTTGGCATGTGTGCAGGTAGCACTCCAGGTCAGCCCGTATAACTTGACTGAGCAGAGAACAACTACATGGGGATAGGAAGAGATGCACAAGACATCCTTTGTCCTATTCCTAGACTGCCTTGGTGTGCTGCCTGCTTATATGTTTTGTGTGTGTGTGTGTGTGCGTGCACGCATGCTTTCGAGCTCTATGAAAATCCTCACACAGGCAAAGATTGTATCCCTCCATATATAACATTTTTGAACAATATTGTAGTTTGCTTATTTGGGTTCTTCAGAACTTCTTACAGAGGATGACAGACTTTTAAAAATTGTGGTGTTAAGCATCTTTTGAAGACTTAAGTACACCAGAAATTCTAGTTTCCTTACTAGTTATGAACTTCTTACACAAGTACTTGAAGAAAGATGGACTTCTATTTAAGTTTTTTTTATTTCCAGAAATATACAAGGCAAAGGGAAAAAGAAAAGTCGAAGTGATGAAGTAGAGTGGGAAGCTTCTGACGAGGACGATTTCGATGAACTTGATGATGAGGAAGTCTCTCTGGGTAGTATGGATGAAGAATTTGGGGAAGACGGTGAAGAAGGAGGGATTTTCATGGATGTGTCTGATGATGATAATACTCCAGGTAAAAAACAAATACTTCAAAATTAAAATTGCTCACCTTCTTAAGCTTTGAATTCAAACTCTTAAGTATGCTTTTTTAAGACATATATTTACCATAGGGTTCTATCAGATAATCGACAGGATTTGCCTGGAGCAAAGTCTAGAAAGGGGCAGGTGCTATAGCAGACAGCAGTGAAATCAGTGGGGAAGAGTTTTGTTTAGAGCCCAGGACTGTTCTAATATAGGCATATTAAAGCATGGTTAAATGAGAACTTGGAATTTAGTCAATAGGACAGTGTTTATAGCAGTGAAGCATAGCCAGGGATGTTTCTGAGATGGAGACAAATGAATGGAAAGAAAGGAATTTGGGATTTGTGGTGTGGATGTCTTTGTGGAGAGAAATTCATCCCTAGTATTAGAAATGGCTTCCTTGACTGAGTCTTGGCTCTGTGCAGTGGAGCAAAGAATAGAGAACTTGGTTTTGATCTAGAAATGCAGGGAAAACATTTTTGTCCTTCTACACAAGGATAGGACAAGACCATGAGTGGAATTTTTTCGGAGGACTGAATTCTCAGTGTACTGCATTGGCAAAGGAGGTGGGAATGATTTTCTAACAGAGAGGTGCTGGGGCTCAGGCCTGTATGGCAGTCATTCTTTATGTAAACCTGCATCCTTACTTGTAAAAGTGGGTGGCAGGCTGCAGTTGTTCAGTAGGAAAATGCATATGCTCAAGAGGCATTTCCTTTGATATACTGCAGACCTTGGGCTTGATGCTGAAGATAAGTTCCAGGGTACTTTCCCTAGACAGGGTACCATCTCCTCTGTGCCTTGCCTTTTGGAGTGTGAGTTTCTAGACAGAGATCTGAAGGGCAGCATGCTGCTTAAAAGAAAGATACATGTTGGTTGCCAGCGAGACAGTGGGGCCTAAGGAAAATATCCCACACAGGAAAATGTGTTCTGCAGTGTTGACATCAATGTAGACATTCCAGAGAATTGGAGTTAGGAGGAATATCCTTTGGAGATGGCTGAATTTGACACATTTATCTGGTTTGCATGATCAAAATAAGCCTTATTTAAATCATGGTGTGTGCAGAGTGCGACCTGAACAACCACAACCTATGGGCTGTTGCAGGGCTATTGTAGGGCTGTTTCCTTCTCCGGCCAAGCCATGCCACCCTGGTTTGGGTAACATGACAAGCTATGCATGGTTTGTGATTATTCAAATCACACCTGGCACACACCATGATTTAAATATGCCACCATGGCTTAAATATTTATATTGTACATAGGACCATTTTTAAAATATCACATGCATTGAGGAGAACCCAATGTTTACAACGTTCAGTAATGTTCCCTACATGAAAGATACAAGAATACTCACACGGACAAACTTCAATTTTATTATACGATTGGAATATTTTTTAAAATAGCTTTCCTTTTTGATAACAGGTGAAAATAAAGAAACTCAAGTCAAACTGGCTAGTAAGAAAAGTAAACGAAAAAAAGAAATGGATTTTGCTGGATCAATTAAAGGTAATGTTTAGATATGGAGCATGAGAAGCCTATGCAGGTTTGGGCATCAAAATGCTGAGGGCTTGTGTAATTCTGGTGGAGACATGTCTCAAATCATTACAAGTTTGTAAAGTGGGAAGAAAACGAGAGATAGTGATCTTTCTTAGTAAGGGTGGTATCCACTTATCCCTCTGGCTGACTTGAGAAGCTTTTGTCAGCAGAATGGGGAGGGGGCAATTCCCTCTCCCCCTTGCAGCCCCCCTCAGATTCTCAATCTGCTCTGGAGGGTTGGGGGATCCCCTGGAGCAGTTTTCAGTGAGTGCAGGGGGTGGGGAAGGAGGGAAAAGTCCCATTGCATGAGCAGAGGTCCGTCATGTATAAGAAACAGGAAGCTGGATGGAAAGGCAGCAGGGACCATAAGATGCAAAAGGAACACTGAAGGAAGAACAGTGCAATATATTCAGTTTTTCAACAATGTCATATTCTTCCAATAGTACATCTGAAATCTATCAAATAGGATAGCTATTTTAGGATTTGGTAATAAAAAGTTAAAAATCAGTATTGTCAGATGCCATTTACTCCAAGATTTCCCAAAACAACTGAAATAAAATTGTTGAACTGCTAAGTAGTTTATTAATAAATATAGTTTCTTTACTATGTGAATAGGAAGTAGCTGATATAACACCAACTACTTAAAAGTCTGAGGGGAGAGGGATGTCTTAAACGTTAAAAGATCTATCGGCATAAGGCTACCTCAGGTGAATTGGTGGACTGTATTGTGAAGGCTGGAATCTGAAAAGGTGGTGGCTTACTGCAGATAGAACCACAGCTGAGAGGCAGAACTGTAACTTCAGCTTGTGTGTTGCTTCCATTCCTTGCCCTGTTTTGTGCTTCCTTCTTTCCATCTTCTGCTCAAGTCGTCCCTCCCTACTCCTGCTGCTTTGTCATGTCAGCAGTGGGTAGAGCAGTGTCCGCATAGTCTTCATATTTGTCTCTTTATGTAGAAGCAATGGTTGAATTGTAGTGTTTTTACTTAAAGGGTCGAAGGAAAGCAAGAAAAGAAAACTCAAAGATACTGGCATTCTTGCTGCTGCAGAAGAAGTAGGTGTCCCTAAGTTCTATCTCTATTCAAATGCATTTGGTCTGGCATTCAAAGCACTAATTGTGTTCCATTTCTTTTGAAGTTTGGTTACTTACTAGATGAAAACGTTGGGTCCAAATTTGACAGTATTGGGATGAATGCAATGGCTAACAAAGATAATGCAAGTAAGTTACTTTTCATGACACAATCAGCAAATGTATTTACTACCTTACCTTAATTGTAGTGATAGCAAACTTTCTTAATGATCTTTTATCAGTGTTTTTCATTTCCTTTTACTTGAAACTTTGTAAACAAAGTGAGTCATTCCAACAGAGTGCACAATTTAGGGGTTAATTCAGATAGTGTTTTGCTCACTTATTGGCCTTTTGAAGTACTGCTGAGTCTTCATCCTTGTGCACCAGAACCTGTTATCTACATTCATTTTCCCATGTGGATTCTAGATTCCTGTTGTAGCCTGTCCACCGATCCAAAATTTATGTGGACAACATTTTCTGATGTAACATTTCATTTATAGAATGTCTAGAACCGGGAAATTGAACTTTTCAGAATGGAAGAGAATTAGTTGTGGATTTAGTGGACATTGATATGTTAGACCTCCCTTGCATGTTATCCCAAATTATTTCTTTTGCAGCTTTAAGGAGAGCTGCACAGTCACCTCTATATTCTTGTAAATTACTTTTTTCATTAACACTTCCCTCCAGCAAACTTAGCTTCATTCTCTGCAAATTATACTTGTCCAGAAAGCCAGTGTTTAATTTCTAAGAAACTTCCTGCATGTTACAAATTGACAAGTTCTTTATGCCATGTGGAGTAAACTAACCTACATGCTTCCCGGGATAGGAATCTGTGTACTACTTAAGCCTGACAACAGTTATGTTTTAGCTTGCATTTTCAAACGGATTAATGAAGGTAAGTCCCAAGCATTTATACTCCCCCGCAGGTCTGATTTTGTCACTAGTAAGGAAAGTGGATAATAGTAGGTACTTCGCTATTATTGGAACCTTCAGAGATGGAAGTGAGCCATTTTGGAGAAGAGCATGGATAATTCAGGCTGGCAGCACTTACAGTCGAGGCACAGCACTGGAATCAACCTTCCTCCTCACTTGCCTCTCCTAGGTAACATTTGATAAGAGGCTGCTGTTGAGCTTTCTACTATTAGAGGGGCAATCATTAAGAATGTAAAATGGAATTTGGATGAATTGCCCATTTACTCCAGCATTGAAGATTGTGGGGTTGGAATAAAGGTTTTATTTCAGCCCTTTCATGCACGGATTCTTTCCTATATGGATTAAGTACAGGTTCAACCCTGTACTTAAGATAGCAAATAAAAGCTCCTCTGGAAACACTGTACACTATATAATCACTTACTTTGCCAGAAACATTTATAAAATTGGATTCAGACTATATGTGGGTGGAGTTCTGCCCACAGGACTCTCCGACTGATGGAAGGGAAGGGTGATTTTCATGAGTTTTCCCCTTCCAGCCCCTCAAAAGCTGCTCCAAAGGATAGGGTTGCTTACTTTGAAAAATTTCACATTTTTGAAAAGTGGAAGTTTGAGATAAGGTTGTCTGTTGTGGTCTGGGCACTCTGTAGAATTTGTAGCATTATTTTTGAGGACAAAAGAAATCGGAAAGTTATTCATGCTTTATTGTGGTCTTTTGAATCTCTGACTTAGGCAGTATTCTTCAGATCTACATGAAAACTCAGTGCCAAGTTTTCAGAGGATGCTACTGTTCCATTAACTTATCTAACTTGCTTCTTGTCTTCCTCCATTAGATTTCAAACAGCTCAGGTGGGAGGCAGAGCGTGACAACTGGATTCACAATAGAGATGTGAAAAGTATCATCAAGCAGAAAAAGAAGTTCAAGCACAAAATGCTGAAAAACAAAGACAGAAGCAAAAAGAACAGAAAATCAATATAGAACCTTTCATATAAACTATTTAAAGGCTCTTTCTACTTACATCTAGTTTTTGTTGCTTAACCACGTCTCTTGATCTCTCTCCCTTATTCCATAAATACCAGACCACTCATTACATTTGTAATAAACTGTGAAAATATAAAAAGAGTCTCTTATCTTATGCACGGCTGAGCAATGATGGACTTTTGAAGTTAATCGTGATTGAACTCTCATTCTAATATGGAAGCCCTACCTTAATTTTAGCTGTGTGTAATTCGTTTTTAATTGTCTAAGGAAATAATTGCACCAGCAGTAATTATTAGACATGTGTTAGTCAAACTTACCTTCCAAGATAGAAGGAAATCTCCTGTTCATTTTTTGCCTGAAATCTGAGAACATAAGAATTGTCTGTTTTGAACAGTGAATTGCAACTGATTTTAGTTACAGCAATTATACAGGATATATTTTTACATTGAGAATATATATCCTAATTTCAGTCAGTCATATATCTGTGCAAGCTCTGCCCTGAAGCTTGTTTATTGAGTTATACTCCCTGAGTCTCACAATAGGGTGAATGGTTTTAGGGGACTGGCAAGTGCAGATTATGTAGCAAGCCACCTCAAGCCAAACCTTCAGCTGAGACAGGAGAGAGAACTGGTTTGTTCTGATTATTGTCACACTGGACAGAGCAGCAAAAAGCAAGCAAACAAACACACAAAAAAGCGAGCCTATTTGGGCTCATATCTTCTTTAAAATCTCAATGGTAGGAGCTCTAGAAAAGCAGAAATTAAACTTCAATCCGTTGCTCCATTGGCTTAAGACATCAGATGAGGAGGTAGTACAAAGTTGCATGTAGTATATGGAGAAGGATATTACGGGACGATATATCACCTTACCTGTTCTGATCTTAATGGCACAGCCCATCTTTCATTTTGAGAGTGTGGCATATTGGGACTAGCCATGATCTAGCTCAATTTATTAAATCTGTATTAAGGCAGAATTTAGTTGAAGTTATGTCAAAATGTTCAACCACACTCTCAGTATCTCAAATTATCCTCAACCTATTCTGAGTATCTCCTACCCTAGATTAGAGGTGGATTACCTGTCCTTTGTGTGGCAAATGTGAAGTGCAAGATTGCTGTATTTTACCAGTCCTAGATAATGCATGAAGCTACCTACAGTCACATTATTATACAAATGTATAACCCACCCAGGATGTCCCTGCTCTTATGCTAGAGTCAGTACATAGAAGTGAAAATAGGCTTAAACAGTTCAGCGATTAGCACATAACTGCCAACTAGGAGTTGTTTAATCAAGGTAGTTGTTTCTGTGCAGCAGCAAGCACACTGCCTCCTGTGTGCTCATTGCTTCTGTTTTCCTAAGCAACCCAGGAACGTTCATGGGTTATTGTTTTGACACCTGAACCTGGTACTCTGGATTGTTTGGGGTTGACCAATCCAGAGTTTTAACATAACAAACCCTGGGTTGTTTAACCCTAAGCAACCCCGAGTCCCAGGTTTCGATGCTCCTAGGTTGTTTAGGGAAGTGGTTAAGAATCAGCATGCTTGCTCACTAAAAATCCATACTTTGTTCACATGGGTTGTTTGATTGTTATCAACTGGGACAATATTAAATAAATGCCAACCGGCTAGTATCAAACATCAACACACAGTTAACATTCTAGATTTCAAGACCTACTGTATTGTGGTTAAATCAGTTTCAAAATCTAAACTGCTATTTTGACTTTTTTTTGTGACAAATGATCCAAATACATTCCTGGTTTGCTACATCAGGAGTTTTACAGAACTTGAAAAAATATAGCTTTTCAAGGTCACTTAGATTATGGTTTCTATGTTTAATAATGTTTTTTGTAAACTGCCCAGAGAGCTTTGGCTATTGGGCGGTATAAAAATGCAATAAATAAATAATACTAGCACTCAATGTAGGGAACCCATAGAAATGGGACATAGCTGCTCAGTATATAAAAAAATTGAATATAAATACATCTAACATTATGCAAGCGGACTCTAAGCCTGGAGTTTCCCTTCACCCCCTGTATCTGCTCCAGAGGATCCTCCAATGTCATGTGAGTAGATGTCCCCGCTTGGTTCTTTGTGGGCAGACCACATGGGCAACCCCAATGCAAGGATATCTACTCCAAATCGTACAGTATAGAGTTTGAGGGCACATAGGAAGGAGTAGGAATTCAAGTTACCCGTGGTGTCCGTTCCACTTGGAAGGACACTCGAATACAATGCAATAAAATGAGTTATTTCAATTTATAGTTTGTTACCTTGACTTCTGTCCATTTTGAAATATAGCCCATATGCACCAAAAACGCCAAGAAGTTCCATAAATACAATTCCTTTGAAGATCTTTTTTCCTAAGTGGGGGTTCATTGCACAGCCAATCTCAACTTCTAGTGATAGAGATGAATAAACATTTCACTGGTTATATATTAAAATGTTATAATACAACAGGTAGGAAACTAAGGATGCAATCCTATGCAAGTTTAGACAGAAAAAAGTCCTACAATTCTTAGCATTCCCCAGCCTAGGAGTTGTAGGACTGTTTTCTGTCTAAACATGCATAGGATTGAACCCTATCTGTATAGTTTGGCTGCATGGAGGCTGAAACATTTGAAGGCAGGCTCAGAAAATGGGGCTGCTCGCATTTTGAATATACACCCCCCCCCCACTCAGGGATTGTTATGCTGTGCAACCGTGAGCTTGTTTTAGGTTTATATGGGGGTTGTTTAACCCTCACTCACTGGGTGCACATGGCACAACCCCCAATCAGGAACTGCATATTAAAAATGTTAACCACACACACCTCAGCCTCACAATCAGTTGAATAACCCATGCCAAGCCATGGCGTGTCATCTGAACCCGGACAATGGGTTTTAGGCAACAGACTATCGATGCAGTTGGAACTTCCAGTAAATTCCCTTCCCACTTTGAATATCTATAGACTAATTGAAAATAATGGCACACTTGCTATGTGATTACTGAGAACTAGTGTTACAGTTCAGATCTCAGCTAAATGTTCACTAGGTGGCCTACTACTCTCTCAGCCCTCAATCTGCAATATGGGGATATTAACCTACTTTACAGAGACAATAACTAAGATAACGAATGTAGAAGTGCTTTGAACATTCTAAAGCATAAATATTAGTGTAAAATATTCTTTGGAATTTGCTCTTTTAAAAAAGATATGCCAAGGTTCAAGCCTTCCATCGATTCCTTACACTTGAAATAGGTGCTAGACTGATAATGGGGTTGATTCACATACGTAAATCAATCACACATTGACAGTGGAATAAAGTGATGGCATGCAGGTGTGAAATCGGCCCGGTGAAATAGTCACCACAACAGAAGATTTCATTTCACCCAAGATCAACTCAAAAGCTGTACTTTTCAACGGAGACAGTTTGTATCTTCAACAGAAGGGTATCAGGTGAAAAATAAATAACTCTCATGCATGTGTAAATCTGTCCTTCAGTCCTGAGGGAAAGATGCTGCAGGTGCAGAAATATCTACTTGGCGCTCAGAGGGCTCACTGAAGAGGAAGTTTCCTACAGGGAAACCACTTGTGGGTAAGAAACTTCACAAACCTACGCGTGAATTTGGTCATGTGTGACACAGAGAGATGTCCGTTTTGCTGCACACTGCCACGTATGGAATAGACACGTGTCTACTTATTCGCACGCGGAAAAAATGCGCAGGATTCGTGCAATTTTTTCTTCGGGACCCATGTCCGCCTCGGTGATGCCTGGTTTCGAGGCTAAGCGCCGCGCCACCTTCCCCGGCCGGCCGCAAGTACACACGGCTGCCTGTGCCACGAGGGCTCTGGCGGCCAAAGCAACGGCCTGGGCGGAGCATCCCTTCTTCCCCGCCCACCGAAACTCTCCTCGAGTTGCCATTGGCCTGTTTCCTACAGACCACACCCCCGCCCGTGATTAACCCTTTTCCTTTCGGCAGCAGATAAGGAAAGGAAGAGCCTTCATTTTCTTCCAGGCCGATATGGGCGCGCTTGCGCCGGTAGTTTTATCCATGCACAAAAGATGCCGAGAGCCCTAACCCTCTACGCATCACAGGCATTATAGACGCGTCTCTGCCCTCCTCCAAGCAGCACTTACCGCTGGCTGCACATGCGCAGTACCAACCACAGGCTCCACAGCACGACAGGGTTTCTACTCTCGCTGTCACTTACGCACTACTTCCTTGATCTCTACTTCCGGGGAAAGGAGAAGGACGAACCTGCGCAGGCGCAATTTGTTCTGTCGTTCCGGGCTCGTTGACTTGCTTACACCGTCTCTCTCGTTTGCGCATGCGTGTGCCCTCCTTTTCTCTCTGTACTGGCCCCTAGCGGTGTGTTTTGCGTCCTGCTGTCGGTTCTCTTGAAGCGGAAAATCAGCAGGCTAAGGGGGAGAATTAGGGTTGTATCCAATGTTAGTCCTACTTAGAGGAGACCCACTGAAATGAATGGGATTTAAATTAGTCATGACTAACTTAAGCCCCATTCATTTCAATGGGTCTACTCTAAGAAGGATTAACATTGGAGGCAACCCTTAGTAAATGCAGCTAAGGGTGCAATTCTTTGCATTTATTTATTTATTTATTTATTTCATTTTTATACCGGCCAATAGCCGAAGCTCTCTGGACGGTTCACAAAATGTTTAGATAGAAAAAGTCCTACAACTCCCAGCATGCCCTAGCCATGAGCGCTGTTAAGCTCTGTCGGAATGATCCAGTTGTAGGTTCCTACTGAAACAAGTCACTTGCAGTTAACTTTCCATTGCTTTTAGGGAGCCTTGAGAGATAATTTTAAAATCATTAACATTTTGTATTATGTGGAGAGTTTAATCCTCCCCCCCCTTTCTAAATTATTCTTTACATTCCATCAAAATAACATTTAGGCAGCAATCCTATACATGTTTACCTGGGCATAAGTTCTATTGAACTAAAGATACTTTCTTCTGAATGGATATGCATAGGATTGTGCTGGAAAAACAGAAAGATAACAGGCTTTAATAATAATTTACAGCTATCAGGTAAATTTACCGTTTTGTAGTTAACTATAGACAGGGTGGATTGATTTTAAATCAGACTTATTTAAACCACTGATTTAAATTGGGAAGAAAAACGATCGATTTAAATCACAGATTTAAATCTATTTATTTATTTATTTATTTATTACATTTATCTAGTTTCCAATTGAAACTTACATGTATTTCCTGAACAAGGGTGCAATACTGATCACTAAGTCATGTTAATTAACAACTAGAGTATTATTTACACTGTTTCTTTTAGGATTTACACCTCTTTGTCTTGCTGCACATATTCTGTCTAAACCCCAGAGTTCAAAGAGATAGTTCTGCATGTCGAAAATCTGATTTATAATCCTATCTTGGCCACGAATGTAATGAGCTACATCCCTGGCTTTCTGCTTCAGCCCATTAGTATAATACAATAAGGGTCTACCTCACAGAGCAGTCATGAGGAATCAGAAATGAATTGTATAGCACAAGTATTATGTAAGACAGTTACTGAAACACCCATCATGTTTGCTTTATAGTAATAAAAGAAATGAAATTGAGAGCATTAAGCATTCAGCTGATTTCCAAAGTACCTTTCAAACATCGTGATCACAATGTGAGAAACTCAGCTCCTGTGAACATTACATAAGTTTAAATGTGATACTTTCTCTTATATGCCTGCCAAGTGATAGAATTCTTGTGACTGTTTTACTTTGCAGACCCAGCCATGCCCGGATTGTTTGGGTTCAGTGGGGATTAACTCCAGTGTGTAAATAGTACTTAAGGCTGGACAAGTGGGTTGTTTTTCTCTTCTGGAGAATGGAATGGGAGGAGAAAAGGAAACTGATCCAATCTGCCTGTCTTGCTCTCTCATCAAATATAGAAAAGGTAAAAAGATAAGCACAGTGCTGAGAATGATGACTCCGCCCTTTGAAATACCCTCTTTAAAGGCATTTGCTGCCCTAACAATGCTGCAGTCACCCACGACAGAGAAGGCAACCATGTCTGACAAAAAATTTGTAGAAGAAATCGAGAAAGCACTAGAAAAATCCAAAGGCCTGAACCTCAGCGAACTTCTGTTTTCCTATCAGGGAACTGTCTACCCGGCCACTGTATGCAGCGCAGAAACATTCCAAGCTCTGGAGAATTTTGAAAGCAGAAAAGATGATTTGGTGTTGGTGTCCTATCCCAAATGTGGTGAATACAATCTTAAATTATTCTGCTGTGGAAATAATGAGAAAAATAGCAAAGTGACATTTTTAAATACTGTATAAGTCAGGGGTGGGCAACTTGATCCTACAACTTTCATCAGCCCTAGCCAGCATAGTTAGTGATCAGGGATGATAGGAATTGTAGGCCAAAACATCTGGAGGGTCACAAGTTGCCCATCCTTGGTAGAAATGGAGGCATGAAATACTATTGCTGAGAAAGTGTGTGCAATTGTTGCCGTTTAAACGGCTTACAGCAGGGGCGGGGAGGAAACCTTTGAGCCCTCCAGATGATGTTGGACTCTAATGCTCATTGGCCCTAACCAATATGGCCAGTTCCAGGGATGATGGACATTGTAGTCTAGCAACATCTAGACATTGGCAGGTTCCCCCAGCCCTGCTTTACTGGGAGACAATGCCAATATGCTTACTCCTTTTCCGGGAGCCCCTGCCAAAGGAAGTTAGGCAGGTGGCTACTAGGAGGAAGGCTTTCTCCGTTGTGGCACTCCGGCTGTGGAATGAGCTCCCCAGAGAGGTCCACCTGGCGCCTGCACTGTACTCCTTTCGTCGCTAGCTGAAGACCTTTGAATTCTCTCAGTATTTTAACAACTAATTTTAACTTACACTTAAATTTTACTGTTTTAATTCTGTATTTTAATCTTATATGAACTTCTGCTGTTTGGTTTTATCCTGGTTGTGCTTTTTATACTGTATTTTGTATTTGTGTTTTAAGATTGTTGTTTGTTTATTTTATTATGTTCTTCATGGTTTTAATTTTTGTGAACCGCCCAGAGAGCTTTGGCTATTGGGCGGTATAAAAATGTAATAAAATAAATAAATATTTTGATGCATTTGACAGCTATTGAAAGCTCTGTTCTAGTCCACCTTCTCAGACATTACTACTATTAAGTAACACTGCTACTACTAATTAACACTAATCTAGCTGCTGCATTGTGCAAGCCATTAAAAAGAGGGGATTCATGGTAAAAGGTTTTAGTGATAAATAAAATTTCTGTGAATGATTGAAGTGCTATCATTAGGCTTTCTCAGCAGGTAGTTCTAACTGGCTTTGAAGCTTGGAAGACCAGGCTTTCTTGTGGCAAGAGGAAACGGCCTTGGTGGTGATGTCCCATGTGACTGACAACTTTGCTTTTGTCCTGACCATCTCAGGGCAAATGTTTCCTTAAAGCACTTTAAGTCAAAGTGTTTTGTATTGTTTTAACACTTTGAGTGAACCGACCCAAAGAAACAATGGCCAGTCTATAGCTTTGCCATTGGAGCTACGCTTCAGGCTTATGCATTCTTTCTTCCTCCTTCCTCTTCTTGAATGCTCCAATTTCCACCCTCCCCTTCTCGTTGATGGTAACCATTTTTTTGCTCCGATGTCTGTATGGTAAACTCAAGCTATAGTTTGCCTCCAAACCTGAATTGGAAATCACAACTTGAAGTAGAATTTCAGTTCTGCTTCAGAGGCTAACTATGGTTTGTGGCAACTACAGTTTGCCCAATTTAGATATCACTGCAAACTGCAGTTATTATTATATGAGGGCGGGTGTCAGAGCACATGAGGAAAGAAGGAAGTAGAGCATGGAGTTCATAAGCCTGAGGCACAGCAGCCTACCTCTGAGCTGAGCCAATATTATTGCATGTTGTACTGTTAACTTTTCCCTCTAAAAATATTTATTTACTTTCATCTCTTTTTGACAGACATCTTGGGCACGTCTATACGGGTTCTTTACCCTGACCTAAACGCGCAGATTCACGTTTCAGGACACTTGACGCCGCTGTCCATTCGCTGCAGCGCTGTTTTTTAACCCAATAATGCACATATTCATAGTTGTGATTTACCATGAATTTTGGATCAACGTCTGAGTTTGCACCATGTTATGTCATTGGGGGAGTTAAATCACATTTTGACATGTGGGTGTAGCTTTAAGGGCAGGACAAAGAGATTGGTCAATTTCCCACCTATCACGTCTTCCACTGGCTCCCTTGTTCCTTCTTGCCATTTTCATTTTAAATTATATGATTCTGTGGAGCTCCGCAGATAAAGCTTATTATATTAAAACAAAGAGGGGGCACAGGCAGCCAGAGGGAAGAGACGTGTTCAGTCCCCATCTCGCTCCTTGGAGAAAAGCCTCCGTTTTCTTTTTGGAGGGTTGTCCTTTGCAATGCGCTGTTCCCCCCCCCATCTTGCATCCTCCTTTGCTGTCTCATTCCTTCCCCCTCTCAGTTTTTCTCTTATAGGAATCTGCGGAGCTCCGCAGATAAAATGTATAGCTTCGCTCCTCTCTTCTCCATAGCATCATAGCATCGTATGTACACATGTGCGCATTAATAACTGCACTTCAAAAAAAAAAAAAATTCAGTGGATAAATCGCTGTTGCTGCTGCAGTGTGACACTCTTTGCCTAGATTCGAATCAACAAAACTTCGGGTTTATATTCAATGAGGAGCAATCCCGTTGTCGTATAGACAGGGGTCTTCTCTCTTGTATAGCTTACTCTAATTTAGCTTACAAGTGCAGAATTCCCTGTGCTTAAAGTCTCTCTGTGTTAACTGGACTAATCCACATAATAGTTGCTATAGGTTGTCAATCAGCAGCCTCAAGTTCACTTAATTTAAATGAAGCCTTTCAATGTAGCTTGTGTAGAATTTCCACCACATTGAAGGGCAAATCATTTTGTATCAGTTGGGGTAATAAAAGGTCTTGCAGTCTTCTATAAGCATTAATGGATTGGACGCTTTTCCTTGTTTGTTCCAGGTATTAATTGGCTCATTCAGATTGTGAACGATCTGATTGCTACAACTTTGAAAACTAAGCATGAGAACACAGAGTTGCCATTTATTGAGTGTGGCGATCCAGAAAAGTATCAGGTTAGTAAGCTGCAAAGACAGCCTCAAAGGCTTCACTTATTGCACGTGTAGCAGTAATTGCATTGGATCCAGATTTAGAGTAGACCCATTGAATTCAATAGGACTTAAATTAATTTCAGTGACTAAGTCTTGATCCAACCCACTGAAAGGAAATAAAGCAATATGGACAGGGTGCTTTTCTGGAGGTCCCCCACTCTATGTGTGATCCACCAAGCCAGCTGGTGTGGAATTGTGAAATCAGGGTGGTGGTGAAGATCCTGTATGAGAGAGAGAATTGTGGGTTCAAAGGAGCGGGTTTGTTTTTTTGGGCTCAGATACCAGTCAAACCAGGTTCTTGGGTAAGTTATTTGTCATATAGCCATCATCAGTTTGTCTTTCTATGAAATGGAAGTTTTGTGTATGGCCATACCCATTGTGACAGCCATTTTGTGAGCTGGCATCTCCCATGACACTTTCTCAGTTCCAAATGGGCCCAGTGGCCCAAAACAGGTGGTGAACCTAGAAGTGTAGGGCTATTCTGTTCAGCTTGGAGGATGATAAATTATGCAGGTTTATTCTGGAAAATCAACATTATTGCAATTGCCCTTTGATTAGAGTGAGGAATCGTCTATATGAGTCAGTAGAGCTGATCACTATCATGTATGTGTGGCGGTTCTTTTTTCTTTCTTTTTTTAAAAAGCGGATGAAGCAGTTCCCATCTCCAAGGATTGTGGCTACACATCTTCATTACAACAATATTCCCAAGTCCATCTTCAAAAATAAAGCCAAGGTAGGTGCCTACCCTGAATGATAATATCCAGTTCTATGATTTGTCAGTAGATTTATAGAAGTGATTTATAACTTGAAAGGAATGATCAGTCAATGGCTCAGTTCAAATAACACGTTTGTCAATGCAGTGTGAAAATTCCACTCAACGGTTGAATTTTTAGGGGGTACTTCCTACACAACATGTTCTACCTCCACCGTTGTGTGTCTATGGGCTACTGTGGTGTTGAATAAAATCCATTGCAATGTTTGATTGACAGTTCCTCCACCCTGTCTCATCCCCCGGTCCTCCCAATGGTATCCCTAAAGCCATTGCTGCCAAAAAACAATCCCGGTGGCTCTGCTAGAGCAGCACTCACTCTTTTTGCTGTTTTTGCCAGGGAACTCTGTAGACAGTGGGAAAAGTCAACTCAACGCAATGGAAAACTCCACAGAGCCCTCCACACAACACGCAACACAATGGTTGTGCGGGAACTCTCCTCTGCACAGTATGGATATTCAGCATGGAGTATTTTCCAAAAAAAACCCCTCCACCGTGGGGTGGAGTTCTCCCACCAGACAACACATTTCCCAACGGTGGTGTAAAAACTCCACCACGGAGTTCTAAAACCACTGTTGAGAAATGTATTGTCTGAACTGAGCCAATGAGAACCTCGTGAGCACATTAACAGATTTCTGGCAGTGGGAGCTCATCTACACCAAGCAGGATATAGCACTATGAAAGGAGTATGAAAGTGGTATATAAAAGGCAGGAGCCACACCAAGCAGGATATAGTGATATGAAAGCTGTATATGGGTATGTGTCAATGGGCCCAACAGTTGTCAGTGCACTTCAATACCGCTATAAAGCAGTTGTGTGTCTCCTGCCTTTTATATACCGCTTTCATACTGCTTTCATAGTGGAATATACTGCTTGGTGTAGATGAGTCCTGGGTATTGGTGATAATGTAACACAAGAGTTTAAGTCAAGTGTAGGCAGCATAGTGCCCATAGGCACCAAAAATGCCCCCCAACACTTTTCTGGGTGTCCTCCAAGGTGCCCTACCCCTCCCAGATAAAACACACACACACACACACATTTTTTTTTACTGGCAGCTGGGATTGATGTAAAATAGGTTTCTGTTGGTGCTGAAAACTCTGGGTTCAAAGACACAATCTTTTGAGCTGGGTTTTTGTCCATTGTCACACTCCCATGCCAGCCGTTTGGCAGCAACGCTCAAGACAGTTTCTCTCATTGCCAAATGGACCCAGGGCCCCAAAAGGTTGCCTACTTCTGGGTTAGGTCAGTCAGGAATTCTTTGTAGTATGTACCTATATCCAAATGTAAGTTTCATAATACCAAATGTTTTGGTTTTGGTAGCAGGTAAGATACAGACACGTGCTAGAAACACAACTCATCCCAAGAAAATGCAGCTAGGCAAAGAGGTAGTTGTGTGGTGCTGACTGCATGCAGAACATTGCAGCGTACCCACTTTAAGGCAGGCAAAGCAAGAAAGGTCGGAGTGCCTGAGATCATGCTTTTTTCGGGGACGGTCTCGTGGAATAATCGTGGCCATTAATTCAACCTGCCCTTCTCTTCCAAAAGAATCACTCTCTTCGAGCTGTAATTTAGAGAGCACAAAGCACATACAGTGGATAGTGAAGTGGCTTTTTGTGTGGTGGTGGGGGTGATAGGGCAGTACTTTTTGTTCATGCCGGGAGGCACTAACAATTGCTATCCTGTTTTTTTCATCTCAGGTACTGGTGTTATTTCGAAACCCTAAAGATGCAGCTGCATCATTTTTCCATTTTCACAACAACGCTCCAAGTATTCCAAGTTATAACTCCTGGGATGAGTTTTTTTCGGCATTTATGGATGGGCAAGGTACTCTATTACTTCTGAATAGATTTGGGAGACTAAATATGTTGGGCTAAATATATTAGGTTGGCTAAATTAAGTTCTACTGAGATTATTTGAGGTTTGCTGATGGTGGCCCTAGCAGGGGAAGAATTGGATTTTGCCCACAACCGTGATGTGCACATAGGAAGCTGCCTTATACTGAGTCAGACCCTTGATCCATGTAGCCCAGTATTGTCGACACTGACTGGCAGCAGCTCTCCAGGGTTTCTGCTGGAGGTTGAACCTGGAGCCTTCTGGATGCAAAGCTGGAGCTTTGCTACTGAGCTATGGCCCCTCCTTATTGGCGTGCTGGAAAAAATGCTTTTCTAGCAACAGAGGTGCAGTCTGGAGGTGACAGATCTGTAACTTCTGTAAGTTTGATTGATGAACCTGGACTGCCAACTGATCATAGTTTTTATGAGAGTTGAAAATGGTATAATAGAGGCATCTTTGTCCGTGGGGTACGTACACTTATTTCTTTTGTCTCACGTTCATCTCCAGTCAAATAAACTTGGCAGTTTTTCAAAGCAGTATAAAACCTGCAAAACCTATTTGCTGGACATGCATATGCATCATGGGCATTCATACCGAGAACACCATTGTGTCTCTCCAGCCCAAGCAGAACTGAGAATGTTCGCAAGGGCCTTCTTCAAGAGTTGAACCTATTCAATTGCAGACAAAAGTAACAATACTCTCAGTGATTCCCCTAAGGGAAATAATCACTCTCCCCCCCTTTCTGTGTGAGTGTATGTGGGTTGGATCGAGATGGATCCATACCTAGAGTAGGCCCATTGAAATCAATGGGACTTAAGTTAGTCATGACTAATTTAAGTCCCATTGATTTCAGTGTGTCTACTCTAATTATAATGAAATCTGGATACAATCCTATGACTACTGTGGACATAAGTTGATACTGTATGCACACAAAAATATTTTAAAATAGCCTGCTGTTAAGATTTTGGCAGTCTCCAATTGAAATAAAACCATTCTGATGCATGTTACTTTTTTTTGATCTGCAGTTGCCTGGGGATCCTATTTTGACCAGGCAGTTACCTGGAACAAACACATTGATGATGAAAATGTTTTTATTCTGACATATGAAGAATTAAAAGAGGTGGGTGTATGCGTAATCACTAGCGAGGCTTATTTTTCTGCATGAAGCTAAAAAGGGGTGGTCCCAGACTCATATTGGTTTTGGAAGGCAAAAACTCAGGCCATAGCTAGACCTAAGGTTAGGTTCTCTTCTCCTAGGCATTTAACAGCATTTAACAACATGAGCTGAGTTTGTTTGTTTTTAATGGACCCCAGAATAGCTGCTTTTATAAGGATACTGTTGTTTTTTATGCTTTTTAAGTTTTTAAACTTTGTATATTTGTTTTTAACATTTGCTGTTTTAAACTTTTGTAAACTGCCTAGAAAGCTTTGGCTATGGGGCGGTATATAAATTCAATAAGTAAATAAATAAACATCTGAATGAAAATAAAGGAAGGAGAGAATGAAAGACAAAAACCACTCGCATATTTTTCTCACCACTGAGTAACTCCGTACACACACCCCATATGCACCTGGAATTAGTGGGCTATGATCTTTGCCTGCATCCTTGAAGCACATGAGTGAAACAACCTAGCAATCTTGGTGACAATGTTACCCTGTAATGCAGGGATGGAAAATTTGTAGGCCTCCAGATGTTTTGGCCAGCAGTCGGCACCTTTTCTCACCTTGGCTATGCTGGCTAGGGTTGATGGTAGTTGCAGTCAAACAACATCTAGAGGGCCACAAGTTGCCCATCCCTGCTATAATGCCATTTAGGCCATTTCTACACCTGCCCCCAAACATGGGCTGGTCACAGCTGAGTCCCTGTGCACCCAAATGACGCACAGGGACTCCTGAGGGCAGGGGGGGATGAGCGCGGGTTTTCCAGGGATAAGTACTCCCTGGGAAAATCGGATTCTTCCCACGTTCTCAGGATCGTCCCAAGACCGCAGGAGGTTTGGCTGCCCGTCCTGGCTTCTTCTCTCCTCCCTGTGAGTAGTGGGGAGCAGTAGAGGGAAGGAGCTGGGCCAGGAGGAATCAGGGGTGGAGGGGAAAGGGGTCGGGGCTTTTTTTAAAGTCACCTTTCGTTGGAGCACACGTGCACTCAGCTTCTTTAAATTTTTTTTTTTAATGTTGGGTGCAACACCCTCCTTCTTCCCTGGATGTAATGCCCGCATGTGGACTAGGGGGAGGATCTCACAATCAGGATATCGCAAGATCCTCCCCCTCCCTCCCTCTACATCGGGCTGGTGTAGAAATGGCCTAACTGGGAAATTCCCAGCTTGTTTTGAGTAAAAATTCCTACTTTGTTTTGAGGTGATCACTGGCAGTGCTGTAGCAGCTAAAACAAGTTTACAGAACTGAGAAATTATTGTGGCTAACCAGACCAAAGAAGTGGGAAGAGCAAGCTCTGTTAGAGAGGGATGCCATGTTTCCTTTAAGATTTGCCTCAGTTTTGTCAGCCATTTAATTAGGGTGACTCTCCCCAACATTCATATTAATGGCATGAACAGTGATTGCATAGTCCAATAAGGTGATCTGTGATGGGTTTTGGGGAGGGAACTGAACACTGAATGCCTGTTTGAATTCCTGCACTCCCTGTGCCCTGAGTCCTAAGCCTGTTCTGGTTCTTTATCTACCTGTAGTGATGTCACCAGTATTTGGACAAAGCAAGCAGATCTGTACTGAGCACCGACTCTGTGTTTTGAATCCAATATTGGCTGGTCTAGTTTACTGTGTAAAAAATTGCTCCTCTCTCTATATGATCATATCACTCAATTGCTTTCAGGACCTGCTTGCTGGCGTGAAGCGAATAGCCGAATTCTTTGGGTTTGCAGCTACAGCAGAGCAAATTAAGTCGATTGCAAGCAGGGCTGCCTTCCAAGCAGTGCGGGCCAGGTCACAGGAGACGCATGGTGTGGCTGGTCCCCTTCTCTTTCGGAAAGGTAAACTGCTTTAAAAAGAGTTAGGTGGAAATAGTGTTCTGTTTTTGCTATGGTTTGGTTTTTGGAGGAGTAAGTTATGTAGGGTGACCATATGAAAAGGAGGACAGGGCTCCTGTATCTTTAACAGTTGTATTGAAAAGGGAATTTCTGCAGGTGTCATTTGTATATATGGCGAACATGGTGAAATTCCCTCTTCATCACAACAGTTAAAGCTGCAGGTGTCCTGCCCTCTTTTAAATCTGGTCACTCTAGTATAGCTCCTGCACCTTTAACTGTTGTGATGAAGACGGAATTTCATCAGGTTCTCCATATATACAAATGACACCTGCTGAAATTCCCTTTTCTATGCAACTGTTAAAGATACAGGAGCCCTGTCCTCCTTTCCATATGGTCACCCTAAGTTATGAGCAATCATGGTGTCCTCCATTTTGTTTCGATGAACAGCACAATTGTATGCATCTCTACTCAGAATGTTGATTTCAGTAAGTCTTACTTCCAAGTAAGTGGGTATGGCAGGGGCAGACAACTAGTGGCCCTCCAAGTAGTGTGGACTACAACTTCCATGAGCCATAGCCAGCATAGTCAATGAGGAAGTTGTAGGCCAAAATATCTGGAAGGTGACAAGTTGCCCACCCCATATGTTTTGGAGCAGCTGACAATGAATCTTATTTCTACCAAATAAGAAATGTTGCAAGCAAGACTGGTAGATTTGTCAGAGAAAGGGACTGTGTGCTTTTGTGTCTGTGTTAAAATACTTTCCAAATTCCTCAAGCCAAGCAACTAGTTTTGTGCCTGGATACTGACAATTTATTTATTTATTTATTTATTTTATTTTATTACATTTATATACCGCCCCCCAGCCGAAGCTCTCTGGGCGGTTTACAACAATTAAAAATAGTAATCATTAAAAGTATACAAAATTTTTAAAAAACATAAAAACAGTATAAAAACAACAACAGTATCCATTTAAAACAACAATTCTGGGGTCCATTAAAACAAACTTAATGTTATTAAATGCTGTTAAAATGCCTGGGAGAAGAGAAAGGTCTTGACCTGGTGCCGAAAAGATAACAACGTTGGCGCCAGGCGAGCCTCATCGGGAAGATCATTCCACAGTCGGGGGGCAACCACTGAGAAGGCCCTTTCCTTTGTTGCCATCCTCCGAGCTTCCCTCGGAGTAGGCACTCGGAGGAGGACCTTAGATGTTGAGCGCAGTGGACGGGTAGGTTCATGTCGGGAGAGGCGTTCCATCAGGTATTGTGGTCCCAAGCCATGTAGGGCTTTATAGGTTAAAACCAGCACCTTGAATTGGGCTCGGAAACATATAGGCAGCCAATGCAAGTGGGCCAGAATCGGTGTTATATGCTCAAATCTTCCTGTCCAGCTATCAATCTGGCCGCCGCATTTTGCACAAGGTGCAGATTCCGGACCGTCTTCAAAGGCTGCCCCATGTAGAGGGCGTTGCAGTAATCTAATTTGGAAGTTACCAAAGTATGGACAACTGAAGCTAGGTTATCCCTGTCCAGATAGGGGCGTAGCTTGGCCACCAACCGAAGTTGGTAGAAGGCACTCCGTGCCACCGAGGCCACCTGTGCCTCAAGTGACAAAGATGGTTCTAGGAGAACCCCCAAGCTACGAACTTGCTCCTTCAGGGGGAGTGCAACCCCATCCAGAACCGGTTGAACACCCCCCATCCGATCAGAGGAACCACCCACCAGCAGCATCTCAGTCTTGTCTGGATTGAGCTTCAGTTTATTAGCCCTCATCCAGTCCATTGTCGCAGCCAAGCACCGGTTCAGCACAGCCACAGCCACACCTGATGAAGTTGAAAAGGAGCAGTAGAGCTGCGTGTCGTCAGCGTACTGATGACAGCGCACCCCAAAACTCCGGATGACTGCACCCAACGGTTTCATGTACATGTTAAACAGCATGGGGGACAAGACCGACCCCTGTGGAACCCCATACCGAAGAGTCCACAGGGCCGAGCAATGTCCCCTAAGCACCACCTTCTGGAGCTGTCCTGCTAAGTAGGAGCGGAACCACTGCAATGCAGTGCCCCCCACTCCCAGCTCAGCCAGACGTTCCAGAAGGATACCATGGTCGATGGTATCGAAAGCCGCTGAGAGATCAAGGAGAATCAACAGAGTTACACTCCCTCTCCTGTCTTTCTCCCGACATAGGTCATCATACAGGGCGACCAAGGCTGTTTCTGTGCCAAAACCAGGCTGAAACCCAACTGAAATGAATCCAGATAATCAGTCTCATCCAAGAGTGTCTGGAGCTGGCCCGCCACCACCCGCTCAAGGACCTTGTCCAGGAATCGAACATTTGCTACCGGCCTGTAATTACTAAGATTTTCTGGGTCCAAGGAAGTTTTCTTCAGGAGTGGTCTCACTACCGCCTCTTTCAGACGGTCTGGGACCACTCCCTCTCGTAGAGAGGCATTAATCACCTCCTTGGCCCAGCCGGCTGTTCCATCCCTACTAGCTTTTATTAGCCAAGAGGGGCAAGGATCCAGAGCAGAGGTGGTTGCGCGGACCTGTCCAAGCACCTTGTCAACATCCTCAAGCTGTACTAACTGAAACTCATCCAAGATTACAGGACAAGACTGTACTCTGGACACCTCACTAGATTCACCTGCTATGACACTGGAGTCTAAGTCCTGGCGGATGCAAAAGATTTTATTCTGGAAGTGCCTGGCAAATTCATTACAGAGGGCCTCAGATGATTCTACCATGTCCTTGGGGCCAGCATGTAATAGCCCCCGGACAACTCTGAAAAGCTCCGCTGGGCGACAAATTGAAGATTTAATAGTGGCAGCAAAATATTGTTTTTTTGCTGCCCTCAGTGCCCCTGAATATGCATTACTATAGGCACTTACCAATATTTGATTGCATCCACTAGGAGTTCGTCTCCACCTGCCCTCAAGCCTTCTCCTATTTTGTTTCATCGCTCTCAGCTCTGGGGTATACTACGGAGCCGTACGAACTCTACTCAGGAGAGGGCACTCGGGAGCAATCCTGTCAACTGCCCGGGTCATTTCTGCATTCCACAGATCAACCAGGGTTTCGACAGGAGAGCCAGCCCTATCAGCCGGAAAACTCCCCAGAGCCCTTTGGAAACCATCCGGATCCATTAGTCTCCGGGGGCGGACCATCTTAATAGGTCCCCCACCCTTGCAGAGGGGAAAAGCTGCTGTAAGTCTAAACCTCAGCAAGCAGTGATCCGACCATGACAAAGGGACTGATGTAAGGTCCCCCACTTCCAGATCACCATCTCCATGTCCAGTTGTGAAAACCAGGTCAAGAGTGTGCCCCGCTACATGTTTTGGGCCGATGACATGTTGGGACAGTCCCATGGTTGTCATGGAGACCATGAAATCCTGAGCCGCCCCGGATAAGGCACCCTCGGCATGAATGTTGACATCCCCCAGAACCAACAGTCTGGGGGATCTCAGCACTGCAGCCGAGACCACCTCCGTCAGCTCACCTAGGGAGTCTGTTGAGCAGCAGGGTGGGCGGTACACCAACAGAATCCCTAATCTGTCCCGCTGACCCAACACAAGGTGCAAACACTCCAGACCAGTAGTCACATGGACAGGGAGCCTGCAGAGGGAGATAGAATTCCTATAGACCACAGCAACCCCCCCTCCCCGGCCCTCAGGTCTACCCTGATGCTGAACCAGGTACCCCGGTGGGCATAGCTGGGAGAGACTGACTCCTCCCTGCTCACCCACCCAGGTCTCGGTTATACATGCCAGATCGGCTGCCTCATCCACAATTAAGTTGTGGATGAGGGAGGTCTTATTATGCACCGATCTGGCATTTAAAAGCAGCATCTGGAGGCCCGAGGGCTGGCTGATAGAGCAACCAACAAACCTGCGGGTGCAAGGAGGACCGGAACATGGCACAGCCATTAATTGTCTGGGCTGCGTTCCCCTTACCTGGCAAATTATGAAGCTGGTGAACCATTCTTGACTATCAAATGATCTTTATATTTTTAAAGTATTAAATATCTGCCTCCCTGCCCCCATTTCCTTCTTGTTCCAGGTGTAGTAGGAGATTGGAAGAGCCTTTTTGACGAAGCACAGAGCCAGGCAATGGAAGCTAAATTTGAGGAGTGTTTAGCAGGAACCAAGCTGGGAGCAAAGCTAAAGTATGATGTGTACTGCAAAGTGTGAGAACTTTTCTCTTGTGAAAAGCCTTATTTTCATTAAAGCTTTATTTCATGAAAACACACACACACACCCTAAAATCAGAACGCTCATTTCTCTGTGGCAAATTTCAGATAATGTGAAGCTCTTTGGCGTCTAGGATGTCTAGGATCCATTTATATTAAGCTGGGCATTGTCTCAGTTTAACAGAGCATGGAGCAGCCTATTTCTCCTCAGTGGCAAAGGTCATTATGATGTGTCCAAGGCTGCCTTTCCCAGCCTGGTGCCCTCCAGATACTTTGGACTTCAATTTCCATCAGTTCCAGCCAGCATGGCCAGTAGTCAGGAACTCTGGGTGTTATAGTCCAAAAGGCATCAGGTTGAGGAAGGCTGGGTCTAAGGAATAGAGGAAGGTAGCGTAGGCTTAGGGTTGGCAGATGTCAACTTGGAGAATGGCAACAGAGGATGCAGCTGCTGTGTCTCCTATTCCACTGCTCCAGGGCAGGGGCGGGAGGTGAGCCGGGAAAAGGGGGGGATCACCGAGGGGGATGATGGCAGGAGCGCCCCAGGGCTGCGATAATAGCGGTGGGGAGGGGAGCAGTGGCAGTGGCAGGAGAGGCGAGCGGAAGGCGGATGGGTTCAGAAGTCCCTCTGCTCCGGGGGGGGGGAAGGGTAGCAGGAGGGAGGTGGATCGGGATGATGGCAAGGGAGGAGGGAAAGCCACAGGCAAGAGGCGGGAGGAGGAGCAAGGGGAGCGGCCTGTTTCGAAGAAGGGGGGAGCTGGGCCTTTGGAGGGGGGGTGGGAGGGGCTAAGCGCCTTCGCAAGAGTGGGGGAGGGGCGATGCAGAAGGAAAAGGAGGGGGGCGGT